>NC_056435.1:30794927-31438260 GCF_018296145.1 Oncorhynchus tshawytscha | reverse complement strand
GATATGCATATTATTGATACCATTTGAAAGGAAACACTTTGAACTTTGTGGAAATTTAAAATGAATGTAGTAGAATATAACACATTCGATCTGGTAAAAGATCATTCAAACAAAAACATTTTTTTTTCATCATCTATGAAATGCAAGAAAAAGGCCATAATGTATTATTGCAGTTTAGGCGCAATTTAGATTTTGGCCACTAGATGGCAGAAGTGTCTACAAAGTTTCAGATTGATCAAGCGAAGCGTTTCAATACTGGACAATATTCTGTATCAAGTCTGCCCAAATCTTCTTAATTGGTGAATTGATACATTTTCAAGTACATAACTACAGAGAACATACAAAATGATATGGTAATACAACATTTAAGTTTACACACTCCCAGGAATGTCATGCATGATGGATTCTTAGCGTATACACTAACTTTCACACATCTAGATGGCCGGGCTGGGTGAGTGTGGAACCAGACACAGCAGGGGATCAAACTGTAGAACCCAGATTTCATCAAACATTACTGAATGTAAGTACATTATTTACCTTCAGAGGTGAATGTATCAAACCAGTTGACGTGATAATAGCTACTGTAAATAGGACAGTGCAGTTAGATTAACAATAATTTAAGCTGTCTGCCCATATAAAACATGTCTATGTCCTGGGCAATATTCTTGTTACTTACATTGTCATGCTAATCACATTCGCGCACGTTAGCCTGGCCTCTTTGGACTCCCCTTCAGGCCAATGATGTGCCTTTTGAAAGTCAACATACTAACAGCCTAATACATTCATTTCACATATGCAATCGGAATAATAGTCATTTGGTCATGTTTATGAAGGTCTTAATTAAGTAACATAAGAAAATATATTTCAAAGAACACAATAGCATTTTCATTAGTTTACCGTATGTACCTGCAGGCTATAAGTACAAAATAAAAACACTAAAACCCCACAATTAAAGTGTTAAAATCCACCACAAAGATCATTCATTATTAGTTTGTTAAGGGCAGGTCTTTCATTCATGCATTTAAGAAAATGCATTTCAAAAGAACAGAATGGCATATTTTGAATTTAATTATATTAATGTATTTTGAGTGTTTTGCAAGTGCACACGGAGGGGGGGGGGGCATGTAATTATAAGAGTTGCTTGGCAAGGATAGATGATTTGGAAACTGCAGGATATGCTCTTTCTGATTCTATATAGACATCAAAACGTCTTACCTGCTTGTGATTGTAGAATAAATAGTTTTTAGGTGAACTTTTATTATATGTGTAACATTTTTTTCAATGTAGTTTAGGTGTAGTTTCGTTGGGTTTATCATCAGCTGCACAAGCCTGACGGGCAGGGGGAAAAAGCACATTTCCTCTTTAAAAAAAACTGCTTATAACACAAATTCTGTTTATTTAGGAAAAGTCAAGGACTGGGGTGGCATAACTTCAAAAATGTAATTAAAAAAGTGAATTAGTTTTGAGTAAATATGAAGCTCTCGGCTCTCCTAGTGTTAAATACAGTAGTTACGATTGTGGTCGCCTAGCCAACTATCTCCTGGTCCCTGAGCCAGTGAGTGGTTGCCACGTCTATTGTAATTATTAATGGTATACCAGGGCATTATGTTCTAGTCTAATAGTCCTATGTTTTATTATGTGTAGGTCTACAATACTATTTTGTCAGTAAAATCAAATCAAATTGTATTTGCAACTTACACGTGTTTAGCAGATGTTATTGTGGGTGTCACAAAATGCTTGTGTTTCTAGCTCCAATAGTGCAGTAATACCTAACAAGTAATATCTAACAATACATACAATCTAATGTAAAGGAATGCAATTAAGAATATATAAATATTTGGATGAGCAATGTCTGAGCGGCATAGACTACAGTTAAATAGGATGGAATACAGTATATGCATGCGATATGTGTAATGCAAAATATGTAAGCATTATTAAAGTGACTAGTGTTCCAATTATTAAAGTGGCCAATGATTTCAAGTCTATGTATATAGGGCAGCAGCCTCTACTGTGCTAGTGATGGCTATTTAACAGTCTGATGGCCTTGAGATAGAAGCTGTTCTTCAGTCTCTCGGTCCCAGCTTTGATGCACCTGTACTGACCTCGCCTTCTGATAGCGGGGGAACAGGCAGTGGCTTGGGTGGTTGTTGTCCTTGATGATCTTTTGGGCAGACCGCACCACTCTCTGGAGAGGCCTGCGTTTGCAAGCGGTGCAGTCACCATAACAGGCGGCGATTCATCCCAACAGTATGCTCCCAATTGTGCATTTGTAAAAGTTTGTGAAGGTTTTAGGTGCCACGCCAAATTTCTTCAGTCTCCTGAGGTTGAAGAGGCGCTGTTGTGCCTTCTTCACCACACTGTCTGTGTGGGTGGTCCATTTCAGTTTTTACGCCGAGGAACTTGAAGCTTTCCACCTTCCCACCTTCTCCACTGCGGTCCCGTCGATGTGGATAATCCGAAATGCGAAATCACATGTCATATGATTTGTTGTATGAGATCGATTACTGTAGGGTATAGGACAGGCTACGTTTTTATAATAATATTATGCCACTGATACACTTTTTTTCACAAAAACAACTATGAATCCTCCAGTCAACCCCCCATAAAATACTATGCCTGCAGGGAAAAACTGAGGGTTTTTCACACTGCGCATCACTTCTTCCAAAAAGTCACATTCTATGAATTTTGAAGATTGATTACTCTTGATCAGTAGTTCATCAGAGGAAAGGTTAACTAATTTTCTTGTTCATTGAACCACCCTCCTCAATGTATTTTCCTTTTAAGAAGTGACCTAAAAATGAACTTGTCATCAATTGTGAAGGTTGTAATGTTCCCCTCCCTAGGGAGGATTCCCTGCTGTCTCAGTGTGTTTTGGCTGTGTCAAACATGAGTCTGATGAAACATCCCACCCCCACTATTTGTCCAAATGAATTAAAAACATGACGAGTAGAGTCACACTGTTTCCATTACAGTGTGACACTGTTTCCATTTCCATTCCAGGTGACAGTGACAGTGAACATAAACCCTCAAACATAGTGTGGGGCCTCAAACTTGTCATTTCATAGAGATTCGATGGACTGCACTATGTAATGTGAGCGTTGTGCAATTTATAGTAAGCTAGATATTTGCAAGTAAGTACCCACAAAAACAGAGAGAGAGAGAGAGAGTAATATGTGTTCATGACAGATAAAGGGGAAAGTGATAGATGGATACTGTTGCTGTAAATGCTTCAGAGGGAAGAAGAGACCGAGAGGGGGAATTGTCTGATGGTTTGTCCTCACAATGGAGAATTCAGGTCCATGTGTTATCAAATTGAGACACCGTGTCTGTCTTGGTAAAATGAAATAAAAGCTTTCTCACTAATAAGACGAAGTGACGATTCACAGGGAATTTGAGCACTTAGGTTCGATTTGTGAGACTGACCTCTCCTTTTCACAGCGTTGCACAGACTTGGAGTGAAATGAATCACAAGGCAAAATAAAAAGCTGTCTCATGTGTCAAATTATATTGTACAGGGTACTTTGGGGAGAGGGAACTAAACTATGTCATGAGACAGCAGACTTAGGCAATAACAATTATTTCTACTGAAAAAGCTGACAATTTACAGACAGTATGTCACACCCTGATCTGTTTCACCTGTCTTTATGCTTGTCTCCACCCCCCACCAAGTGTCTCCCATCTCCCCTCATTATCCCATGGGTATTTATACCTGTGTTCTCTGTTTGTCTGTTGCCAATTTGTTTTGTTCGTCAAGCCTACCAGCGTTTTCCCCTTGCGCCTGTCTTTCTATAGTTCCTGTGTTCTAGTTTTCCCGGTTTTGACCATTCTGCCTGCCCTGACCCTGAGCCTGCCTGCCGTCCTGTACCTTGCCCCACCACACTGGATTATTGACCTCTGCCTGCCCTGACCCTGAGCCTGCCTGCCATCCTGTACCTTGCCCCACCACACTAGATTATTGACCCCTGCCTGCCCTGACCCTGACTGCCTGCCTGCCGTTCTGTACCTTTTGGACTCTGATCTGGATTACTGACCTCTGCCTGCCCTTGACCTGTCGTTTTGCCTGCCCCCTGATCTAGTAATACACTTTAGTTACATCAACACTGTCTGCATCTGGGTCTTCCCTAAAACGAGATACAGTAGACTTAACCCTGACATTCGCTGGTGTATGAATTGACCAAAGCATAAAATAAATAAAAATGTAACCTTTATTTAACCATTGACCAAAGCATCAATTTTTTTTTTTTTTAACCAGGCAAGTCAGTTAAGAACAAAGTCTTATTTTCTATGATGGCCTAGAAACAGTGGGTTAACTGCCTGTTCAGGGGCAGAATGACAGATTTGTATCTTGGGTTTGAACTTGCAACCTTCTGGTTACTAGTCCAACGCTCCAATGCTCTAACCACTAGGCTACCCTGCCGCCCTTGTCTCCTGGTTATGTTCTAAGCTTTTAGGCCAAGTTTACAATTCATAAAGGACAGGAGGTGTGACTCACTTCCCTCTTATCCAAAACATGTAGTGTAGTTAAACAAATATTCGCCTGTCTTATATAGATGAGGTTAAGTGAAAAAGCCTCTTAACCCTGCGTGTCTTCTCATTCAGAAGCATTGCATGATGAATTGCTCATGTTTTCTCATTATGTGGGGACATGAGAGCCATGGCAGGCAGCCCAATGCAGAGCTGATTTATACCAGGTCTGTTCTCTCGTTATAACAGAAGCCATCCGTCAGAGTTCTGCCCAATAACTACTATCTCTCCACTGGAACACATCGCCTGTGATAAAGTACCTGTAAACTCTGCCTGGTTCAGCCCACTTCTAGTCCTTCTAACCTAGAGACTTTTATCAATGGTTCCCTGCAGTTCAGGCGGTTTGTGGGCCTTTGCTGACGAAAAGGAACACATCATTTTCAACTGAACTTACCAATGGACGTCATTCACTGCGTTTGTTATAATCGTAAAGTTCATACACACACGTACCGTCGCAGGGAGTCACACACACACACACACACACACACACACGGACCTCGTCACCAAACACCTGAATCCATCCACACATTAAGTACTGCTCACACGTCCAATAAAACCCAGCAGCTGTTCATTAAAAAGCAGTATTTAAGAAATGAGATTAATTAAGGGAGGTCTGTTAACAGACTGGACTACTCTAGGCTTCTCTCTAAGGGGTCTGTATTTTACAGCTGTGAGAACAGGACTCACTTTATTACCTCCTAGTTTGCCCTGCAACCCATTGCACTTGTCCTCTTATCCCCATTATTAGCTCTGGCAGTTCATGTCATTAATCTACCAGTCAAAAGTGTTGATACACCTACTCATTCAAGGGTTTTTCTTTCAATTGACTATTTTCTACATTGTATAATAACAGTGAAGAGATCAAAACTATGAAATAACACATTTGGACTAATGTAGTTATCAAAAAAGTGTTGAACAAATCAAAATATATTTTATGTTTGAGATTCTTCAAAGTACTGTAGCAACCCTTCGCCTTGATGACAGCTTTGCACACTCTTGGCATTCTGTCAACCAGCTTCATGATGTAGTCACCTGGAATACATTTCAATTAACAGGTGTGCCTTGTTAAAAGTTAATTTGTTGTAACTCTGGAAGACCCAGAGTTTTTTATTTAAACTCCATTTAACTAGGCAAGTCAGTTAAGAAGAAATTCTTAATAGCAATTACGGCCTACCCCGGACGACGCTGGCCCATTGTGCGACGACCTACGGGACTCCCAATCACGGCCGGATGTGATACAGCCTGGAATCAAACCAGGGACTGTAAGTGATGCCTCTTGCACTGAGATGCAGTGCCTTAGACCACTGCGCCACTCAGGAGCCAGAGCCAGGAAATCTAGACAAATTACTCACCCACTGTATGAGTTACCTCTGCTGCAGAGGATACGTTCATTAGAGTTAGCAGCCTCATAAATTGCAGCCCAAATAAATGCTTCACAGAGTTCAAGTAACAGACACATCTTAACATTAACTGTTCATTAGACTGGTAGAAATCTGTCCTTTGGTCTGATGAGTACAAATGAGAGATTTTTGGTTCCAACTGCCGTGTCTTTGTGAGACACAGAGTAGGTGAACGGATGATCTCTGCATGTGTGGTTCCCACCATGAAACATGAAGGAGTGTGGGGTGGTTTGCTGGTGACACTGTCAGTGATAAATTTAGAAGGCACACTTAACCAGCATGGTTACCACAGCATTCTGAAGCAATACGTCATCCCATGTGGTTTGCGCTTAGTGGGACCATTATTTGTTTTTCAACAAGACAATGACCCAAAACATACCTCCAGGCTGTGTAAAGTGCTATTTGACCAAGAAGGAGAATGATGGAGTGCTGCATCAGATGACCTGGCCTCCACAATCCCCCGACCTCAACCCAATTGAGATGGTTAGGGGATGAGTTGGTCTGCAGAGTGAAGGAAAAGCAGCCAACAAGTGATCAGCATATGTGGGAACTCCTTCAAGACTGTTGGAAAAGCCTTCCTCATGAAGCTGGTTGAGAGAATGCCAAGCGTGTGTAAAGCTGTCATCACAGCAACTGTGGCTATTTCGAAGAATCTAAAATACACTTTTTTGGTTACTACATGATTCCATATGTTATTTCATAGTTTAGATGTCTTCACTATTATTCTACAATGTAGAAAATAGTAAAAAATAAAGAAAAATCATTGAATGAGTAGGTTTGTCCAAACTTTTGACTGGTACAATATGACAGTGATTTTCTGCCATGAAAAGCTGAAAGATGTTAACAGTACATTATGAACTCCACAGGTTACTCTAGCCTTTCATTGAAATAGGCAGCCACGTAACTGTCAGCTGAGACATGATGTTTAGCTTGTGTAGAGCCAATATGTGAGATTGCTTCACATTTCTGGGAGATCCTGATTTCAGCTTGTACTCCAAGGATGACTTTTCCACGAAAATTAACTAGGAATGGAGATATTGTACACCAGATATTATAAGCTTGGTGTGACGAGAGGGTCAGATGTTGGAGACATCTTGCCTGCTGTGGTAAGAAGCCACAGCTGGAATGCATTAAAACACTGAACACAAACTCTGCTTAAGACCTATGGAATTCAAGGTAAAACATGTTTTAGTAAGAAACACTTAACCTAAGACACCCAAGCTTCACTCATTGTGAGGTGAAAGCCCATGACATTTCTTTTTTATTTAACTAGGCAAGTCTGTTAAGAACAAGTTCTTATTTATCATGACAACCTACACCAGCCAAACCCAGACAACGGTATGCAAATTGTGCACCGCCCAATCACAGCTGGTTGTGATACATCCTGGAATCGAACCACGGTCTGTAGTGACATCTCTAATACTGAGATGCAGTGCCTTAGACCGCTGTGCCACTCAGGAGCTCTTAAGGCTCACCTTAAAATCAAAATGTGTCTGCTGTACCTACGGGAATAAATTTACCACAGAGCGCCTGTACGGTCTGTCTGACCAAGAAATAAACATTTGGATCTTTAAGAGATGGAGTGTTGAAAATGTAGGGATCATGCTGATAGCCATTAAAGGAATCAGGTTGTGTCGATTATCCAGTGTGATCCAGAGACCACAATACCAAGTTTTTCAACAAAATGTCCACTGTGGGATGAGTGATCATAGCCTTGAGGTTAGAGTGTTGTGCCAGTACCCAAAAGGTTGCTGGATCAAATCCCTGAGCTGACAAGGTAAAAAAAAAAAAAGTTGTTCTGCCCCTGAGCAAGGCAGTTAACCCAATGTTCCCTGGGTGCTGTGGATGTTGATTAAGGCAGCCCCCCGTACCTCTCTGATTCAGAGGGTATGGGTTAAATGCGGAAGACACATTTCAGCTGAAAGCCTTCAGTTGTACAACGGACTAGGTATCCCCCCTGTCATGTCAATCAAGATGGCCCACAGAAAGCATGAGATTCATCCAACAGGCTACTCCAAAACATTGTGCTGGGGGGATCCAAAATGTGTTGTGTGTAAAGAAGTTGAGGACTAAAAATGTTTCTTAGGCTTAAGAAAGAAGTTCAAGAGGAGGAGGAGAAAGTAGGCTATGGTGCCATGACTTGTTCCCTCTCCTGTCAGCGTCCACAGCACTTTGCTTCCATCGTGTGGACAGAAATCAAATGACCATCAACATCAGCAGAGCCTTCTATCTGCTAATGCTTCCACTGTGCAGAGAAGTAAATATAATTGGTATTTTTTTATTCAACAGTGACCGAAAAAGCTGCTTTACAAATCACAACTTCTTATTTACAAATGATGCGGTTGAATCTGTCGGGTTTTGCACACAAATGATGCTGTTGAATCTGTCGGGTTTTGCACACAAATGATGCTGTTGAATCTGTCGGGTTTTGCACACAAATGATGCTGTTGAATCTGTCGGGTTTTGCACACAAATGATGCTGTTGAATCTGTCGGGTTTTGCACACAAATGATGCTGTTGAATCTGTCGGGTTTTGCACACAAATGATGCTGTTGAATCTGTCGGGTTTTGCACACAAATGATGCTTTTGAATCTGTCGGGTTTTGCACACAAATGATGCTGTTGAATCTGTCGGGTTTTGCACACAAATGATGCTGTTGAATCTGTCGGGTTTTGCACACAAATGATGCTGTTGAATCTGTCGGGTTTTGCACACAAATGATGCTGTTGAATCTGTCGGGTTTTGCACACAAATGATGCTGTT
This sequence comes from Oncorhynchus tshawytscha, assembly GCF_018296145.1. Classification (NCBI taxonomy): domain Eukaryota; kingdom Metazoa; phylum Chordata; class Actinopteri; order Salmoniformes; family Salmonidae; genus Oncorhynchus; species Oncorhynchus tshawytscha. The sequence continues at coordinate 31,429,572 of NC_056435.1, read as the reverse complement.
GAATCTGTCGGGTTTTGTACACAAATGAAAAATTCACATGTTTGGCAAAGGGCAATGTCCTTCATTCCATACGGTGTCACTCGTCAAATGTCTTGGACAGCAAACAGATGAACAAAGAATGTGAGGTACTGAGGACACCCTCAAGCAAACTAGACGAGGTGCAGAGGACTTAGAACTGTGCAAGCAGAAAAGCAGTGGTTGTTTGGCATTAAGCTCTTCGCATTGATTTGGGTGCAGTGAATCATCTATTCATGTCTATTCAAGGGACAGAATAAAATCTATAGTTTGTCATATGGTCATGATTTGAGAACATTTCCAGAAATGGTTGTCTTTTCGCAGTTAGTAACTGATGATGACTCCTTAATATATCAGCATGTCAAACTAAGACAGGTGACATCTTGAGGCTTGCAGCATTTTCCTTGGATCAATAAGGCTTCACGAAATACATCATTATTCAAGCTAAAGCTTGGAGAAGATAAGGCATCCATATTAAACATTCAGTCTCAGACTACAGATGAGGGAGACTGATAGTGTTATTCTCCTCACAATGTCTATCTGCCATAATCTCCTCAACGAGTAACACTGGCTGGCTTTCTGATTAAATTAGATGACGCTCTGTGTGCTTGATATTCAAGATTAGGCTAACGCATGAGAGTGAGGCCCTCAAAAAAACCACTGAGAATATGTTCCTCCCGAAGAAAATGTTGAGGACTACTGTGTTTCTATCACTGACTAACACTTTCTCTTTCGCAATTTTCAAAATGTAAGCATATTTACAAAAGTGCATTAAATAACATGTGATTCTACAGAGTTCAATGGTGTCCCAAGACTAACACAAGTAAGTACATGACTTGGGTAAAAATCGATGTTTAGCATATCTGTATGTGTGACTATCATCCTCTGACATGGAAAGCTATTATTCTTCAGAAATTAAGAGATTTTGCAGAAGGCAATTAAATCTCTACAGCCCCTCTTAAGTTTGAGCTCATAGACTACAGCATTCCTCCACCGTCTTACTTTCCATTTGTCATGTAAACTGCAAGCCACTTTATGAAATGCATTATCATTTCCATTGACCAGCAAAACAATGAACTTACATAAGGGCATTCACACAAACAATGTGTTTTGGCAAAACCCATAAATTTACAATCAAACCGTATTAAGTTGACATACAATAGGGACAATGAACTGGACTAGATCCTGAATGAAGAGACAGGATTCCAATGCCTACAGGGTCAAACTGACATGATGGACTGTGAGGTCATGAGATTCCCTGAACCCTGTTTGTAGCGTTAAAACCAAAGGATGGACACAAACACGAAGAACGTCTCCACCGGAACAACGGGCATGATTAGCTAGTAGGGACTCCACTGTCCACCCTTACATCAAAGTATTGTGACAACTGAAAGACTAAGGAGTGGTTGGTGTTGTGGTAGTGGTGAACTGAAGACTACTGAAAACGGTGATCAGGGTGCAGAAGGGTTATGCAAGTAATGGTCCTTCTAAACCATGCTAAGATGAAAAGGCATTTAAAGGTCCATTGCAGCCGTTTTTATCTCAATATCAAATCATTTTTTGTGTAGCAATTAAGTACCTTAGTGATTGTTGTTAATTTAAATGGTCAAAAAGAGAAAAAAATAGCTTCTTAGAGAAGAGCAATTTCTCATGCAAGAATTTTGCCAGGACTGTCTGGGAGTGGCGAGGGGAAAACTGAAAACTAGCTGTTTTTTTTGTAAAGAGGTTTGGAACTCTCGTTTCTTATTGGTCTATTAACAAATATTCCACATGGTGATGTCACCAGGCAAGCCAAAACTCCCTCCAAAACAGACAAAAATTTCAATTTCAGACTTTTTCAAACAGCTCTTATACTAAAAGGGTATTATCATTATTTTCACAATTTCACAGTATTGTTCCAACCTCATAGTGTGTTTTTGACTACACTGGGCCTTTAAGGACCGGGCAGAGCATTTCTCTCTTCAACCCCACATCAACCAGCCGTCCCTAAAAGAAGCCCAAGATGAATGGTTAGCAAGTAATAGGCTAAACAAGTTCATTCCTGCAGACTTTATGGCCATTTCTTTCATCTAGGGAAGATTTTAATTACACTGTTAAGATCATCATTATCCAGTTAGTTTAGAGAATATGCTATGTGCAATAAACCTCTCTGCAACATACAAATTAAGGATATATACACTGAGTATACAAAATATTAAGAACACATGCAACTCAATATTAGGAAGGTGATCCTAGTGTTTGGTATACTCAGTGTAGGTTAACATGTCTGTTCTCATCATTTTGACCCATATCCCAAATTTCTCCTGAACTGAGGGAAACGGAGCATCTTACAACTTTTCGCTAAGTTGCTGATTGTCAGGCACACTGGGAAGGTCCCTCTTGTTGCCAAGCACTAGAACCTGAGGAGAGAGAAGAGAAGAGGAGTCAGTGTGTGTGTGTGGAGACTGAAAGCAGGCTTTATGACGATCTCTCTCCGTGACTCAGATTTCTCAGCAGATCCAATCCCACTAGGCTGCATTTCCCTGGTACTGCAGATGCATCACACCTTATGGACAGATAATCTATAATATCGCTATTACATAACCTTCTTTGTTTTGGGAAAAAGACAACCCCTATTTGGCATTCTATCAGAGATGGCAATGGAGGTGGCTTGTCCAAATATTGTCTTGTAAGTTAGCAAGCTGCTGGGTTGTGAACTGAAACGTAATAACATCTTGGCTGGGGTACAAATGAGCACTTAGTCCAATGCCACTCAGCCTGAGTCACTTAAACCATTAGTGGTTGTGATTGCTAATTAGGAGCGATGATTGAGGTGTCTGATTGGAGTAATTGGACCCTCCTGGGGGGGATGTATGGCATGGTTTAAGTTCAACCATGATGCGCTGAACATCAGGTCTTAAGAACTCAAAGAAGATTATAAAAGAGTGACAGTGACTGTCCACAGATTGGGATTGATATACCATATACCAACAGAATTGACTTACAGTGATGCCTTATAGCCAAGGCTTGTCTAACAGATTGTGTAGCTCATTCCTGGAGGCTTCTACCTTCTCGTGGTCTGTGGCGTCCACCATATAATTGGAGAAACAAGACAATGCTCAGACGCCGCTTTTTTCAAAATACTAAATCTAGATCCAACTGGACACAAACAATGTACAGAACTATACAAATCATTAAAGAAGAAAAGGCATTCAATACAATTGCATTTTCTCGATGATCATCAAAGTCATAGGGAATGTATCCTAAAAATAAAACAATATCTCCTGAACCCAGTGGGATTGCTCAAGTAGGTCATGAGGAGATTTACAGAAGGCTCCTTGAAGTGATATAGTTCACTTGCGCATTCACCCTCAATGGCACAATCCATGTCTCAAATGTCTAGAGGCGTAAAATTCCTTCTTTAGCCTGTCTCCTCACGTTCATCTATAGTAATTGAAGTGGATTTAACATGTTACATCAATAAGGGATCAGAGTTTTCAACTGGAATCACCTGGTCAGCCTATGTCATGGAAAGAGTAGGTGTTCTTAATGTTTTGTAGACTCAGTGTACTCATATTTAAAACGAAATCATAGTGCTCATGAGTGAGGTTCTCACTGAGGATATAGTTAAAGAAATAGGATGATCATGGTACACACTGAAGGTCGACGGTACCAAGGATCCTACTGGATGTGAAAAATATATCCATTGTCACTTGTTACATGGATGAAAACAGTAACGTGCACCAATGGCAACTACAAAATACTGTGATCACTTACAAACCTTGTATTTACCGAGTGAACAAAGGTTTGGCCTTGGCACAGAAAACATACTTCGTCAATGTTATGACGGCACTGGTGTCATGTCAGGTAAAAAGGGGAGCATGCAGAAAATATTGCAGGAAGTAAACAGAGAAGTGCCATTTGTTATTATTTAATGCCTGTGACTACCTACAAGTTCTTAAAGAAACCTACAGTGGCTACACTGTACACTGAAGAAACCTTCAAAAGGCTACTGGATCAAGGGTGGACCAGGCACCTGGCTACTGTGCCAGTGGTTGTTAAAAGTTATGACAGCATTGGCAAGTTCCTCTCTGGCATCGAATGCACACGTTCCTACAACACAGAAGTGAGACTAGAGGCTACATAGCTGCTGAAGGTCACCATGGTGCACAGTCTTCTCCATCTCCAAACAAATGACTCCAGGCACAAATAGGCAACAGAAGGCCAGCAGGACGGAAGAGAAGAGACAAGAGTGTAAAAAACTGTTCTTCAGCATGTTGGATGCTGTCATTGGTGAAATGTCAGAACGATTCAGCGAATGCAACACCCAACAAGTGGAGACCCTCTGTGCGTTGACCCAGACAGCCTTGGCTTTCTAAATGGAAAAATGGTGAAACCACTGCTGGGTCTAAGCAAAACAGATTTGGTGGAAGCTGAGTTTAGTGTTGCTCATCATTGTTTGCAGACTGAAATCGCTCGCTCTGACTCCAATGAGGACATATTGACCCCACTTGATATCCTGCAACGATTCTCTGGGCATCTCTCCTCTCTGCCAAACGTAGTTACTGCATTGAAATATGGACTGACTTTTGGGGCATCCACAGCCACATGCAAGAACTCATTTTCCACTTTGACAAACATGTTCAGTCAGCACAGAAGAAGCATGCTACACCCGAACAAAGCTCAACTAATCCAACTGGCATTTGAGGGGGAGCTTAAAATATGATTTGGGGGAGAATGGAATGATCGATTTACCCTGGAAATTCCACAGAACATCAAGGAAGCTGCAACGGTAAGATTGAAACAATCTAGCTGGTTGTTTTTTAAAATCTTTCTTTACTGTGTAGGGTTCTGTCCATGTTGCTGATAGAGGGCAGCAGAGATTTTGTGCCATTGAACCTGTCACTTCTTGGTCAAAAGCATTTGAACTTTTATGTTTATTGTGGTATAGTGTGTTATATGTAGACTTAAATATAATTTCAATGCAAGAACCCAAAGAACGCCCCTAGGTACAGTATAGCTACATATCAGTATGTTTCATCATAACCATAATAGAATGTATCTATTTATTTCTTGGTAGCCTCCTGGGAACTGTACATATTGGAAACATGTTTATGGTAGGCTGGCATTGCTTAATTGATTGTGTGGGTTCACAGAAATGTCATGTATTGTATAGGCGTATTTGTTTGGCAAGACAGCTGTGGCTGGCAGCATCTCACTGTAGTATGCTCTAGGCCATGTTTTGGGTATTTGGGCCTCCGTTCCCCTTTTATTTACTGCGTTAGTTTACTGTTAATGTAAAGAGCCTAAATATATAGTGCACAAAAATATAAACGCAACAACCAACCATTTCAAAGATTTTACAGAGTACCATCATTAGGCTCTAATCTATGGATTTCACATGACTGGGAATACAGACATGTATCTGTTGGTCACAGACACCTTCAAAAAAAGGTAGGGGCGTGGATAAGAAAACCAGTCTATAAAAACTATTGGTCGCAAATCCGGAGAAATTATGGACAATGTAAAAAACAGTTTGTCACTGAATCCTGAGAAGTTACAGACCATGTAAAAAAAACTGCTGGTCACTAAATCCGGCTATAAAGATTATGTAAAAATGGCTGGCTGGTATGCTCTCACCCATCTGAGTGGTGGGCAGTGAATGCCCTCACCCGCTGTATACTTCTAACTGATTGGTTTGGTTCTCTATAGTGCTGTCTGGTTAGAACATGATGTTGAGGCCCACCACTGTACTCTTGATTGTCACCACACACACACACACACACACACACACACACACACACACACACACACACACACACACACACACACACACACACACACACACACACACACACACACACAGACACAGACACAGACACACACACACACGCAGACACAGACACAGCTGTTTCCATTTGAAGCTGTTTATATGATTGTGGTAATCCAAATTACTTGGAATCTTACTGATGTGATTCTATAAGACAAAGATATGCACACATGTAAAACAGTATTAGTTATAACTATACAATATACATACAGTACCAGTCAAAGTTTGGGACACACCCTACTCACTTATTTTCTTTTTACCATTTTCTACATTGTAGTATAATAGTGAAGACATCAAAACTATGAAATAACACATATAGAATCATTTAGTAAGGAAAGAAATGTTAACCATCAAAAATCTATTTTATATTTCAGATTCTTCGAAGTAGCCACCCTTTGCCTTGGTGACAGCTTTGCACACGCTTGGCATTCTCTCAACCAGCTTCACCTGGAATGCTTTTCCAACAGTCTTGAAGGAGTTCCTACATATGCGGAGCACTTGTTGGCTGCTTTTCCTTCACTCTGCGGTCCAACTCATCCCAAACCATCCCAATTGGGTTGAGGTTGGGTGATTGTGGAGGCCAGGTCATCTGATGCAGCACTCCATCACTCTCCTTCTTGGTCAAATAGCTCTTACACAGCCTGGAGGGGTGTTGGGTCATTGTCCTGTTGACAAACAAATGATATTCCCAATAAGCACCCACCAGATTGGATGGCATATCGCTGCAGAATGCTGTGGTAGTCATACCAGTTGTGTGCCTTGAATTATAAATAAATCACAGACAGTGTCACCAGCAGAGCACACCCACCTTCATGCTTCACGGTGGGAACCACACATGCGGAAAGATCATCTGATCACCTACTCTGCCTCTCACAAAGACATGGTGGTTAGAACCAAAAATCTTGTTTATGCATTCATAAATCAAGTCCTTCCTTGAGTTGGGCTCTGGTATGTAACAACTGTTGAGCATCTGAGCTTATGGTTGATTATGGGGGAAAGGGGTTGAGTGTGTGTGTGTGTGTGTGTGTGTGTGTGTGTGTGTGTGTGTGTGTGTGTGTGTGTGTGTGTGTGTGTGTGTGTGTGTGTGTGTGTGTGTGTGTGTGTGTGTGTGTGTGTATCCCACATGTATCCCGCTGCTAGGGGGTAAGGATGTTAAGGACAATATAAGATTAATCACAATAATTGTTTGCTGAAATAATTATTGCTTGACAAAAATGTAATGCAATGGCAATCCTGGTTATAGCTAACAATCCTTTGCATGAACTGTCAACAATATTACACATATTCATTGTTAATGATGGAATTTAAGATCCGTGAGATTTTTGAATATATATCGTTTTTGAATATCTATATATAAAGAAAATTGATTGGAAATGTTTTTCGTTGTTGATCTGCTTCTGTTCTTCTTTTCAAAGGATGTGTCCTGGCCTCTCAGGGGGCCTAGGGATCCGATGGAACAGGGGTTGCCTGCTGGTCACTGGGATGACAACCCAACTTGGGATGGGGAGGGGCTTTAGTGGGTGGAATAGTGGAGAACAATTGGAGGGTCACTTAGTAGCAATGCAAATATCATGGTATATGGCTCAGGTGGTTGTTGTCCTTGATGATATTTTTGGCCTTCCTGTGACATCGGGTGCTGTAGGTGTCATGGAGGGCAGGTAGTTTTCCCCTGGTGATGTGTGGTGTTGTGTTGCAATGTGCTCTCAATTGTGCATCTGTAAAAGTTTGTCAGGGTTTTGGGTGACAAGCCAAATTTCTTCAACCTCCTGAGGTTGAAGAGGCGCTGTTGCACCTTCTTCACCACACTGTCTGTGTGGGTGGACCATTTCAGTTTGTCTGTGATGTGTACGCCGAGGAACATAGAACTTTCCACCTTCTCCACTGCTGTCCCTTCGATGTGGATAGTTGGTTGCTCCTTCTGCTGTTTCCTAGTCCACAATCATCTCTTTTGTTTTGTTGATGTTGAGTGAGAGGTTGTTTTCCTGACACCACACTCCGAGTGCCCTCACCTCCTCCCTGTAGGCTGTCTCGTCATTGTTGGTAATCAAGCCTACTACTGTTGTGTCATTTGCAAACTTGATGATCGAGTTTGAGGCATGCATGGCCCAGCAGTCATGAGTGAACAGGGGGTATAGGAGGGGGCTGAGCACGCACCCTTGTGGGGTTCCAGTGTTGAGGTCAGCGAAGTGGAGATATTGTTTCCTACCTTCACCACCTGGGGGCGGCCCATCAGAAAGTCCAGGACCCAATTGCACAGGGTGGGGTTGAGACCCAGGGCCTCCAACTTGATGATGAGCTTGGAGGGTACTATGGTGTTGAATGCTGAGCAGTAGTCAATGAACAGCATTCTTACATAGGCATTCCTCTTGTCCAGATGGGATAGGGAAGTGTGCAGTGTGATGGTGATTGCATCGTTTGTGGACCTGTTGGGGCGATATGCAAACTGAAGTGGGTCAAGTGTGACCGGCAAGGTGGAGCTGATATGATCATTGACTAGTCTCTCAAAGCACTTCATGATGACAGAAGTGAGTGCTACGGAGCGATAGTCATTTAGTTCAGTTATCTTGGCCTTCTTGGGTACAGGAACAATGGTGGCCATCATGAAGCATGTGGGGACAGCAGACTGGGATAGGGGGCAATTGAATATGTCCATTAAACACACCAGCCATCTGGTCTGCGCATGCTCTGAGGACACGGCTAGGGATGCCGTCTGGACCAGCAGCCTTGCGAGGGTTAACACATTTAAATGTTTCACTCACGTCAGCCACAGAAAAGGAGAGCGGGGTGGGGGGCACAGTCCTTGTTAGAGGGCCATGACAGTGGCACAGTATTATCCTCAAAACGGGCAAAGAAGGTTTTTAGTTTGTCTGGAAGCAATGACCGTGACGTGGCCGGTTTTCTTTTTGTAGTCCTCGATTTCCTGTAGATACTGCCACATACGTCTCATGTTTGAGCCGTTGAATTGTGACACTTTGCCCCTGTACTGGCTTTGCGGAGGGAATAACTACACTGTTAATATTCAGCCATATTCCCAGACATCTTTCCATGGTTGAATGCGGTGGTTCGCGCTTTCAGTTTTGTGTGAATTCTGCCAACCATCCACGGTTTCTGGTTAGGGTAGGTTTTAATAGTCACAGTGGGTACACCATTTTCAATGCACTTCCTTTAAAACTCACTCACCGAGTCAGCATGTAGATCGACGTTGTTCTCTGAGGCTGACTGCGTGATCAAAACAATCTTGAAGCTTGGATTCCAATTGGTCAGACCAGCGTTGAACGGTTCTAGTCACTCGTACATCCTGTTTGAGTTTCTGCCTATAAGACAGTAGGAGCAAGATGGTGTCATGGTCGGATTTGCCAAAGGGAGGGCGGGGGAGGGCTTTGTATGCATCGCGGAAGTTAGAGTAGCAGTGATCGAGTGTTTACCCCCGTGAGTACTGCAATCAATTTGCTGATAGAATTTAGGTAGCCTTGTTCTCAAAATTTGCTTTGTTAAAATCCCAATGCAACCTCAGGATATATGGTTTCCAGTTTACATAGAGTCCAGGGAAGTTCCTTGAGGGCCGTCGTGGTGTCTGCTTGAGGGGGAATGTGCACAGCTGTGATGATAACTGACGAATTCTCTTGGGAGGTAATATGGCGTCATTTGATTGTAAGGAATTCTAGGTCCGGTGATCATGATTACACCATGAGTCATTCATCATGAAGCATACACGTCCGCCCTTCCTCTTCCCAGAGAGGTGTTTATCTCTGTTGTCGCAATGGATGGAAAAGCCCGGTGGCTGAACTGATTCAGACAACATATCCTGAGAGAGCCATGTTTCCATGAAACAGAGGATGGTACAATCTCTGATGTCTCTCTGGAAGGCAACCCTTGCTCGAATTTCATCTACCTTGTTGTCGAAAGACTGGACATTGGCGAGTAGTATACTTGGGAGCAGTGGGCAATGTGCACGTCTATGTAGCCTGACCAGGAGGCCGCTCCGTCTGCCCCTTCTGCTGCGCCTTTGTTTTGGGTCGGCTTCTGGGATTAGATCCATTGTCCTGGGTGGTGGTCCAAACAGAGGATACGCTTCGGGAAAGTCGTAATCCTGGTTGTAATGTTGGTAAATTGACGTCGCTGTTATATCCAATAGTTCTTCCCGGCTGTATGTAATAAGACTTAAGATTTCCTGGGGTAACAATGTAACATGAAAAAACTAAATACTGCATAGATTCCTAAGGACGCGAAGCGAGGCGATCATCTCTGTCGGTGCCATTTTTTGATGTAATATATACTCTTTTAACTATAACCATTTTAAATTTGCATTAATTAACATGGTTTTTAATGAGAACCATAGGAATACAGTGGTAGCTATTCAAAAATGTCCAGCTCCTTGGCCAATTAAGCTGCAATACCAACTTTAAAACTTGAAATTCTCGGACACCTTTATGAATTATTTCAATTTGCATGAATTAGAATAACACCTCATGGATTAAATGCTACTGATAGAATTTAGGTAGCCTTGTTCTCAAATTTGCTTTGTTAAAATCCCAAGCTACTCTTTAACCATTAAACCAGCTACAAACATTAAAACAACTTAAGCATTTTCAAAACTTTATAAACTATAACAATTCAAATTAGCATATAATAACCGACCAACAGTAAAAGTAACTCTTGAACCGTTGTTCAGGCTGTTCAGGCTATCATATCTATCTATTAATCAACCATTCTTTCTATCTCCATAATTTTTCAACTATAACCAGTGACTACCATTACTACCATTACTACTGCAGAAGGGAGTCTGGGTCAATTACAGTTTTTCTCAGTCGCTTTGCAAAATAATAAGTGCATTTCTCAGAACAATTTGTACAAACTGCAATATACAATAGATATGTTTCTAAAGCTAGTCAGTCACTAAAAATCCTTAATACATCTCTCAAAAGTAAATATTCATGCCAATGATCATGTCAGTGTCATCAGAATGATAAGTCATTGAGTCATTGTTCACGAACAAGGTCGTCAAAATGTTTAGGCATGTTGTCAATGTAACTGTGTACTTTGTCAGTATTACCTGATGTAAACTTAGGCTACAGTTTGGATGACAGTTACTGTATTGAAAATGCACAAGGCTGCACTTCTATGGCTTATATCAATTTCAACAGTAATATTTACATATTACTGTATGTGGGTTATTGATTGAAAGAGACTGGACAACCCAAGGGGCACAAAAGAAAAAAAAAACGAAATTAGAAAGAAACACAGGAAACCACCCCTAAGGCACAACTTTGCCCGCAGACGTTCCTGACGTTTCTGTCTGTTGGCCCACATATTCTCATCCACATCACACCGGATATTTTCCCTTCCAACGCAACATGGAAAGAATCTTTTGGAATGCCTTATCCATCCTCTTCAGGCGTCTACTGTGATGTCCTCACATGCTGCATCCATTGCAGCCAGCAGGGTCATCTGTGTGTGTGGCTGACGATCGTACACCTTCCACCTCCATGCTGAAAATAACTCCTCAATTGGGTTAAGGAATGGTGAATAAGGTGGGAGGAATTATATGAGCATCCTCGGGTGGGTCACAAACCATTGCCTTATGATGTTTGATCGATGGAAACTCACATTATCACAAATGACCACATACTTTGGCAAATCCTCTCTAAACAGACCCCTCTCATCATCAGGGATGAGAGCCCTGTAGAGAGTCTCTAAAAAGAGTAGATGCTGGGTGTTGTATGGCCCTATAAGGGGGATATGGGTTAGGACACCATGCTCCGAAATAGCAGCACACATGGTGATATTTCCTCCCCGTTGGCCTGGCAAATCCACAGTAGCTCTGTGACCGATGATATTCCGACCCCGCCTTCTGCATTTGGTCAGGTTGAAGCCAGCCTCATCCACGTATACAAAGTTGTGAGAGGGTTCACTTGATTCCAACTCCATTATACGCTATATCCCAGAACACACAGTTGAATTTGTTTTGGTAAGGAAGAGTGACATTAAATGTACATATATTGCATGTTCCTTCCACAGCAATGGAAATGTGAGCAGTTTATGCTTACTGTACTATGTATCACTATAAAATGTTGCTGTAAAGTAGTTACATAGATATATGTTTTACCTGTACATACTGGTACCGTAGCTCCTTAACTCTGTCCTCATTCCTTTGGAACGGTACACGGTACAGCTGTTTCATACTCTTCTGGTTTCTATGCAGCATCCTGTCGATGGTTGAGATGCTAACCGTATGGATGTTTTCAAAGACATCGTTGTCTTCTATAATGGTCCTCTGTATTTCCCTGAGTCTCATGGCATTGTTTGCTCGTACCATGGTGCAAATATCCTCCTCCTGTTGAGGTGTGAAAAGGCGTCAACCCTGTTCGTTTCCTGGTCCATCCATTATTGGAAAATTGCAACTCTGTGTTGTGGTCTGTCTATATACAGTATGCTTGCCAATTGATTCTTCATGAGATGCACCTTTGAGCAATTTAGACAACTGGTTGATTGTTGGTTGAACTAACACTTTACATTCCTTCATGAGTGAGGGTCAATTTCACCTGCACGATTCATCAATTCACGTTTTTGTACAAAAGGTCTAATAGAAATGTGTAAAACTATGCTTGACAGTTTATGACAAATAGTTCAACAATTTAGCATGTAATGGCTTATGCAAGGAACTAATGCCTAGATGTTTTGAGGGGTAAGACTATTCAACAGAGAACCATCTACTATATTTTGATCAACCTGACATGAACAATTGATAATGTGGAAAAAAGCTGACACTTGTACATTATCAATTGCAATTTGTTCAAAGGAATAAGAAATTGCTTTAATGATGTGCACAAGTGACTAGATGATTTGGAATTTGTACAAGTAGTATCAAGAATTACACTTTTGATCTAAGAAATGCACCAAAACGACTGAGAAAAACTGTAAAGTCTCCAGAACTTCAAGAGAGGATCCTAAAATTCCACACCAATAACCATACAGGTTAGATTATAGGGCAAAGCAGTGGGGTAGTGTACCCTCCCCAGCATGACCTGTATCCCACATAGGGGAGGTATCAGGAAATATCCAATGTAGTTTAGTTTTTGATTTGTAATCTGTGTAAGATCTTGAATTGTATAAGACAATGTCTGGAGTTAATTGAGCAGGTGTGGATATACTGCAAGCTATCTTCCCAATCTGCTTTAGAAACGTCAGTGCCTAGCTCTTCCTCCCATTTTTCCTTAATGGCATCTGAAAAGCGTCATATAGATGGGATATCAGTTTTCCTGAGGTGGCACATTTTTATGCATCTGTCAAACATTGAAGGTTTAGCATTTCCAAATGTAGGAAGATGTTTTCTAACATAGTCTCTAATCTGTAGGTATCTGAAAAAGTTACTTCTGGGAAGATGATACAGTAAGTTTCCCTCAGCAAATCAAAGGAGGCAATGGTCCCTTCTATATAATATCTAGCAGCAAGACCAGTAAATTATATGGTTGCTAGGTAGATAGCTACTGTGTTCTATCTAACTCCAGACAGCTGTTCAGTTCGACATGCACAAGTGCAAAAAGTCTGTCAACGGGAAGTAGGCTACGAGCTGTCATATGACCATAACGTCTGCATCTCAATAATATCTACCTCAGAGGTCTCAATCTACATTTTTACTTCTTATACTATTGAGACTCAGACAATATTACACTTAGGTCTTATTTTTCCCCAGAAGATGGCGCACCATTACAGTGATTTATATATATTTTTTATCTGACTTCAAGGGTCAGGCATGTGAATGCTTTGAAATTCTCAGGGGTAGGCTACTGTCTGACCAGCCAGGGCCAGTGTAGTGTGGATAATTTGTCTTATAATACTTCAACAGAATGAAAACAATCATCCACACTACCCTTAACCTGGTTGGTCAGACAGTAGCCTAATTAAACGAGAGGCTCTAATGCTGTGTTCATAATGTGGTAATTTCAAGTTGTGATGTAGTAAATATCAGTTGGATACATTCAAATGCTTTGAAATAATGTTTTGTTGTTGCATTTAACTGATGAAAATGCTGTTATTGAGGTCATTTGTTTAGTAGGTGACTTCGGCGGTTGAGGAAGTCGGAGCTTGAGGATGATAGATGAGTTTCCCACTAGTAATTCCTAGTTCGAGGGGCTTTCAAGTGGATTTTTCCCAATCCTATGTGGTATTATAAGACAAAAATACTGACATTAGCCTATTAGGCAATATATGCACTTAGACCTACACAGTTTTAAAGCAATTTCTTAATTGCTACATCCATTTTTGGACTTGTAAGTTAAACAGGTAGCCTATTTCACAATTCAGATGGACAACTACAGTATATGTGCACTGTAAGGTCATGCTGCCAATACAGTTCGACAACAATTCTAATAGACAACAGCCTATAATGGGTAAAAACATTCATATAGATCAGGGGTAGGCTTTAAACCTGGGGTTCTGGGGGTACTCGCTATTTACACTCACTTTAGTATCTGACATAAGCTTTAATAAAAGAGAACCTGCCACGAGTCCCAGTGGTGGCAAGTGCCGCAGGCTGCTAGTAAGCTTTCTTGACTTGGACATTCATTTTGTCCAACACATGGGCTAACCTTTGTATAACTAGCTGAATAAGAGTTTAAAAAATATATATATACATTCTACCAAATATTTTCATTTAAAAATGTTGATTACTTCCTGCCATTATCATTCACCCAATGATAAGACAAGATGTGATTTTAAAAAACTGTAGGTTACAGGATTTGTGAGGTAAAGGCCTACAATAAGTATAGGCCTATTGGCTCTGTTGGTTGGCTCTTATTTTCTGATGAATAGGCTATATAAAATGTTATCAGGGAACTTTCACTGTAACTGATAAAACTTACAATCACTCAAAAATATTATTGAATATTAGCCTACAGATGTCTAATATGATGAAGCCCATCAATCCACAATTTTTTCTATCAATCTATCAATCAATCCACATGTTTAAAAAATGTCAGGTAGTCATAATATAATACCCTATGTGTCTGATATTGAATCTCTTAATAAAAAAGTAGTTTGTGTTGTTTGGAACATGATACTGTTTAGTTGTTTACAGCAAACTGCTTGAATTCATGTCCTCTTCATTTAGGTCTATACTGGCACTGCTGCCTTATGGGTGAGCTACTGTTATGTATGGATGTGTTGTTATGTTGAGAACAGTGGAGGCTCCTCAGAGGAGGAAGGGAAGGACCATCCTCCTCAGTGAATTTCATGAAAATAAAAATAGTAGAACATTAAAAAGGTTATCCTTTTTAGATAAAACTACACTAAATATATTCACATCACCAAATAATTTATTAAAATACACTGTTTTGCAATGAAGGTCTACAGTAGCTTCAACAGCACTCTTTAGGGTAGCACCATGTTGTAGCCGGAGGACAGCTAGCTTCCGTACTCTTCTGGGTAAATTGCCTTCAATACAAAATTATGACAACTTCCACATCAAAGAATCAGAGAATGATCTAGTACTGAAAGGATAAGCTACAGCTAGCTAGTATTGCAGTGCATAAAATGTGGTGAGTAGTTGACTCAAAGACAGAGAAAGACAATAGTTTAACAGTTTTTAACAAATTAATTTCTTCAAATATTAAGGAGAAGCAAGAGAGAGAGAGAGAGATATTTAGTATTTTTTTTAAACTTTCACTTACTTAGCTAGCAAATGCAGCTAGCTAGTTTAGCCTACTGAAACACCCGGCTCAAACAGAGGGATGCTATGTTACCTAGCTGCCTATGATGTGATCTTCCTGTCCGGGTTGGCACCCCCTTGGGGTGTCCTGTGGCGGAGATCATTGTGGGCTATACTTTATATGCCTTGTCTCAGGATGGTAATTTGGTGGCTGACGATATCCCTCTAGTGGTGTGGGGGCTGTGCTTTGGCAAAGTGGGTGGGGTTATATCCAGCCTGTTTGGCCCTGTCCGGGGTTATCGTCGGACGGGGCCACAGTGTCTCCCGACCCCTCCTGTCTCAGCCTCCAGTATTTATGCTGCAGTAGTTTATGTGTAGGGGGGCTAGGGTCAGTTTGTTATACCTGGATATCTGGAGTAATATCTGGAGTATTTCTCCTGTCTTATCCGGTGTCCTGTGTGAATTTAAGTATTCTCTCTCTAATTCTCTTTTTCTCTCTTTCTTTCTATCTTTCTTTCTTTCTCTCCCTCGGAGGACATGAGCCCGAGGACCAGGCCTCAGGACTACCTGGGCTGATGACTCCTTGCTGTCCCCAGTCCACCTGGCTGTGCTTCTGCTCCAGTTCCAACTGTTCTGCCTGCGGCTATGGAACCCTGACCTGTTCATGCTACCTGTCCCAGACCTGCTGTTTTCAACTCTCTAGAGACAGCAGGAGCGGGGGAGATACTCTGAATGATCGGTTGAGAAAAGCCAACTGACATTTACTTCTGAGGTGCTGACATGTTGTACCCTCGACAAACACTGTGATTGTTATTATTTGACCCTGCTGGTCATCTATGAACATTTGAACATCTTGGCCATGTTCTGTTATAATCTCCACCCGGGCACAGCCAGAAGACGGCTGGCCACCCCTCATAGCCTGGTTCCTCTCTAGGTTTCTTCCTAGGTTCTGGCCTTTCTAGGGAGTTTTTCCTAGCCACTGTGCTTCTACACCTGCATTGCTTGCTGTTTGGGGTTTTAGGCTGGGTTTCTGTACAGCACTTTGTGACATCAGCTGATGTAAGAAGGGCTTTATACATATACATTTGATTGATTGACTAACCAACACAAAAGCTGGAACTCTTCCAAGTCAAGGTAAGCTTTTGATTTTATTAATTTATTGCCACCGGGGTCCACTGGTGTAACTGCTAAACTGCTTACTGAACTGCTTACTGACTGTACACTAACGTTACTGCATGATTGTATTGGGTTTACTAACGTGTTTGTTCTATTAGCTATGTTGACTATGACGTTACTTTAGCTATTATGGTGACAAGGATGTAGGCTGTGTGTAGTGGTTATGGTTTGCTTTGGAAAGGCTTTTTCACCTGGTCACATACAGCTAATGCATTAAAGTCCACAAGCGAAAGGGAAAAGGTGAGAGGAGGAGAGCGCATAGATGTGAGAAGAAATACAACGTGGCTGCTATGAAAGTGAACATTGTTAACGTGTGATCAGTGGTGTATTCATTCCAACGATTCTATTGAAAAATGTTACTTAAATGGGAGCAAACGGAACGAAATAGGGATAAAAACATACCTGAATTTGTCCAATAGAAACTCTCATTTGCAACTGTTAGACAAATGATTACACCCTAGATGAGCTAAATGCAGGTAAGACTATGCAATGCGGTATTGAATGTGCCACTGTCTATCACCTTACATTTTTATTTCGACCTGTGTGCAACTACGTTGTAAACTTCCATTCATGGGTTAGATAGTAGCAACTTCCTGATGGGTATAGGGAAAATTCTAGTATCATGTAGCCTGGATCTATCAATGTTACATTGAACTGAGTGAATGGAGTATGAATAACAGTTATCCAATATGCTGTAATAGAAAAGGCCACGCTAATTAAAAAATGTTTTAATTGTCCTCCCTCATCTTATTGGCACTGACCGCCACTGGATGAGAAGCCAGTTTGGGTTGCTTTGTTGTGCAACATGCTAAAGTGTTCTACCAAGATTCCGACCCAAACACTTATTTCCACAGGGGAAAAAAACATCTTTATTAATATCTTTAAAAATGTATGTCAACAGTACTAGACAAAATATGTACAACAAGCAACCATCTGTTAGATCCTAAAATACAAATCCAAGTACCTCGTTCTATATAAAACTAACATTTTGCCTTAACGTTACATTCACTCTCCTCTCTTTGCCACAGACTCAATAATTAATACAAATACAGTTAGACATCCGCCATAATTGTTGTCTGCTATGAACAAGTAAAGGCAACAGCATAAACATAGATCAGGACAGAATTTGACCAGACGAGAAATTAATAATGAGCATGATGCAAATCAGGTCTTAGCACAATGCTATGTACACATTCTCTTGGCATACAGCAAAATGGCCAGCTAAAACTCTCTCCGTCTAGTCACAATGAAAATACACTCTGTAGGTCATGTATCAAAAATAGATATGTACAAGTAGTATAAACAAAATAATTACAAGACATCACCTCACAAGAACTACTTGCACGAATGGTAGTGAGTTACAAACTCAAAACTAAAATCACTTCTGTATTTACATCATGAGTGACGCAGATCAGGTCCGGTGACACCATCCTGACTTGTTTAAAGAATAAAAACCAATTTAGCTGCAAGGTACACTTGGTGGGTGAAGAGGGAGCAATGGATTTTGTGACTACCCTGGTCAACATAAACCAGAGACGTATTTGGTAGCATTCTAGTCTAAAGGACGGTCTGTTGCAGTTTCAGTTTCATCCTCCAGTGACAGGTTTACAACACGTAGAAACTCAAGCAGCATCTACAGGGGTTTCGTTACAAATCTTACATTCATTACAGACTGATGTGTGCAAAGGGCAGGTCCGAATGGCTGGGGGCTGTGCTGTCTGCGCATCACATTCTGGGTTTAACTCTGAGATTAAACAGGAGTGCAGAGAGACCATCCCCACGGTAAGTCTCACCTTCAAACCTTCATGTCCTTGTGTAGACCATCTCTTTACAGTTACTCTTTACAGTTGCAACAGGTCATATTTGAGCCTCTAAAGGGACTGAGCTTCAGTGCTGACTGGCTCCAAGGCTCCACTCAGTGTATGGGTGCTAGCTTGGAGGGCGGTGGCTACTGTGTTTGTGTGTAACAGTTGCTGTTTGCTCTCAAAGGGAGAATGTGGGCTGAGGGGTGAAACAGCTGCTTGCTGGTGCTCTTGTCTTTGTTTTCCCATTCCCTGGATGCCTTCCAGCAGGCAATTCATTCAATACCAAATATTCATAGAGCAGGGTGCAAACACAAAAGTGTATCAGTCTTTGGATTCCAAGTTCATGGGGGGGACTTGCTTTAAAGCTTGGAAGAGAGCTGGTGAATCCATAGGTGCCTGGTGGTGTGCCGGGGAACCTGGCCTGGGCGACATTACCAGGTTTTGGGGTAGTTTCTCTGGAGACAAGCTGGCTGCAGAACCACTCATGCCTGGATACAAAAGGGGCATGCCCCCTTGGTACCAGCACTTCTCCAGCATGGGCCATGCTGCAGCCATTTGGGGGATGAGGTAGAAGGGCATGCAGAGTGGGGTCTGGTGTTGGGAGAAGCTCATGTAGCTTCCGTGGCTGCTGACCACCTGTCCAGAGGAAGACTCATCCTCTGAGGAGTCAGCTCTTAACCTCTTGATCTGGGGCTCATCACCCTCCTGCTTGATGCCACCTCCTGCCATCCTCTCAGCCACATCATACTTGAGGTCCCCCTCCTTGCCGTAGCAGCTTGTGTGTTGGCCTTTGGGGTCCCGTTTCTCGTGTTCCCCTCCATAGCCACTGTCAGTGTCTGTGTCACTGCCACTCTGCTCCCCATGTCCGTGGGGGTATGTCCTTTGAATGACAGACACAAAGTTCTTGGCGTTACCCTCGTTGCCCTTAGGCGGATGACCAGCAGGCTTTTCCATGCTCTCGACGGGTTTGTGGGTAGACTCTTCTGGCTGGGGCCTGGGTGGACCCTGGAGCACCTCTGATGCTACTTTCTGGAGATGGCTGATCATGTGGGAGGGGATCAGGTGGTCTTTGCTGCTCTCCTGGTTAGCCAGGTACTGGAGGACCTCCTTAGCACAGACGTGGAAACCAAGGCGGAACATCTCCTCACTGTTCTCTGAGCTAACACTGCTCTGATCACCTGTGAGAAACAAAGTCATATCAGATATATTCAATAATACTACAGTTTTGGCAATGAAACCACCGTCTCGATGGTATGTCACTAACAAATAATACTGTTGATCGGGGGGAATAAGGTGTAGCCCATAATAAAATGAAACAGTGTGTCTCACGGTGTCAAACTTACTGATTTGCATGCCATTCTGTAATGCAATGATTTTCTGCTGCTGCTGATCCAGGAGAGTGCTCAGGGCTTTCACATGCTTCAGGGTGAGTTCCAACACCACAGCTTTCTCCAAATGGCCCAGAGTCTAAAACAGGAAAACCTTCCATAAGCATGTTGATCTTTCTTATGTAACACTTTCAGCAGCTGAACAAAGGACAAATGAAACCACAGAGGGGAAGGCAGGGAATCCGCACACACCAACATTCAAACACAATGCAATAAATATAACTTAAAAGCATAGTTGATCAATGTACTATTTATGTAATATGTATTGTTTTTAAAGGCTTTGTGTCAATATGCGTAGGCAGTTAAATGAATGAATTATAATTAGCCAAACTTTTCAGTATGATAATATGAACAATTATTGATATAATAATAATATGAATAATAATAATAAAACTAATTTACAAAAGACAACAGTAAACACGTCATCCCCCACACATGATGCAGATTTCAGTTAATTACTATAGCTCCCGCCTTGGGCCAATCAATCAGTGTAATTTTGTAAATGACCGAACTCTATGGCAAAGAGCATAATTCACCCACGTTTAGTCAACATCGGCCCCGTGCTGTCTAAGATATCGCGTTTAACGTACGATCGAACGAACGGACGGAGACAGACCCACAGTCCCCTCCCGATTTCACAGTGGGAGATAATTATGAGGGAGGAAAAAATCGAATAATAACTTTCCTTTGTCATATCAGGCTAAATGTTTGAATTAAATGTCAGACTTAATCAAGGCAATGATTTGACCAAACAAAGCAAACGTGAACCAGGTGGCGCTAGACCTTTTGCATTGCTATTACATAGTCAGTACACATGAAAGTCGTACTCACTGCGAGTTTGAGATGTTCTGGCAATAAATCCTTCAGTTGGGCAATGCATTCATTGATTCTGTCACGTCTTTTCTTCTCAATCAATCGGTGGGGTAACTTGTATGACTCCTGCGGGGAAACATGCATACATTTGTAAGTCAATATGTAACATATATTCAATATGGAATAAGAACGAATATACTACCAAATATGAACATGTTGTTTTGAACTAAATGAACAAAATGTTGAAAGTAAAGAACTGTAGCATACCTTACTGTCTTCCCCGCGCTTCAAACCCCGTCGGGGTTTGTACACGTACATTGGGAAATCCATTCTATAGGACAATGAGAATAAAATATTGATAAGAAATCATGCTTAAAGTTATTTATTTATTTACACAAGAATACCAGGTTGTTTTGCAATGTTATAATGCATAAATTACCAGCTGGTTCTGGGGACTTACCCTTGCATGTCTGCCATCTCCAGCAACTGGTGTTTTGCCATACAAGGGGGAGGTTGTGCACTTGTAATCCTCTCCATGTTGCGTCTTTATTAAATCCAAATATTGGTCTTCAAAAAATTCAACCCTAAAAATAGGTTTCTTCAAGATCTGTTTCAATAGTCAGCAAATATTGTAATTTAAGAAAGATATATTTTTCTTCTTCTTCTTGCTATTATTGTTATGTTCTTCTATTCAATAGTTAACACTTTTTCTATAAAGAATAATCTTTCAACAGGCTATTGCTTTGCAGACTGTCAATGTGATGGTGTCACTCTGAGATCCAAGCACAGCAATGGTTTAGAAGCTCTACTCCCTGATAAATGTGTGAGAGAGGGGTGGTTTGGTCTACGTGTTAAATAAACCCTGTGACGAGACAGTCTCTCGGTTGGATAGCTGACCTACCTCCATCACATGAGCCTCACGTGTTGGACGGCGCTTCCAACCCATCCCCTTTCTGTGCGATCTGCACGAGAATAGCCCTCCCTCTTATTCTAGCGGGCTGGGTTTATGCATCATTGGCTGTGTCACGTGTACCACCATGCTACAGCTACGCCACGAGACTTTAAAACAACTCGAGGCGGAACGTGCAAGTCGACCATGTTTACTAGATAGAGAGTAGGGCAGAATTCCTTCCATACACATTAAAGCCCAATCGATTTGTTCTTTATGAAGGCTACTGGCATGTTGTACATTCTGCCAACTGTACTTTCATGTACAACTTCCATATGCAGAATAATGACATAGGCCTATACACTAAGTGTACAAAACATTAGGATCAAGGTTCCTCTTTCCATTACATATACTGACCAGGTAAATCCAGGTTAAAGCTTTGATCCCTTATTGATGTCACTTTAAATCCATTTCAATCAGTGTAGATGAAACGGAGGAGACAGGTTAAAGAAGGATTTTTAAGCCTTGAGAGAATTGAGACAATGATTGTTTATGTGCACCACTCAGAGGGTGAATGGGCAAGACAACATATTTAAGTGCCTTTGAACAGGGTATGGTAGGTAGTAGGTGGTTTGTGTGTCAAGAACTGCAAGGCTGCTGTTTTTTTCATGCTCAACAGTTTCCGTGTGTATCACGAATGGTCCACCACCCAAAGGACATCCATCCGATTTGTCAAAACATTGTGAAGCATTGGAATCAACATGGGTCTGGAACGCTTTCGACCTTGTAGAGTCCATGCCCCGACGAATTAAGTCTGTTCTGAGGGCAAAAGGGGGTGCAACTCTATATTAGGAAGGTTTATAACTTATTATAGGACAGTGGGGAATTGGAAAGTGCATAGCCACAGGAAGTAGGGTTGCTGAGGCACCCCCTGATAATTAGAAATACAAATAAATAACAAATAAATACAAATATGTGAACTAGGCCTTTATTGTGACTGTATGAGTGAACAAAAATACTATATCTTTTTTGAACTTATTCTTTTTTTTAAATGTAAGGAAAGTAGGTCAGACCTTCTATGGCTAAATGTTATTACAATTGAGAAAACATCCACAGAAAGCAATTTGCAGGGAGGAACACACATTTCCATTCTGGTGTAGCCTATTCAATTTGTGTGAGTGTGAGTGTGAAACTAAAAATCTCTTTTGTTTACACTATTATGTTCAGTAGGTTTTCAATTGTAGGTTTAGATAAAGCCTACATACACGTAGGCCTATGGCCATGACAAAAATCCCCAATAAACTAAACCACCCAACCTAATAGTACAGTCAATAATGTATGTAGGCTATTACATAATAATACAATAATAAAACACCTAATGCCATGTGGGAGTAATTATTTGGTGGCACATTTCCTGTTTTATTTTCTCCACGCTGATCTATATTCTTGCATGTGCCAATAGGCTCAGAATTGACATGCTGTCCACACACTACCCATTTGCGTGTGCAGGTGCACCTGCGGAGGGATGAGTCTTGATGCTGTAGATCGGTTTGTTGTTTCCGGCTGCACCAAGGTGTCACGTTGAGCTCCTCATGGCCACTCGAACAGAGACCAGAGGTGATTTAAGATCGCTTGAATGTTTACTACGGTGTGGAACAGTCTGTACTGAACTGTTTTTTTTTTGTTCCACAAAAAGTTATTGAACAGAATGAGGTATGTTTGCTCCAGTTTGATGGGTGTGGCAAGGTATGGCTTGAAGCAATGAGTGACGTATTTAAAGAGCAGTGGCCATTCTGACAGCGTTTCCCAACCCACAACCTCACCGTTTTTTAACTGGTTGTTCAGTACAACATCTTTTCAATTCAATTGAATGTTCCAGATTGTAAAAACTTACAGAACGAAGCACTGATTCCTGCTGTCATTCTCTATGTCTCAGCTCTATAGTGTAAGTACTCATCAAAGATATAACCGTTTTAGCATGAACATTGCCATTGAGGGCTTCCACCATTTTAAAGTAGTCAAAGTAGTCAACTGAGTGAGGATTCCTATGGGTGGTAGCCTCAGTAGCACTGCCCATGCTGTCACAGATGCTATAATAGAGTACCACAGTATGAGTCATAATACCCATAAACCTAGCGGTCAAACAAGGAAATGGTTCCAATCTGTTTTCCACCATTCATTTCTCCCATAAGGGATTTTAGAAACACTAAAAAATAAGGGATGTTTCGTGTAGGCTTACCCTGGCGTGACGTTTTGATAACCATGTAAATCTCTCTAGGATAAGGTGACTTTTATCAATATATTTGCCTGTATTTGATTTGTATTTACCCCCCAAAAATTAAATGTTAATTAGCTGCTAATGATGATGATGTGGACGAGCCTGCCCAATTGAGGCAAAGGTAAGATTCTCTAGATTAACTATCAATTTTTATATTTGTATTTATTTTTTAGGTGGTAGATCAGCTTTAATATTGCGGATTGTAGCTTCTAATGTTAGCTACATTTAGTAATGAATAAATTAACATTTCTTTAAATTTACAAGTCCGTGAACTGTCTTGCGCAAGTTTTAAATTGACACAAAACCTGTTTAGCAAAGGTGTCAGATAGAGATGACATGCAGGAGCTTGCAGGGATTTGTAGTCTTGTTGATGTCTACTTTGATGCCAACTATCATTTTTGAATCTGAGAGTAAATAGAGCCGAATACATTACTAAAAGTCACCCTTGTCCGAGAGAAATTTACATGGTTATCAAAACGTCACACCAGGGTAAGCCCACATGAAACACAGGCCTTATTTTAAAGAGTTTCAAAAATTCACTATGGGGAAAAATGAATGGTGGAGAAACGATTGGGCCATTTCCCTGTTTGGTTTTATGGGTATTATGACACCTCTACGGTGGGGCTCTATGGCACGGATATAAAGATGAGTCCTCTATTTTTATGAGATGAGCGTGCCTGTCTGCCTAGTGGCCACACAGCATACACACTTACAGTATGTCCCCAGCAATGACAACATATTTTCATGGACGTTAATTGTAAATAGCCTAGTAGGCTTAAACTGTAAGATGTGCACATGTCTGGACGATATACAGTGCATTCAGAAAATATTATGAATTTTGTTACGCTACAGCCTAATTCTAAAATTGATTACATTGTTTTTTCCCCTCATCAATCTACACACAATACCAAATAATGACAGAGCAAAAACAGGTTTTTATAAATGTTTGCAAATTTATTACAAATAAAAAAACTTAAATATCACATAAATAAGTATTCAGACCCTTTACTCAATACTTTGTTGAAGGACCTTTGGCAGCAATTACAGCCTTGAGTCTTCTTTGGCATGACACTACAAGCTTGACACACCTGTATTTGGGGAGCTTGCCCTATACACCATCACACCTCCTCCTCCGTCCATCCATTCACCTACCGCGTCTCACAAAGACACGGCGGTTGGAACCAAAAATGTCAAATTTGGACTCATCAGACCGAAGGACAAATTTCCACCGGACTAATGTCCATTGCTTGTGTTTCTTGGCACAAGCTAGTCTCTTCTTCTTCTTAGTGTCTGTTAGTAGTGGTTTCATTGCAGCAATTCGACCATGAAGGTCTGATTCACGCAGTCTCGTCTGAACAGTTGATGTTGATATCTGTTACTTGAACTCTATGAAGCATTTATTTGGGCTGCAATTTCTGAGGTGCAGTTAACTCTAATGAACGTATCCTCTGCAGCAGAGGTAACTCCGGGTTTTCCTTTCCTGCGGCAGCCCTCATGAGAGCCAGTTTCATCATAGCGCTTGATGGTTTTTGCGACTGCACTTGAAGAAACTTTCTAAGTTCTTGAAATGTTCTGGATTGACTTACCTTCACGTCTTAAAGTAATGATGGGCTGTCGTTGCTCTATGCTTATTTGAGCTGTTCTTTCCATAATATGGACTTGGTCTTTCACCAAATAGGGCTATCTTCTGTATACCATCCCTACCTTGTCACAACACAACTGATTGGCTCAAATGCATTAAGAAGGAAGTACATTCCACAAATTTACTTTAAAGGAAATGAGTAGGTGTGACCAACCTTTTGACTGGTACTGTACGTCGAATTGACCTCTGTGCCCAGTGGGTTTCCAAGAGGTGTTGACTGTTCATGACTTGAAAATCTGAGACAAAGTTTCAATATTGCTGTCCATCAATGATTCCCAACCAAATTTATTGAGCTCGAGCGATGAAAAAAAGGATATATTTTGCCCTGAAAGTTGTGCAAAGTTGGAAGAATCTTATTCAAAATTATTCATAGCTGTAATAGCTGCCAAATGTGCTTCGACCAAGTAGGCTATTAACTCTGGGGTGTGAAGACATACGCAATCAAGACGTAGATCTAGAATTTTCTGTCATTTTTCTTTCACTTTGAAATAATGAAGTAGATCGATAGGAACAAAAAACACATTTGATCTATTTTAAGATAACATTTAAGAACATTTTTAGGCAGCAAACTGCAAGGAGTGTGTAAAGTTTCACTAAGCACTGTAAATATTGTAATAGACCATTGCCTATTTTAAATAGGCTGTTAGACTCCAAATTACAGACCTGTTCTGCTCCATTTTTCCCTATGTCAAACCTTCTCAACCAGGATACAGTGCATTTGGAAAGTATTCAGACCGCTTGACTTTTTCCACATTTTGTTACTTTACAGCCGTGTTCTAAAATGGATAAAATACATTCTTTCCCTTATCAATCTACACACAACACCCAATAATGACGAAGTGAAAACAGTTTTTTCGACATTTTTGCAAATGTATAAAATAAATACTATGCCTTATTTACATAACTATTCAGACCCTTTGCTATGAGATTCGAAATTGAGCTCAGGAGAATCCTGTTTCCGTTATTCATCCTTGATGTTTCTACAACTTGATTAGAGTCCACCTGTAGTAAATTAAATTGATGGGACATGATTTGGAAAGGCACACACCTGTTTATATAAGGTCCCAGAGTTGACAGTTCATGTCAGAGCAAAAACCAAGCCATGTGGTCGAAGGAATTGTCTGTAGAGATCCGAGATATGATTTTGTCCAGGCACAGATCAGGGAACGGTACCAAAACATTTTTGCAGCATTGAAGGTCCCCAAGAACACACTGGCCTCCATCATTCTTAAATGGAAGAAGTTTGGAACCAGCAAGACTCTTCCTAGAGCTGGACACCCTGCCAAACTGAGCAATCGGGGGAGAAGGGCCTTGGTCACTCTGACAGAGCTCTAGAGTTCCTCTGTGGAGATGGGAGAACCTTACAGAAGAACAACCATCTCTACAGCACTCCATCAATCAGGCCTTTATGGTAGAGTGGACAGACGGAAGCCACTCCTCAGTAAAATGCAAATGACAGCCCGCTTGGAGTTTGCCAAAAGGCACCTAAAGTACTCCCAGACCATGATAAGCAAGATTCTCTGGTCTATTGAAACCAAGATTGAACTCTTTGGCCTGAAAGCCAAGTGTCACGTCTGGAGGAACCCTGGCACCATCCCTACAGTTAAGCATGGTGGTGGCTGCATCATGCTGTGGGGATGTTTTTCAGTGGCAGGAACTGGGAGACCAGTAAGTATCGAGGGAAAGATGAACAGAGAAAAGTACAGAGAGATCCTTGATGAAAACCTTCTCTAGAGTGCTCATGTTCTCAGACTGGGGTGAAGGTTCCCCTTTCAACAGGTCAACAACTCTAAGCGCACAGCCAAGACAACGCAGGAGTGGCTTCGGGAAAAGTCTCTGAATGTACTTGAGTGGCTCAGCCAGAGCCCGGACTTGAACCCGATCGAATACATCTCTGGAGAGATCTGAAAATAGCTGTGCAGCAACACTCCCCATCCAACCCGACAGAGCTTGAGAGGATCTGCAGAGAAGAATGGGAGAAAATCCTACAAATACAGGTGTTCCAAGCTTGTAGTGTCATACCCAAGAAGACTCGAGGCTGTAATTGATGCCAAACGTGCTTCAACAAAGCATTGACAAAATGGTGTGAATACTTATATAAATGTGATATTTCCATTTTTTTTAAATACATTTGCAAACATTTCTAAAAACCTGTTTTTGCTTAGTCATAATGAACTATTGTGTTTAAATTGATTTAATCCATTTTAGAATGCGATTGTAACGTAACAAAATGGGGAAAAAGTCAAGGAGTCTGAATCCTTTCCCAAAGCACTGTAAATAAATATATAACCTATATAATTAGTCACAAGTTCAGTAACCCCTAGGTATGTGGGGAATCCTGCAGGGAAGTCCCCCAATTAAGCTAGAAGCACCGTTTTAATTCCAGCCAATTACACACACTCCTTTTGTGACTGAGGTTGGCTATTCTGTAAACTTGTTTATGTTCGAGTCTACAGACACGCACTAGTCCATTTATCTTTCATTTAACATGCTCCGTTTCTCTGAATAGCTACATTTCACCCAGCGAGGATGATTTGACTCTACAACACTTTCTCTTTTGATTTGTGCTCGTCTGTGCACCAGAGTGCCCGCATACAGATGCAGTTACAATTGACAATGTATATATATTTTTAAATTAAGAAAGAAAAAAAGGGAAAAACATTGTGTTCACACGTGTATTTGTTTGATTTACAACTGCACAGGACCAGAAGAAGAAAAAAAATCTAAACTGAAATTAATATTTTTCACAAAAATGGACAGGACTACATTATTCACAACTCTAATTAATTTGGTTGGAGGCAAGTGATTCTCGTTTATGTGTAAATTATCTCACCTGTGGTAAATTGCAGATGCCTACAGGGTTAAAAGTAACCATACAACCAGTTTAGAAAAAACAGAACATTCTGCTCCATTGACCTCCCTTGAAAACGTGCAAGGTTGCCAGTATTTGACTGGAACTGTATACTGTGTATAAATGCCTCAATATTTGTGACAATACTTACAAAGAGCTGAATACAAATTAAGTAATATTTTCTATAACAAAAGCAGACACTGTAGAAGTAGGTGAAAAAAATAGGGGGGAAATGATGTTACCTCTGACCTTTGCAGCTGAATTTTGCAATGGACTACAAAACTGGAATACAGCTTTCCTTCAACATTTGATACAAAGTAACTGATTATCAAGCTAAAGTCAATACCTCTTCAAGACACTGGCCAGATGTGTATATATGGACATATATTTACAAATTCAATAATGAGATCCACAATATTCATCTTAAAAATAAAGTAAATTGTGAAAAATTGAAGGCCGTTGAGCTCTCTGCTAACTACAAAGCTGACTTGCTAGTTGTCTAGAACATTTCAAAGTAGTTCCACCCACCGATAAAAACTAACCATGCAAATAAACCCATTACACTGCAACTTGAGGTTAAACAGAGTTCACTGCCTATACAGAATTGAGTCACTGTAAAATGTATAGAATGCCTATAGGCCTCATGAATTAAAAGCAGATTTAGGCAGCATCTGTGATTTATCTCAACCACAACCTTTCCTATATAGTAGCCCATTAGCCCACTGTGTAGTGACAAGATTCAATGGTGGATATAAAGGAGAATTACATACTGTATATTTTATTAAATAATTCTACATTATTTTACAATTCTGACAGTACTTAACTATTTTAAATTAGTCCTTTGAACATTCATTTCCAGTAACACCGCTTTAAATTCCATATTACCTTTCTGAAAACGTAGGTCCCTATACAACAACAATGGCTTAAGCGACAATGTAAAAAAACAAACAGAAATGAATTGAAAAAAGTATTAAACAGCAGAATTGAGAACTCAACAGGATGTGCTGAACGATAAAACAATAAAAAACACAATGACTAGTAAATCAGTAGCCAAATATACGTCTTAAAGGGACAAATGGCACACATGATAGGTGTATAATTAAAACATGACAAACCTGGACGATAGATGCTAATAATATTTAGTGCAATAAAATGTGGAAAGATTAACAAATCATGACAGCTTGGTCATATTTTAACATATTACATTTGTTTGGATGAAATGTCCTAACACCTCCTACTATCCCAGTTAAATAAGAAAGCGAATATCATAAAATAGTACAACAAGGTAGGACACATTCTTATTTGCAGAAAGGAAGCCGAAAACAAGACCTATACTTGCTCTCAGACAATACTATATCTCTATTAAGCGTATTAAATACTTTTTATGAAACATTCTGAAAGAAATAAAACAAGTAAAATCAGAAAGCCCAGAACAATGCATGTACCTGATCTGTCCAGCCAACTGCTATTCTACATGGAATAATTTCCATATGTGAAGTCTAACAACACGTCCCTATTTAATTTGAAGCAAAATAATAAAAAATAAAGCTCCCATTTGAAAATGTTTTCTGTCCCTATTAAATAAGGCATGACTTAAAGAACAACTTAAATTCATACACCAAGGTGTTTGCATATTTAAGTAGTGATATTGCACAAAATACAAAAATAAGACATTAAATACTGCTTGCTATACCAGTAGTATATACAAAAAGATGTTTCTTTCCATGTCTCTCAGTGTCATCTTCACATTGGACTACCTATTCCTGTGTCCGGTACAGCACTGCTGTATTTCAAGTTCACCCAGTAAAGGCCATGTAATGAGAATTCACTTTCGTTTCTACATAGAAAACATTTGGCACCAATCCCAAATGGCCTGGGAAAAAGATGGGGTGTCTGGGTGTGGTGAGTGTTCTTGTTTGAGTTATACCTTTGTGGGCTAACCTACACATCACAATTATATGACTAGCTATGTCAGTGTGTTCCCTACTGTTACGCTTCGCACTCACACTCGGTAGCTACAGTATGAAGGCGGGAGTGACCACTAAGTGAAGATTCTGCACTCTGTTCTCTATGCAAACACAAAGCAGGAGTAGAAGTGGGTCTTCCTGGGTCTTGTGGCTAGGTTGGGGGCATCCACAGCCTCACGCAGGTTGCTGGGGGTTGGCGTGTTGAGGATGCTGAGGATGGCCCAACAGTCCAATTCTCTGTTTCTGCTTCCTTTGCTCTGTCATCTAGAGGACAACACACGGGACAGGAGCTGGGTTATTTGCTCAACTCTAATTTTCTGTATCTGTACCTCAGGTGCTCTGTCACATCTACTGTCGGGTTAAAGGTTGTCGGTGTCTGACACCGACAACCAAATAAGCTGATGCTAAGTTTCTTTTTCAGATAAAGTTCTAAAAAACTGTCCGTGCCTGCAAATGCTGCACATCAACGAAGTGAAAGCTTTTGGGTTTAACGGGAGGGTTTCAGTGTTTCATCTGAAACGTATCCTTCTACCCTTTTAGAACGTCATCTCGTCTAACAACATGTACACCACAGTAAGCAAACAACCAGCAGTGAAACCCCAGTAAAATACATTTTTACTTTCAAGTCAGGCTCATGAGTAATAATGCAAGATGTTGGCTTTCATGGCACTAGGGACGACATCCGTTTTAAATAAACTGAAGTATTAAAACAAAACAAGTGTCCTAAAAAAAGATTTTGCAATCTTAATATTGCAAACATACAATGGCAAAGGCAATACAAATACCCTCACAAGCGCTGTTGGTCATGAGATGAGCGTTATAAAAGGAATTAATTATTAGATGTTGGGAAGTGCTAGAAAGAGCAGCATTAAAGTTTGTGAGAGTGCTGTGGGGGTGGCCACTGGTTAAACTCAGTTACAGTAGAATGTGACTCTTTATTTGTGCCACAGCAAACTAATTAAATCAATTTTCGTTGGAATTATGTAACAGATGGAGCTCTTGTCTGGGCCAGTTGTTTTTGAAACCATTTTCTTGTTTGTGCCACTTTTGAGTGCCATGGAGCATGCTTAAGACTCTTACAGGCAAGGGAGGGGACAGGAGGCACTGAAGGCAACTTCTGGGAAAATAAGACTGAAACAGTCCAATGTAAAAAAAAAAAAGCACCGTTTAGTCTGAATTTGTCTGTCAACTAAACTCCAAAAGTTAATTTTCATATTTTGGTCCATGTTTGTGTACGTGTGAAAAAAAACGTGCAAAAGCCAAGTAGACATCAACCAATTCAGATCCGAACATGTATTTATGGAGATATTTAGTAATGAATAATCAAGAGAAAAGGGTTTTTGTGTCCTCATCCAAACCTTTTAGCCACACAACAACCATTTCCTTCTGTCTGGGTCAGTGTCTAGATAACACCCACTTCCTCATAGACACGTCTAATTTTATTGATAGACCAAAATACTACTTTGTTTACAAGAAACAGTATGCAGAGTTCGATGAAATTATTTATGACCAGTAACATTTTCTTGAACCGAACACAACTAATAAAGGTTGTATAATTAAATGATAGTCATTGCCTATATGATCATTGTCATTATAATAATATTTTTGATATGTTAATGGAAAATAAAAGGTGTTAAGATCATCATTATCATCTTGCCAATTTACTGTAATCTGACCATGGGCATATAAAGTCTACCAGATTAATGTACATAAATATAATTACTGCATTTAAAGCTCTAGCTCTGACTAGGATGCCCACAATACAGTGTGAGCCAAGTCATTGTGGAACTAATCCTTGCTTTAATGACGTAAATCAGATCAGGTTGAAGGCCACATGAGCTGCAGCATTGTGCACTATGAGTCATTGCCTTCTGATTTTAGTAAGCTCTACACCTACAAGGCAAAGAGTTGCTATCAAACAGATCAAAGCTACACAAATGACATGGAAAAATATCGAAATAATGTAATATTTTCATAGCAATATCTATACAGACCACCATCTAGTCACAGGCAAAAGGGTCGACTCACCTGCTCCTTGAGCTCAGTCAGTTGTCCAGAGAGGTTGGAGACTAGCTTCATGGTAGACTCCAGTTTCTCCTGTAGGCTCCTGATTTCATTTTGCTCCCCGTCCGCATCGCTACAGACCAGAGACATGGCCCGCATCCGTGGAAACCAGTCAAGGTTGTGCTCCTGGTGACCAGAGGGAGAAGATATGTTATTTAAGCATGACTAGAACATTTGTTGGAGCACAATACATTTAAATTCTGGTCTCTAATCATGATTATAAAAGAATATATAGAAAATATTTGGTAACACTTTCGTAACACTTCCATACACTTTGAAAAAGTAAACATTGTAAAGTGTTAGCATATATTTAATGTACTGCCCAGAATTGATCAAATAACCTATCATTTAAACATCAATCAAATATCTTTACAATTTGTTTGCTCAGGGAAAAAAGGTATATTTTCATCACATTTTGTCATTCATTTAATGTATGCAGAACAAAAATATAAAACACAACATGCAACAATTTCAAAGATTTTACTGAGTTACAGTTCATATGAGGAAATCAGTCAATTGAAATAAATGCATTAGACAATAGTCTATGGATTTCACAAGACTGGGAATACAGATGTGCATCTGTTGTTCACATATACCTTTAAAAAATGTACCTCACATTAGGCCTCAGGATATTGTCACGGTATTTCTGTGCACTCAAATACCCATCGATAAAATGCAAGTGTGTCCGTTGTCTGTATGCCTGCCCATACCGAACCCCACCGCCACCATGGGGCACTCTGTTCACAAAATTGACTCAGCAAACCGCTCGCCCACATGACGCCATACGCGTGGTCTGCATTTGTGAGGCCGGTTGGACGTACTGCCAAATGATCTAAAATGACATTGGAGGCGGCTTATGGTAGAGAAATTAACATTCAATTCTCTGGCAACAGCTCTGGTGGACGTTCTTGCAGTCAGCATGCCAATTGCATGCTCCCTCAAATCTGTGGCATTGTGTTGGACATTTTAGAGTGGCCTTTTATTGTCCCCAGCACAAGGGGGACCTGTGTAATGATAATGCTGTTGAAACAGCTTGTTGATATGCCACACCTGTCAGGTGGATGGATTATGTTTACAAAGGAGAACTGTACACTAACAGGTATGTAACCAAATTTGTAAGAAATTGATGAGAAATTAGCTTTTTGTGCCTATGGAAAATTTGTGGGATCATTTCAGCTCATGAAACATGGGACCAACACCTTGCATTCATATTTTTGTTCAGTGTAATTACATTTCTGGTGAACACTTATTTCATCAAATTTCACCAATAACATGCTAACACCCTTTGATTTTCTTTGACAAAGCCTTACACATTAGGGTAAGTCAGAATGACATCAAATATATTAGCTAGCTACGGCTCCACTGGGCAAACAGATGCCTCTTTGACTTGTGTTTCTCTCAATCCCTCTTTGTCTGTCTGTCTGTCTGTCTGTCTGTCTGTCTGTCTGTCTGTCTGTCTGTCTGTCTGTCTGTCTGTCTGTCTGTCTGTCTGTCTGTCTGTCTGTCTGTCTGTCTGTCTGTCTGTCTGTCTGTCTGTCTGTCTGTCTGTCTTTGTGCACTTATCAAGCCTATAATAAAATGTAATAGAATTAATGTTGGGGACTTTCCATACCAGGGAGTTCAAACTTACCGAGACAACTTCCTTTAAAAAAATGATGATCTAATTATACAATAACACGGTCAGGTTGGATGTGTGAGGGCCGAATAGAGGAACATTTACTCAGACTTAACTAGCAATATAAGGCTGAGTTCCCCATTTCATTAATGTGGTATATTGTTGCATGCAAACTTCCTCTTCGGTGGCAATGTGGAGTTTAACACAACACACACCTAAAGTGACAAAATGAGAATTGGTTGAATTTTCCAAATGCCACCACTGATTAGTTTCACATCTAAATAGTTGAGGTAAGAAAAACGTCTCAAGTCATCCACAGTGATTTGTAACGACTCTTTGCCTCTTTTCTCATTTGTAAAACGTTTCCACGCTCCTCCTTGGTGTGTAGCCTACAGTACACATCAAAACACCACAGCTATCAATCAGTCAATACCTCTTAATTCATTTCTTATGCTAATCTGCTCTACCCGAGTGGAATCGCATGACTAAACTGATGGCTTCTAAAAATAGAAAAGGGAAAACATACTGTACAAGGCATGCCCAGCGCACCTAGTGCACAAACGTGTACGCGTGGAGAACACAGTAAGTGTGACGGCCAGTCACTTCAGAGCCTTGAGCCAGTGAAAGGGTC
This sequence comes from Oncorhynchus tshawytscha, assembly GCF_018296145.1. Taxonomy (NCBI): domain Eukaryota; kingdom Metazoa; phylum Chordata; class Actinopteri; order Salmoniformes; family Salmonidae; genus Oncorhynchus; species Oncorhynchus tshawytscha. Next base: position 31,394,983 of record NC_056435.1, on the reverse strand, counting down.
GCTGCGTTCATCCAGGCGAGCAGCAAAGGGCCACTCTGAGCACATTCTGTCACCCCTCCATCTCCTCCAGCACTTGGCCACTACATACCAATGTTATTGTGCACTGTTTGAACCTGCCCTCAAACAAACGGAGGCTGTGTGAATAGGTCTGTCTGGAAGTCCCATAAAAAAAATACACGTTGGTAGATGCACACCATTAAAAAATAGTCACTCCTTTAGCTACATGTACATGCATGTGCACTCCCAGACCCTACAAAATAGCATTACAGTTAGCTTAACTTCAGACCGAACAGTAGATTGTGTGATTGAACAGGAGCGTGCTGGGTAGCACCTGCACTGTCGCTGGTTGTGAGCACAGCTGCATGGCTGGAAAAGTCCCTGGGTTTCAGTGGTGTAGTCTGAGATGCGGGGGCGAGAGTGGCAGCTGCATGGGCCACAGGCTAGTCCTAGGTCAGACAAACAGCAGGACAGGGGAATCACACAGAGACTCATTCTGAGATGAGGAAAGAAGAGCTGTGTGCATGCTCAACCCCACACCCCCCTCGCAGCACAATGCTGCTTTCCCACATGTGATCATGTACATGCGTACTCTGTATTGGACATCTACCTACTATAATAGACTAGAAATGCACCGACACAGTATACTAGATTGCTCTGCTAGTGTATTGCTGAACGTAGAAACAAATCCTTCAAGAAAAAGAATGTATAGCTCAGACATAATGACATAAGTAAAATTGTGTCAACATTATTTGTCTGAAATCAATTTGTAATCAAAGTGCCAGGCTTAACTTGGATGAGAAAGGGGCAGATGCGTGCAGTACAGCAAGATTGATCATCCTGCCCTTTGCTGTCTGTGTCAAGAGTCAGTTTGACAGCCCAGCCCCCCAAAACCCCTTTTCCTTTCTCAGTGTTTACAAGTGAAAACACTTCCAGTAAGTCTCAGACCGATGTCACCGCTGACATTAAATTCATCTTCACAGTAGCTCAATGGAAATGACAGAAATTCATTTTCCATTATTAAAACCACAAGGGCCATGACAGAGAAACAGGATGCTGTGTGGTTTTGACAGCAACAGAAACGTCACAGGCAAGCCACAGGCCACCTGACATACTGACAACCCACCACATCTACTACTCTTCCACACAAATTAAAGAAACAGATCACATTTCAAAATAGACCAAACAAACAAATAGAAACAATGTGCAAAACACAATGGGAAAACTCCTTCTCACTCCCCTTCTTCTGAAATGCCTCTAAAGCATTCTCTTATCAATGCGATTCAAAGTTCAAATCACGATGTGGATGCATCTCGGAGCAGCGAGCATGGGCCGCAATAATAATGAGGGCAACAGATTCTGGCGTACCCAAGTCAAGCAATATAAATGTAAGCCTTCAACCCGACACTTCAGCCAAGGCTTTCTGCAATTGACGTCAGTCCCAGTCATTGTCAGACTTGTCTGACTTCTATCTACACCCCCTGATCTCTTAAATCCCCTCTGTGCATATGAGGTGTCTTCACCACTTCAGACAGCATCATCATGAGACACTGTCATGCTTGTTAGGGTAACCAGGAGAGAAAGAAGGGGAAATGTATCAATAGAACTATTATACAATATTAAGCCTATTACACCAACATAGGGAGCCTTTTCCCCTACCATGTCAAATGAAGAAGAAAGATCTCCTGTGTTGAGTTGTGACATCATAAGAGGATAACTAATGTGACCGATTCCTCCACTTCTCAGATTCTAAAAGCTCAAACATGTATTTTCTTTTATTAATCCATCCCCCTCTTCGGTGGTCAAAAATAACTTTCCTTTTTTACAGCTTTCTTGCGAACATATACACACATTTTGCAGATACATTTTACATGCAATGCATTCAGAAAGTATTCAGACCCCATTACTTTTTCCACATTTTGTTATGTTACAGCATTATTCTAAAATGTACTAAATTGTTTGTTTGTCTCATCAATCAGCCTTGTCTCAGGATGGTAAGTTGGTGGTTGAAGATATCCCTCTAGTGGTGTGGGGGCTGTGCTTTGGCAAAGTGGGTGGGGTTATATCCTTCCTGTTTGGCCCTGTCTGGGGGTGTCCTCGGATGGGGCCACAGTGTCTCCTGACCGCTCCTGTCTCAGCCTCCAGTATTTATGCTGCAGTAGTTAATGTGTCGGGGGGCTAGGGTCAGTTTGTTATATCTGGAGTACCTCTCCTGTCCTATTCGGTGTCCTGTGTGAATCTAAGTGTGCGTTCTCTAATTCTCTCTTTCTCTCTCTCTCTCTCTCTCGGAGGACCTGAGCCCTAGGACCATGCCCCAGGACTACCTGACATGATGACTCCTTGCTGTCCCCAGTCCACCTGACCGTGCTGCTGCTCCAGTTTCAACTGTTCTGCCTTATTATTATACGACCATGCTGGTCATTTATGATCTTTTGAACATCTTGGCCATGTTCTGTTATAATCTCCACCTGGCACAGCCAGAAGAGGTCTGGCCACCCCACATAGCCTGGTTCCTCTCTAGGTTTCTTCCTAGGTTTTGGCCTTTCTAGGGAGTTTTTCCTAGCCACCGTGCTTCTACACCTGCATTGCTTGCTGTTTGGGGTTTTAGGCTGGGTTTCTGTACAGCACTTTGAGATATCAGCTGATGTACGAAGGGCTATATAAATACATTTGATTTGATTTTGATTTGATTTGATCAATCTACATACAATACCGAATAATGAGTAAGCAAAAACAGGTTTTTAGATTTCTTCGCTAATTCATGTAAAATAAAGAACAGAAATATCACATTTACATAAGTATTTAGACCCTTTGCTATGAGACTTGAAAATGAGCTAAGGTGCATCCTGTTTCCATTGATCGTTCTTGAGATGTTTCTACAACTTGATTGGGGTCCACCTGTGGTCAATTCAACTGATTCTATATGATTTGTAAAGGTACACACCTGTCTATATAAATCCCACAGTTGACAGTGCATATCAGAGCATAAACCAAGCCATGAGGTGGAAGGAATTGTCCATAGAGCTCCAAGACAGGATTGTGTCGAGGCACAGATCTGGAGAAGGGTACCAAACTATTTCTGCAGCACTGAAGTTCCCCAAGAACATAGTGACCTCCATCATTTTTAAAATGGAAAACGTTTGGAATAAACAAGACTCTTCCTAAACCTGGTCGCCCGGCCAAACTGAGCAATTGGGGAAGAAGGGCCTTGGTCTGGGAGGTGACCAAGAACCCGATGGTCACTCTGACAGAATTCCAGAGTTCCTCTGTGGAGATGAGAGAACCTTCAGAAGGACAACCATCTCTGCAGCACTCCACCAATCCGACCAGTTTCCAGACAGAAGCCACTTCTCAGTTAAAAGACACATGACAGCTCGCTTGGAATTTGCCAAAAGTCACCTAAAGGACTCTCAGACCATGAGAAACAAGATTCTCTAGTCTGATGAAACCAATATTGAACTCTTTAGCCTGAATGCCAAGCATCATGTCTGGAGGAAACCTAGCATGGTGGTGACAGCAGCAGCATACTGTGGTGATGTTTTTCAGTGACAGGGACTGGGAGACTAGTCAGGATCAAGGGAAAGACGAAAAGAGCAAAGTACGAAGAGATTGATGAAAACCTGCTTGAGAGCGCTCAGGACCTCAGACTGGGGCAAAGGTTCACCTTCCAACAGGACAACGACACTAAACACACAGCCAAGGCAACGCAGGAGTGGCTTCGGGACAAGTCTCTGAATGTCCTTGAGTGGCTCAGCCAGAGCCCAGACTTTAACCCGATCAAACATCTCTGGAGAGACCTGAAAATAGCTGTGCAGTGATACTCCCCATCAAACCAGACAGAGCTTGGGAGGATGTGCAGAGGAGAATGGGAGAAACTACACAAATACAGTTGTGCCAAGCTTGTAGTGTCATACCCAAGAAGACTCTAAGCTGTAATCGCTGTCTCTGAGCTCTACGGACAATTCCTTAGATCTGATGGCTTGGTTTTTGCTCTGACATGCACTGTCAACTGTGGGACCTTATATAGACAGGTGTTTGCCGTTCCAAATCATGTCCAATCAATTGAATTTACCACAGCTGGACTCCAATCAAGTTGCAGAAACATCTCAAGGATGATCAATGGAAACAGGATGCACCTGAGCTCAATTTCGAGTCTCATAGCAAAGGGTCTGAATACTTGTGTTAAAAAAGCATTTAAAACATTTTTTTTAAATAAATGTGCAAATATGTCTAAAAAACTGTTTTCGCTTCGTCATTATGAGGTATTGTGTGAAGATTGATGAGGAACACCTTTTATTTAATCATTTTTAGAATAAGGCTAAACTAAACTGGCAGCTTCATTAAATAGTACCCGCAAAACACCAGCCTAGAAGACCAGAATCCCGGAGTCTCCTCTTCACTGTTGACGTTGAGACTGGTGTTTTGCGGGTACTATTTAATGAAGCTGCCAGTTGAGGACTTGTGAGACATTTGTTTCTCAAACTAGACACTCTAATACACTTGTCCTCTTGCTTAGTTGTGCACCGGGGCCTCCCACCCCTCTTTCTATTCTGGTTAGAGACCATTTGCGCTGTTCTGTGAAGCGAGTAGGACACAGCATTGTACGAGATCTTCAGTTTCTTGGCAATTTCTCTCAAGGAATAGCCTTCAATTCTCATAACAAAAATAGACTGACAAGTTTCGGAAGAAATGTCTTTGTTTCTGGCCATTTTGAGCCTGTAATCGAACCCAAAAATGCTGATGCTCCAGATACTCAACTAGTCTAAAGAAGGCCAGTTTTATTGCTTCTTTAATCCAGACAACAGTTTTCAGCTGTGCTAACATAATTGCAAAAGGGTTTTATAATGATCAATTAGCCTTTTAAAATTATAAACTTGGATTAGCTAACACACCGTGCCATTGGAACACAGGAGTGATGGTTGCTGATAATGGGTCTATGTAGATATTCCATTAAAAATCTGCCGTTTCCAGATACAATGGTCATTTACATCATTCACAATGTCTACACTGTATTTCTGATCAATTTAATGTTATTTTAATGGACAAAAATAATTTCCTTTCTTTCAGCATATATACACAGACACACATACATACAGTTGAAGTCGGAAGTTTACATACACTTAGGTCATTAAAACTTGTTTTTCAACCACTGCACAAATTTCTTGTTAACAAACTATAGCTTTGGCAAGTCGGTTAGGACATCCACTTTGTGCATGACACAAGTAATTTTTCCAACAATTGTTTACAGACAGATTATTTCACTTATAATTCACTGTATCACAATTCCAGTGAGTCAGAAGTTTACATACACTAAGTTGACTGTGGCTTTAAACAGCTTGGAGAATTCCAGAAAATGATGTCATGGCTTTAGAAGCTTCTGATTGGCTAATTGACATCATTTGAGTCAATTGGAGGTGTACCTGTGGATGCATTTCAAGGCCTACCTTCAAGGCCTACGCAGTGCCTCTTTGCTTGACATCATGGGAAAATCAAAATAAATCAGCCAAGACCAACAAAACATTTTTTTTTGTAGACATCCACAAGTCTGGTTAATTCTTAGGAGCAATTTCCAAACGCTTGAAGGTACCACGTTCATCTGTACAAACAATAGTACGCAAGTATAAACACCATGGGGCCACGCAGCCGTCATAACGCTCAGGAAGGAGACACGTTCTGTCTCCTAGAGATGAACGTACTTTGGTGTGAAAAGTGCAAATCAATTCCAGAACAACAGCAAAGTACCTTGTGAAGATGATGGAGGAAAGAGGTACAAAAGTATCTATCTACGGTTTTGCTACTGCACATGTGGACAAAGATTGTACTTTTTGGAGAAATGTCCTCTGGTCTGATGAAACAAAAATAGAATTGTTTGGCCATAATGGCCATCGTTATGTTTGTTGGAAAAAGGGGGAGGCTTGCAAGCCGAAGAACACCATCCCAACCGTGAAGCACAGGGGTGGCAGCATGTTGTGGGAGTGCTTTGCTGCAGGAGGGCCTGGTGCACTTCACAAAATAGAATGATTCATGAGGGAAATGTTGTGGATATAGTGAAGTAACATCTCAAGACATCAGTCAGGAAGTTAAAGTTTGGTCACAAATGGGTCTTCCAAATGGACAATGACTCCAAGCATACTTCCAAACTTGTGGAAAAATGGCTTAAGGACAACAAAGTCAAGGTATTGGAGTGGCCATCACAAAGGCCTGACCTCAATCCTATAGAAAATGTGTGGGCAGAACTGAAAAAGTGTGTGCGAGCAAGGAGACCTACAAACCTGAGTCAGTTACACCAGCTCTGTCAGGAAGAATGGGCCAAAATGTATTGTGGGAAGCTTGTGGAAGGATACCCAAAACATTTGACCCAAGTTAAACAATTTAAAGGCAATGCTACTAAATACTAATTGAGTGTATGTAAACTTCTGACCCACTGGGAATGTGAAGAAATAAAAGCTGAAATAAAGAATTCTCTCTACTATTATTCTGACATTTCAAATTCTTAAAAGAAAGTGGTGATCCTAACTGACCTAAAACATGGACATTTTACTAAGATTAAATGTCAGGAATTGTGAAAAACTGAGTTTAAATGTATTTGACTAAGGTGTATATAAACTTCCGACTTCAACTGTATACCCACACATATACACACATACAAGCTATTAACTTAGTTATTGGTAAAGGCTTTGATCCATTAATAGCCCAGAGCCTGCATGCAGACATGCATGAACCTCCTGATGCTGGAGAGCTAACATCTAAGCTGTGAATTCTCTAAACTCAGCTTCTTGCAATAAATTACCATGTCTGAGCTCTGCCGAGAGCCGTGCTGCAGACACCTAATTTAGCTCCCAACCCAGAGCAGGAGGCCCCACATGATCAAACATGTTGCATGAGTCCAGTTGTGGTTCACTGTTCGAGTTGACGGGTCAGTGGATTCTAACACACCATGTGCCCTCTCTCAAGCAGAGGTCACTTTAAATCCTCCTTTGGACCACAATGTGTCCCCGACAAGCTCTGTTTGGCTCAGTAGGGTCCAAGGCTAAGAGGGGGTTAGTTAATCCCAAATCAGATGACTCCTCATAAGACCTCGCAGCGCACCTCAAACCGAGAGACAGAACTGGGCCAAATAGTGCCTGAAAACTGTGTCAGAAGCCAACACCAGCACAACTGCATCAGGAAAGTTACCACTGTTGAAGAAGGGGCTTTCCTTTGACAGCTATAATTCTCCATGAAATCACTAAAAAAGCAATGGATAGCCTACTTACATTCAAGAACAGAATTTGAACAAAACTCATCGAGCAACAACATATTTTTAAACAATTCTAAAGACACCAGGCAATGAACTATCTCCTGTGGAGTTCTTCAGTCTAAATGCCAATGTATGTGTTCGAGATGCCTCCATGCCTTTGGAAGAGTAGGTAATCAGGTCTTCAGTGCAATAACCTCAGGCCTGGTTGGCATAGGAGACACAGCAGACATTGTGTAAGGGAGGGGTTTCCCACACTGTTCAGCAGCTATCACGAGGCTACCTCCTGGCAGTAACCAGACAGGGGCAATATCGATGGACCAGAGGGTGTAACACGGTAAAACAGGGTGGAGGATGACTTTTAAAAAGTCGACAATGTATTGGTGCTTGTGGTTTTCTATTTCTGAAGATTTTTTTAGATGTATTCTCACCACGGGACAGAGATATTTAACTGCATGCCAAAATGCCTTTCTTTATCTAGTATAGGAGCTGACCTGCATTCGCAGGAGACACATTTGATCAAAGCTCAGATATGTGAGCCTCTCTGATGAAGTCATGCAGAACTGCAAACTCCCTGTTCGAGATATATTTATGACCACATCCCTGCCTATTTTGATGTGTAAAATCAAGAATCTCATTCGTAATAAGCTGGCTGGTACTATGCGTAGTAGTCTAGTCATACCCTGATCATCTCAGCGACGTAGCTCTCTGGTCCTGTGTACTCTGTGGAGTCCTTCACCTTCACCAGCACTATGAAGAACAGGTAGTGCCACATGTTGTGCTCCACCTTGATGTGCTCTTCAAATGTCACTGTCTTGTTGTCAAACTTGTCCCTTTCCAGGCCTGCACGTGAGGAGACATACAAAAAACAAATGGTCAAATAAGAAGACACATGCATGGCAGTTACTGCATTCTTCATCTGTAAACAAACAATGCATGTGTGGCAATAATGGGTCAATCATTATGAGTCTGGTGATTGTCATGACCTTAGTTGGAATGACTGACTGCACAACAATAGCACGGGGAAGTTGCGTCATTGCAGAAAAGAACACAATGCATTTCAGAGAGAGAATAGAATAGGCCCAGGGACTTAACACTCAACAGGTTCTCAATGTCTCACATAAGCTAGTTTTTTTTACATTCCCCTTTGTCCTACGGGGCCACCTATACATACAATGTTTGCGCACATGACTGTAGGTCGCTTTCTGCATAAAAGCGTCTGCTAAATGGGTGGTTCAAAATATCCTTGGTATCTCAGATTGTTCTGGCAATTTTCACATAGGATCTTCATCTGGAGGAAGGATGTTTGAAAAGCTTTTTACATTTGCATCACAAACCACTTGGAGAAAATCCTTATGAAAGTGTACATTTTAGGCCCCTTTCAGACCTATACATGGCTCCTGTAAGACCCTATGATCTGTAAAACACACATGATACAGACAAAATCTTAGTGTCAATATACTCATCATAGTGTGCCCTAAAATATGCATTATGTTTCGTTTCTGATTTTTTTTTCACATTCATTTAATAAACATTAAAACATAATAATATCTCCAAACTACACTTTTAGATTTGTTAATTTTAAGACACAGTGTTCGATTTTAACAAACCTAAAGCAACGGTCAGTTTTAGGGCAGGCAGTAGTGCTATAGGTCTGGGGGTGTTTCAGAAATATTCTTGTCATTTTCAATGCTGGAATTATGAGTGCAATAGCTGGTGGTGGCACGAAAGGGCTCTGTTTTGATGAATAAATAAATGATAGGTGTGACGAGGGCTTGGCCACTCACTGGCCAAATCAATCAATTCACAGCTTAAATGTAACTTCATATTGATCATCCCCAGCACTACCCAAACATCAACATGTGTGCAAATGGTGCATTTCTATGTTTTGTAGTAAAAAAGATAAGAGGAAGATAAGTGTTTCCAATGACATTATCAACCAATTAGTAGACCATTAGTACGCAATGTCTACTCATAATTGGTTAAAATCACATGATGCACACCGATGATGTCATTGGAAACACGTTTCTTCTATCTCTTTTTACTACAAAACATCAAAACGCGCCATTTTCACATGACCCATTTCAGGAAGCTAGGCGTATGTCGCACATCACTACTTCACAGGAGAGGAATTTGAATGTCTTTGCAGAAATGCCCTCGGTGAACTTCCTGTGAACTTTCTTGTGCCTTAATAACAAACTTGTATTCCGTCTGTAAATAAAAATAAAATTGTTAAATTACGAGCGTATTTGGTTTAGCCACGGAAAAAGGCAGGAACCTTCCTGCTAGCCATGAATTGGCTGAGATAATGGATTGGCTGGACATGCCGGGAGATGACTTTGGATTGGTCTGCCATGTAGCGCGCTTCTGTCTATAACTTTAGCTGCTCAGTATGTGTTGATAATCCTTTCTACAACGGCTATCTTGAAAGATATAATGTTAGCCATCGAGAACTACAAAAGTTTTGGTACTTTTCTCAACAACATTGATGCCCTGAATTTAGCAGGTGCTATTGACAGATCAGTTGGAAAAAGTTGTGATGGGCTACTTTATGCACATGTCACAGTCAGTGTGAACCGGAGTGACTTGACACAACGCTGGCAAACAAGATGAAGCTACAAACACAATTAAGTTAAATGGTTCCCGTCTGATGTGAAGCGTTCATCCATGTATACGTGTAAGAGTCCAGCTACATTTTCAGAAATGATATGTTTCTAATTTTGGCAGAAAGTAATTTTCTTTGCAACTTAAAGCCTACTGTTCGCTAACTAGCAAACTTTAGCTTGCTGGCTCGCTAGCTAACGTTACGCTACGTGTATGATCGGTGTAGTACTATTGTTCGAATCAGAAACCATTTGCATTGCTAGTTATAGCCTAATGTTAGCTAGCTAAAATTGAACCTAGTTGGTTAGCTTTAGCTACCTGCAGATTCATACCACAGAAACTGTATGACAATACGTTTGTATTGGTAGCAGGGATTATTGGGATTATGCCGGTTCATTGTTTAGCGATGTCTAAATAAAAAACTCCACTTCGTCAGATGATTACAAGACCCATCAAGTTAGCCAGGTGTGTCTGGGGGTGATTACAGGCATCTATTGTATTTCATGAACATGTCTTGACATTTCTTTCACATGACCCATTCATTTAGACAAGTGTGTCTGGGTAAGCGTCATCTAATAATTCTAAAATATTTAAAAAATATATATTTTTTGGACACTTTCTGTTTTTGATATTGCTACTACGCAAATACACTACCGGTCAAAAGTTTTAGAACACCTACTCATTCAAGGGTTTTTCTTTATTTGTACTCTTTTCTACAATTGTAGAATAATAGTGAAGACATCAACACTATGAAATAACACATATGGAATCACGTAGTAACTAAAAAAGTGTGAAACAAAGATTCTTTAAATAGCCACACTTGATGACAGTTTGTACAATCTTGGAATTCTATCAGCTAGCTTTGCTTGGAATGCTTTTCCAACAGTCTTGGAGTGCCCACATATGCTGAGCACTTGTTGGCTGCGTTTTCCTTCACTCTGTGGTCCAAATCATCCCAAACATCTTATTTTGGTTGAAATAATCCACAGTCGGGGGATTGTGGAGGCCAGGTCATCTGATGCAACACTCCATCACTCTCCTTCTTGGTAAAATAGCGCTTACACAGCCTGGATGTGTGTGGGGTCATTGTCCTGTTGAAAAACAAATGATAGTCCCACTAAGCCCAAACCAGATGGGATGGCGTATCGCTGCAGAATGCTGTGGTAGCCATGCTGGTTAAGTATGCCTTGAATTCTAAATAAATCACAGACAGTGTCACCATTAAAGCACCCCCACACCATAACACCTCCTACTCCATACTTTACGGTGGGAAATACACATGCGGAGATCATCCGTTCACCCACACCGCGTCTCACAAAGACACGGTGGTTGGAACCAAAAATCTCACATTTGGACTCCAGACCAAAGGACACATTTTCACAGGTCTAATGTCCATTGCTCGTGTTTCTTGACCCAAGCAAGTCTCTTCTTCTTATTGGTGTCTTTTAGTAGTGGTTTCTTTGCAGCAATTCAACCATGAAGGACTGATTCACAGTCTCGTCTGAACAGTTGATATTGAGATGTGTCTGTTACTTGAACTCTGTGAAGCATTTATTTGGGCTGCGTATTATGAGGCTGATAACTTTAATGAATTTATCCTCTGCAGCAGAGGTAACTCTGGGTCTTCCATTCCTGTGGCAGCCTTCATGAGAGCCAGTTTCATCATAGCGCTTGATGGTTTTTGCGACTGCACTTTCAAAAACTTTCAAAGTTCTTGAAATTTTCCGTATTGACTGACCTTCATGTCTTAAAAGTAATGATGGACTGTTGTTTCTATTTGCTTATTTGCTCTGTCCTTGCCATAATATGGACTTGGTCTTTTACCACCCCTACCTTGTCACAACACAACTGATTGGCTCAAATGCATTAAGGAAATAAATTCCACAAATTAACTTTTAACAAGGCACACCTGTTAATTGAAATGCAGTCCAGGTGACTACCTCATGAAGCTAGTTGAGAGAATGGCAAGAGTGTGCAAAGCTGTCATCAAGGCAAAGGGTGGCTACTTTGAAGAATGTAAAATATATATTGATTTGTTTAACACTTTTTTGGTTACTACATAATTCCATGCATGTTAATTTCATAGTTTTGATGTCTACAATGTAGAAAATGGTAAAAATCCAGAAAAACCTTTGAATGAGTAGGTGTTCTAAAACTTTTGACCGGTCGTGTATATTTTCTTTTTTTATTTTTTTATTTTACCTTTATTTAACCAGGTAGGCAAGTTGAGAACAAGTTCTCATTTACAATTGCGACCTGGCCAAGATAAAGCAAAGCAGTTCGACAGATACAACGACACAGAGTTACACATGGAGTAAAACAAACATACAGTCAATAATACAGTATAAACAAGTCTATATACAATGTGAGCAAATGAGGTGAGAAGGGAGGTAAAGGCAAAAAAGGCCATGGTGGCAAAGTAAATACAATATAGCAAGTAAAACACTGGAATGGTAGTTTTGCAATGGAAGAATGTGCAAAGTAGAAATAAAAATAATGGGGTGCAAAGGAGCAAAATAAATAAATAAATAAAAATTAAATACAGTTGGGAAAGAGGTAGTTGTTTGGGCTAAATTATAGGTGGGCTATGTACAGGTGCAGTAATCTGTGAGCTGCTCTGACAGTTGGTGCTTAAAGCTAGTGAGGGAGATAAGTGTTTCCAGTTTCAGAGATTTTTGTAGTTCGTCCAGTCATTGGCAGCAGAGAACTGGAAGGAGAGGCGGCCAAAGAAAGAATTGGTTTTGGGGGTGACTAGAGAGATATACCTGCTGGAGCGTGTGCTACAGGTGGGAGATGCTATGGTGACCAGCGAGCTGAGATAAGGGGGGACTTTACCTAGCAGGGTCTTGTAGATGACACAGAGCCAGTGGGTTTGGGGACGAGTATGAAGCGAGGGCCAGCCAACGAGAGCGTACAGGTCGCAATGGTGGGTAGTATATGGGGCTTTGGTGACAAAACGGATTGCACTGTGATAGACTGCATCCAATTTGTTGAGTAGGGTATTGGAGGCTATTTTGTAAATGACATCGCCAAAGTCGAGGATTGGTAGGATGGTCAGTTTTACAAGGGTATGTTTGGCAGCATGAGTGAAGGATGCTTTGTTGCGAAATAGGAAGCCAATTCTAGATTTAACTTTGGATTGGAGATGTTTGATATGGGTCTGGAAGGAGAGTTTACAGTCTAACCAGACACCTAAGTATTTGTAGTTGTCCACGTATTCTAAGTCAGAGCCGTCCAGAGTAGTGATGTTGGACGGGCGGTTAGGTGCAGGCAGCGATCGGTTGAAGAGCATGCATTTAGTTTTACTTGTATTTAAGAGCAATTGGAGGCCACGGAAGGAGAGTTGTATGGCATTGAAGCTTGCCTGGAGGGTTGTTAACACAGTGTCCAAAGAAGGGCCGGAAGTATACAGAATGGTGTCGTCTGCGTAGAGGTGGATCAGAGACTCACCAGCAGCAAGAGCGACCTCATTGATGTATACAGAGAAGAGAGTCGGTCCAAGAATTGAACCCTGTGGCACCCCCATAGAGACTGCCAGAGGTCCGGACAGCAGACCCTCCGATTTGACACACTGAACTCTATCAGAGAAGTAGTTGGTGAACCAGGCGAGGCAATCATTTGAGAAACCAAGGCTGTCGAGTCTGCCGATGAGGATGTGGTGATTGACAGATTCGAAAGCCTTGGCCAGATCAATGAATACGGCTGCACAGTAATGTTTCTTATCGATGGCGGTTAAGATATCGTTTAGGACCTTGAGCGTGGCTGAGGTGCACCCATGACCAGCTCTGAAACCAGATTGCATAGCAGAGAAGGTATGGTGAGATTCGAAATGGTCGGTAATCTGTTTGTTGACTTGGCTTTCGAAGACCTTAGAAAGGCACGGTAGGATAGATATAGGTCTGTAGCAGTTTGGGTCAAGAGTGTCCCCCCTTTGAAGGGGGGGATGACCGCAGCTGCTTTCCAATCTTTGGGAATCTCAGATGACACGAAAGAGAGGTTGAACAGGCTAGTAATAGGGGTGGCAACAATTTCGGCAGATAATTTTAGAAAGAAAGGGTCCAGATTGTCTAGCCCGGCTGATTTGTAGGGGTCCAGATTTTGCAGCTCTTTCAGAACATCAGCTGAATGGATTTGGGAGAAGGAGAAATGGGGAAGGCTTGGGCGAGTTGCTGTTGGGGGTGCAGTGCTGTTGACCGGGGTAGGAGTAGCCAGGTGGAAAGCATGGCCAGCCGTAGAAAAAGGCTTATTGAAATTCTCAATTATGGTGGATTTATCAGTGGTGACAGTGTTTCCTATCTTCAGTGCAGTGGGCAGCTGGGAGGAGGTGTTCTTATTCTCCATGGACTTTACAGTGTCCCAGAACTTTTTTGAGTTAGTGTTGCAGGAAGCAAATTTCTGCTTGAAAAAGCTAGCCTTGGCTTTTCTAACTGTCTGTGTATAATGGTTTCTAGCTTCCCTAAACAGCTGCATATCACGGGGCTGTTCGATGCTAATGCAGAACGCCATAGGATGTTTTTGTGTTGGTTAAGGGCAGTCAGGTCTGGGGAGAACCAAGGGCTATATCTGTTCCTGGTTCTAAATTTCTTGAATGGGGCATGTTTATTTAAGATGGTTAGGAAGGCATTTTAAAAAAATATCCAGGCATCCTCTACTGACGGGATGAGATCAATATCCTTCCAGGATACCCCGGCCAGGTCGATTAGAAAGGCCTGCTCGCAGAAGTGTTTCAGGGAGCGTTTTACAGTGATGAGTGGAGGTCGTTTGACCGCTGACCCATTACAGATGCAGGCAATGAGGCAGTGATCGCTGAGATCTTGGTTGAAGACAGCAGAGGTGTATTTAGAGGGGAAGTCGGTTAGGATGATATCTATGAGGGTGCCCGTGTTTAAGGCTTTGGGGAGGTACCTGGTAGGTTCATTGATAATTTGTGTGAGATTGAGGGCATCAAGTTTAGATTGTAGGATGGCTGGGTGTTAAGCATGTTCCAGTTTAGGTCGCCTAGCAGCACGAACTCTGAAGATAGATGTGGGGCAATCAGTTCACATATGGTGTCCAGAGCACAGCTGGGGGCAGAGGGTGGTCTATAGCAGGCGGCAACGGTGAGAGACTTGTTTTTAGAGAGGTGGATTTTTAAAAGTAGAAGTTCAAATTGTTTGGGTACAGACCTGGATAGTAGGACAGAACTCTGCAGGCTATCTTTGCAGTAGATTGCAACACCGCCCCCTTTGGCAGTTCTATCTTGTCTGAAAATGTTGTAGTTTGGAATTAAAATTTCTGAATTTTGGTGGTCTTCCTAAGCCAGGATTCAGACACAGCTAGAACATCCGGGTTGGCAGAGTGTGCTAAAGCAGTGAATAGAACAAACTTAGGGAGGAGGCTTCTAATGTTAACATGCATGAAACCAAGGCTATTACGGTTACAGAAGTCGTCAAAAGAGAGCGCCTGGGGAATAGGAGTGGAGCTAGGCACTGCAGGGCCTGGATTCACCTCTACATCGCCAGAGGAACATAGGAGGAGTAGAATAAGGGTACGGCTAAAAGCTATGAGAATTGGTCGTCTAGAACGTCTGGGAACATAGACTAAAAGGAGGTTTCTGGGGCGGTAAAATAGCATCAAGGTATAATGTACAGACAAAGGTATGGTAGTATGTGAATACAGTGGAGGTAAACCTAGGTATTGAGTGATGAAGAGAGAGATATTGTCTCTAGAAACATCATTGAAACCAGGAGATGTCATTGCATGTGTGGGTGGTGGAACTAATAGGTTGGATAAGGTATAGTGAGCAGGACTAGAGGCTCTACAGTGAAATAAGCCAATAAACACTAACCAGAACAGCAATGGACAAGACATATTGACATTAAGGAGAGGCATGCTTAGTCGAGTGATCAAAAGGGTCCAGTGAGTGGAGGGGTTGGTTGGGGGTCACAGCGATTTAGACAGCTAGCCAGGCCATCGGTAGCAAGCTAGCATAGGATGGAGGTCTGTTGTTAGCCACCTCTTGCGTTCCGTCAGTAGATTAGTGGGGTTCCGTGTGGTAGAGGGGATTCATCCAAATCACACAACAACAACAAAAATAAAAACAATAGATATAGTTATAGAGGCCCAAGAAGAAAACATAATAATAATAAAAATAAATAAATTGTCCGATTGTCTATTCAGATAGCAGCCGGTAAGACAGCTAACGGTTAGCAGGCCGCAGATGGGCGTTCAGGTAACGTCGCGACGGAGGAGCCAGCCGGATCTCCTTCGGGTAGATAACGTCGGCAGTCCAGTTGTGAAGGCCCGGTGGGGCTCCGCGTAGGCAGTAAAACGGGTCCGGATAGGTGACTGCAGCCCAGGAGTGATTGATGGAACTCAGGAGTGATTGACAGAGCTGGCTAGCTCCGGAATAATTGATGTTTGCTCCGGAATCGACGAAGGCCGATAGTCACACGGATAGCAGCTAGCTAGATATGAGATCCGGGTATGAATGTCCAGAGAGCAGTCGAAATCCAGGGACATGGAGAGAAAACTTCACTGTTCTGTTTATACCTTCTGTATGTGACAAATACACTTACATTGTATTTTATATAGTGTGTGTTTACCAGAGATAGTAAAGTGAAGAACAACATGACCTGCACCAAAGTCAGTTTAGGATATAGGCCAAGTACTAGATAGTGTATTTTTACCTTGAGTTTCCTTATTGTACGCTCCTGCTTTTACCACTTTTAGTCTTGAAATCTTTGGTTGTTTACTACAATACTCACTCTGTGTAGAACATGGCCTCACATGTGAATCCTTAAAGAGATGGGTGGGGCCAAAGCTTAAGAGGGTGTGAAAGATGCTGAATGGGTGTAGACAAAGAAGAGCTCTCCAGTTGGCATACCAAAACATTCAATTGCCAATGTGGGGTTACAAGTTTATCAACTTTCGAAGCAGAATTACTTTTTCATTGTTTCTTAATTGTAGTGTATGATATACATTGGATAAAAACTATATAGCTTTTATCCAATGTAAAACAAAAACACTATTTCAAATTTTGCTACATAGGACCGAATCCAGGTGGTGAGTCACATTTGTTGATGTTGGGGTGGTGCTGGAGATGATGAATATGACGTTGAAAATGGTTTAAATGTCCATTTAATACTGTATGCTGTTGTCTCAAGTTATGTAGGTTGTTGACGATATTTGCATTGTCATCAACTCCAAATCGGCTTGGGGTATGGACTATTCTCTTCCTAGTCCATTGTGGATTGATACGGTTTATTAAATAGCATAGACTACAGTAACAAGTAACAGCAACAGTAAAACAAAATCATCCAGTGTTTGCTGAATGTATTCTTTTTTAATAATTGAAAACAAAAACTAAAATGTACCCCTTTTTCTCCCCAATTTTGTGGCATCCAATTGGTAGTTACAGCCTTGTCTCGTTGCTGCAACTCCCATACCGACGAAAGTCAAGAGCCGTGCATCCTCCTCTTGACACAATGCCCACTTAATCCGGAAGCCAGCCGCACCAATGTGTCGGAGGAAACACCGAACACCTGGCAACCATGTCAGTGTGCACTGCGCCTGGCCCACCACAGGAGTCGCTAGTACGCGATGGGACAAAGACATCCCTGCTGACCAAACCCTCCCCTCACCCAGACAATGCTGGGCCAATTGTGCGCCGCCCCATGGGTCTCCCAGTCGCGGTCGGCTGCGACAGAGCCTGGACTCGAACCCAGAATCTCTAGTGACACAACTAGCACTGCGATGCAATGTACAATAGCCTACATAGATACAAACAAAAAGTCCACTCGATATTTTGCTGCTCCCAAACTTGATCTTTTAATCAAGCTTAGGTGATTAAGATTTATTTCAAAGCAGTCTCAAGAGCCAAACCCTTTATCGATAGTCTTGACTACTTGGCGAAAGCATTTGGCAGGATGAATAAAAAATGCCTTCATTGAGAGGGGACGCTATGCTTGGTTTTTAATCAAATGAAAGAAACTGTTTCTATGTTGTTTCTAATGTTTGTTTCTATATACGAGGTTTACAACTCTTGTTGTTATGGGCACTGTGCATCACGGCTGGATTGGCTGCGCTTCCGCTGTCAAAAGCCATGCCATCACCAACCGTGTTACCTGCTAAAACCAGCTTTTGGTTGGTCTTAAATATCCCCACCAGTGCTGCCTGAAACGGGCACTTTGGCACACATTTGTAGGGACACATCTCAGGTATTTCCAACCCTCACACCTCAGAACAAGTGAGCTCATATAAAATGGGGAAATTACCAATCCTGGCACTAGGGAAATAGAAGAGGGTCAGCTTTAACAGGTCAATTGCAAATGAGTGTGTTTGACCATTGTGCTGGCTTAACGGCAGCCGAAAATAGAGCCCATATTGTTTGGAACAATATACTCTACAAGTACATGACATTTCCAGAGTGGTCTCTCTGCTAATTCTGAAGGTATGATCAATTTAGCGTTAGATGTTGTATGTTATGATCAATTATTGTTTGGCTGTGATTGGTTATCGACCTATAATGTCAATTTCTATGTATAAAATTAATCATATGATAAAAGTACCACTCTAGAAATATAACTTGTGTGAAGAGTATTTTGTTACAAACAATATGTCTAAAAATAAGCTAAATCAAAAAGGGTAGTTTTGAGATATTCATATTTTTTATGTTGAGTAATTGAATGTGAAAATTTGTATTTCAGAGTATAATGTACAGAGATGTTTTATGTCTGTATCATGTACCGTTCACAGATACTAGGGTCTTACAGGAGGCATGTATGTATAGGTCTAAAAAGGGCCTAAGATGCCCAATTTCATAATGATTTTCCCCCAAAAATGGTTTGTGATGCAAATGTAAAAAGCTTGTTAAGAGATACAAAAATATATGCTCTCCTCCCGCTGGCTTGGAATCATCCTATAGTAACACCAACCTGTTACAATCATGCTTGCAATATCTAACATGAGTGGAAAATGTTTTAAAATGGATAGGCTACAGTAACTAAAGCTGCAGTAATAGCTTGTATATGGTGATGTGATCCAGTACATTACCATTGCATTGCACAGCACACCAACATGGTCAAGAATCTGCATTGGCAACAGGAGGAAGTTACTCCTACACATCAGCCATGACTAACCATTCTGGTTCTGGGAAGAGAAGGCGTTCTGTTGTTTACACTGCTGAGATGAGCAAAACAGCCCCCATTCTGCCACAGGCCAGCTGTGAGGCATGCAACATTAACAGCCTCAGACAGGCTTAAAGTGCAGGTTGAGACCACTCATCTGCAATGTCTGTTCATCCTCCTCCAACGCTCGCTGCACTGCAAACCTTGTTCTGAAATTGCACTGCTTCCGACTCTTCAGACCACAACCACTAGTCATTCCAACCCAAGCTCAAAATGGTAGCTACCACCATGATAGCTTAGCAGACAGTCTCAGGCCGAGCGTCAGCCCACTGATCACTAGCATTGGACACAGGCCAGAAGAGCCAAGCCAAGTCCAGGTAGGGCCACTCACCGCAGATAAAGCATGTCGTCTTCAGGACTTCCTCTTTTTTTTGCTTTTCACTCCTGAGGTCGGCAAAGGTGTCGATGATGACTCCGAAGATGAGGTTGAGGACGATGATGATGACCAGGAAGAAGAAGAGCAGGTCATAGATCACCCTGCCAGCAAACAGAGGCTCCTACCAAAGACACAGAATACAGAAAAAAAACAGTTTGATAACACACATCTGACCATTACAAATAGTCAACTGTCAAAAACGACTGCGGCTAAGAAACACGACTACAGCAAAGTTGTCCCAATAATTGAGATTGTAATGAAGCTAAAATGTATTTGTTTCTTCCCAAGTCTGGAACTGTGGGACATGTAAATGTTTTGGTATTGTTAGGGCTGTGACGATTATGGAACGGTTACTTGTCATGCAAATGGTCACGGTTATTGTCATATTTGTCATTTTTGTTGAAAAATGTTTTGAACTTGTAATGCATCTTTGAAAACAAGCTACAAATACAACACAGCTTTGGTGACAACCTTGTCCCAAAAACGAATGGTTTTTACCGCTTGGAAGTTTTTGAAATTAAGCTTCTCCCCCCACCGTGCCATTCTGCTCGTAAAACAATGACCAACTTTACCCACTTCGTGTAAAAATAAAAAACTGCTATTGGGTAAACTAGTATATCCACTTCAATATAAAGTTGAATCCCCACTTCTTCTAAAATGAATGTAATAAGACAATTATTATTTTTAGTTCACGGTTATTGTCCATAATTGTCAGTAACAAAATTATAAGATAATTGTACCAGCCTTAGGTGTTGTGTTCAACATGGGCATTTGCGTACCTCTTTGGATGGCTTCCGCAGGACGTCCCCCACACCACCTCCACTCCTCAGGCCGTGACTCAAGACAGTGACAATACACATGAGTAGAGAGTCACATGACCGCTCCTTGTCCTCGATCACTACTGCCGACGGTTGGGTGGCTATGGCAGCTACAGAGGGACATCGAGGACATGTATTGCACATAGTATATCCACAACAAATCCACAAACCCTTTTAATCCACATCCTCTAACTCAAATCCACATTTCTCATATACAAGACCTCATAGCAAATTCTGCCTTGAGGAGAAAACAATAACTCGTCAATTAGGAAAATGTTGTGCAAACAAAACATCTCACTCAATAGAAACTTCCACTGCCTGTCTCATCCCAGCACAGGAACCACAGACAATACCGATCTGACCCTTCCAAACTGTTCTCACAAAACAACAAGTCACCAGACAAGCATCATTAATTTGGATGGTGGTGATGGTGGCAGTGGCCTCCATGAGGTTTTAACCCAGAATCCCCAGAGCCTGACAAGGTTCATACAAGGTTGTCTGAGCACATTAAGGCAGCATGTAGGTCGTCTTTGATTTGGGAGATTTTTCTAAAGAAGTCTTACAGGGTCCATTAGAATGCCTGGATCCCAACAAGCTGCCCCCTGCGCCCTCTCAGAGCGAACCCGTCAACCTACCCTGGGCCTGATGGCAATTAACCCCTGACCTCTTCTCCCCTTCTTCTGGATCCTGGTCCTCCAGCAGCAGACGCACACGGCATGGCTGAAGTCCCTGTGTGCTACCTTTTGGATATTGGCCCAGCACTCCTAACCGCTAGGCTACCTGCAATTTATCTATATGCCAACTGTGCACAATAATGCGTAATTTATCATAACCATTACAGATAACAAATCCTAATTGCAAAATGTCCTCACATATATTGAGAAAAAAAAGGTGCAATTTAAGATACATTTATTGAAACCGTAATATCAACTGTTTAAATTACACCGTGGAACACAATCTTCAAAAAGGCAGTAGCATCAGCCATGCCGCTTGCTTGTAGAAGCCTTATGTTAGGAATCAAAAGGACTACATAAAAGGTAGGTTAAGTAAGGGATCACGGCGCTTTACAGTGGCAAAAGTAGTGATGCGAGATTTCTGCTGCTTGGCCCCCTTCTTTGAATGTTTCTTTGTGCATATGATATCTCATGGAGCTAGTTGTGCTGTGATAGGAGAGCTTGATATTGCATAGTTTTCATTGCACATGGGTCAAATTTCATCAGTTTGATCAAAATACTTTGAAACCTCACACCATTTGGCGGCCATGCTGATAGTGCCCACTTCTCGCTATGTGCTTGAAACAACCCCCCCACAGCCAATCAGAAGCATTTTCCATCAAATATTTGCCATTTATATTTTTCAATTTTAAATATTTAAAAAATCTTAAATAAAGAAGTTGTAATGTGATAGTTAACCCCGCTCTATCTCAATGTAACACATTTAACTTTGACAAGAGTTATGAAATACATTTGACAAATAGTTCTACAATATTTGAAAAGAAAAACGATTTCTGGTTAAAGATGGAGTTTTGATGTCATCGGGTACTCATGCCCCTCCCTAAACCAGGCCTAATCTCATGACTGCCGGGCCGCACACATTTACGGCTCAGTGGAACTATGGGAAGCTTCTCCTCTGGAGGAGGGCAGACTTAGGGGTCTGTGAGGATGCAGAAGCCCGCGCACACACATTTTCCTTTCTCTTGAGCACATACCATCCACAACAGCTTCTGTGGAGCAGTTCTCCCCACTGTCCTTCCGACACACTTCTGCTGATAGGAACTCTCCCACCATACTGGCTCCACTCTCTGCCAAACAGGAAAACATAGGGTCAGGAGAAAATTTTGTGCCTTTTTTGGCTCAGCATTGTCTATTGCAAACGAGGGACCATATTAGGCCTTACAGACTTAATTTACAGCAGGAAACCTGGTGCAAGTTTTAAATGTGACAATCAGGGTGGGGAGGATAGACTGAGGAAGCCATTCTGTTTGGGAACTTTAAGTGACATAGGGAGTGCCTGCTCTTTGACCTTACCAAGTGTTTTATTAGGTATCCTGTCAATGTTAAGGAGAAAGTCATCCTGGAAGAAGATGTAGCCCACGATGGAGAAGAGGTAGACCAGGATGAGAGCCAGCACGGCTGTCAGCAGGATGGAGCGGCCATTACGGGTTACACTCTTGATCACATTCAGCAGCGTCTCCTCCCTGTACACCAGGTCAAAGAGCTGCAGGAGAGACAACAGAAGAACACAGCTTAGTGGGAAGCAGGGGGGCTGAGTGATTGAGTGAGTGAGTGAGTCCAGTTCTTACCAGCAGACTGTAGAAGAAGACATGGACGAAGACGCCCAGACTACAGATGATCAGGTAGAGGAGGTGGTAGAGGAACTCGACATCCATGATCATGGCCTTGTAGCCCCGCGTGAACGTCCCTCTGTTCCCCACGAAACTCATCAAGAAGATCATCTTATTGCCCACCTGAGGAACAGTGGAAAACATGGAGGGATTGAGCAACAACGTTGCCAGGTTAATTTAAAAGGTAAATACTGGCATGCAAAAACAAAGTAGGGATATTCAGAAACAACCAGGCATAGAAGACAAACACAACCAACTTAGAGAGACTGGCATAGATACAGGTCAACAAGAGGTGGACTTGAACACAGTGAAGTTGACATCGGTGACTTAAAAATATGTTGTGTAAAAGCATGAGTCATGCATCTATCCAACAGGTATTTATTCATTAGAAGACATGTCATTTAGTGTTTAGTTGGCCTGGTTGACAAGAGTGCCACAGCTCTGTGGAATCCCACAGTGACGCACTACACACCTCACCTCACATACGGGCGAGGTGAGGACACTGGACGGGGTGTTTGAGGGCACAGAGGCTACTGTAACCTAACGTGGCAGGCGTAAAAGCAAGGACCCAGTGACCAGAAACCCATCCAGTCACAGAGGCCCACACACTTGCAGACACACTTACGTTGAAGGCCCCCAGGAGGAAGAGGGTTGGCTCCAGGCCCACAGAGAAGATGAGGCGGAGGATGGTTGAGGCGATGAGGACCCGGACGCCGTGGGGCTGGGGCAGGATGATGACAATGGCCAGGGAAACCAGCATGGCGATCCACAGCAGAGCTGACAGGTGACCATCCAGGGTACCTGGAGAGAGGAGGTGGGAGAGGAGAGAGGCAAGAGTAGGGTTAAAAAGGAGGGAGGGGACGTGGATAGTGTTGTCCATGTAAGATGCCTACTATAATATACCTACAGTAACACATAGGTTTACTGTACTTTTAAAAGTAGATCCAGTTAAAGATCTGTTTACATTAAATGTTGATTCAAAAGAAAAAAGCAGCCAACACTACAAGCACTGGCTCATCCAACTGCTGTAATGATAGTATTAACGGGGCAAACAATAATATGTTCTTGGCCTCCAGTGAGGGATATCCCTCTGCAGTAATTTCACCTGTTGGACATGTTCAGACACATTCTTCTCCCCAGGGAAATGAGGCAGAGCTCTAAAGCGTTACAATACTAACAGTTACATAATACGGAAAGTGTGACATCAGATCGTTGTGGCTCAGTGAAGCTTTATAATGAGCTTACCTGGCACTAACTTGGTGGCTTAGTCCCAGCTCTGCTCTGTGCAACACAAGGACAAAGTCAGTCGAAGAACTGTTTGTTTGTTTGTTTGTTTGTTTGTTTGTTTGTTTGTGTGTGTGTGTGTGTGTGTGTGTGTGTGTGTGTGTGTGTGTGTGTGTGTGTGGGTGGGTGGGTGGGTGGGTGGGTGTGTGTGGGGTGTGTGTGTGTGTGTGTGTGTGTGTGTGTGTGTGTGTGTGTGTGTGTGTGTGTGTGTGTGTGTGTGTGTGGGTGTGTGTATACACATCTGTGCATGTGTGTGTGCGTGTGTTAAGCTGAAAACAAGGTCAGTCGTCTTTGCCGTATTCACTTCCAGGCCCCAGCCAGAGGCAAGTTTTGAGCTTCCTCCCACTCCCTCCCTGTCCGTGCCCCTCTCTTCTCCTCTCCTCTCCATGGAGAGATCACATGACAGGTGCTCGTTACATAACTGGGTCCGCTAAAAATACCACTGGCTCCTGAGAAATTCATGAGGGATGGTCTGGGAGGGATCCCAGGTCTGCCGGCTGACAGCACGCCAGGGAGCTAGACTCCGCCGCCACGGAGGGAGGAATGGACGTCACAGGCCTCCTCTCCAAACCCCATTCCTTTCTCTCCAAAAAGTCCAAAAGATTCCACTACCAGAGTAAAGCAGAATGAGAGCAGGATGCAGCCACTGCTCAACACCTCCTCTATACACATTGTCTGATATCTTGAAAGGACAAACAGGCAGGTCTGTGGGAACAGACTTCAAAGCAGATTCTCAGAGTGGACACGTGGTCAAAAGACAAGAGAGGAGTTTCATCTGTTAACATGGCTAAGTTAGGCCAAAGTACTCTCCCTCCCAACAGGCAGCTGCTATGCCAGCCATGCCACACTGACCCACCTCCATAAGAGTGGAGAGGCATGAAGCATACAGCTCAACCAGGTCCTCTCCAGACAAACACTTCCCTGGGAAGTCTTGAGCAGACTGGGACAAGCAGCGCACTATGGAATGACTGCTAGGCCTTTTCTGACTTGTTTTATAGGAGAGTGCATCAGCTGAGCTCTGGGCAAGGCTCACCACTGTAAATGCACAGGGCCTTTAGATAAACTAGCATTGTTTAAAGTCTACCAGGCCACTGAAGTTCACTTCTCTTTTACAAGCAGCTGGTTTGAACATTAACAACGAGCAGCATCAGAGCTGGCATACATCCGGAGAGACATTATTATGGACCAATTAACTGTATATGTGTTTAAGATTTACTACTGAGTAATAATGATTCGAGAGCTGAGCTTCTATGCACATGATGGCTGGCTACATCGTTAATTAATTTGTTTTTAAACCTTTTTTTAACTAGGCAAGTCAGTTAAGAACAAATTCTTATTTACAATGACGGCCTACCCCGGCCAGACCCTAGCCCGGACGATGCTGGGCCAATTGTGCGCCACCCTATGGGACTCCCAATCACAGTTGTGATACAGCCTGGAATCGAACCAGGGTCTGTAGTGACCCCTCTAGCACTGAAATGCAGTGCCTTAGACCGCTGCGCCACTCGGGAGCCCACAAAAGTTAAATTATGTTAAGCCGAAATCATATCCGCCCTCGCTGATGTCCTGAGCTGAACCCTACAGTCTGATGCTAATCTCTTTGAAGACACTGGAAACCACATGAATGTATTCTAGCTCTAAGCTAAAAGCGTTTTCACTTCTCTCTCTCTCTCTCTCTGAGGAAGTTCAAAACAAAAGGGACTGCGCCGCTTGACCCCAGACAGAACAATGTAAAGTTTATGCGAGTCACAATGTGGGTCTTCTCTCGGCAACTCTGCCCTGGAACAATAAAGGCCTTAATGACTGGGGCTGTGTTTTACACATCCCCACAGACTAACAGAGAGAGAGAGAGAGAGAGAGAGAGAGAGAGAGAGAGAGAGAGAGAGAGAGAGAGAGAGAGAGAGAGAGAGAGAGAGAGAGAGAGAGAGAGAGGCAGTTATGTGAAAATGTCTCTAAAATTATTCAATCCTTGACATTGCACAGGGGCAACAGTTTCCCCTTGCATACTGGCATACAGTGAAGGTAAAAGATAGGATTTAAAAGCTTGAAATCAATTCTAAGCCCCGCCTGGGCCAACTACAAGAGCAGCTCAATTATGCCATGTTCAACACCTAAGCCTAATGAGTGGCTATGCTCTTGCCTGACCATATGTTCCAAAATATATGTCAAATTTCACAGTCTGGGGCACAGTGAAATGCACTGATCCTATAAGATGGTAAGATCTCAATTGCATACTTCTCATGTCCTTTCTCCTCATCTCCTTCTCAAAACCCATTGGAGGAGAAGGTCAGAAGGCGTTCTCATCCAAGGGGTTTTGAGAAGGAGACAAAGAGAGAGGATGCAAGGATTATGCAATTGAGATCTTCTCATTGAGTATTACTTGTATTGTGTATTCATCGTTTTCTTTATCTTTATTTCCACAGATACAATGATGTTCAAGATCGGTATATACGACCTGTACTGTATATACGACCTGTATAAAATATCTGTATATAAGACCTGTATATAAGATATGTACTGTATATACGACCTGTATATAAGACCTGTACTGGTATATACGACCTGTAAATAACTGCATTCTTGTGTTTTTCTTTTTTTCTTCTGTCATATTTCATGTTTTATTTCTTATTTATACAACAGGTTGGTCTAATCCTGAATGCTGATTAGTTAAAAGCGCATTCCAGCCAGTGTCTATTTCACAAGATACCACAGGCTAAATCTATGACATTAAAATGCCTATTTACTCTGTTCCATCTGACTGCGCAATCAACTTTCTCATCAGCCCAAGCAGGGAAGTTATAAACCTGATCTCCACTATAAAAAGCATCTAGACATTATCTCACATTTCTTTTAGACTAACAATTAGTTTCTAACAGCAGAGATGTATTAAACCTTACTGTCTGTCTCTCTGACATTTGCAACATTGTTTCAATATTCAAATTCGATCTCCAACTGTCCCCTAGTAATGAACGTGTAGGGGTCGGGATTGAGTGATAGAGGGAGGCAGCCTTTCTCAGCCAGTCGAAATCATTAAATCAGCATAATTTTATGGATGAACACAAAGAAATGTCAATTGAAAAAAGGTAAAACAAAATGAAGTGTAGCTAGTTTGCAGTGTTTCCAGCTTCAGTTTGAAGTTATTGTGTTAGCTGTGTTGTTGGCTAGCTCCTTTGAACTACACTGTCCTAACGAGAGAGCACATTTTCTATGCCAGGCAAAATCGTGCCTCATTAGCTCATTGTTATGGATGTATCCAAATAAATGTCTCTAGAAAACAGCCAAATGCAGCAACTGTTGTTGTTCTGTCTGCACTGTTTGATGTGACTGTAAGTTAGCCGTAGTTGGCAAGCTAGCAAGCAAGGGATAAAAATGTTGCCAGCCAGTATAGAAATGGAACATTTAGAACGAATGACTTGGTCAAGTCCATAGATACAGAACAAAAAGACTTATCAATTGGGTTGCGTCTCTAGCAACCGAACCAATAGCACAAACAACCAGCCGGCTTGGGTAGCAACCCTAGATTTGTTTTGGGACTATATCTTGTGGAAGGATGATATAGTATGAATAAATTCATCTAAATAATGTTTTTATGAAAATATGTCAATAATTATTTTAATATGTTGGGCCGGTTTGCAGGCCCTCAACCATGTCTCGGTTTCGGGCATTATCCTACCCTCAAAACACTGGCTTCTCAGGCATTATCACTTAACTATATTACTACCTTTATTGCACATTATTGGGAAGGAGCTCGCAAGTTAAGCATTTTACTGTACTGGTTTACGCCTGCTGTGTTCTGCGCATGTGACAATAAAACTTGAAACTTGAGAGACAGATACATGGCAATGGATCCTGACTGAAGACTCGTCAGCATCAGAGTGAAGACAGGAGTCTGGTGACAGGTTAATTAAGTTAATGTGTGTGTGCGTGCGTGTGGGTGTGTGTTTAGCTTAAACCCCATATCAATAATCAGGCCAGGGCCTGATTCAGAGGACCTGACATTAATAAGTGATACCAGTGACACCTAAACCACAGGCATGAGACAGGAATCCAGCCTTGCATCACAGATCAGTGGTAAAGGTTACCTTCATAAATGTATGAAAGACATTGTCTTAAATATTCAAATAATTATCTCAAAGACATTGTGTGGAATAGGTAGCCACATAACCGTGATGCACTCATAATATAGCTTTACAAACACGCTTGCTTCAAACTGTTAGCTAAGTCATCCTGAGCATGACTAAATAAGCATAAATTACTGTTGAAATGTACAGTATTGTGAAATCACAATATTTTCAGAGAACAGTTTGAAAACAGTGGTGACCAAGTTTATGCTCAATTCACCTTCCCAAACAACTTGAGTTTGTGTGTAATGTGCGTTGTAATGTAGTTCCCTTGCTTTTCTGTGCTTGTCATTTGCTTCAATGTCCTGTTTGGTAAAAGTCACACTTGTAGAATTAAACAGAGAACACATACAGAAATCAGCCATCGTTTGGCACAGATACCCTGCAGATTATTTAGCTGAGTGAGAGAGAAGGGAGGGGAGAAGGGGGAGAGAACTTCACTGACCTCCGCGGATTCCTTCCAGAGGGTAGAAGAAGGCCACCAGCAGGTTCATGAGCACAGCCAGGTTGAAGGAGATGCTGCTCCAGAAGGACATGTTACGAGAACACCAGTATAGAATGGGCTGGGCTGGAGAAGGGACGAAGAGGACCAACACACTCGGTCAATACATAGTCATTGGGACCACCTCAACACCAGAAAACATTGCAATGCTACGACTACACCACCATCACAATACTGCTGCACTCGCCAAACTTAGACAAGATTCACAGAACACATCACAGGAGATGCACATACACGTACAGTATCTATAGTGCGTAAACACATTTGACAGAGCATTCATTGGAGGATTGTCCACTTACGCTCATTGAGATCATTCTGTTTAATGAAAAGCACTTTATAAATTATTAATATTATTATGCACAATGCAGAGGTTCTTAAAGGGATACTTCAGGAGTCAGGTGAACTCATGGATACCATTTGTAATGTCCCTGTATGCAGTTTTAAGGAAGTTACTAACAAGCGCTAACACAACTGCTAACCAAATGTTAGTGCAATGACTGGAAGTCTATAATATCTATTAGTAGATACCCATAGAACTTCCAGTCATTGCACTAACACTAGTTAGCATTTGCTCACAAAACTACCTCCAACTTCCTTCATACTGGGAACAGAGACAAACATTTTATCTACAAGTTTATCTGACTCTAGGGAAAATCCTGAAGTATCCCTTCAAAAATCACAATTGCATCTAGAGCTAAATCTCAAATATAAGACATACCACTAGGGGTTAGAATTTTGTCTAGTATGACATTTTTGAAAGAGGGGGGGCAATTTTGTATTTGGTTACAGTTGTAGGAAGGTTATTGTTAACTGGTACCCAAACATCATGGGTGATTGGGTGATTCACTTGTCAGTTTTTCTCGCAGCAAATAATACACCCCAGTGGCACGTCTTCACTTCACTGAAGTGTTTGCCTTTTCTGTGTCAGCTGAAGCATTCAACCCAGTAGGGCAGCATTTCTCAAACTCAGTCCTTGGGACCCCAAGGGGTACACATTTTGGTTTTTGCCCTTGCACTAGAGAGTTGATTCAAATAATCAAAGCGTGATGATGATAGTACTACATACAATGGTTACATAAGCTTACACACCAGAGCAGTGTTTCCATTTTCGTGTCTTTAGCCTGCTAGCCGCGGCCCGCTAGCTGTCTAGAGCATATAGGCTGTTAGCTGAATAGGTCCATCAGACAACTTCTTGGGCCACTATACCTATGTTGCCAATTGGACTGGTCCCCTTTACAACACAAAACCCTACTAATCCATCACGACTTGTCTACCGACGTAAACGCACGAGGCAGCGCCGCACGAGGAGGCTATAAACAGACTTCCCCCGTCGCGACGTCCCTCTGAGGCCCTTCTGCTAGCTTGCTTGCCCCGGCCCGCTAGCTGTCTGAATAGCCGTGTCTCCAACCAGCCTCACTACTCACTGGACCCTTATGATCACTCGGCTGCGCATGCCTCTCCTTAATGTCAATATGCCTTGTCCATTGCTGTTCTGGTTAGTGATTATTGTCTTATTTCACTGTAGAGCCTCTAGCCCTGCTCAATATACAGTACCTTAGCCAACCCTTTAGTTCCACCTCCCACAAATGCAATGACATCACCTGGTTTAAAGGATGTTTCTAGAGACAATATCTCTCTCATCATCAATCAATGCCTAGGCCTACCTCCACTGTATTCACATCCTACCATACCTTTGTCTGTACATTATGCCTTGAATCTATTCTATCGCTCCCAGAAACCTGCTCCTTTTACTCTTTGTTCTGGATGTACTAGACGACCAGTTCTTATAGTCTTTAGCCGTACCCTTATCCTACTCCTCCTCTGTTCCTCTGGTGATGTAGAGGTTAATCCAGGCCCTGCAGTGCCTAGCTCCACTCCTATTCCCCAGGTGCTCTCATTTGTTGACTTCTGTAACTATAAAAGCCTTGGTTTCATGCTAGTTAACATTAGAAGCCTCCTCCCTAAGTTTGTTTTATTCACTGCTTTAGCACACTCTGCCAACCCGGATGTCATAGCCGTGTCTGAATCCTGGCTTAGGAAGACCACCAAAATCCCTGAAATTTCCATCCCTAACTATAACATTTTCCGACAAGATAGAACTGCCAAAGGGGGCGGTGTTGCAATCTACTGCAGAGATAGCGTGCAGAGTTCTGTCTTTCTATCCAGGTCTGTACCCAAACAATTCGAGCTTCTACTTTTAAAAATCCACCTTTCCAGAAACAAGTCTCTCACTGTTGCCGCTTTCTATAGACCACCCTCTGCCCCCAGCTGTGCTCTGGACACCATATGTGAACTGATTGCCCCCCCATCTATCTTCAGAGCTCGTGCTGCTAGGTGATCTAAACTGGGACATGCTTAACACCCTGGCCATCCTACAATCTAAGCTTGATGCCCTCAATCTCACACAAATTATCAATGAACCTACCAGGTACAACCCCAAAGCTGTAAACACGGGCACCCTCATAGATATCATCCTAACCAACTTGCCATCCAAATACACCTCTGCTGTTTTCAACCAAGATCTCAGAGATCACTGCCTCATTGCCTGCATCCGTAATGGGTCTGCGGTCAAACGACCATCCCTCATCACTGTCAAACACTCCCTAAAACACTTCAGCGAGCAGGCCTTTCTAATCAACCTGGCCAGGAAGGATATTGACCTCATCCCATCAGTTGAGGATGCCTGTTTATTCTTCAAAAGTGCCTTCCTCACCATCTTAAATAAGCAGGCCCCATTCAAAAGAAATTGAACCAGGAATAGATATAGCCCTTGGTTCTCTCCAGACCTGACTGCCCTTGACCAGCACAAAAACATCCTGTGGCATTCTGCAATGGTATCGAATAGCCCCAATGATATGCAACTTTTCAGGGAAGTTAGGAACCAACATACACAGGTGGTTAGGAAAGCTAAGGCTAGCTTTTTCAAACAGAGGTTTACATCCTATAGCACAAACTCAAAAACGTTCTGGGGCACTGTAAAGTCCATGGAGAATAAGAGCACCTACTCCCAGCTGACCACTGCACTGAGGCTAGGAAACACTGTCACCACCGATATTTTATTTTAATTTTATTTCACCATAATTTAACCAGGTAGGCTAGTTGAGAACAAGATCTCATTTGCAACTGCGACCTGGCCAAGATAAAGCAAAGCAGTGTGACACAGACAACAACACAGAGTTGCACATGGAGTAAACAATGAATAAGTCAATAACACAATAAACAAGTCAATGACACAGTAGAAAAAATAAAGTCTATGTATAGTGTATGCAAAATCCACTATAATTGACAATTTCAATAAGCAATTTTCTAAGGCTGGCCAGGCTTTCCACCTGGCTACCCCTACCCGGTCAACAGCACTGCACACCCCACAGCAACTCGCCCAAGCCTCCCCATTTCTCCCTCACCCAAATCCAGATAGCTGATGTTCTGAAAGAGTTGCAAAATATGGACCCCTACAAATCAGCTGGGTTAGACAATCTGGACCCTCTCTTTATAAAATTATCTGCCGAAATTGTTGTAACCCCTATTACTAGCCTATTCAACCTCTCTTTCATATAGTCTGAGATTCCCAAAGATTGGAAAACAGCCGTGGTCATCCCCCTCTTCAAACATGGAGACACTCTAGACCCAAACTGCTACAAACCTATATCTATCCTACCCTGCCTTTCTAAGGTCTTCGAAAGTTAACAAACAGATTACCGAACATTTCGAATCCCACCGTACCTTCTCTGCTATGCAATCTGGTTTCAGAGCTGGTCATGGGTGCACCTCAGCCACGCTCAAGGTCCTAAACGATATCATAACCGCCATCGATAAGAGACAATACTGTGCAGCCGTATTCATCGACTTGGCCAAGGCTTTCAACTCTGTCAATCACCACATTCTTATCGGCAGACTCAACAGCCTTGGTTTCTCAAATGATTGCTTCGCCTGGTTCATCAACTACTTCTCTGATAGAGTTCAGTGTGTCAAATCGGAGGGCCTGTTGTCCGGACCTCTGGCAGTCTCTATGGGGGTGCCACAGGGTTCAATTCTCGGGCCGACTCTCTTCTCTGTATACATCAATGATGTCGCTCTTGCTGCTGGTGATTCTCTGATCCACCTCTATGCAGACAACACTATTCTGTATACTTCTGGCCCTTCTTTGGACACTGTGTTAACTAACCTCCAGACGAGCTTCAATGACATACAACTCTCCTTCCGTGTCCTCCAACTGCTCTTAAATGCAAGTAACACTAAATGCATGCTCTTCAACCGATCGCTGCCTGCAACTGCCCACCCGTCCAGCATCACTACTCTGGATGTCTCTGACTTAGAATATGTGGACAACTACAAATCCCTAGGTGTCTGGTTAGACTCTAAACTCTCCTTCCAGACTCACATTAAGCAGCTCCAATCCAAAATTAAATCTAGAATCGGCTTCCTATTCCACAACAAAGCATCCTTCACTCATGCTGCCAAATATACCCTCTTAAAAAACTGACCATCCTACAGATCTTCGACTTTGGCAATGTCATTTACAAAATAGCCTCCAACACTCTACTCAACAAATTGGATGCAGTCTATCACAGTGCCATCCGTTTTGTCACCAAAGCTCCATATACTACCCACCACTGCAACCTGTATGCTCTCGTTGCCTGGCCCTCACTTCATACTCGTCGCCAAACCCACTGGCTCCAGGTCATCTACAAGTCTCTGCTAGGTAATGCACCGTCTTATCTCAGCTCACTGGTCACCATAGCAGCACCCACCCATAGCACGCGCTACAGCAGGTATATCTTACTGGTCACCCCAAAAGCCAATTCCTCCTTTGGCCTCCTTTACTTCCAGTTCTCTGATGCCAATGACTGGAACGAACTGCAAAAATCACTGAAGCTGGAGACACATA
The DNA here is from genome assembly GCF_018296145.1 of Oncorhynchus tshawytscha. Classification (NCBI taxonomy): domain Eukaryota; kingdom Metazoa; phylum Chordata; class Actinopteri; order Salmoniformes; family Salmonidae; genus Oncorhynchus; species Oncorhynchus tshawytscha. The sequence goes on along the minus strand of NC_056435.1, from coordinate 31,361,645 downwards.
TCTCCTTCAATAGCTTTAACCTGTTGAGTGTAGGGGGCAGTATTTTGATGTTTGGATGAAAAAACGTACCCAAATTAAACTGCCTATTTCTCAGGCCCAGAAGCTAGAATATGCATATATATGGATATCAACCAGATTCCTTTCCCTATGGCTTCCACATGGTGTGAGTAGTCTTTAGACATAGTTTCAGCCATTTATTCTGGCAAAAGGGGCGAGAACAATCACATTGCGTCAGTGGATGGCTGGGTGCCAGTAGAGTGTTGCATGCACAACAGCTTGGAGCAGACATTTTCTCTCTCTCTCCTATTGAAAAAGCTACGGTCCGGTTGAAATATTATCGATTATTTATTGTAAAAACAACCTGAGGATTGATTATAAAAAATGTTTGACATGTTTCTACTAACTTTACGGATACTATTTGGAATTTTCGTCTGCCCCATCGTGACCGCTCGAGCCTGTGGATTTCTAAACAAAACGTGCAAACCAAATGGAGGAATTTTGGATATAAAAATAATCTTTATGGAACAAAAGGAACATTTATTGTGTAACTGGGAGTTTCGCGATTGCAAACATCCGAAGATCATCAAAGCTAAGCGATTCATTTTATTGCTTTTCTGACTTTCGTGACCAATCTACTTTGCTGCTAGCTGTTTGTAATGTTTTGTCTGCTGAGAGAAATGCCCTTACATAAACGCTTGGTTTTTCTTTAGCTGTAAAAAAATAAATACAAATCTGACACGCCAGGTGGATTAACAACAAGCTAAGCTGTGTTTTGCTATATTGCACTTGTGATTTCATGAAAATTAAATATTTTTAGTAATTTAATTTGAATTCGGCGCTCTGCAATTCAGCGGATGTTGACGAAATGATCCTGCTTATGGGATGGGTGCGCCAAGAGGTTTAAGCACCAGCTGTCAGAGCAGCTCACAGATCACTGCACCTGAACATAGCCCATCTGTAAATAGCCCATCCAACTACCTCATCCCCATACTGTATTTACCATTCATCTTCTGCACATCTACCATTCCAGTGTTTAATTGCTATATTGTAATTACTTCGCCACCATGGCCTATTTATTGCCTTACCTCCCTTATCTTACCTCATTTGCACATACTGTATATATACTTTTTCTACTGTATTATTGACTGTATGTTTGTTTATTCCACGTGCAACTCTGTGTAGTTTCATGTGTCGAACTGCTTTGCTTTATCTTGGCCAGGTCGCAGTTGTAAATGAGAACTTGGTCTCATCTAGCCTACCTGGTTAAATAAAGGTGAAATAAAATAAAAATGTATCCAACTGAAGGTTAATTCTACATTAAACAAGAATTATGTCCAGGCTAAGGTTCACAATCGGTTTATTTTTAAATAGATAAGGGTAGGGTCAGATAGGAAATTTGCAAGGTTCAAATACACACTAAACAACAAAGCAAAAACATAATTTAAATAATGGAAAGGGGGCTAAGCCAATTAGCAGGCTTATTTAGTGTACATAAATCCTATGGGGTGATTTTGGAGTGTGTTCAGTACTTGAACCAGGGATTTGAACATCCAACTTAGACACTCATGACCGCCAATCCCTTCCCCGGCCAACATAAGCAACGCTCGCCTCGCCTTCTGCCCACATGGTTTTTGATCAGAGGGTCGGACGGTTGCGCGGCGTCTGCTATTTTGGAGGCAGCTTCTTCATTTGAAAAGAGGAACGGAGGGTGGGGACTTTTATAAACAGTACAGGGCTCACAGAGTGACAGACAGGCAGGCAGAAACACGCTCCCATTGAGGAAACAAAGAGTGCAGTCATACAGCGTTCACAGCCTGAGAGGGGGGGTGGAAGAATCAGGAACTGTGTGTCAATAGGGAGACGCCCTACTGAATGTGTAACATGGGGGATGTTTTGTGGGTGGACTTGGGATGAGGGCATCAACAATCACACCATGAGTTATTGTAGGACTGTTTTTTTTTTTCTTCATTTTTTTAACCTCCCATGAGGCTTAGGGTGTTATACTGTTTGCAAACAGATTCTGAGAACGCTAATCTTATTCTCTAAGTGTCTAACTCTCTACCTTTACAAAAAATAATTTATTCTCCCAATCTATTGAATCACTCTCTGCCCCAGTCCCTCTCATGGCATCTGGTTTCCATTCATCAAGTAGGCCTAATCTGGTCCTGTCCTCCACCACACTCTCCAGCAGTCCTATAGATGGCTCATGACCTGATTGCTCTCAGTCTGTGCTGCCTGAACCCTTGTGGGCCTGGGGTCAGCAGTTGTGTCTGATGGTCTGCTGGATCCTGGACTGACTCTCCCTGGTCGAGACCCACCCAGACTGACCTCCAATCCCATTACATCCTATTCTCAGAGCAGCTCATCCTCTCGTCTAGCTATCTATTCACTCCCTATGAGACAGGGCCATGGCATGTACTCAGTCTAGTAAACAAATAAAATATATCCCATCTGATTGTGTGCGTGTGTGTTTCTGTGATAAGAAAGATGAATTCTCACCTGACATAAACAACAACCCATCATAAGTAACTGAATGTGAATGTATGGGCTGGGAACATAAACAAAAGTACAGTACTGTAGCTGTAGCTGTGGGGCGTGAACAGGAGTCAATCAAGAATTTCATAATTCTTTACGAGACGTTGCAGAAAGTCACACCCACATTCTCAACAATCCTCCCTCTGTCATGTAAACATTTCACTCCAACCTTACACTGTAAATATCTTAGCCTTTATCCACTTTATGTTAGGTGCTCTAACTTAACATACAACCTTTACATGCCCTCTCCCCTTCCTCCCTTCCATCCAAGGTTCAGGGTGGGTCTCTGGCCCATGGAGGGAGAACCCAACACAGCCTGGGTGGGTCTCCTGAAGGGTCTGGAGGGGTCAGGGAGGGCTGAGGGCATGTAAAGCAGGTACCTAGTATAGAGAAGTAGGGAGAGGGACGCACAGGGAACCGTGTTTGCGTTACCAGTGGTTGGCTCTTGAGTACCTCGCAGCTTCTTCTGCCAGTTCATCTCGTTGAAGAGGTCCTCAGAGCGCAGGAAGAAGTCGTTGATCTTGCTGCCCTGCTCATCGCGCTCCGTGGTATAGTACACCCGCAGCTTGGACTCGTTGGTGAGGAACTCACAGATGTTGGGCACGGGGAAGACTATCTGCTCCATGGTGCGATCCAGCCGCACAATCTGGACACAACCACATACAGCCAACGCTGCCTGTCACAGACATTCTCTCTCAGGGGGGGATGGGCAACTCTAGGTCCTGGACTAGGTAGGCCCCAAACTATTTGGTTAGATAGTGGCATGTTGGTTACTATTCTTCCCCTTGGAAAAATGGCTAAGACATATTTTAGTTACAGTAATGTTATACACCAGAAGAGGAGTAGAGAGTGTGTATAAGTGGCTGTGTATAAAAACACTTTGCAACGCTACACTAATTTCATAAGTTCTTCCAGGTTTGAGGTTTGTCAACAGACAGCATTCTTTCCCCTTGCTGAGCACACAGTGGAACAGGTGCAAACATAACAAAGCTGCTAGTCATTTTCATATGCTAACTAAATACTAACAGTTTGAAAAGCAGTCCAAGAAAAATAACATGACTGTCACATGAGTAGGGTAATAAAAAGTCAAAACATATTTATGACAAAATACATGTTGCAATCCACCATATTGAAAACAGGGGTAATAAAACAGAAAATGACATAGTAAAAACACAGTGGAAAAAAATTGAACTTTTCAGTGCAGGGAGAGGGCACCGGCAGGGGCAGAGCCACAATAGCTGACTCTCCTGAATCAGACTAAAATGACTGACCTCAATCTGAGCTGTGTGCTTGGCATAGAATTCCAGGGCTTCATCCCCCTCCCCATAGGTCTTCAACAAGGCCTGCAGCTCCTTGTTGTGGCGGGCCAACTGGAACAACATTGTATGAATGTACCAATGTCGTCAGGTGATGTACCACATTATAGTTGTGAATATTCATTGTACAGAAATAAGTCCAAATTGACGATCAGGGTTTTCTAAGTCACCAACTTCATGTTTTTGTGTCTATTTTTCTTAATTTTATCTGGCAGGTTGCATGGAACATGCTACGTGTGGGGACAGGTGACTAACACTGATCTCTGCCGTGTCTGACAGTACATGTGCTCCAAGTACAGGATGTAGACTCTGTTCAGCGTTCACCCACTAGCCAGCAGGGCATCATGCCTTGGGATCAACATTTTCATCTACATACAAGTGCTTTCGGAAAGTATTCAGACCCCTTCCCTTTTTCCACATTTTGTTACATTACAGCCTTATTATAACATTGATTAAATACACTGTAGCCTCCATCATTCTTAAATGGAAGAAGTTTGGAACCACCAAGACTCTTCATAGAGGGGGCCTCGTGAGTGGTGCAGCAGTCTAAGGCACTGCATTGCAGGGCTTGAGGCCTCACTACAGACCGGGTTCGATCCAAGGCTGTGTCACAGCCGGCCATGATTGGAAGACCCATGAGGCGGCACACAATTGGTCCAGCGTCGTCCGGGTTAGGGGAGAGTAGGCTGGCCGGGATTTCCTTGTCCCATCGCGACTCTAGCTACTCCTTGTGGCGAGCCGGGCGTCTGCAAGCTGACTTCGGTCACAAGCTGGATGGTGTTTCCTCCGAAACATTGGTGCTTCCGAGTTAAGCAGGCAGTGTGTCAAGAAGCAGTGCGGCTTGGCAGGGTCGTGTTTCGTGTTTCGGAGGACGCATGGCTCTTGACCTTCGCCTATGACGAGTCTATAGGGGAGTTGCAGCAATGGGACAAGACTAACTACCAATTGGATATCATGAAATTGTGAAGAAAAAGGGGTAAAAAATAATAAAATACTCTTCCTAGAGCTGGCCACCCAGCCAAACATTGCAATCGGAGGTGAAGGGCCTTGGTCAAGGTGATGACCAAGAACCCGATGGTCACTCTGACTGAGCTCTAGCATTCCTCTGTTGAGATGGGAGAACCTTCCAGAAGGACAACCATCTTTGCAGAACTCTACCAATCAGGCCTTTATGGTAGATTGGCCAGACCTCAGTAAAAGGCACATGACAGCCCGCTTGGAGTTCGCCAAAAGGCGACTAAAGACTCTCAGAACATGATAAACAAGATTCTCTGGTCTGATGAAACCAAGATTGAACTCTTTGGCCTGAATGCCAAGTGTCACATCTGGAGGAATCCTGGTACCATCCCTACGGTGAAGCATGGTGGTGGCAGCATCATTGGCAGGGACTGGGAGACTAGTCAGGATCGAGGGAAATATAAACAGAGCAACGTACAGAGAGATCCTTGATGAAAACCTGCTCCAGTGTACTCAGGACCTCAGGATGGGGTGAAGATTCACCTTCCAACAGGACAACAACCCTAAGCACACAGGCAAGACAAGGACAAGGAGTGGCTTTTGAACAAGTCTCTGAATGTCCTTGAGTGGCCAGCCAGAGCCTGGACTTAAACCCGATCGAACATCTCTGGAGACTTGAAAATAACTGTGCAGCAACGCTCCCCATCTAGCATGAAAGGCTCCCCAAATACAGGTGTGCCAAGCTTGTAGCGCCATACCCAAGAAGACTCAAGACTGTAATTGCTGCCAAAGGTGCTTCAACAAAGTACTGAGTAAAGGATCTGAATACTTAATCAAATGTAATATTTCAGTTTTTTATTTTTTTATAAATTTGCTCAAATTGGCCTGAAAAACTGTTTTTGCTTTGTCATTATGGGATATTTTGTGATAATTGATGATAATTAAAACAAAAAATCTATTTTAGAATAAGACTAATGTAACAAAATGTGGAAAATGTCAAGGGGTCTGAATACTTTCCGAATTAACTGTAACTGTCGGTGTTGTTCACCCACATAACTACATGAATAGACACAATCGTGTATAGAGCTGTATTGTGCCTCAGGGGGGTTAGGGTGGAAGCAAGGAGTAGTGCTCTGATGTAATTATGACTATAGGTTGTGTAGCTGTTACAGGGGTACTGTATGGGGATGGACAATTGCATGCAGCCAGTAAGTGATCTACAGTACCTGATGAGCCAGGATGTAGATGTTATGGCCCACGTTTTGTGGAGAGGCTGCATGCTCTTCCTCGCCATCTTCATCTTCCTCAGCAGGCTCATTTGGCTCCACCTCCCCCTGCATGTAGGCCTTTTTTATCACCTCCACCTGCACATGAACGTCACAAACCAGACCGTCAGATAACTTCGCCTTAACATTGTCCTCTGTGCTGTGCTGCATGTGCATCTTGCAACCAATACTGTATATGCCACTTACCAGTTCTTTGGGCCTCATGTTGTATAGTATCCTCTCTGCGTTCTCACTGTCGTGGCGACTCTCCATGATGGCCAAGAGGAGCTTGGATGCATTATTCTGGAACAGAAAGAGAGCAGTGCAATGGAGACAGAACATCAGGAGGATGGATAACATTCAGGTTGTCATGAGTGCTGAAGGTTAAAAAATGCATTGAAACAAAGATTTAAGCCTACTAGAAAGGCCTGGAGGGAAGCAAAAGTCATTCTGCTACATAAGAATAGTAATGCCCCCTTTACTGGCTCAAAAAGCCGACCAATCAGCCTGTTACCAACCCTTAGTAAACTTTGGGAAAAATTTAGTTTGACCAGATACAATGCTATTTTACAGTAAACAAATTGACAACAGACTTTAAGCACGCTTATAGGGAAGGACATTCAACAAGCACAGCACTTACACAAATGACTGATGATTGGGTGAGAGAAATTGTTGATTAAACGATTGTGGGGGCTGTTTTGTTAGACATCAGTGCGGCTTTTGACATTGATTATAGTCTGCTGCTGTAAAAACGTATGTGTTTTAAACCCCATGCTATATTGTGGATAAAGAGTTACCTGTCTAACAGAACACAGAGGGGGTTCTTTAATAGAAGCCTCTCCAAAATAATCCAGGTAGAATCAGGAATTCCCCAGGGTAGCTGTGTAGGCCCCTTACTTTTTTAAATCTTTATTAATGACATGCCACTGGCTTTGAGTAAAGCAGATGCGGATGACTGAACACTATACAGGTCAGCTACTACAGCGACTGACACGTCTGCAACATTTAACAAAGAGCTGCAGTTAGTTTCAGAATTGGTGGCAACAAATAAGTTAGTCCTAAATATTTCAAAAACTAAAATCTTGTAATAAATAATGTGGAAATTGAGCAGGTTGAGGTGACTAAACTGCTTGGAGTAACAGTGGATTGTAAACTGTCATGGTCAAAACATGTTGATACAACAGCAGCTAAGATGGGGAGAAGTCTGTGCATTATAAAGCGCTACTCTGTCTTTTTAACAGCACTATCAACAAGGCAGATCGTTCAGGCCCTAGTTTTGTCGCACCTGGACTACTGTTCAGTCAGGTCGTCACTTGCCACAAAGAGGGACATAGGAAAATTGCAATTGGCTCAGAACAGGACAGCACAGCTGGCCCTTGGATGTACACAGAAAACTAACATTAATAATATGCATGTCAATATCTCCTGGCTCAAAGTGGAGGAGAGATTGACTTCATCACTACTTGTATTTGTGAGAGGTATTGACATGTTGAATGAACCAAGCTGTCTGTTTGAACTACTTGCACACAGATCGGACACCCATGCATAGCCCACAAGACACGCCACCAGAGGTCCCTTCACAGTCCAGAACAGCCTATGGGAGGCGCACAGTACTACATATAGCCATGACTACATGGAACTCTATTCCACATCAAGTAACTCATGCAAACAGTAAAATTAGATTAAAAAAACAGATAAAAATACACTTTATGGATCAGCGGGGACTGTGAAGCAGCACAAACAGACACATGCATTCACACACACAATAACATACGCACTATACACACACAAATGGATTTTGTGTTTGAGATACTGTATGTGGTAGGGGCTTGGGGCACACACTTAATGTGTTGTGAAATCTGTTGTAAATGTATTGTAATGATTAAAAAATTGTATAACTGCCTTAATTACTTGATTAGAAATTACCTTGAAATTACCTTAATTACCTTGATTAATATGCCAAATGGATAATGAAGGAAAACATAACAGGGTGCAACATGACTACCAAACCGAGACAGGGTGTCCATACCTTAAGCTCCAGCACCAGGTCCATCCTCTTCTTGCCCAGGGGGTTGATGTCGTTGAGGATCAGAGCGATGATGATGTCGATACCGTTGCATTCATGAGTGGCGATGCAGTTCTGACAAAGAAACAGACAGGAAACTTTTTGCATTCCTCTCTGGGACTGATGTGACATTTACCAGAAAACAATATTACAAAAAGGGTTTTGTTTAGTCTGACATGATCCTGCAAGGAAAGCCTTCTCTTAGCATGCAGCTGTGTACTGGGACCTAGCTGGGCTTGTAAAGAGAATGTAAAAGCCAAGTAAAGAAAGCACTGCCAAATAAGACCAACCCTACAATTACTGAAATAGAACCATCAGTTATATGCAAACACTGGGTCATTTGACAACAATGTTTCATGATACTGCATGTGCACATATAAAACAAAGCTTTGATCTCGGTAAAATCGGTGTGTGTGTGTGTGTGTGTGTGTGTGTATGTGTGTATATGCCCACCTGGTTCTCATGGCAGGGTCCCTGGCAGTACTCTGTGAGGCTCTCTACTGTCTGGTTGATGAGACCTACGTTCTTCTCATTGATGTAGAGTCCCAGTAGCCCCAGGCCTCCCGTGGTGCTGCCACAGATACAGTCCAGGAACTGCAGTGTCTCACACACCAGATTATAGTTGTTCTTGTTGTTCTGACACCGTAGGAAGTTCTGGAGAGGAAGGTTACACACGACTCAAAGTTAGAAACACACTAATTCATATGGTCATTCTAAACATTGGCAATATGAACAATAAGCTCAGATCCCTCTATGAACAAATGGGTTTATTCCACTGAAACTCAAAAGTACTGTCTTTTGAGTATATTATTATCAGAAATGACCAATTATCAATGTTTCATGTGCTGTGTTAAAAAAGCTACCTGTTACGGTTGCTTTCTGCCTAAGAGTTTAATTCAATGGCTGGTTTATCTAATGATGAGACACATCTTTAATTCGTGAGTCTAAACATGTCAGTGTCGGTGGCTCAGGATCAATCCAGCCAGGCCATATAACTACACAACTGATGACGAGCTGCGGTGATTCAGCATCCAGCTATCTGTCAATCATGTGGAGCCTTGACCTTACTGCACAGAGGATGTTAATGGGGGAAGTTCACTGTCAGTCTGAGGTATTGGACGTCCCCATTTCCAAACACAATCGTCCTCATAGTGAAACCAGACCAAGCGCTACCAGATATGGAAACAGTTGCATCATGTTGTTCCAACGGATGTCTATTTTCACCATATGGTTTCATTTCTGTATAAAGATCTGGTGATGGAAATTTACCAGCACTGAAACGGTAAGTGTGCCATGGGGCCTGAGCAATCATCGCAGCCCCCCTTTAATAGCTAAATTGTGTAATGTAAACCAGAGTAGTGCCCCCTGGTGGTGTGGCTGACCAACCTGCAGCTCCCTGTTGTGGTTCTCACACAGCAGCTGCATGAGTCGCAGGATGGGCTGCATGATGGTGATAATGACACTCATCTCCCCTTCCTGGTCGTCTGGAGTGCTGGCGGGGCCCTGACCCTCAGCGGCAGCCAGATGCTCCTCGGCCTCAGCCTCACGCCGGTACCTTGTGAACGCCTTCTTAGTGACTGTGGAGGCCTCCGCCAGTTGCTCCTTGACCTCCTCCGTCACCACGGCAACCGCCACCGTAGACACCACTGCCACCTCCATCCCTGTAGAGAGAGGAACAGGAGAATTCAGAGACATACACACCGAAGGGCACCAGAGTACAACAGAGTAAGACATGGGAGAGTCTCACTGCACATTGCACACAGGAGCAGAGATGTAGCTGTCACAGAACGTGAGCTTCATCATTGGGTCCCAATTTGCACTGCAGTGTGAAACAGCTGTATGTGTTTGTGAATGACTGATGTATGATTTGTGCTGTGTTCTGAGTGCAGTAAATTCACTGGATTGACTGTCTCAGTAGACAGGAACAGGATGTTGTTCACACCAGGCCTGCTACCCTGACCTTTCTTTCCTTTAGCGGTGGGCGTGTCCTTGTCCGGGGGCTCCTCTTCTTTCTTTTTGCTGCCCAGATCGCTGGTGTTGACGGTCACAGTGGCCTTGATCTCCTGCTGGGCCAGCTTCATCCTCTCATAGAACACCTTGAAGAACATCTCCGACTTGTTTTCCCCCGTCAGGCGCATGAAGAAGGATTTCTGGAGACGGACAAGAAGAACAAGTAAATGCGGATGTAAGAGGTTCTGTTTGAGTTCATTCTGTGTTTATATGGGAAGTGGTAGTGAGAGGGATTCATAGTGAGGTATTATGATAATGTTGTCAGATAATCTACATGTTTCCCATTGTAAGCAATACAAGGTAGACAGCTCAAAGGTTGGGTATATTTGTTGTTCCGTTTGTTGGCAGTTTGACCACGTCTCTCCGTCTGTCTGTCTGTCTGCTATGCACCCAGAGGCTCTCTCTCGCTGAAGATCTGTTAAATAACCCTCAGCCCTCTGCCAAGGAAATAACCTGGAGTGCCTCCATGTGCTCACCTGTTTTCACACCATATGCTCCCTGCCCAAAGGGCACAACTCTACTGGCACTGTGCAGGGCAGGCTGCAATGTACACAAAGTCATACAGCAAACACAGCCAGGTACACAGCAATCACAGGAAGTTTGTCAACTCAAACAAAGGTGGCTTTAACCAAATTCAGCATCAAGTACTTTTCACCAGAACAAAACTCTTCAAGTGAAAGTCTAACACTGCAAAACCTATAAAAACAAATGTATTTTTTTGCACACTAATTTGACAACTTTTTCTTCCATGCATGGGACTTAGCTCTTTCCAGCTGCTATTATCCAGTCGCATTTTCCCTCCTTACATAAGGCTTGCAATCAGCTGAGTGGTTGAAGGGAGGGAGCCACTGCAAACAAACCTCAGCCCAAACACTGTTACATCAGATAACAAGGGGGGAAATGAAGGTAAAGAAGAGATGGAGTTTTTCCTAGCCACCGTGCTTCTACACCTGCATTGCTTACTGTTTGGGGTTTTAGGCTGGGTTTCTGTACAGCACTTTGAGATATCAGCTGATGTACGAAGGGCTATATAAATACATTTGATTTGATTTAGATGGAAAATCCTGCCCTACTTTTTGAGCACCCGAGTGGCACTGAAGTGTGTGCTTGGTCTGAGAGGGAAGAGGGAGGGAGGGGAGACCAGAGGTGGGCAGGAGTTATCGCATGAATTCTGGGGCAGTTTGAAAACCTCTTACATAACCAGCATTCTTTCCAGGTTGAGACTCAACTCATTGAAGTCCCTCTGTCTGAGATAATGGAACATACAGTATACAGAAGTTGAAGGAAAATCAGAAAATGTTATAGTAAAACTGTGCATGCCTTAAACAGTACTCATAGAATTCCACCAGTAACCATGACCCGAGAGTAAGCACAAAGTTCAGATTAAGTTACCTGAAGTAGTTTCTACCCCTTTAAAATAACTTTCTAATAAACAACAAAACTGTAAAAAGGAACACATGTGGTTAAGTCAATCTTGTTGACAAAACCACGGTCATTCATTGATAGTGATCAGAAATCAGCAGTGGTTATGTAAGCAGGCAAACATCCACCAAAACCTCCACCTCCATTACCATACAGAGGGGACAACCGCCAGAAAGCAACTTTATAACAACATTACCCAGTTCAAATGGGAAAACCCTCATGACTGTGACCATAAACAAGTAATTTCATCTCAAATCGCTTGGATGACAATAATTATGTCAACACCTGACTGCCTTATGACAATTTCCAAGAAAACAACAACAGCAGCAGCAGCAGGAATAGAGCTGGCTAAGGAAAAACCCTGTCAGGGCAACTTGGCTGTTGCTCTGTGGCTCTATCTGCACATATGTAGGAATTTGTCAGTTTGCTGACTAGTATTGCCTATCAGTTTCCAATTCTCTGCAACACTACTATCTTGAAAAGGTTTCTAAACATATCTTGGGAAAATAACACTATGGCATGGTCTGCAAAACAACATAATACAATGAAATCATCAACAGTCCATAATATTGGGTCGTCACTCAATTGTCAAATTCGGGTCCCCAAGCAAAACCAGCTGAGAACCACTGGTCTAGATTATTATTATTTAGTTTCTTCTTGAGTGGATGGTCAGGGGACCAGAACATAATTACAAATCAATTGTAGACCGCAAATTAACCGCAAGAAGCCCAAACAAATATATTGTTTGACTAAAACAATTATTTAAAACCTTGCTTACATTTGTATACAACCATGTCGTGTCTCTCTATCATGTGTGGGAATACTTGGGAAGAGACTTCTTAAATTAAAATCACGTGGATGTGATTTCCTGGTGTTTTTTTACAGTCTTTTATGTCAACACACATATATACATACATATATATATATATATATATATACACACACACATATATATATATTTTCTGGGGCTCTGAAAACTTTGTGGGCCACATAAAACCACCCGCCAGCCAGGAACCCTGGCCTAGGCATTAAGGTGCCATTTGCAGGTGATACTCAATAGCACTTGGACATTGCCAAGTGACATTTAATCCCCTCCCTCACACAACCACAGGACTGCAGCCCACCTTTAACCATATGCATGACAGATTTCAAACAAGGATACAGTTCATGTGTACAAAACATACCCATGGCACGAGGGCTGTGACCTTTCCTGCAGCAAGGAATGGGGAAAGAGTAGAACAATAACCTTTTCCTTTATCATCTGAAGCAGTGTGCAGCAGAGCCACACGCACGCACCTGTTGCATCTGCACTATGGCCCTCTAGAGTCTAATAACCAGCATGGCTGTGGTGGTAAGCTTATTTATCCCTGGGCATGCACCATCAACCTGGTGATTCATTCTTCCAGAAAACCACCAGCTTGTCCTCTGCAGCAGCTTAGATCCTGCCTGCAAGGCCCACTGGGTGCACTAAGCCCTCTGTATCAAAAGCCCCCCGAGGCCCCTGTCGACCCTGGCGCTCACCGTCACGTACAGTAGGCTGAGTCCCGCCCCCAGGTCTCTCGCCACATAAAACAAGGTCATTATGCATTCCTATCTTTCTCTTTTTTATTTTCCTCCTCTTCACTGCTGTCCCGGCTCTTGGCATCAACAAGGGGCAGTTATGTAAGCTCTATTTATATCGCTGGCTCCCTCGCTCCCTTGCCTCCTCTCCTGAAGCTTCAGTGAGCAACATGGCTGAGGCTGTAATCATTGCAGGGCAACGTACCGTACCCACCCAGCTGGTAACCACGGTGATCCGCTCTGGGAGAGGAGCGTGCTGGGAGGGAGAATGCTGTGGCACTTCACTTCACTCTGAGTTCTACAGAGACCCGGTCATATATGAGGATAGAAAAACAAACAAATCAACAAATCAACCAACCAACCAGTATCCAATCACAAACCCTGCCAGCCACTGCCATCAGCATGGTGGAACTGTAGGGGGGAGATAAGGAGTGCTTGGAACACTGTATGGTAGTAATAAGCAAGATCATTGATTACTAATAAGAGAACAGTGCGTGAGTACACTGTGAAAAGTCTCAGGAAGGGAAATCCTAATAATATTTATTAGCTAAAGTTTATGAGGTGGAGAAAATAGCCTGATTGCTGAAGAGTGTTTTAGCTCAAGGTAAAAAAAAAGAACAAAAAAATGAAGGGCAGCAGAAACTGGGTTTATTGGCTTTCAAGGAGGTTGCTGAAAAGAGAGTGAGTCCGAGCCGGTGGCAATAAATGAAGTTGCACTGCAGGCATCGGTGGACATCACCTTGCTGCGGCATGCCTATTGAGTAACAGCATTGACACCTGTTCCCCTCCATGACAGGGCAGGCCTGGGTTCACACAGGGAGATGGCCAGGTGGAGAAGCTGCCATAGTGGGCCTCTTCATCTGTTACATAAGACACACACAGTGTTTGCCCTATATTCCATTTAGCAATGACGGGCAGCCGCTGTTAAATAGTTGGTGCCACTCCCAAAAAATATGATTTATTTAAAACACATATTTTTATCAATTTTGTCCGGGACGAGCTTTTAAAAATATTTTGGCAATTAAGACATTTTTCTTCTTACCCAGAGTCAGATTAACTCATGGATAACAATTTTTTTCTGAATGCAGTTAAATGAAGTTGCTAACTAGTGTTACCGCAAAGAATGGAAGTCTATGGGAACAGCAAGCATAATAGCTGTTCCTGTATAATTACGCTAGTTAGCAATGGCTCACGAAGCTACCTTCAACTTCCTTCTAACTGCACACAGAGACATGCAAATGGTATTGATGAGTTCATCGGACTTTGGTTAAGTAGAAAAGTTGCCAAAATCTTGCACTATACCTTTAAGATCAGAGTGACAAGACACAACGTGTCACACTGAGTGTGTGACACTGAGTGTACAAAACATTGCTCTTTCCATGACAAAGATTAACCAGGTGAATCCAGGTGAAAGGTATGATCCCTTATTGATGTCACTTGTTAAATCCACTTCAAATCAGTGTAGATGAAAGGGAAGAGACTGGTTAAAGAAGGATTTTTAAGCCAGACAAAAGGGCTCTTTGAGGGCCAGACAAGTAATTCCACACCGATCTCAGCAAACCATTTCTGTATGGACCTCGCTTTGTGTATGGGGGCATTGTCATGCTGAAACAGGAAAGGGCCTTCGCCAAACTGTTGCCACAAAGTTGAACGCACAGAATAATCTATAATGTCATTGTATGCTGTAGGGTTAACATTTCCCTTCACTGTAACTAAGAGGTCTAGCCATAACCATGAAAAACAGCCCCAGAACATTATTCCTCCACCAAACTTGACAGTTGGCCCTATGCATTGGGGAAGGTCTGGCATCTGCCGAAACCCAGATTCGTCCGTCGGACTGCCAGATGGTTAAGAGTTATTCATCACTCCAGAGAACGCATTTCCACTGCTCCAGAGTCCAATGATGGCGAGCTTTACAGCACTCCAGCCGACACTTGGCATTGCACATGCTGATCTTAGGCTTGTGTGCTGCTGCTCGGCCATGGAAACAGATTTCATGAAGCTGCCAACGAACAGTTCTTGTGCTGATGTCCTTGCCTAACAGAGTTCCTCTGTGGAGGTGGGAGAACTTTCCAGAAGGACAACCATCTCCGCAGCACTCCACCAGTCAGGCCTTTATGGTAGAGTGGCCAGACGGAAGCCACTCTTCAGTAAAAGGCACATGACAGCCCGCTTGGAGTTTGCCAAAAGGCATCTAAAGGACTCTCAGACCATGAGAAACAAGATTCTCTGGTCTGATGAAACCAAGATTGAACCCTTTCGCCTGATTGCCAAGCGTCATATCTGGAGGAAACCTGGCACCATACCTAAGAGGAAGCATGGTGGTGGCAGGCTCATGCTGGCGGGATGTTTTTCAGCGGCAGGTACTGGAAGACTAGTCAGGAACGAGGCAAAGGTGAAACGGAGCAAAGTACAGAGAGATCCTTGATGAAAACTTGCTTTTCCTTCACTCTGCAGTCCAACTCATCCCAAACCATCTCAATTGGGTTGAGGTCGGGTGATTGTGGAGTTCAGGTCTTTAATCAAATATTATACCTGTATACCACCCCTACCTTGTCACAACACAACTGATTGGCTCAAAATCATTAAAACCTCTTTGGGAGGCTGCGAATTTTCGCAGCTTTTTGTTAAAAATCGCGCAACATTTCAGCGCCCTGCTACTCATTCCAGGAATATAGTATATGCATATGATTAGTATGTGTGGATAGAAAACACTCAGACGTTTCTAAAACTGTTTAAATCACGGCTGTGACTATAACAGAACGTCTGTTTCATCGAAAAGCGCAGGAAAATCTGATCACTGGAGATGGAAAAAAATATCCATGCGCCACTTCCATGAATTGTTAAAGGTGAACCGTAATATATGGGGCCGAGCTTGCAGTACCTACAGCTTCCACAGGATGTATAGAGTCTCCTCATTTGATTCTGATTTGATTCTTGGTAGATCCGACCAAAGGGAACCGATTCCCTCCGACCACCAACCCGAGGCATTGTCTTTCTTTTTTTCCGGACATTTTTCCACACGGCAGGCTATCGAATTTACATCGCCCCCTGATGATTTTTATAGCTTATTGACGTGTAGTAATACCTAAAGTTGCATTAGAAAGGTATTTCGAAGTGTTTTGTGAAAGTTTATCGTCGACTTTTTAACTTTTAAAAAATGACGTTACGTTATGAAACGCTATTTTTTCCGTTTATCACACAGTCTTCATAGATCGATATCTAGGCTATATATGGACCGATTTAATCCAAAAAAAGACCCAGTATTGATTATGGGACATCAAGGAGTGCCAAGAAAGAAGATGGTCAAAGGTAATGAATGTTTTATATTTTATTGTGCGGTTTGTGTAGCGCCGACTACGCTAATTATTTTTGTTTACATCCTCTACGGGTCTTTTGGGGTGTTACATGCTATCAGATAATAGCTTCTCATGCTTTCGCCGAAAAGCATTTTACAAATCTGACTCGGTGGCTAGATTCACAACGAGTGTAGCTTTAATTCAATACCTTGCTTGTGTGTTTTAATGAAAGTTTGAATTTTAACGAAAAACGATCAGTGACGCTCTAAAATATCCGCTGACTACCCGCTGATTTGATCCCCCGAGGGAACATCCTCCCTAAGAAGAGATTGAACCCTTTCGCCTGATTGCCAAGCGTCATATCTGGAGGAAACCTGGCACCATACCTAAGAGGAAGGATGGTGGTGGCAGGCTCATACTGGCGGGATGTTTTTCAGCGGCAGGTACTGGAAGACTAGTCAGGAACGAGGCAAAGGTGAAACGGAGCAAAGTACAGAGAGATCCTTGATGAAAACTTGCTTTTCCTTCACTCTGCAGTCCAACTCATCCCAAACCATCTCAATTGGGTTGAGGTCGGGTGATTGTGGAGTTCAGGTCTTTAATCAAATATTATACCTGTATACCACCCCTACCTTGTCACAACACAACTGATTGGCTCAAAATCATTAAGGAAATACACTTTTAACAAGGCACACCAGTTAATTGAAATGCATTCCAGGTGACTACCTCATGAAGCTGGTTGAGAGAATGCCAAGAGAATGCCAAGTGTGTGCCAGGTGTGTGCAAAGCTGTGCAAAGCTGTCATCAAGGCAAAGGGTGGCTACTTTGAAGAATATAAATGCAAAATACAAAATATATTTTGATTTGATTAACAATTTGATTAACAACTTTTTGGTTACTACATGATTCCATATGTGTAATTTCATGATTTTGATGTCTTCACTATTATTCTACAATGTAGAAAATAATAATTATGAAGAAAAACTCTTGAATGAGTAGGTGCCCAAACTTTTGACTGGTACTGTGTGTTATGTGTTATTTCAGTTTTTTTTGTTGTCTGTTTTTGCATTGTCACTACCGGGTATTGTGTGTAGATTGATGAGGGGAGGGGGGAAACAATGTAGAATAAGGCTGTAACGTAACAAAATGTGGAAAAAGTCAAGGGGTCTGAATACTAAGTAAATATTTAACAGTGTTGCGTGCTCTGTCAGAGATAGACTTAGTAGACAGGTGCGCAGTGACCAGACAGCCCTGTAAAATGATAGGTCAGTCAGAAAGCAGAGTTCAATCATTATACTGTGTAATTGTTCTTCTAATTACAGGCAACCAAACATATCCTCAGAATACAGTCCAGAAATGAGATCACACATCCTTTAGGCAATTAGTTAACCTCTTGAAGCTAGGGGGCACTATTTTTATGTTTGGAAAAATAACGTTCCCAAAGTAAACGGCCTATTTCTCAGGACCAGATGCTAGAATATGCATATAATTGACAGATTAGGATAGAAAACACAGTTCTGTTATACTCATTGTCTGTGAGTATAACAGAACTGATATTGCAGGCGAAACCCTGAGAAAAATCAAACCAGGAAGTGGCTTCTATTTTGAAAACTCTATGTTCCATAGCCTCCCTTTGCTCCATTTAAAGGGATATCAACCAGATTCCTTTTCCGATCGCTTCTTCAAGGTGTCAACAGTCTTCAGACATAGTTGCAGGCTTTTATTTAGAAGAAAGATAACATTGCGTCAGATGTTCACATGAGTTTTGCTCGCGCAACAGAGTTTGGACAGCTATTGTTTTTCCCTCTCCTACTGATAAAGACATTTGCGGTTGATATATTATCCATTATATATTTTAAAAACAACGTGAGGATTGATTCTAAAAAACGTTTGACATGTTTCTTTGGACATTACGGATATTATTTGGAATTTTCGTCTGCGTTGTCGTGATCGCTCTTTCCTGTGGATTTCTGAACATAACGCGCCAAACAAACAGAGTTATTTTGGACATAAAAATAATCTTTATGGAACAAAAGGAACATTTGTTGTGTAACTGGGAGTCTCGTGAGTGAAAACATCCGAAGATCATCAAAGGTAAACGATTAATTTGATTGCTTTTCTGATTTTCTTTACCAAGCTAACTGATGCTAAGTGTACTTAATTTTTTGTCAAGCAATCAATAAACTTACACAAACGCTTGGATTGCTTTCGCTGTAAAGCATAACTTCAAAATCTGACACGACAGGTGGATTAACAAAAGGCTAAGCTGTGTTTTGCAATATTGCACTTGTGATTTCACGAATATAAATATTTTTAGTAATATTATGTGAATGTGGCGCTCTGCTATTCAGCGGTTGTTGATGACAATTATCTCGCTAAAGGGATGGGTAAGCGTCAAAATTAAACCATCTGGTAGCATGCCCATGTATAGTAAATAAAATGACCCTTCATTCCTCATTCAGCCTGTAAGCAGAGCAGTTACAGGCTGACTGAGCAGTTACAGCCTCCTTAGCCTGTAAGCAAAGCAGTTACAGTATGTGGCTCTGACAGAATGACTCAAAATGAGATGTCAGTTTCCAGCCTCCCGTCTCTCTCTGACATTTCTATTAATACATTTCTCTAGAAGGGATGGGTTTTCTAATAAGTTATGTTTTTTATATCCCTCTCACAAGACAAAGATGGAAATAGAACCTAAAGCGGTTTGGAGTTTGAGCACTGATAATAACTGATAGTGAACCAGGAAGCTTGTTCAAGGCAATGTTCTATCATGCAAAGAACAAACAATTCAAGTTAAATTAAAGAGTCAAATACTGAACAATGACCTAATTTCAGGTTTTACAGAGGAGGAATGCAGTTTATCCCATGAAACATTACAATGATCTCACTATAGCCTGCAGGCTGTTCTGCCTACTGCCAGTGTAGTAGCCAATAGTGTGGGCATCAGTATGGGCCAGAAAGCCTTCCAGACAGAGCCAGCAGCTTTGCAATCTAATTGGCGCTTATCACTAATGTCTGACCTATTTGGATTTCAACAAAAACAAAAAAAATGTTTACCTTGATTTAACCAGGTTAGTCTCTTTGAGATACAAATCTATTTTTTTCAAGAGAGACCTGGATCAGTTCTGGAGCAGAGCCTTACATGGGACTATAAGTCTCTGGACTGATGTAGCCATAAATGATGGGCATGTCCATACTGCAAGGACCTGATGCCGGAGATGAGAAGCAGGTACGGGGAGTCAAACATTTATTCAGGAACAGACATAGAAAACAACAGGAACAGCGTCAGCACACGTGTAAACATGGACATATGACAAACAATCCCGAAGCAGGGAACAGAGCTAGAAAACAGACAGATATAGGGAAGGAAATGACACAAGTAATTGAGTCCACGTGTGTCCAATGAGCGCTGATGCGCGTGGTGGGGAAAGGCAGGTGTGCGTACTGAAGATGGCTTGAGTGAGTAATGTTGGGGAGTCTGGCACTGTCGAGCGCCATAAGGAGGAAGAGCAGGACCCTTCTTCCATGTTTGATTTGATATCCCAGGAGAAAGCCAGAGAAAGGCATCAAGGAGTTAAAACATAATCTCACAGAACGCTTCATGTTCACAAAATGGTGTGACTGACTACCCACAACATTTCTAAAAGGGGAGTCAAATGGATTACAAACAATGAAAGCCATAATTACAGCTGGGCCTGGAATCCCAATTACACAAGCCGTGTCAGTGACAGCCATCTTGTCAGAAATCAGAGTAAGCAGGAGCCTTCATAGGAAAGTCTTTCATTAGTATGGTGAGAACATAATCAGTGGGCATGTTAAGAGAGTTAATGTCCCCAGTGGTGTGAGCACACAGAGGAGAGGGATGCAGAGAACCTGGCCCCTTTCCCCCAGCATGGCTGGCACACACAGCTCAGTGCTGCAGCTCTGCTCCCAACGCTGCCTTCACTTTGGCACTTCATACGACCCCTCCCTCCTCCCTTCCCTCCCTCCCTCTTTCCCAAAGAAAATCCCGTTGGCCTGGCGACGGCCCCAGATTATCACAAAAACAAACAAACAAACTGCATGGATAAATCTGTGGCATGTTTTTGTCCTGCTTTTCATTTGGACAACAAGAGCCCTTCTGTCCTAGAAGAGGGGCAGCGGGCCCAGCATTATGCAACAGGAAGAAATGTGATGCGTCTGCTGATATGTTTTAGATTGACTCAGCACCATATGTGACCCCGCAACAAAGCTCACTTGTCCCCTGCAAAACAAGAAGGAAAAAAACAAACTGGCATTATGAAACAAGAAGCCCTGTTTGAAGTTGAGCAGGCTCCTTGGCTACAAAGCAGGAAGAATCACTTTCCCTGGCAGCTATCTGCAATGCTTTCCTGAAGGGAGGGCTTTTCCAAGGCCCCAGTGGGAGTGCAGGAAAGCATAATGGTGTTTAAGAGTGGGAGGAAATGAGATCATTGTGACAAAATTGTTCTATAAACGAATACGCTTTACCTAAAAAATAAAAAAGGCAGGCAGGAGGATCAGCGATTGATTCCCTTACGACAGAAGTATCACACTGAGTAATTGCAGTAATTCCCCTGCTCAACTCTCACACTCGCCCACACTGCAGTGAGAAACTCTTCAGAATTAACACTCTCGCATGGGGTTGGCAACCACCAAACACACACGACACAGATGACTTTGCAAACACTAACCCAAACTTCAAAAGAAAGCATTGCCACAAAGCCAAAAGGAAGACACGCCCATGGCACACACTGCTGGCTGCTCTTAGCACAATAGAAAGCCGTCTTAGGCCTCACTGTCCCCTATCTGAGATATCTACTGCAGCCCTTATCCTCCACATACAACACCCTTTCAGCCAGTCACATTCTGTTAAAGGTCCCCAAAGCCCACGTATCCCTGGGTCGCTTGTCTTTTCAGTTTGCTACAGCTAGCGACTGGAACGAGCTGCAACAAACACTCAATCTGGACAGTTTTATTTCAATCTCTTCATTCAAAGACTCAATAATGGACACTCTTACTGACAGTTGTGGCTGCTTTGCGTGATGTATTGTTGTCTCTACCTTCTTGCCCTTTGTGCTGTTGTCTGTGCCCAACATTGTTTGTACCCTGTTTTGTGTTGCTACCATGTTGTTGTCATGTTGTGTTGCTACCATGTTGTTGTCATGTCGTGTTGCTACCATGCTGCATTGTCATGTGTTGCTGCCATGCTGCGTTGTCAAGTGTTGCTGCCATGCTATGTTGTCATCTTAGGTCTTTCTTTATGTGGTGTTGTGTTGTCTCTCTTGTTGTGATGTGTGTTTTGTCCTATATTTTTATTTCATTTATTTGTATTTTTAATCCCTACCACCATCGCCGCAGGAGGCCTTTTGGTAGACTGTCATTGTAAATAAGAATTTGTACTTAACCGACTTGCCTAGTTAAATAAAGGTTAAATTATTTATTTATTTTTTAAAACGCCAAGTAACTGACTGGCGTTATCACTCCATAGATCTACATGAAAACACCTGCCTGGGTTTGCATGTTTGTATGTGGATCTGTGTGAGTCTAGCCAGTGGGATGGTGGAATACTACCTAGGGAATGGCTGTTCTACAGGTGTCTGCTCTGTCTGGAACATTGGGGCTCCCATGGCTGCTCCTCTTCCCTTGTTTTGACAGTACAGTGCTACCCAGTTAAAAGCCAAGTCTGAATGATTTGAGGCTCTCTGTATTAATAAGCCAGGGACATGCTGTGGTTATGTAACCTGAGAGTCATGTGAGTGCCTTTGAGTACACTGCCTGAGCTGTGTGAAGCCAAGCCAGGGTTCATCAGGTAGAACTACTATGCAAATACAAGCCCACGCACACACAAACGTGGGCGATAAGCAGGGAAATGTAATTGGCCTACAATCAGCAGCACACCCTCCCCCCACCATCCCCTGTTCCTCTCTCAATCTTGCTGTGAGGTTAGAGAAGTGAAGGACCGTGTTGCTATAGCAACCCCTGGCTGACTGGCTGAGAGGAGAGGAGGTGGTGACACCAAAGACAGTACATCATGAAGATAGGCTAAAACTACTCCTCCAATAAAAATCCCGATCACACTTGTAGGAGATGCCAATGCGAAGTTGGCTAGCTGAGCTCCTCCTTCGATATAAAGTTATTTTTTTATGAAAATGAAAACGTTCACTAGGTTAGAATAATAACATGTTCAACTACTTAAAACCTTGGCTCGAATCTAGATTGTACCTTATGGTTTAGAGAAAATGAAAAACTAAAGAAGAATCGTTCACTTTTCTCATTGACTTCTCAAACCCCAGACCCCAACCTGGTCTGTATGGTCTGTTTCGCAAGCGTTCCCGGAAGTCTCGGGTTGTTCTGCCTCTGGGTTTAGAAACTCTGTGGTGACACATTGGGGAGCTACTCAGAGCCTGGACCTCTCCCACCAGACAGATCATTAGTTCAAGCTCTGCCTCTACTTCCTGCTCTCCTCCTCTGGGCCCAGTCTCTTTCCCTCTACCGCCTCTCTAGCATTTTCTATTCATATTACATTATGCACGTGGCACGGGTTCATTCTCACCTGGATGACCGTGTTACCGCCCTCCAGCAGGGCGATGGCTAATAGGATGCTTTCCTGGAAGATACGATCGCTGGTGGCGTTCATGATGAGGTCAATTACCAGGTCGGATGCTCCCTCTTTATCCAGGCGGCACTGGACCTCATGCAGGGTCAGCTCCCCTTGGGCCGCGGCCGCCCCTGAACTCACCACTGGGAAGGGACAGAGAGAGAGGCAGAAAGAGAGGGACAAGGAGACAGGAAGAAAGAGAGGGACAGGGAGAGAAGGACAGGGAAAGAGGGACAGGAGGAGTGGGACAGGGAGAGAGGGACAGGGAGAGAGAGGCAGGGAGAAAGGTACAGTGAGAGAAGGGCAGTGAGAGTGAGACAGGAAGAGCGGGACAGGGAGAGAAGGCCAGGGAGAGATGGTCAGGGAGAGATGGCCAGGGAGAGAAGGGCAGTGAGAGCGAGACAGGGAGAGCGGGACAGGGAGAGAGGGACATGGAGAGAGGGCCAGGGAGAGAAGGGCAGGGAGAGCGAGACAGGGAGAGCGGGACAGGGAGAAAGGTACAGGGAGAGAGCCATCAAGAGCCTGAACAATGAGGAAGGACATACAGTATACAGGAGAACTTTGTCACTCTAAATGAGAGTAAAACTACTATTCCACCACTCAAATAGATTTTGGATTTATTTGGATCCCAATTAGCTGACGCCAATGGCGACAGCTTATCTTACTGGGGTCCCACACATAAAGAAAAAGACATTACAGACCAAATACTTTAGAATTGAATTACATCAAGATGATTGTCAAATGGGCAGAATGAATAGATCCATCTGTCTCTTTCCTCTTCATTGATTCACTGCATAATTTGCTTATTATATAATGTAATGAAATTAATTTTGATGGACAACTAAACCAAAGATGGGATGCCACAACTATAGTGATCATCATTCAGTCCCTTGAAAATAGCTGTATTTCCTGGCTAAGACTAGCTAGCCTCATCCAGTCATGATGACTTCTCCAGCCACACGAGGAAGTCGGCGTGTGATAATGTTACCCAGAGGGCCACTCTCTGGCTGTGGGAGCAGGTGTGTCCACACTCCACAAGACTTTCTAATCTAGAGCCCATCTCTCTGGTCGCCTGGCAACAGCACGTCCTGGCTCAGCCAGAGGAGAGGGCTCGTATGCTGAGGGACAGACCCCGGGTCCAAAGGCTTAATGGAGGACAGGGGCAGGCAGGCATAATTAAAATGGCGCTGCAATGAATAGCAGCCGTTTTACGGGCTCCTGACCTATTTTGTGTTTTTTTTACACTGATCTTAACTTTTGTTTTGGACATGATGACTCCACCATCTTTTCCTATGACCGAAAACTTCTGGAGATCAGAACAGCGATCATTAATCTTGATTTGGATGACAATTTCTATGTCAACGATTTGGCAGCTCTGGACGTTCTGCACTGGACGACTGTACACTGGACGACTGTACTCTCTACCGCACAGCAAGCGATACCGATGCACCGAGGCTGGAATCAACAGGACCCTGAACAGCTTCCAACCCCAAGTCAAGACTGCTAAATAGTGAACCAAATAGCTAGCCAGACTATCTGCATTGACCGTTTTTGCACTAACTCTTCTGAATCATCACATATGCTGCTGCTACTGTTTATTATCTATCCTGTTGCCCTCAATAACCTCGTACCCCTGCACATAGACTTGGTACTGGAACCCCATGTATATAGCCAAGTTATTGTTACCCATTGTGTATTTATTCCTCGTGTTATAATTTTTTCCTATCATTTTTCGATTTTTCTCTCTGCATTGTTGGGAAGGGCCCGTAAGTAAGTATTTCACTGTTAGTCTATACTTGTTGTTGACAAAGCATGCAACAAATTACATTCGATTTGAGGCAGGAGCGTGAACAGGAAGGAACTCATTCCTTTTCTCCAAGCATGGAGAAGAGACCAACCATGACTCATCACCCTGATTTGAAAACTTTAATACTCTGAGGTATTGAGATATTCAGCCAGTCCGTACCACCTTATCCAGAGAGACAGAGATACAGAGACGGACAGGTACCTGCTCGAGGTTTCCCTTCTGTTCCAGGGGGGACAGGACCATTGCTGAACGTCGTCACACTGTCTCTTCTGGCCCCAGGTTTGATGTTCCCATAGTAACGATTCACCAGAATCTGCCTCAGAGCTTCACCCTGGTGGAAAGAGGTGATGTCAGAGGATTGAGCCTAAATCGTCATCATGAGATAAGGACTCCCAACATCAGTGTTATCAGCTTAGAATACCTCAACTCTGATTGGGCCTGGCACCCTCATACAGTCAGTCTCAAGATATTAACCCTGCATTTTTAATCAGTGGAAACAGTGTGCTTCTTAGAAAATATTGTTTTCTTGCCTTTGTTTATAACCTTTGCTAGGTAAGAGGCAGAGCATGCTAAAAATCTGACCTCTGATCTCAACTGATTGAGCATCGCGCCTCATACAGTGTGTCTCAAAAGCAGTCTTCCAACTCATATACAGTACATATAATTTCCCTAATATTCCTCCTGAAACCCATTGACACCCACATCCAGTGGCCAGTTCGTTAGTGGGGGGCGGGGGGGTAACCCTGTGAGTAGGTGGGCATGCTGTGGAAGCAGAATGGCTGCAGGCCAGGTCAGGTGCATCAGTGCATCAGGACAGCCAGCTGTGGTGGGCCAGAGAGAGCAGGTTAGCGGACTCCGGAACAGAGAGGATCAGACCGTACTGGACTGTACCTACCCTTCTCTGGTCCTCCAGTTGCTTCTGGGGCTGGTTGGGATCAAGCTCCTAAGGGTGAGGTGAGTTAGCAGAAAGTAAATCAAAGAAAAGTCCAAAAAAGGAAAATTAGGGGAAAACAAAAACAAAACAAGAGAGGGGTGTTAATACTGTGCACATTAGTCACCTTCCTTACATGCAGGGAACTGAGCCAAATGATTTCATGCAGTTAACATAGGGAGGTGGGTGGTGTGTTGGGGTGGATGTGGGGTAGGAACATAATCATGCAAGGCTTCGTGAAAATAGTCTTAAGCACCGGTTAGAGAAGAAAATTAAATAACAAGGTGGCTTGCTGTTAGAAATAAAATAACATTCATTTACAACCATCCCATTAACTTCACATCTCATAACCACTTTAAACTTTTTTACGTTCACAACGCTAAAACAAGGCGTAAACTTTGCTGTTCAAACCTTTGATATTGGGTTATTTCAACCAACAAACTAGATGGCTCAGAGTGACTCCATTGTTACTTTGCAGTTGCAGCACAAATTAAACCATGTTAAATACACAAGGGAGCAACAGGCTGCAAGGGGCAGAAACGCAACTCAAACCATGAGAAAAAAAAACATTCCTTTCCAGATGACATAACAGAGTCAGTGCAGTGTACTAGTAGTGGTACTGACACAGTGTAAACCCATGTTCCCATCTGCCATGGAAAAACACCCAGCACGCTGCTCCAAAATCCGGCAGAAAGAAGGTAAGGAAACTGTTCTTCACTCAAAAACCTACAAAGGGATGGAGGGATGAATGGAGGGAGGGAAACGGGACATACAGTGAGGGAAAAAAAGTATTTGATCCCCTGCTGACTTTGTACGTTTGCCCACGGACAAAGATATGATCAGTCTATAATTTTAATGGTAGGTTTATTTGAACAGTAAGAGACAGAATAACAACAACAAAATCCAGAAAAACGCATGTCAAAAATGTTATAAATTGATTTGCATTTTAATGAGGGAAATACGTATTTGACCCCCTCTCAATCTGAAAGATTTCTGTCTCCCAGATGTCTTTTATACAGGTAACGAGCTGAGATTAGGAGCACACTCTAAAGAGAGTGCTCCTCATCTCTGCTTGTTACCTGTATAAAAGACACCTGTCCACAGAAGCAATCCATCAATCAGATTCCAAACTCTCCACCATGGCCAAGACCAAAGAGCTCTCCAAGGATGTCAGGGACAAGATTGTAGACCTACACAAGGCTGAAATGGGCTAAAAGACCATCGCCAAGCAGCTTGGTGAGAAGGTGACAACAGTTGGTGTGATTATTCTCAAATGGAAGAAACACAAAAGAACTGTCAATCTCCCTCGACCTGGGGCTCCATGCAATATCTCACCTCGTGGGGTTGCAATGATCATGAGAACGGTGAGGAATCAGCCCAGAACCACCCGGGAGGATCTTGTCAATGATCTCAAGGCAGCTGGGACCATAGTCACCAAGAAAACAATTGGTAACACACTACGCCATGAAGGACTGAAATGTTGCAGCGCCCGCAAGGTCCCCCTGCTCAAGAAAGCACATATACATGCCCGTCTGAAGTTTGCCAATGAACATATGAATGATTCAGAGTGCAACTGGGTGAAAGTGTTGTGGTCAGATGAGACCAAAATGGAGCTCTTTGGCATCAACTCAACTCGCCGTGTTTGGTGGAGGAGGAATGCTGCCTATGACCCCAAGAACACCATCCCCACCATCAAACATGGAGGTGGAAACATTATGCTTTGGGGGTGTTTTTATGCTAAGGGGACAGGACAACCTCACCGCATCAAAGGGATGATGGACGGGGCCATGTACCGTCAAATCTTGGGTGAGAACCTCCTTCCCTCAGCCAGGGCATTGAAAATGGGTCGTGGATGGATATTCCAGCATGACAATGACCCCAAATACACGGCCAAGGCAACAAAGGAGTGGCTCAAGAAGAAGCACATTAAGGTCCTGGAGTGGCCTAGCCAGTCTCCAGACCTTAATCCCATAGAAAATCTGTGAGGGGAGCTGAAGGTTCGTCAGCCTCAAAACCTTAATAACTTGGAGAAGATCTGCAAAGAGGAGTGACCTGGTGGCCAACTACAAGAAACATCTGACCTCTGTGATTGCCAACAAGGGTTTTGCCACCAAGTACTAAGTCCTGTTTTGCAGAGGGGTCAAATACTTATTTCCCTCATTAAAATGCAAATCAATTTATAACATTTTTGACATGCGTTTTTCTGGATTTTTTTGTTGTTATTCTGTCTCTCACTGTTCAAATAAACCTACCATTAAAATTATAGACTGATCATTTCTTTGTCAGTGGGCAAACGTGGGCAAACGTACAAAATCAGCAGGGGATCAAATACTTTTTTCCCTCACTGTACATGGGTCGGTTCACAGCATAATTAAAAATCCAGAAGGGGAAACATTTGCGTCTGTGTGTTATGGTGAGTGGGCACTGAAAAGGGAAAGGATTTGACTGTTTCCATCTTGATGAGCGGGGAGGATGGATGACTCAAATGATCTATATTCTACAATAACCCATATTAGAGTGCTAAGGCCCAGGCTGTGCTGAGGCCCAGGCAATATGGGTGTTGAACTCACATCTGCAGCAGGGACTTCAGGTTCAGCCGGCAGAGGGGCCAGCTGAATAGATAGACAGATAAGACAAATGGTCTGGGTTAGTCAAGGTCTGGGTTAGACCACAGTCCGTGGGCAAATTAACCTCAGGCAGCTCTCAGGTCACTTGCCTCACAGTGCAAACAGATCAATGCAAGGCCATGCCCGCTTCACCAAGGACCTCCTTGTATGTCTGGCTGGTTACAGTTGATCAGTTGGCCCATCATGTGCCCGACAGCAATAAAAGCGCATGACTCAAAGCCAGCCACGACGAAGGGGACAACAAACACACCCTTATCTGGCGTTTCTATGCTAAGTCTCTGCTGTTATTAGAGCACGTGTCTTGTGTTATATAATCAAACATCACTATTATACTCTCCCTGTGTTCATATGCCTGCATGGGGTTGCCCCTGCTTTCTCCCAGTTGCTTGCAT
The DNA here is from genome assembly GCF_018296145.1 of Oncorhynchus tshawytscha. Taxonomy (NCBI): domain Eukaryota; kingdom Metazoa; phylum Chordata; class Actinopteri; order Salmoniformes; family Salmonidae; genus Oncorhynchus; species Oncorhynchus tshawytscha. Next base: position 31,332,864 of record NC_056435.1, on the reverse strand, counting down.
AGCAAAATGAACACCTTGACGTAGGACAATGAATGGACTGTTTGGTTAATGTGAGCAGATTAGAAATTGCAGATCCTAAAATGAAGGCCAAGGGCTTTAAGGGACAAACCAGACTTGCAGATATGGCTTTTAGTGGCATGATGGTGCTACAAGTAGGCCTATTAGTGATACAGTGCATAATAATACAGGCAAATGGAAACAAAACATGTACGAATACATTTAAAAACCTAACACATTAGCTAATGCTGACTTGTTGATGTTGTTCATACTCAATGTTTGACAAAGTACCCCAAGAGAAAAGAGAGACATTTGATTTTCTGTGGGCTGACTGCTGAAATGAAATGCTTGCTTGAGCACCAATGTTAAAAAGGACTTTTAGGAAGAGAGAGACAGACTGACGGATGTGATACATTTAAATGGTGCAAAGTGAAAAGGCAGAGACAGATACACAGACAGACCACAGTGCCTCAGTAACGCAGTCATGCTGACTCTGAGTAATTGTGAGACTAGACAAGAATCTCCCCTTATCAGGCCCCTGTTTACGTAAAACATCCATTTGCACAGGAAAAAGGATGATGCATGCAAACAAGCCTCAAAAGGTTTTAACCCTGATTCACTTGTCAAATTCAATTAAAGCACAACATCATAAAGCTACTTTTCAATGGGTTTCCGATCCGTCAACATTTTCAGTGGTGGAGCATGACAATCATTATGGGCCTTATCTGCCTTGATTTGTCTTCCATGAGTCCCGGGGATCTGAACGTGGGGGTCGCCCATGCTTTTCCCATGGAACTGCTGGCATCAGCCCTGGACACAGCTAGACCCATGACCGCCAACATTGGTCCCACTTGTACGTTTTCTCAGACTGTATGACGTAAACTATATTGTGGTATAGTGGGCTGAATCACTGCTCCACAGGGCCAAACATAAGGTCATCTTAATGGAAGTTACAATCACATTTCAGCAGTGGAAAGATGAGACGACTCCCCCATGGAGTTTCCACTTGTCTCTGCACTTGTTTTCAGGGTGTGTCACATGGGTCTGTAGTCAGAATCGTACCACCCCTTCCTTCTCCTTATTATATAATCTGCCGGGCCTCTCTCCTAGTGACAGTGACTGTCATAGGCACCCCAGCACCCCCTCCCCCCACCCTCCTATCCCCTAGCATGGAAGATTACAGGTCAAAGAATAAATAGGCAGTGGGAGGGAGGGAGACATACAGGCTTTCAAGAAAGAGAGACAAACAGGAAGACAATCATAGGAGATAAAGGGGGATAAGGGTGGAGGACAGAGAGATTTATTTTGTTCTTGTCTGACACCATTACATCAGTGGCGGGCCTGAAACAGTTAACACTCCCTTGCCCGCCCCAGCGCCGCCAACACGAGGCGCTGCCAGTCTCTCAGTAAACAGCTCCGCCACACTTTTATTGCCAATTACTTCTGAAGGTCACATCAGTGGAGAGTGAATTTCAAGGGGGGGGGGGATATGCTAGCTCTTACATAACCGCTGCCTGAGAGCTGGCGGGAGCCCAAGTATCGTGCAGGACGAAGGCAGGCTGCAGGGACAGAGCTGCATGGCCAGCAAAAATGCCTATAGTTTTCCCTGTTGGAGGGGATCAGAGAAACAACCAAGGTTCCCTCAAATCGCCTCACACACATTGCAGCAGCTCTGAGTATAGCTGAGGACACGCAGGGAAACGCTGAGGCAGAGGACACCAGCACTGTGGGATGTAGAACGGCCATGAGAGGAGCGAACAGGGAGAGACTAAGAGGGAGGAAAAAGATTGGTAGAGAGATATAAATAGAGAGAGAGGGAGACAGAGAGTTTGCCAGGGATAATGAGACGATAGAGATCCACTGGCACGGGGACACACAGCGATGCGAGGGAGCAAGAGAGACACATGCGGACACAAACAGACCGTCGTGCCCTCTCCTGCATAGAAATCATCTCTATTGCGTAACCCCCCCCCCAGGTCAGCACACAACATATCGCCAACCTAAAGCCATATTATCTCTGCTTTCTGCTGACCCTATTACATTATCCCACCCACCCCCGACACAAACACGCACACCGACTCAGGGTACTACAGTACCCTATGCCTCTCAGATTAAAAGGAGAGTACTGTACTGCATGGCAGAGCTCTCCTGTAGCAGTGGGAAGCCACAGAGGAGCTGGCATACTGAGCAGCGCAGCAAGCTTAACACAGGGCTTACGGAACAGCTAACTGACAGACAGCTCAGTGCTGCTGCTGCTGTTTCTGCTGCAGAGGGGAAGTGTGGGCTTTGGATCAGCCTGGGGTATGGGACACTGCATCCCACAGTAGGGCGCTCCTAGGTCCATGCACGTGCTGGATGTATGGGTGGGGTGTGTGTGTGTGTGTGTGTGTGTGTGTGTGTGTGTGTGTGTGTGTGTGTGTGTGTGTGTGTGTGTGTGTGTGTGTGTGTGTGTGTGTGTGTGTGTGTGTGTGTGTGTGTGTGTGTGTGTGTAAAGTATGTGTGTACATTCTTCAGACAGTAAAACGGGGAGGGGGCGTTGAGGCAACAAAGAAGCAGTCTATCTGTTCACTCCCATTTTAGGAGGGAGCGTCAGGGATTGTTTTTGGGAGGGGAAGCAGCTGGGGATTTCCAACACTGGATACCACATGGACGGAGGGAAGGAGGAGTAGAGAGAGAGAGAAAATACACTCATGTGAGCATGTGATCTCCTGGCAGACATGCAGCTTAGAGTGTAGGCTCTCCAACAGCCACTCAGTCTGATATCTATGTTTACCTTTCCTTCTTATCTCTCCCTCTCTTGTTTTCTTTCCTTTTTTCAGAAATGAAGTTTCACACCCTAAAGTAACTCATTCCATTCTTGTGCTCATTTACAGTACAATAAATCAAGTGATTGAAGTTGTGAGTAGAAAATGTTGTTGTGACCAAAAAGTTAAACTACAGTAATACTGCAACTTATACTAAATGATATCTTCCAAAGGTAAAAAAAACAAACAAACAATAGAATCTATGGTTGAAAGCTGTGCTCTTATATGCCATACCCTCTCAATGTATGCTTTGGAATGGGGTGTACTGTAGTCTGGTGCTTTGCCATTGACAAGGGTAATATTAACTGTTGCGTAACATCCAGGAACTATAAACACTTCTAAGTAAGAAGTTAGACCCTCCCATATGGCACTGGTCCCAGCCTCTCTGAAAGTCCCTAAACAGACAGATACAGTACCAGATGAAAGGTTGAACAATTTAAAAAAAAGGATATCTCCACTGTCTTTAAGACAGACACAGAAACACAGACCTGAATGTACATATACAGTAGCAAGCACACCTGCACACACCAACCCCCTTACCCTCTATGGATGTTGGTATGCTCTGGTGACCGCCACTACATTTAAGGGATAGCTTCACGTGTATAAATACTCACACACCTGCTGTGGTAATGATGGTGAGGAATTTAGGGGGAACCACCCTGTCCCTCTGACCACCACCCAAAGAGAGTCTGGGTATGATCAACACCCCCCCCTGTGTGCACTGTTTCCAAAAATACCAGATTCCTAACATGCAATTCAAGTCTGAAAAAAACTGTATAAAGACCTGTGGATCTATGTACACAACGACCATAATTCAACTTCAAGCAGACGACTACAATCAGACCTGCGTTCAAATACATGGACTTCTGTATCTGGGCCGTTCCACCAATTGGATGCCTTTTGAGTAGTGTAACTTGGTAAAAATATATATATATGATTTCACCTCCTTTTTACATGTCCTAATGTGTATATGTTAACCTTAATTTAAAAAAAAGTGTTTTCCATCTCAAGAGGTTAAATAAAAATACTACTATAATAAGTGCCAGATAAAGTAACAGGGTTGACCGTAACTGGGTTGACAGTAACAGGGTTGACAATTTCATCCATAAATCCCCTTGTGTCAGGGTGAATGGAAGCTTGTTGCGTACAACAGGGAAAGGCAGTTGAACGCAAACTTTACAGAAAAAAAATATTGTTAAAACATTTGTAGCCTGTCTACTGGTTGATGTGTTCTGCTCGACCCCACTCACTTTTCCACCTCAAAACACCAGAGAATTGCTCAAAATAGTAGAACCAGCTCACCTGCTTCTACACTATGATTTGATTGTTAGATGTTGTGTTTCTTTTGTAAAAAAAATCATTTAAAAAAGTACAGAGTTTTCATCATATTAAAAGGAGAGTTCAGTTCATGTGACAGGGTTGACCATAAAATGAGAGACAGACGTAAAATGAATAACTAATCACATGAAATAAATAATCATCTTCAATATCTGAAGCTAAAGCAAGTTAAGTTAAAGCAACAAAATAACTAGGGCTTTACAATGATAGTGAAAACTTGGGAGACATTTTGGGGTTAAGTGGGTTAAAGTCCTAGAAGTCACAGAGGGTGCGCAGAGGGACATGTCAAAATGTAGAATTTTGGCACTTTAGCAAATCTTTATTCATATTAACTATCAGATTTATTGAATTCTCCATGTGGTCATTTAATATAAAAGGCTTTTAAATTGCAATAGTGGTGCGAAATTTCTACTTGAAATATCGAAGGGACGCAAAAGGCACAAACCATCTTGCATTTAAAATACTTTTTTTGGTGTATTTGAGTATTCTCAAACACACAGCCCAAAACAAGCACTTTTATTTGAAGTATTTGAATGGCTAATTGTAAAAACAAAATAGTCTGCCAAATTGTATTTGACAGTATTTTCAAATACTTGTTTGAAATACTATTTCCCGATACCTGGGTTAAATGCGTGGGAGTGAATTTGAGTCTGAGTATTTTGAACCCAGGTCTGACTACAATACAGACACATTGGAGTGTAGCAAGTTGGCAACACCAAAAAGTGCTTAGCATGCTAGTGGCACGGTAACACACACGGAAACAAGCAGCTACTCTGAAGTCAGCAGCACATAACAATACAGAAAAACCACCAGCACAGGCACATCTATCTACACCACACGACTAGTACGAGACAGAAACCGAACGAAAGAAGGAAAATGATCAACCTCAGCCACATCCATCTCATCATCAAAGGCAATGTGCTGGAAGAGAAGAGTATACAGGCAGAGTTAGTAGAGCTGGGTTAGGAGGAGGGGTGGCAGCTGAAAACAGACAAACAGTAGGTAAGAAACCCCACACCATGTCAGTCAGTCAGTTAGTAAAAACACACAGGTTACTGCATTTCAAAGCAATGGATTGCCCTCGCTCAACAGGACAGAAAGCAGAGTGAACCAAGGTCATTAATCAGAGATTAGTACAGAGAGTCATTTACAGCCCATACAGTAAATGCTGTATTAGTGTTAATGGTGTATTAGAGTTAAAGTTCAATTACAGCATGCTGGTGCTGTTAAAGTATACCGGAACTGTCCCCAATCACCAAAAATAGACAAGTCATTTTCAGATGGACACTAATCCATTGTGGTTTATGTGTGTGTCTGACTGTGCCAATAGGAAAAGCACTGAGGATACCATATATACACACCCTTGGCATCTTATTCCTGCAGAAGGGCAGCTGCTACTGTACGTTTTAAACCAAACCAAAAGACTCATCCCAACCAACACAGACATAATGTACTACCAGTATCATCTGGGGGAAGGCAGAGGGCAGCAGAGGAAAAGTTAACCTCCAGCTTTGCTGTTAACCTCTGACCTTTGCACTGACCTCTGTAAAGAGCTACAGAATACCAGGCCTCTTAGAAAGCACTCAGTTTCCGCTCATGATAAAACCCAGTGTAGAGAGAACAAGGGAAGTATTGTGAGATGGTGGTGAAGACGGCCATTTACCTTCTCCCCATAGCCACGGTCTTTGGTCATCATCTCCCTCAGAGTCTGCAGCACCTTGATACACAGCCGCTCCTCGTTCTCCTCCAGTAGCTGCTTTGTGTGTTTGATCAGCCTGGGCAGAGGACAGGGACAGGGACAGAGACAGGGACAGGAGGAGAGGTGTATCACACATACTGCACTGTACAGAACTGCACTCCCCTACCCCAAAAAACACTTCAGTGATAACAAACCCTGATTTCAGAGAGTCACCCCTATAGTATTTAAGCTTGAGTAATTAAGATATAATATTATGTTTGCTTGACATATCGTAATTGATTGGCTTAATTCATTATTGGTCATAAATGCTAGGGGTAGAGATTGACCTCACGTGGGCCTTAGAGGTGCTGTCAATCAAATCAGGTGCTGTGTGACTTGTATTCATTGATAGGAGTGTTTCAGTCCAAATGATCAATCATGTGTATGAACACTTCAATGAAAATCATTAGACCCAATTTCTTCCCGGCATACAAGCTTTCCTAAAGGTCCCATTGTATTCTACTGTACATATTACGGTTAGTACTGTACTGCATTACCTTTGCAATGTAAGTCATAGTTCTGAATCAGTGTGAACATGTGGTATCTCACGTGCTACTCCACACATTAATCCCCCCTGCCTGCGGCCCTTTACAGTAGGCTAACCCCTGAGCCGGCACCTGTTCAAAAAGCCCAGACGCCCGCCCTCATGCCCAGTAATCCAATCTCAGCCCTTATCAAACACAACAGACACAGGAATGGCCTGGCCCGTGTAAGGCAGGGAGGGAGGGAGCCCTGTGTGAGGGAGACAGAGCTCCAGTAGGTTCAGGGCAGGACACGTGAAAACAAAGCCCTGGGTCACTACAGTAGCATGTTTGGAGCAGCACGCCCTGATCAATGATGGATTCAGTTACTGTACACTTGTACAAGATAAGTGTCCCAACTCTAGTTACAGTACAGCAGGTACAGTATGAAAGAGCACAACGCATTCCTCAACACTGAGACAGTATCAGGAGACTGTGCAGACTTCCCAGTTAAACCACAGCTAGATCAATTTCTAGTGGCTAAAACCTCAGTTGGTTTACAACTGCTGTGGAAAACAATGTCGCAATTTCTAAGAAGATTGCAGACTGTGGTTTATCACTGGGCATGGCAAGAGGCACGTCCATTGTTAGTCAGCATGTCAAGGAGGTGGGTGGCTTGCAGTGGTTAGTGGGTACATGAGTCTTACTTGGAAATGAAGCCACCGCTTTCACACTTCCTGCGGGCATCTGTGTTCTCAGGAAAGAGTAGCTCTGGGCGATGCAGCACATCCACCAGGACAGATAGCTCAGCCTGGACCAAAGGACGCAGACGGTCCTCTAGAGCTGACACTATGTCCTTAAACACAGAGCAATGCAGAAGACAGGCATGGTTAGAGAGGTAACAGAACAGAAATAGGACACAGACAGGGCACAGGCACACTCAGGACATTGGCACACTGAGTGTTACACCAGTGGTAGGTCTAGATGAGGCCCAACCGAACTGTATGAGATGGGGGCCTGGATTCTAGCCCCTACATTTGAAGTCGTGACCAAACAAGATACAGGGAAGCTGACAAAACTGAAAAACACCATGGTGAACTTTGTGACCTTATTGTCTCAGACTGCACACTGGAAAAAAATGTATAAAAGCAGAAGTAGACCACGGTTTACCAAAAACCTCGAAAACAGACCAGCCCAATCCAACTCCCCTCACCCCGCTCTATAACCCCATGAGTCAGAGTCATGATAAACTCCATGGAAATAAGAAAACTGTTACAGTTGCGTCACACTGTGTGTTGATGTAGACATTGTCTTGTGTAGGTGGGAGGGAAGGCGGGAGGGGTTCTGGTAGAGTTACTGTATACAGTGTGATGGGTACAAAGAAATTGCAACACACACACTAGATTAGCTTTCTGGGGGATTACAGGTCATTCCTTACTAACGCAGTTCCATTAATTCTGTTTCTGGGAACTGGTCAATTCATCACAGCCATTTTCAATTATTGCCATAGTTTTACAAGACGATTTAAGTCAAAACTGAAACTAGGCCACTTAGGAATATTCAATGTTGTCTTGGTAAGCAACTCTAGTGAATATTTGGCTTTGTGTTTTAGGTTATTGTCCTGGTGAAAGGGGAATTTCAAATAAAATCAAATTTTATTTGTCACATGGCAGAATTACAACAGGTATTCCTTACTGTGAAATGCTTACTTACAAGCCCTTAACCAACAATGCAGTTCAAGAAATAGAGTTAAGAAAATATTTACTAAATAAACTAAAGTAACACAATAAAAAGTAGCACAAAATGACACACCAATAACGAGGCTATATACAGGGGGTACCGGTACCGAGTCAATGTGTGTGGGTACAGATTAGTTGAGGTAGTTTGTACATGTAGGTAGGGGTAAAGTAACTACGCATAGATAATAAACAACGAGTATCAGTAGTGTAAAAATAAAGGAGGGGGGGTCAATGTAAATAGCCCGGGGTGGCATTTGATTAATTGTTCAGCAGTATTATAGCTTATTAGAAGCTGTTAAGGAGCCTTTTGGACCTAGACTTGGCGCTCTGGTACCGCTTGCCGTGCGGTAGCAGAGAGAACAGTCTATGACCTGGGTGACTGGAGTCTTTGACAATTTTTTGTACCTTCCTCTGACACCGCCTAATATCTAGGTCCTTGATGGCAGGAAGCTTGGCCCCAGTGATGTACTGGGCCGTACATACTACCCTCTGTAGCACCTTACGGTCGGATGCCAAGCAGTTGCCATACCAGGCGGTGATGCAACTGGTTAGGATGCTCTCGATGGTGCAGCTGTAGACATTTTTGAGGATCTGGGGACCCATGCCAAATCTTTTCAGTCTCCTGAGGGGGAAAATGTGTTGTCGTGCTCTCTTGTGTTTGGACCATGTTGGTGATGTGGACACCAAGGAACTTGAAACTCTCGACAGGTTCCACTACAGCCCCATCGAAATTAATGGGGGTCTGTTCGGCCATCCATTTCCTGTAGTCCACAATCATCTCCTTTGTCTTGCTCACCCTGACGGAGAGGTTGTTGTCCTAGCACCACACTGCCAGGTCTCATCGTTGTCGGTGATCAGGCCTACCACTGTTGTGCCGTCAGCAAACTTAATGATGGTGTTGGAGTTGTGCCTGGCCACGCAGTCGTGGGTGAACAGGGAGTACAGGAGGGGACCAAGCATGCACCTGAGGGGCCCGGGTATTGAGGATCAGCGTGGCAGATATGTTGTTGCCTAACCTTACCACCTGGGGGCGGCCCTGCAGGAAGTCCAGGATCCAGTTGCAGAGGGAGGGGTTTAGTCCCAGGGTCCTTAGCTTAGTAATGAGCTTTGTGTGCACTATGGTGTTGAACACTGAGCTGTAGTCAATGAACAGCATTCTCACATACCGTAGGTGTTCCTTTTGTCCAGGTGAAAAAGGGCAGTGTAGAGTGCGATTGAGATTCCGTCATCTGTAGATCTGTTGGGGCAGTATGCAAATTGGTGTGGGTCTAGGGTTTCCAGGATGAAGGTGTTGATGTGAGCCATGACCAGCCTTTCAAAGCACTTCATGGCTACCGACGTCAGTGCTAGTCATTTAGGCAGGTTATCTTCGCATTCTTGGGCACAGGAACTATGGTGCTATAAACATGTGGGTATTACAGACTCGGTAAGGGAGACGTTGAAAATGTCAGTGAAGACACTTGCCAGTTGGTCCGCGCATGCTCTGAGTACATGCCCTGATAATCTGTCTGAATGGTCACCTGTTTAAAGGTCTTGCTTACATTGGCTACGGAGAGCATGATCACACAGTCGTCCGGGAACAGCTGGTGCTCTCATGCATGCTTCAGTGTTGCTTGCCTTGAAGCGAGCATAAAAGGCATTTAGCTCATCTGGTAGGCTCACGTCACTGTGCAGCTCACGGCTGAGTTTCCCTTTGTAGTCCGTAATAGTTTGCAAGCCCTGCCACATCTGACGAGTGACAGAGCTGGTGTAGTAGGAGTCAATCTTAGTCCTGTATTGACGCTTTGCTTGTTTGATAGTTCATCTGAGGCCATAGCGGGATTGTTATCCCAGTGTCTGCTGGAAAGCAGACAGAAACAGATTTTCTTCTAGGATTTTGTATGTGTCTAACTCCGTTTATTTTTATCCCAAAAAAAGGTCCCTCCTCCTTGCCGATGACAACCATACCTATAACATGATGCATCCACCACCATGCTTGAAAATATGAAGTGCGGTATGCTGTGATGTGTTGTTTTGGATTTGCCCCAAACATAACGTTTTGTATTTAGGACATGAAGTTAATTTCTTTGCCACATTTTTTGCACTATTACTTTAGTGCCTTATTTCAAACAGGATACATGTTTTGGAATATGTTTATTCTGTACAGGTTACCTTCTTTTCACTCTGTCATTTAGGTTAGTACTGTGGAGTAACTACAATTGTTGTTGATCCATCCTCAATTTTATCCTATCACATCCATTAAACTCTGTAACTGTTTTAAAGTCACCATTGGTGTGAGCAGTTTCCTTCCTATCCGGCAACTCAGTTATGAAGGACACTTGTATCTTTGTAGTGACTGGGTGTATTGATACACCTTCCAAAGTATAATTAATAACTTCACCATGCTCAAATGGATATTCAATGTCTGTTTGTTTTTTACCCATCTACCAATAGGTGCCCTTCTTTGCAAGGCATTGGAAAACTTCTCTGTTTTTTGTGGTTTAATCTGTGTTTGAAATGTACAGATAATTGTATGTGTAGGGTAAAGAGAGGTGGTATTCATCATGTTAAAAACTATTATTACACACAGAGTGACTCCATGCAAATTTTTGCGACTGAACTTTAGGCTTGCCATTACAAAGGGCTTGAATACATATTGACTCAAGACATTTCATCTTTTCATTTTTTATTCATTTGTAAAATGTTCTAAAAATATAATTCCACTTTGACATTATGGGATATTGTGTGTAGGCCAGTGACATACAATCTAAATGTAATCCATTTTAAATTGAGGCTGTAACATAACAAAATTTGGAAAAAGTCAAGGGGTGCGAATACTTTCTGAAGGCACTGTATTCCTGAATCCTCACCTGCAGCCTTTCTATGATGTTCCTGTAGCTAACGGACGCAGTGGCGTTGGAGTCCCTCCTGGGGGCGTTCTTGGCGGAGAGTCTCCAGCTCAAGATGGACTTGGTGACCACGTTGTTGGACTTGACAAACAGGTTGTTCACCTGGCTGTCCAGGTCCACTGGGATCGCGATGGCTCTGCTCTTGGCTGTGTGAAATGTAACAGTAGGACGCAAACTTAAGAGGGGTGCTCGTTTTTTTTTTACTTTTTGAAATATGTATTTTTTTCTTCTAGATGACAGATAAAATGAGCTCATTGGCTTGTGACTATAAAGAGATGTACTTCTCTGACTTTATCAAGACAGTGTTTGGGTAACAGGTGGAGGCCAATTGCAGGTATCTTACCCACGTCAGAGAGCACCTTGATACAGGCCTCAACGGAGGCCTTCTGAGTGGGGTTGAGCCAGTTGCAGTGGTATACCCTGAACACCCCCTGCAGGAGCTGTACAAACACCGGCTGACGAGTCTAAGAGAAAGCGCGCGAGAGAGAGAGAGACACACACAGAGACAGACAGACAGACAGACAGACAGACAGACAGACAGACAGACAGACAGACAGACAGACAGACAGACAGACAGACAGACAGACAGACAGACAGACAGACAGACAGACAGACAGACAGACAGACAGACAGATATAAGAGGAGAAAAGACATCAAAAGACAAGTCAGAAGCTGCACATTAAACAAAGCTAAAATCCCCAGCCGTGATCAACAAAGGCTTTTGTGGTTTATCACAGACCATATTTCTAGAACCCAGTTTCCCCAACGTGAGGGTGCCATCAGACACAAATTGAGTCATGTTCAGCAGGAAGAAATCAGAGAAAACCTTTGACACCGAGAAAGTATTACCTGAACGTTTATTTACGTTTCAAAGCGCTTTCTCCTGTTTGCCCGTACAATTCTCAAACCTTGAACAGTATGTACTGTAAAGGTGCTATAACATACAGTATGTAAGAGGGTCTAACACTTCTAGTATGCCTGTTGGTTATCACCAGAATCAGCTCAGGTCCCAACTACTACTAGACCAATGTCTAATACATACAGTATCACCGCTACCACCAGGACCAAACAACACCCTGTGAACCAGCTGCACACAAACCTACGGTACAACATACTGTATACCTCAGTTATCTTTCCCAGAATGCTTGCCTGTCATGGGAGAGAAGGGAATGGATATCATTATGGAGGTTCACATCAACTGGTGTATTGAGTCTAATGGGATGTGGGATAGTGGAGGAAATGGGTTGGAAAGGATGTGGAAATGACTATAAGAGAAACTAAACCTAAAACAATCTAAACAAAAACATAGTTCCTTACAGGAATTGGTATTACTAGACAACTCCAGGATGGATTGCAAAACCCTTAGAGTGAAGTGGACAAATCTTCTCCTCCACATGTCATACATCCCAACCATTTATAGTAGGCCACAGAGTGATTTACCATTCATTACATGACATTTGCAATTATATCCCAGCAAACACATCCCAGTTATCTTGTGAAAACAAGCCTAAAGATCTGGGAAGGAACTGAGGGGAGGATTCTAAAGCATTTGCACACGCCATCTGTAGAGAATTCTTGGAAGGTGCTGACTCAGTTCTGTGAAGACCGGTCATTGAGGAAACGTCTGGCTGCTCTATGACTGCTGGTAAGGAACACACCCAGGGGATGGAAAACCAATTACAATGGGACTTTTACTCATACTTACATACACCTGACGTGCCAGCTATTTGAAGCAAAATGTCATATATTACATGTTAACTGTCAGTGTAGAGCCTTTGGGGATAATGTTTCTTACACACAGACGAGGAAGGTAACACCGATCACTATCAACAGAACATGATTGATGACCAGATTTCTCCCAACAGCGTAGAATATCCACCATTCAACTGCTTTTATTTAGTGTTATATGTTACGGTGGTCATGGTTACCTGCAGACTGGTGCTCTGGTCAGAGAAGGGCGAGCTGAAGAAGGTGGTGACGATGCTCATGACGGTCTCTGTCACGTAACCCTCCAGAACCGTGTCTGCATGCTTCCTGTCACTGGTGTTGTTGCACACCTACAGACAGCAGACAACGGACAACCAAGGTCAACCTGACTCACTCACCAGACAGACGTGGGTAATGGGTGAGCATTCACTGGATCACATTTCCTGGATCCTCACAGGAAGGAGGATAAAATATTGTTACTCCACGCTGTGATCTCACAGTGCCTCTCAGCAGAACACTCCCAGGAGAACATATAAGGCTAACTTTATTTTTGAGAGTCTCCCTGTAGAATGCTCAGCAGACTATCAACCAGGTCTCAGTAACATGTCACCAGCATGCCTGTTGACTCACCATCAGATATGGAAGAGAGGTGATGTGTGTTTGTTTACCCTGCATATGTCCACCAGGAAGTTCTCAAAGAGCTTCCACATGTGGTTGCTGGTGTAGATCTCCTTCATCTCTACCTCTGTGTCCACGTAGCAATGGTTCAGGAAGTTGATGTAGGCTATCTTCACCTGGAGAAAAGGTTAAGAATGAACAACTTCATAGGTGCCTAAGTACATAATTATCCCAAGAGCCCAGAATGGTCATTTAACTTGCTGCAAGAAGCAAATGTTCAAATGAGTCACATGAATACAACATGTACACCAGGCTCTTTATCATTTCAGTAGACTACCAATGCATGCCTTTTAGCTCTTCTGTCAATCACTCACCTCAGGGATGCAGTCCTCATGGGTGACCACCCTCACTATGTCATCCAAAGGCAGCAGAGAGTTACACTTGATCTCAGTGTAGACGTTTTTTCCCTCGGTGCAGACAGCCAGCAGCTCTACCAGGTGGATGTGGTACCTCAGAGCGCTGTTCTCATCCATACGATCCCGCTCCGACCGCATCATCGTGACCAGGGTCTGGAAGGACGCACGGTCGTTGTAGAACACCAGGACGTCCTCGCCCGAGTTCACCAGCTGAGCAGGAGGAAGACAGAGACTGTAGTTATCAGATGCTGCTGACACATGATATAGATTTGAACAAATTTCTGTTTGGGTAGTATTACAGGTTTATATTGCTAAAATGCATGTGTTACATATGTGCACTGTAATTATGGTGTCCCACCTCAGCCATGACGGTGTCCTGACACTTCTTGATGAACTTGTTTTCGGCTTTGACAATGGTTTGAAGGAATTTGAGGTACTGGACATGGCGGCCATGCGTCTCGGTGCAGTGGATAAAGTGCTGCACCACGCGCTCGTTGATCTCACTGCACAGCTGGAAGTTATTCATGAAAACGTGCTGCATGGTGACTGCCTCCAGAATCTAAAGAGAAGGTGAAATAGAAGCATCAAACTAGAGGACTTATTGGTATGGGAAGGATGGAGTACCACTGGTTCCTCCCAGCCCTAACCCTTTCCCCAGGAAAGTCCACTCACCCCTGGGTTGAGGAATAGGTTGATGTGCTTATGCAGCAGGATCTGGTTCTGCTGGTTCCCTGCACAGAAGTTCTGGAGGAACTCATGAGCCAGCTTCATGATCTCCTGCATACGGACGTCCTCGCCCTGGAGTGTTCATCATAAGTACAGGCAGACACACATCCAAAGAGCTGCAGCTATCATTCAAACCTTCCACAAATTAAATGATTGACCAAGCTTATGTACTGTACAACTCTATGGCATAAATGCTCTAGTGTTTTCTTCATGCCTTTTTGGTCAGGATGTGTTGAGAGTATAGGTCTGGCTCATCATATTCTCCAGTACCTTCTCATAGGGGATCTGCAGTAGCTCCAGCACCACACTGTGGGCCCCCATGTTCCTCAATAGTCTCTGTTGCTGCTTCTTACTCTTCTTCCCCGATGCTCCCTCCTGGACACACAGCTTACTGAGCCGCAGCAGGATCTGAACACAGGGGAAGAGAGAAGGGGCTCAGAGACTGTCTGCCTTATACATCTCTAATGACTGACAACATCTTAAAAGAGTGAAGGCAATGACTCCTTACACCACCAACTCAGAGATGAGAGAAAATGAAGAAGATGGTACCTCCTTCATAACCCTGTAGTTGTAACTGCTGTTGCTTTCCTCCTTCTTTTTGTCAGAGCTGCCTGAATCCCCCTGCACATGGACATAGTTAGAATGAGAGCTTGTTCATATTCATGTGAAGCATTCCAAAAAAAAATCATTGAGATGTACAATAATCGTTGGGAAGTTTTGACCAAATACCTTCTTTTTATGGTCGGACTCTGAGGGTCCGTCCCCTCCGTCATCGTCCCCCTGCCTCTTGTACACCCACAGCTCCGACTTCTCCACGATGGAGCGCAGCTGGTCCAAGTCCGACTTGATCTGTTTGTAGTTGTCCACATCTTGACTGGTCACCAAGAGCTGGACCTAAGGGAAGAGGAAGCGCTATAACTCAGTTTAGACTTAAGTTTAATCTCCACAGCAAGCTAGGCCTTTAATTGCCTTGTAATCAAATGACTTTAATGCTTTTTCATATGATGCCTTTCTAACTAAAGATACGATTCTTGATGAGTGTGTGGAAAACTGATACAGTGGACCTGTGAGTTCTTGTGGCTGTGGCACCTGTGGGTTTGGTCGGAGGCCTACCTGTTTGAAAGCCATGAGGACTTCCTGTCTCTGGCTGAAGTGTCTGAAGAGCAGCTGGAGGGCCCCAGACACCAGGGGAGGGTAGTCATGCATGGTGAGGTGCAGTAGCACCCTCAGGAAGGTCCTCCCTCCATGGTCATCCAGGTCCAGAGGGGTGTTCTCCTCACTGCAGAGCAACACACCAGGCTCAGACACTGAGGACTGAGTATCCCAGTCTTAAAAACAGTCCTTTTACGGAGACTGACACTGCATTGCTTTAAAATGAGAGGGTTTACCTTCCTCCAAAGATTGCCTCTGCCTGCTCTTCTATGTTCTCAAAATCTAGAGCCCCTAACAAAACAAATGAAGCATTTACATTCTTGTGAAACCCGTTTGAAGGCTATACTTCACTTTAGAAACCATCGACTCCACAAATGAACTTGAAAAATATCTGAATATAAAAATGTAATACAAATACTAAAGGTGTAAGGACATGTGGCATCTGTTATGTCTGTAGTGTCTGTAGCTTGAGGGTAAAAGCAGTAAGAAAGAAAAGGCAAGGCTATGGTTCTCAGTATGCTGACCTGTCATATTATTTCCATCTTGACTAGCACTAGACGATGTATTATCACCCTGAGGGTTACTCTCATCAAACTCTCGCTTGAAGATGCAGAGCAGGCAGGAGATCCTGTAGTCCAGCCGCACATTCAGAATGAACTGGTGGGCAGGAACAGAGCACATCAGTTAGTTAAAACACCAGGCTTTGGAGCTCACCACTAAGAATAATCATACGGAGAGTAATAGGTCCTTCATCTAGATTTTGTACACATTTGTATATGATACTATGGGAAATCAAAGCCAAGATATTTGGAAACAACATCAGAAAATCTATATAAAAGACCAGATGACAGGGCAGATGTTACCTGCAGGATCTCGATGATCTTGAGCTTGGTGTCCATCACCATGATGTCCTCCCTCTCCGGCTCTGTTTGGGTCTTGACCACACCCTCCTCCGGCTGGTGGGTGGGGGTGATGGGGAGGAAGCCCCCCCCTCGAAGGACCACCTGGGTCATTAGCTCCCCCACCCCATGGATAGACTTCATCACATTACTGCCTGTGGGGACACACATACACACAAAAACACACACTCCTCAGAGTTGAACTGGGGTGCTTACTCACACACAACACATTAACCAAACCTAATTAACTCCCACATGATTCCTCATATAAGGAAAGGGTATTGAGAGCGAGAGAGTGCACCTCAATTACACTACATCAGTAACAGCCAATACCAATTGACAGACAAAAGAAGTCGGGTGTTCACCTTGTTTTTCCTCTCCCTTCTCCAGCTTGGTAATGGGGTAAATGGTGCTGACATGAACACAATCCAAGATGTTCAATAAGATCTTAGTCAGTCGCAGCAGGTCACTGAAGTTATAGAAGCCAAAGTAAATGAGGTTCCTTGCCAGGTTCACTACCTTTTAACAGAGAAAAGTGAAAATGGAAGTGAGATAATTCCCCATATTATACATTCTCTCTGGTTGACACTTTGTGATGTTTCCAGAGAAAACTACCTCGAAGGTGAGCTTGTTTTTCTCTCTGTCGTCGAAAGGGATGTTCTGAGACACCACAGACATCAGGTAGTTCTCCACAAACTCCATGGTCAGGCAGAACCTTTCCTTGATCTCATCTCTGGTGGTCCCATCATTGTCGTAGCTTAGAAAGTGAGAGAACATTCTTGTGTAAAGGCTCAGAGGTAGCCTATAGAGGAGCTCAGCTAATGCAGAATATCGCTGATAGGACCCTAATAACACGTTCAAAAACCCCACTCACTTGTCAATGGCGATCTTGGAGGGGATCTCGGACCAGAGGCGTGCGTACTTGACTGGCGTGACCTGTTCCTGGGGGTCGCGGTCCACGTGCATGTGCAGCATCATGCGGCAGAAGGATGCCCTAAGGTCATAGGGCAGGTCCTCGTCAGACATGCAGCGCAGGATCAGGTCCACGTCTAGCTGGCCAGAGATCTTATTGATGGCCAGGTACTGACGGTCCAGACACATCCGCGCAAACAGATTCAGCTGGTACCTGCAGGGGGAGAGGAGCATACTTTAACATCTGGTCGGGGTATTAGTCTGAAAGCAGGCTATGTACATAGACAATGAAACTGTCCCATATGCTTTTAGATACTGTACATTCAAACATGTCATTGCACCCATAATCCAACCTTAAATCCTTCTGAACCCTGTAAGGAGCTAAACCCCGACCTGTAGTAGCTGACCACCTCCTGGTCCTCCTTCTGGCCCTCCTTGGCGTCCTGGGCCAACTCTCTGACACTCTTGCTCCTGATCTCCTTGCAGTTGTCCCTCCAGAAGAGCCACACCTCCTCCTCGTCCTCCTCTGTCTCTATGGGATTCTCCCCCATTGTTACTGCCTCAATCTCAAAGCGCGACAGAACTAGCCTGGTCGGCGGCAAATAAAACAGACAGTCAACATAGTGCAAAGTAACTGCAGAAAACAATGAATACTGAAACACACGTCGGTCTTTGTTTCCATAATCAATAGCATTACTAATAACACTATATTGGAGCCAATCTAATTAGAAAGCATCAGTATAATGTTCAAGCACGCACACACCCACGCTCATGTTTTTAGTGGGGTTTACTTAGTCTCGATGAGGATGTCTGCGTTGGATGGGTCCAGCACGGCGTTACAGATGAGCTCCTGAGTCACTGGGATGGACTTGTTCATGGACACACACAGATCAGACAGGTAGTCCAGAAACCTGGAGATGAAGGTCAAAGAGAAGGGGATGGTCAACATACAACATACAGGTCAACATACAGGTCCAGCTGCCTAGGAGGAGGCATACACCACTGCACTGTGCTAAACTGAAGAACAGGGCTGCCGCACACAGAGCTACCGTAGACAACCTTGGCCGAAGACAAGAAGAAGTAGACCCGCTATGACCTCCGCAGAGTCATCAAACAAGCAAAAGGACAATATGGGAATAAGGTCGAATCATAATACACAGACGCCCGCCTCATGTGACAGGGGCTACATTCCATTACTGATAACAAAGGAAGACCCAACCCTGCCCAACGATGCCTCTCTAGCAGACAAACTCAATGCACGCTTTGACAACAACATTGAGCCGGGTGTGAGAATTCGGTGATCTCACTCTCTGAGGCCGACGTGAGAAGGGTCTTTAATCAGGTTAACACCCGCAGAGCCGCTGATGGTACTCCAGGTTGCGCTCTAGGGGCATGCGCAGAACAGCTGGTAAGCATATTCACAGTTATTTTCAACTTCTTCTTGCCCCAGTCTGTAATTCCCACGTTTCAAAATGACCACAATCCTTCCTGTTCCTAAGAATTCTAAGGCTTCATGCCACAATGACTAATGCCCTGTAGCACTCACTTCTGTAATCATGAAGTGCTTTGAGAGGCTGGTTATGGCACACATTAACTTCATCATCTCAGCCACCCTAGACCCACTCCAATTTGCATACCACCCCAACAGATCCATAGATGACGCAATCTCAATTTTTCCACACCGCCCTCATCAACCTAGATAAGAGGAATAACTATGTGAGATTGCTGTTCATTGACTACACACTATTGTCCCCTCCAAACTCGTCACCAAGCTTAGGACTTGGGTCTGAACACCTCCCTCTGCAACTGGAACCTGGTCTTCCTGATGGGCCGACCCCAGGTGGTAAGGGTAGGCAACATCTCCTCCGCCACGCTGACCCTTAACACAGGGGCCCCACAGGGGTGTGTGCTTAGTCCCCTCCTGTACTCCCTGTTCACCCACGAAAGTGTAGCCACGCATGATTCCAACACAATTATCAAGTTGACTGATAACACAACGGTGGTAGTCTTGATATTCTTGTGTTTTTTTTCTAATAATACATTGTTATTGATCCTTGCATTGTTGGGTTTTGAAAGGCATGTGAACTTAAAACTTGAAAACTACGGGGTCTACAACAGTGCACTAGCCAGTATCCACAGTACAGGCTCCCAGAGTAGGCTTATTCAGGCTCTATGACCTGCTACAGCCCTGTGCTGCTGGAAACAGAAGGCTCCAGTCCCGACACAGTCCCCCCTCCCAGCTCCATCAGACCCCAATAAAAGCCCCCTTTATCCAGACCCTTGGATCAGCATGGTTCTCATGTCGCCAGCAGCACAAGACTGGAGCTCGACAGCACTAATGACAGCAATTACCTCCAGTGCCAGGGTCCAAAACAATCCCATCCTCTGATACCCTCATGCATACATTTGAATACATCTACATCTACTACATTCCCTGGCTGGTGCTGTACAAACAAACTTCCCCCCACAGACAACCTTCTGAATCAGGCCCATGGCATGCCCCCATCCTATCACCCCGTCCTCTTGGTCTCACCTGGGCTCCCGGTTCTTCCTGACCAGGGTGACAAAGGTGTCGATCTCTGCGGCCGTGATGTGTTTTTCCAGAAGCTTGCGGTTGTTGTGGAGCAGGGCAGTTATCGTGTCCTCAGCCAGAACGTCGTAGCCTATCTGCTTCTGCATGAAGCGGAACTGCTTGGCTATGTACTCCTGTAGAGGGGGAGTCAGTGAGGGTCAGGACCATTCTAATGCACAACTAGCAGGTTAAGTATATTTAGCCTTTTAGCTAGCACATTTCTGCTGTGTGTCTGAGTTGATTGATGCAATCAACCAGTTCTGCCCACCGACCTGGTTCTTCCTGTAGTCTTGTTGGGAGTGTCGTAATACCCGGTAACAGAGCCTGCAGATGTGCCTGAAGGGGGCGTGGCGCTGGTCACCAAGCTCTTCCAATCGCAGCATAGGACCATCCCCACTGTCCGTGAACGGGGCTTGGAGAAGTTTGAAAATCTAAAGAGGGATATGGATTCCATATGTCATTTAAATTGTGACACTCAAATTGACAATGTGGAGAGGTCAACTTAACATTGACTCATTGTCATAAGTACCCCAAGCCCAAAGTAGATGATACTACCACGGAGTACAATGAGCTGTACCTGTTTGAGGATGTTCTGCTCCCTCATGAGTTTCTGTCTCTCTCTGTTGGGCTTGTTGACCATGATCTCCAGCACATCCTGGCCAGTGTTGGGGATGTCACACACGAAGAAGACCAGGTCCTCCAGAAGCTTAGTGACAAACCTGGAGACCAGAGAGACAGGGCCAGGGAGGAATGAATGGTTCCACCAGGAACCCAAATAACACCCACTCCTACAGCCAGGAGCCACAGACAATAGCTAAAAGAGAAAAACTATGGAATACCCAGTGGACCTTAAAATGGTGACACATCTCAACGTGAAAAATAATACTTTGACCAAATGTTAAAAGGCCAACAGCAATTTCTAAAATGACTTTCGACCTACCAGATATTTACAACAATGTTGTACAACATCTGTTTCAAACACACACTTTACCTCCTCTCATTCTGTGTTATAGTGCCCTTCTCCAGTTTCCCAGCAATGGATGCCAACACTTTACTGGCATCGTTGGCCAAGTCTAAGTCTCTGACTTCCGCTGGGGGGACAGGCACTATGGCAAAGGCCTCTTTGTCTTCCTTAACCGCTGATGTGCCAATCTAAAAGAACGATGTGTAAAACATACTTTGAATAAATAGATTTTAAGTCCGATCAAAGGTCACACACTAGTATCCTTCCCAGCCACTTACCCGTAACATGACAGGCTTCTCCTCCTCCTTGTCAATGGGGTTGTTGGTGCTGTGGACCCATGTGTTGGTGCAGAGGTGCCTGAGCCTCACAAAAGAGTTCCTGAGGGAACAGGACAGAGCAACTCAGAGGACCGCACCAACACAAAAAACAACAACAGTCCACTAAACTAATCAACCTCTCTATGATAATTCTACAAAGAGGTCTTTATATGCAAAATTATGTTTGTGGATAGTAATTCTTCAGGTGATTATTTTTTCCGGTGTCAACCTTACAGTAGCCTTGAAAAGTGAACTTTGTTTAAACATTTATATTGTTTGCAGAAGTATTTGGGATTACTAGGGAATACCAACCGTCTGTAATGCTCTTTCAAAATGCTGTCTTATTAAACCAAGCCCTGTGAGGACAGAATGGGACGCTCAATAACGTACGTCACTCAATTTCTCAGAATCTGCTCTTGATGCAAGAGCTCAATTGTAGACAACCGTGCATGGTGACTCTGCATGGATATAGATGGCTGAGTCAGGACAGGAGATTCTTCAAAGTAGCCACCTTTTGCCTTGATGACAGCTTTGTACACTCTTGGCATTCTCTCAACCAGCTTCATGAGGTAGTCCCCTGGAATGCATTTCACTTAACAGGTGTGCCTTGTTAATACTTAATTAGTGGATTTTTTTTCCTTCTTAACGTGTTTGAGCCAATCAGTTGTGTTGTGACAAGGTAGAATTGGTATACAGAAGATAGCCCTATTTGGTATAAGACCAAGTCCATATTATGGACTTACTTCATTACTTTACTAGAAGACATGAAGGTCAGTCAATCCAGAATATTTCAAGAACTTTGAAAGTGCATCAAGTGCTATGATGAAACTGTCTCTCATGAGGACCACCACAGGAAAGGAAGACCCAGAGTTACCTCTGCTGCAGAGGGTAAGTTCATTAGAGTTACTGACCTCAGAAATTGCATTTCAAAAAAATGCTTCACAGAGTTCAAGTAACAGACACATCTCAACATCAACTGTTCAGAAGAGACTGCGTGAATCAGGCTTTCATGGTTGATTTGCTGCAAAGAAACCACTACGAAAGGACACCCATAAAAAGAAGAGACTTGATTGGGCCAAGAAACACGAGCAATTGACATTAGAGTGGTGGAAATCTGTCCTTTGGTCTGATGAGTCCAAATTTGAGATTTTTGTTTCCAACCGCTGTGTCTTTGTGAGACGCAGAGAAGATGAACGGTTGATCTCTGCATGTGTGGTTCCCACCGTGAAACATGGAGGAGGAGGTGTGATGGTGTGGGGGTGCTTTGCTGGTGACACTGTCTGTGATTATTTAGAATTCAAGGCGCACTAACCAGCATGGCTACCACAGCATTCTGCAGCGATATGCCATCCCATCTGGTTTGCGCTTCGTGGGACTATCATTTGTTTTTCAACAGGACAATGACCCAACACACCTCCAGACTGTGTAAGGGCTATTTGACCAAGGAGGAGGAGAGTGATGGAGTGCTGCATCAGATGACCTGGCCTCCAGAATCACCCGACCTCAACCCAATTGAGATGGTTTGGGATGAGTTGGACCACAGGTTGAAGGAAAAGCAGCTAACAAGTGCTCATCATATGTGGAAACTCCTCCAAGGCTGTTGAAAAAGCATTCCAGGTGAAGCTGGTTGAGAGAATGACAACAGTGTGCAAATCTATCATCAAGGCAAAGGGTGGCTACTTTGATGAATCTCAAATATAACATTTATTTTGATTTGTTTAACCCTTTTTTGGTTCCTACATGATTCCATGTGTTATTTCATAGTTTTGATGTCGTCACTATTATTCTACAATGTAGAAAATAATAAAAATAAAGAAAAACCGTTGAATGAGTAGGTGTGTCCAAACTTTTGACTGGTCCTGTATATCAATTGGTTGTTCAAACCACCTAAAACCAACTTAGTTATTGATAATGGTAATAACGTTTAGAGTGGGCTCTCACCACTAGTGGGTGTGATGACTTTCTGTAACATCCTCAAACAAGATGTATGAAAATCTAGTTCCAAAATACAAATACTTTGATGTTTTGTGTGCCAAAACAGCAGTGTCAGCAAATCAGCGTCTTTGTTGTTCAACGCGATGTGCCATTTATAATGGCTGCTGTAGCTACTGCTACCTAGCATGAGGACAAAAAGGGCAGTTTTCTGGAGAAAAAAAATAGCAGTATTTCAATCTTCCCAATGTATCGGTTTGGATAAAGGTAACATTTGGAGTACAGAGGCATATCCCATCTCTATATATATATTTTTCTTTAACAAGGCAAGTCAGTTAAGAACAAATTCTTATTTACAATGTTTACATTGTAAACACAATTTAACCAACACCCATCTATTTTTGTGGCTAACTGGACCTACCAATTGGTTTTGAATTACTGAAACCAAACCATAAGAATTTAATAAAAAGTATTTTAATAAACATGAAAAAGGTGAACATAAGAGGCGCTCAAAATTTCGGATAGGCTACATGTCATATTAAACTGCATATAAACACTCTAAATAGGTCAGGAGGCAGACAGGGAGCCTAAAAAAGAAATGAATTATTTAGGCTATATTATTTCAATTATCTCAAGGCTATAGCCTACAAAGAAATACATTGTGAAGTATTTGCGAGTACGACCCACTAGTCTGGTAGGAGTCAGGGTCATTAGGCGCTCAGCATTTAAACAACATTTCATTGTGTTAACTCATTTTAGTCTATAAATTGCACATATAGCCCTGTGACTTACTTAGAATTAAATACAAATTAAATGAAAAAAATGCCTTATTAGACTCAGTCTACAGTGCCTTTGAATTCAGTTTTAGAAACAGCAGTTCGTCCAGACTCTGTGGCTTAAGGCTCATTCTGACGGTGCAGGGAGAGCAGACCAACAGCGGAAAATATCATCTCCACGCTTGCAGAGCCACTGGAGATGCTAAACACCTTTTTGGCCACTCTTACTAGGCTGATATACTGTACATACACTACCGGTCAAAAGATTTATAACTCATTCAAGGCTTTTCTTTATTTTTACTATTTTCTACATCGAAGAATAATAGTGAAGACATCAAAACTATGAATTTTTTAAAGATTTTGCCCTGTTTATCAAAGGTGTTGGAAAAAAACTACTGACTGGCTCACAAGTCCTCAACTGGCAGCTTCATTAAATAGTGCCCGCAAAACACCCGTCTCAACGTCAACAGTGAAGAAGCGACTCCGGGATGCTGGCCTTCTAGGCAGAGTTGCAAAGAAAAAGCCATATCTCAGACTGGCCAATAAAAATTAAATATTAAGATGGGCAAAAGAACACAGACACTGGACAGAGGAATTCTGCCTAGAAGGCAAGCATCCCGGAGTCTCCTCTTCACTGTTTATGTTGAGGCTGGTGTTTTGCGGGTACTATTTAATGAAGCTGCCAGTTGAGGACTTGTGAGGCATCTGTTTCTCAAACTAGACACTCTAATGAACTTGTCCTCTTGCTTAGTTGTGCACCGGGGCCTCCCACTCCTCTTTCTATTCTGGTAGAGCCAGTTTGCGCTGTTCTGAGAAGGGAGTAGTACACAGCATTGTACCAGATCTTCAGTTTCCTGGCAATTTCTCACATGGAATAGCCTTCAATTCTCAGAACAAAAATAGACTGACGAGTTTCAGAAGAAAGGTCTTTGTTTCTGGCCATTTTGAGCCTGTAATCGAACGCACAAATGCTGTTGCTCCAGATACTCAACTAGTCTAAAGAAGGCCAGGCCTAAAGGTTTTTAGGCAAAATAACCCAATCAAAATGGAAAGCTCCTTGAAAGTTGGAATATGACAGGCCTATTGGGCCAAAATCAATTATGGCATATTGTATAGATAAAATATAGCGGCACACAAGTAGACTACAAATGCATATTGGGCCGGGCATGCCCTGAGCTCGTGAAATTAACGCTACTGGAGCGCTATTGGAGCGAAATTGGCACAGGGGCAAGAAGGCCGACACTCCAGCCTTTGGGAATCTCGCTCCGTGCTCCAGTCAAATTGAGCACTCGCCGCTCCTCGCTCACATACTCTGGTGTCCACCTTCTCTGGCCGTAGGCACAGACAGTACACCAGACACTGGCTGTATTCTTGGCCTGGTTGCGTAATGACCCATTAGGCTAACAGGCTTACCTTTGTGTAGACCATCCACCATGCTCACTCTAGTGACTCATACCTAAAGCCCAGCCTGCCTACTCGTGTCCTGAAGAACATGGGTTATTTCAGGTAGGAAGGGAGGGGAGGAGGAGCCGAGAGGGAGGGTGCAGCCAATAGTAGCCAGAAGGCAAGCACGCACCTGACAACGTTACACAATACAGTCTTTGACACAACAGTGAGAGGCGCTGGCCTTATCTGATGTGATGCTGGTGACAGAAACAACCACACTATTGTTATTTTAGCAAACACCGCCATTGCACATGATACAGTCAATAAGGGTGAAGAAGAAGGAACACAGCAAAGGTAAATATAGACATATGGTATGTCAGAAATCTACGCCCTGTTGCGCACATGAGAGAGCTAGTCATTTTACTCACACTAGTGTGTGTGTGTGTGTGTGTGTGTGTGTGTGTGTGTGTGTGTGTGTGTGTGTGTGTGTGTGTGTGTGTGTCAGTCAATAGAGTTTCAGACACTTGTAGAATCTATGTTAAGGTGCATTGAAGCTGTTCTGGCTCGTGGTGGCCCAATGTCCTATTAAGACACTTTATGTTGAGAAAACATGTGGTTCGAGGCTGGGTTTCTATATAGCACTTTGTGACATCTGCTGATGTAAAAAGGGCTTTATAAATACATTGGATCGAGCACACCTTAATATCACGTTGTCTGATGTCCATATTTGCGGTAATATATGGACAGAACCTGATCATTCCCATGTATTTGGAAGTAGCTGTCTGAAAGAGCAGTTTACTTCATGAGAAATATGACGGTGTGTTTTCTGTGTGGGGGCAGATGGATGGTTATTCAACATCTGGCTTCTGTGTTTAGTTAGGGGACCGGGAGGTGGCTAGATCAAGACATGTTGCAACATCTTCTGGTTCTCCTGAACAAGCCTGCATTGCTGCAGTCTGCCTCATCACCATGGTTTCCTGCTTCAAACCATACCGGGACTTTCCTGACTATTATTAGATAGTAGAAAACAAACTGGACTCCCTCCTACAAACACGCACACACAGAAAGTGGAATGAATGGCCAATGTCCGGTATCACCTCGGCAAGGTCAGAGTTCTGACTGATTTTGAGAAAACACAACAGCACATTCTTGTGGTAGATGGTGAAACATCTTAGAACTAAGGATCACTTTGAAAACAAAAGTTCTAAAATTGAATAATGTGCACCACTGAGCTATGCTGTCCCGCAAACCTTCTATTCACATCAAAGAACAAACAACTGAACATTTCTTTAGCTATCCCACAATAGCCCTGAAATGGTCCACTCTCCTTGGTTTCTCAGACTAACTAGGCTGCATGATTAGACACGCCTGAGGTCCCTTCTCCATCTCTATGAAGATGCGTCACGGGTGGGTGCCCCATCCAGTCAACACGTGACTGTCAGCAGCAGCCTGTAACACGGCCCCTACAGGAGGAAATAGAGTCCTGCCCACTACTTACCCTTGACCCCAAGTAACCCTGGACCACTCCCTAATAACCTGACGGTACAGGTTCACGTGGGGATAACGTGGGGATAAAGAGGGCACCAGACAGATTTGCATCATGCGTCACCTGTGCTATTTAGACCAGGTTGTTTGAAGATGTGATGAAAGACAGATCACAGCGGCAAGTAGCCTAGTGGTTAGAGCGTTGGACTAGTAACCGAAAGGTTGTAAGATCAAATCCCCGAGCTGACGAGGTCAAAATCTGATGTTCTGAAAAAGGCAGTTAACCCACTGTTCTTAGGCCATCATTGAAAGTAAGAATTTGTTCTTAACTGACTTGCCTAGTTAAATAAAGGTACAATTTAAAAAAATATCAGGTGGAGGGGTGTGATATTTGACTGTGTACCTGGGCACTAGGGAGTCCCCACCTCTCAGGGTGGTAGGGTCCAGCTCAAAGATGGAGGAGATGTCCATGCCATCAGGAACAGACACCAGTTGGTACATGACCCTTTCCTGGGGGGTTCGCAAACGCGCTCTCAGGGCCTCATGGTCCGAGTCCAACTGGAGGTACAGTATAAAGAGGACACTGTTAGTTCATATTGAAGTCCCAACACAGCAGTCCAGTTCATCATTTCAATATTACTGTGACTGTGTGTGACACAAATGAGGAATGAAGATATGTTTCCTCTAATCTGTTTCTAGTTAAGACTTATGCATGGCATCAATAACTTAAATCAGTGCTATATCAATGGATCACATTAAGAAGTTAAAGCATTGCAACACTGTTCGGGTTACTGCCGTCAGAGATGTTCTAATTTCCAGCTTTACAGTACAGTAAGGCAAGTTAATCATTATTCTGATATTGGGATAATTGACTAACCTAACTCCCTCTTTTCCTCCATCCCCCAAGACAAATACACCAACCAACACATCTCTCCTTGAGTACTCATCAGTACCACTCAGATGAGGACTGAGCAAGAAGTTACGTTGAGATGGGAGTTACGCCAACTCAGAGACCTTTTCCAATTTTAGAAGAGCTAATGTGTTGTTGACGCATCCTGTCAAGTTGACTGATCTAAAGGCTAATTCAATTCAGAATGCATTTAGATGTATATGATATATAAATCTATAAATAAAAACATTTGCGGGATGTTCCCCAATGATGGAAGGAGCCCCCTCCCCCCAGTTTGGGAATCACTAATCTAGGCTAAGGGCTTATATAATAAGTGAGTTTTTATGAATGCAATTCAATAAGAAGGAAACTGAATCAAACTATGGAAAGACAGACAGACCCTGGATTCTACCCCAGAAGATCATATTTCTTTGGCATATTCCCTCCATAGCCACACTCCACACAGAGTAATAGATGGTGTTCTACTGCCATCTATGGCTGAGCTCCAGTACCATACACAGAGAATATGGTATGATGACATCAAGTGGAGATCTACTACAACTGCCAATGCCATTGAATTTGTAAACCTATTACAAGTGGACGCTCTCCTTTCAGAATATGCAGAAAAATCTTCAAAATGTGATGATAGAAAATGGTTTTCATAAGAACTACTCAAAACACACTACACACAAACAGTGGCTTGTATGGAGAGTTAAGAATTAAGGAAGTCAGCCCACGATTTAGTTTGAGTTCTCTTCAAGAGGGTGAATTCGCTATTAAATCGTGGTTAAAGAATCTCTAAATTCATCAATGAAGTATTTCAGAGGATGAAACACACCAGGACAGACACAGTACCTGGAAGTTAAAGGGAACAGAATCCACCACCTGGAAAGAAAAACAAGATCCAACACAGAGTTGAAAGTGTAGATCAGCGGTAGATAGGGCAAGTCAGAGCAAACACAGCTCAGACATGAAACACGGACATAGAGTAGTCTCTGGTTGACTTACTGAGGATCTGGGCTCAGGACATTCTTCCTTATAGTCGGGGTTCACCTGAAAAGATATCAGGAACCAGAATGGGATACTTAACTCCAACATGTGAGGAAGCAAGAGGCAATACATAGTCCTCTTATAAGTGAATAGAAAGTAGATCAGGTCCAATTTAATCAAGCCCCGTTGTTAAGACTTTCAGATCGCATGCTGAAGCACTGCAAGATGATGGTACACATTATAATCCCAGGTATTAATCAATTGAGCCATGCAAGTGGTTGGTTGGTAGACTATCATGTAATATGACTACAGTCAGGTGTGAGAGGACTCACCTCAGCAGCCAGGTATGATCCTGTTGCAAGGTGTTTGAACCGGAACAGGCTGTTCCAGTAGCCAGCTCCGCCCCGACAAGGGTCATGGTGGACCACCTGATAAATGAATGCAAAACCTGACAGCATGAGAAACAGCTGTCTGGACTGATAACACACGAGTAAAAACATCTTATAAGATGCAGGACGACCCACATGGTTTCACCTGGTTCTCTCCATCCCAGGGGCCTCATTTATCAATCATGTGTAGGCAAAAAAAACATGTGCGTAAACCAGGCATGGGAACATTTCCACGCAAAGTGTGAGATTTAAAAATGGGAACGCTTGCTTGAGAGTGTATGTAAATGTACACACAGCCATGACTATGTGTATGCACAGTGCCAAGTGGGGGAATGAGGGAACTGCTTGTCAAGAGTAACCTAGAGAATGGGGAAAATATATGTTGAAAATGTGTGAATTCAATAATTATTCGATTTCATTGTATTTCCATTGTGAATTCATGCAACACAGTATCTTAACAGGCTATATCATATACATACATATACAAAGCATGTGGACACCCCCTCAAATTAGTGGATTTGGTTATTTCAGCCACAACCGTTGCTGACAACTGTATAAAATTGAGCTCACAGCCATGCAATCTCCATAAACATTGGCAGTAGAAAGGCCTTATTGTAGAGCTCAGTGACTTTCAACGTGGCACCGTCATAGAATGTCACCTTTCCATCAAGTCAGTTCGTCAAAGTTCTGCCTCGTTAG
This sequence comes from Oncorhynchus tshawytscha, assembly GCF_018296145.1. Taxonomy (NCBI): domain Eukaryota; kingdom Metazoa; phylum Chordata; class Actinopteri; order Salmoniformes; family Salmonidae; genus Oncorhynchus; species Oncorhynchus tshawytscha. The sequence continues at coordinate 31,303,070 of NC_056435.1, read as the reverse complement.
AGCTGCCACAGACAACTTAAGTGATGTTATTGTGGAAACGTCTAGGAGCAACAACGGCTCAGCCGCAAAGTGGAATGCCACGCAAGCTCACAGAACGGGACCGCCGGTTGCTGAAGGTCGTAAACATTATCTGTCCTCGGTTGCAACTCACTACTGATTTCAAAACTGTCTCTGGAAGCCACGTCAGCATAATAACTGTTTGTCGGGAGCTTCATGAAATTAGTTTCGAGCAGCCGCACACAAGCTTAATGCCAAGCGTCGGCTGGAGTGGTGTAAAGCTCACCGCCATTGGACTCTGCAGCAGTGGAAACACATTCTCTGGAATGATGAATCTGGCAGTCCAACGGATTATTCTGGGTTTGGTGGATGCCAGGGGAACACTACCTGCCCAAATGCATAGTGCCCACTGTAAAGTTTGGTGGAGGAGGAATATTGGTCTGGGGCTGTTTTTCATGGTTCGGGCTAGGCCTCTAAGTTCCAGTGAAGGGAAATCTTAACGCTACAGTATACAATGAAATTCTAGACGATTCAGTGCTTCCAACTTTGTGGCAACAGTTTGGGGAAGGCCCTTTCAAGTTTCAGCATGGCAATGCCCCTGTGCACAAAGCGAGGTCCATATACAAATGGTTTGTCAAGATTGGTGTGGAAGAACTTGACTGGTCTGCACAGAGCCCTGACCTCAACCCCATCGAACACCTTCGGGATGAATTGGAGTGCCAACTGCGAGCCAGGCCTCATCGCCCAACATCAGTGCCCGACCTCACTATTGCTTGTGCCTAAATGGAAGCATGTCCCCACAGCAATGTTCCAACATGTAGTGGAAAGCCTTCCCAGAAGAGTGGAGGCTGTTATAGCAGCAAAGGGGGGACCAACTCCAAATATGCCCATGATTTTGGAATGAGATGTTCAACAAGCAGGTGACCACATACTCTTGGTCATGTAGTGTAATTTGACCACATCAGTGCATTTTGTTATGATAATAATCAATATAAAGTACAGTAATTATTCAATGAAAAGGCACGTGTGAAAGTGAAACCATTGTTGAAGTTAATGGGAAATTGAATGCGAGATAACTGATCTTGCTCTGTTTGACACAGGTTGCATTTCACAGAGAGCACATTTTTTTGTGACAGGTGGGACCTATTTACAGAAAGTACAGATTGGCATATCAGATATCGTTTTTTTGGCCACAGGCACACACCATCGCACAACAGTTTGCGGTCAAGAGGGGTTTCTTTGCGATTAATGGGTTCCCAGATACCAACGGAGCAATAAAAGCCCCATCCCAAAACGAGTTCAACTATGGAAAAGGCTTCAACTCAATTAATGTGCAGGTGATAGGTTATGTGACGCACAAAAGACGCTGCTGAATGTGGTGGCAAGGTGGCCAGGTGCAATTCATTCTGCACAACAGCAATGTTGGCCTCTACGCCTATAGGAGAGAGCTGTTGAGGATCGATGGCTTATTGGTGAGTGTTGCCTACTCATTTGAAGTATATTTGCCATTGATAAAGCAACTTGAATTATCCTAATGGGCTTCTCTGTTTGTTCAAATGTTTACTGGTCAAGCCACAACTGAGCGAGCCAAATAAAACCTTTTGGTTGTATTCAACCTCTGACACCAACACCTTTATTTCAGGTCTCGGAAAAGTTTTATGCTTCTTATCTTTTTTGGGTCGCACCATTGTACTGTATATCATGGTACGGCGTTGTATATTTCCCACAGGCTTTAAAGGGATGATTTTGACCATATATGGTTAATTAGGGGCGTTTCGCAATGCAAATAGACAAGGTTGTGCACGAGCACTGAGGCTGAGAACAATATTGGTTAATATCATTGGAGATCTCCTACCGGTGTGCCTATGATGGCGTATGATGGTTTGATAAATCACACTTTCTTTGCAAACGGACATTCTAAATTCTGTTTCTAAGTAGCATTTTAGAATAGTTTCACCGCAAAATTGATAAATTAGGCCCCAGGACTTATTCAGGGAAACTAGCTTTGGAACAACCTACAGAATGTCATGGCAATGCAAAGTTATCGTAAAAACCATATCCTTAAATATCAGTGTCATATGTGATTGTGTACCATGAATTTCACCATGTATCTAATATCTCATTGTCCTATGCTCACCTCCACTTCCCACAATGCCTTGCTGCTAGTGGCGGAGGTGGCGGACTGGCGTCCTGTAGTCCTGAGAAAGACGTACTCCTTCTTCTTGAAGTCGTCACATGTCAGGAACTTCTCCTGCTCTGCATGGAACAGCCGAACAACATCACCCTGGCAACACAAACACAGACACCAGTCAGTAAAATGAGGGCAGGAGAGCCATCTACCCTGTTTGTGTTATTGTGTCCAATACATTTCAATCAACTAATCAGAGTACCTACCCCTTTAAGAATAGTCTCCTTGTTGTCACTCCATTTCATGAACAAAACTACTTTCCAACTTGTGTTGCAGTTTACAGAGTTCACCTGAAAAACAAAATGATAAGCATGTGTGAGTTGTGTCAGGAAATACTTGGTATAATTCTCAGTTATACAGTTGGGATAGACTTTTATTCACATCATCAAGTTTGTTTAAAAAAAGGGACATCAAAACAAATGAGCCTGCACCTTTTTGTGCATGTGGGTTTGTACAGGCTTGCAGGAATGGAGAAGCTCAGTAAATATGCACTGTGTGTAGAAAACATTGGGAACATCTGCTCGTTCCATGACAGATTAGCCAGGTGAAGCCAGGTGAAAGCTATGATCCCTTATTGATGTCACTTGTTAAATCTACCTCCAACAGTGTAGATGATGGGGAGAAGACAGGCTAAAGAAGGATTTTTAAGCCTTGGACATGGATTGTGTATGTGTGCCATTCAGAGGGTAAATGGGCAAGACAAAAGATTTAAGTGCCTTTGAACAGAGTATGGTAGTAGGTGCTAGGAGCACCAGTTTGAGTGTCAAGAACTGTAACGCAGTAACCTTGTAGAGTCCACACCCTGACAAATTAAGGCTGTTCTGAGGGCAAAAGGGGGTGCAACTGTAATTTGTCTTTATGGCTGTTGAGCTTTAAGAATGGTGTATGTACTAGCATAAACAACCATCACTTCATTAATTCAAGACAATATGGCCGTTTTAGAATCCATTCTTCACATATAGCAAGGATGATTAGTACGCAACAAAAATAAAACAGGAACTAATGAATGCGTTTCCTCATCTTTGAGAGGACAGAATGAACAATAACAAAGCACAGTTCTCAGCATAGTTAAAACCTGCACTACTCAAGGAAGTGAAATGTGCAGGGACACCTTGGTTAATAAAACAATAGAGACTTTCCCAATATGGATTCTGTTCCACAAGATGAAACATGTACTCTACCTCATTGCATCCTGGGTTGTCGACCAGCTGATGGCTGCTGGCGTGAAGGGGCTGTCCAGCGTTCACAGGGTTAAGGACCACCTTGTCTCCAATCACCACCTAGACAGACCGGGGAGCAATCAATAGCATTATTATACACACACAGTATAATCAACTACACAGAATATCACGGCCACACATGCTCACACACAAACACACATGTACATACAGAGACATGGACACCGAGACACAACAAACAGAGAGACAGTCTGATTGTGTGTCATTGAGTATTTTACATGCACACTAATAATTCAATATTAAACTGATTATGGCAGTAGGCAGATTTTGCAATAGTCATATAAACACCTTACTCTGCATATCCTAATTGGCGTGAAGTCAAATTCTAAGTAAGCATACCCTGCTTTTCTGCGCATTATTTTGAAATTATTAGGACATGTAAACACCTTCAAAATCTGCGTTCCAGCTGTGTATTTTAGCTGCGCATGTAATCACACCAGCCGAGAGCCTCCTCCTTTTGCGCGAGTGAATTGAGTTCAGAACAACTGAATGTATGCATCTTAGAGGTAGTAGTTTTCACTTACCAACTTTATATGTCCCAACTCAGAATCAAATATGCTTCCCAAAAATAACATGTTCCCTGTGGTAGAACGTTAATATTGATCGCCGATTTCCTGCATTTTCAGAGTGCTTTCAGGTAGATGGATTTCCGATGCGTCCATGTAAAACAGGATTATTTAGGGAAATCGCTCTTCTTACAAAGCATGTAAACGTTTTAATCGAAACATTATATTAAATATGTATCCACAATAATCACTTTATTGTGTGCGTGTAACTGCCATCATTATCATACACTGCTCAAAAAAATAAAAGGAACACTTAAACAACACAATGTAACTCCAAGTCAATCACACTTCTGTGAAATCAAACTGTCCACTTAGGAAGCAACACTGATTGACAATACATTTCACATGCTGTTGTGCAAATGGAATAGACAACAGGTGGAAATTATAGGCAATTAGCAAGACACCCCCAATAAAGGAGTGGTTCTGCAGGTGGTGACCACTGACCACTTCTCAGTTCCTATGCTTCCTGGCTGATGTTTTGGTCACTTTTGAATGCTGGCGGTGCTTTCACTCTAGTGGTAGCATGAGACGGAGTCTACAACCCACACAAGTGGCTCAGGTAGTGCAGCTCATCCAGGATGGCACATTAATGCGAGCTGTGGCAAGAAGGTTTGCTGTGTCTGTCAGCGTAGTGTCCAGAGTATGGAGGCGCTACCAGGAGACAGGCCAGTACATCAGGAGACGTGGAGGAGGCCGTAGGAGGGCAACAACCCAGCAGCAAGACCGCTACCTCCACCTTTGTCAAGGAGGAGCAGGAGGAGCACTGCCAGAGCCCTGCAAAATGACCTCCAGCAAGCCACAAATGTGCATGTGTCTGCTCAAACGGTCAGAAACAGACTCCATGAGGGTGGTATGAGGGCCCGACGTCCACAGGTGGGGGTTGTGCTTACAGCCCAACACCGTTCAGGATGTTTGGCATTTGCCAGAGAACACCAAGATTGGCAAATTCGCCACTGGCGCCCTGTGCTCTTCACAGATGAAAGCAGGTTCAAACTGAGCACATGTGACAGACGTGACAGAGTCTGGAGACGCTGTGGAGAACGTTCTGCTGCCTGCAACATCCTCCAGCATGACCGGATTGGCGGTGGGTCAGTCATGGTGTAGGGTGGCATTTCTTTGGGGGGCCGCACAGCCCTCCATGTGCTCGCCAAAGGTATTCTGACTGCCATTGGGTACCGAGATGAGATCCTCAGACCCCTTGTGAGACCATATGCTGGTGCGGTTGGCCCTGGGTTCCTCCTAATGCAAGACAATGCTAGATCTCATGTGGCTGGAGTGTGTCAGCAGTTCCTGCAAGAGGAAAGCATTGATGCTATGGACTGGCCCGCCCGTTCACCAGACCTGAATCCAATTGAGCACACCTGGGACATCATGTCTTGCTCCATCCACCAATGCCACGTTGCACCACAGACTGTCCAGGAGTTGGCGGATGCTTTAGTCCAGGTCTGGGAGGAGATCCCTCAGGAGATCATCCGCCACCTCATCAGGAGCATGCCCAGGCGTTGTAGGGAGGTCATACAGGCAGGTGGAGGCCACACACACTACTGAGCCTCAATTTGACTTGTTTTAAGGACATTACATCAAAGATGGATCAGCCTGTAGTGTGGTTTTCCACTTTAATTTTGAGTGTGACTCCAAATCCAGACCTCCATGGGTTGATAAATTTGATTTCCATTGATAATTTTTGTGTGATTTTGTTGTCAGCACATTCAACTATGTAAAGAAAAAAGTATTTAATAAGAATATTTCATTCATTCAGATCTAGGATGTGTTATTTTAGTGTTCCCTTTATTTTTTTGAGCAGTGTATATATGATCATGTAGAAAACCACTGATAGCACTTGTACATACATCAGTGTTCTCCAGTGTGCTGATCTACAGAGGCCCCAGCAGAGCTGCTATACACTACAGCTCAGGCACACAGGGAGGGTTCAGATTAGTTTAGAGCAGAGGAAAGGAGCCCTTCAAGATAACCAGAAACTCTTGACTTCTGGTAACTGTTGATTGCACAATGAAAGAGAACAGCTGTCACGCCCTGACCTTAAATATCTCTGTTTTCTATATATTTTGGTTAGGTCAGGGTGTGACTAGGGTGGGTACTCTAGGTTTTTGTATGTCTAGTGTTTTTTGTATGTCTAGGGTTTTTGTATGTCTAGGGGTTTTGTATGTCTATGTTGGCCTGATATGGTTCCCAATCAGAGACAGCTGTTTATCGTTGTCTCTGATTGGGGATCATATTTAGGCAGTCCTTTTTCCCAATTTCTGGTGTGGGATCTTGACTATGTGTAGTTGCCTGTCAGCACGCTATTGTATAGCTTCACTTTCCGTTGGTTATTTTGTTAGTTTGTTCGGTGTTCATGATTTTAATAAAGAGAATGTACGCATACCACGCTGCGTCTCCTTCATACGACAAACGTGACAGAAGATCCCACCCAAAATGGACCAAGCAGCGTGTACAGGAGGAGTGGACTTGGGAGGAGATTCTGGAGGGAAAAGGACCCTGGACGCAGGCCGGGGAGTATCGCCGACCTAAGGAGGAGATAGAGGCAGTGAAAGCGGAACGGTGACGATACGAGGATATAGCTCAACGGAGCAGGCACGAGAGGCAACCCCAATATTTTTTTTGGGGGGGGCACATGGAGCGAACCGGAGCCAGTCAGGGAGTCGGATGAGGAGCTCGACGCAAGATTCCGGAGAGAGGTGCTAGCATTGAGAGCGCAGCAGAGCGGGCGTGCTGAGGTGCGTGTCATCAGCCCGGTGTCACCTGTACCGGTCCCACGCAGCAGGCCTCCAGTGCGCCTCCACAGTCCAGTACATCCTGTGCCTCCACTCCGCACTCGCCCTGAGGTGCATGTGATCAACCCGGTGCCACCTATACCGGTCCCACGCATCAGATCTCCAGTGCGCCTCCATAGTCCAGTACGTCCTGTGCCTCCTCTCCGCACTCGCACTGAGGTGCGTGTCATCAGCCCGGTGCCACCTGTACCGGACCCACGCATCAGGTCTCCAGTGGGCATCCACAGTCCAGTACGTCCTGTGCCTCTTCCCAGCACTCGCCCTGAGGTGCGTGTCATCAGCCTGGTGCCACCGGTACCGGTCCCACGCATCAGGCCTCCAGTGCACTCCACAGTCCGGAGCTTCCGGCGTCGGTTCCCAGTCCGGAGCTTCCGGCGACGGTTCCCAGTCCGGACCTCCCGGCGACAGGCCACAGTCCGGAACCTCCAATGACGAACTGCAGTCCAGATCCTCCAGCGGTGGTTCCCAGTTCTGAGCCGACAACGATCAGTGTAGGGAGTGGGGACTGCGTCCAGAACCGGAGCCGCCACCGAGGGTAGATGCCCACCCGGACCCTTCCCTATAGGTCCAGATTTGTGGCCGGGGGGTACTGTCATGCCCTGACCTTAGATATCTCTGTTTTCTATATATTTTTGTTAGGTCAGCATGTGACTAGGGTGGGTATGTTTTTGTATGTCTCAGGCTTTTTGTATGTCTAGGGTTTTTTGTATGTCTAGGGTTTTTTGTATGTCTAGGGTTTTTTGTATGTCTAGGGTTTTTGTATGTCTATTTTGGCCTGATATGGTTCCCAATCAGAGACAGCTGTTTATCGTTGTCTCTGATTGGGGATCATATTTAGGCAGGCCATTTTCCCACTATCTGGTGTGGGATCTTGACTATGTGTAGTTGCATGTCAGCACTCTATTGTATAGCTTCACACTTTGTTTGTTATTTTGTTATTTTGTTCGGTGTTCATTCTTTTAATAAAGAGAATGTACGCATACAACTCTGCGCCTTGGTCTCCTTCATATGATGAACGTGACAACAGCTGTGGTCTTATAACAGCCAGGTGAAATCCTGCTGCCGCACAAGATGTCCTGCACACAGGTCTGAGATGTCTGAGCACTACCACCGCATAATTAATTCCTGTCAACATCCACTATCCTCTTAATGTATATAACTAGTGCTTGGTGCTATCTAACATCAGGCAAATAATGATAACACATTGGTTGACTTGTTCACATCAGACCATGTTGGCTACCAAGCACTAGGTGGCCACAGTGGAGCATCTCATCAGCACAGGAATCATTCAGCCAGAAATACCCTAATGGCTAAAGCTAATGAACTTACCTAGGGTAGCCTACTTGCAATTGAACTAGTACACACCCTGAAGCCATCACAATGTCAAAATAGGTAATGATATATTAATGTATTCGTACAACTTGTCAATTATATACACCCCTGATTCTATTTATAAAGCAGGTAAGCTTAAGTAGCATCAGGCGATAACAGAGGTGTGCTGTCCAAGAGATCCCTGTGATAATGATTTTTGCTCTGGCCACTGATGCCAGGAGCTTTAAGAATCTTGTGTGCCAGACTCACCATGTGAACTTTCAGTGAGATCTTTACATGTTAAGCTCTTAATCACTCTTAATCTAGACGCCTACTGACAATACAACTTTGACCAGCTAGCCTGAATGTTAAAATGCTAGGCATATCCACCAATTAAGAAATTGAAACCTGAAGAGAACAATACCGATAGCTATGAATCAGAACAATCAATGAGCATCACGTCTTGCTCTTGAGAATAAAGGCTGTTGTCTAGGCTTTATCATTGTTCTATAGAGAGACATGACAAGACTTCCTATCTGACCTTTGACCCACACTACAGCCAACCCTGGGCTAGACACTCACACTGTCTCCCAGGGAGCGCAGTTTGTAGAAGGGCTGAATGTAAAACCAGGAGCCCTCGTTGCCTGCAGAGTCCAGCGTCACCCTCATAGCATTCTTCTCCAACAGGGCAGGGAGTCGCTTATTCACCGTCAGGTACTTATTACTTTTCAAGTGCAACAGCTGAAACAGTGGCAGACAACAGACACAGTTATAAACTCATACATGCATGTAAACATAATACATGTACAGATGCATGTCACAGTCTGAGTCTATCATGGAGTGTATCTACAAGGAAAGTTGGAGTTAGATATCAAATATTGGCACAGTGGCCATTCGTAGATATCCCCAAAGAAACATAAAGGTTTAAACACCGTTTCCCATGCTTGTTCAAAGAACCATAAACAATTAATGAACATGCACCTGTGGAATGGTCGTTAAGACACTAACAGCTTACAGACGATAGGCGATTAAGGTCACAGTTATGAAAACTTAGGACACTAAAGAGGCCTTTCTACTGACTCTGAAAAACAACAAAAGAAAGATGCCCAGGGTCCCTGCTCATCTGCATGAACGTGCCTTAGGCATGCTGCAAGGAGGCATGAGGACTGTAGATGTGGCCAGGGCAATAAATTGCAATGTCCGTACTGTGAGAGTCCTAAGACAGAGCTACAGGGTGACAGGACGGACAGCTGATCATTGCAGACTATGTGTAACAACACCTGCATAGGATCAGTGCATCCGAACATCACATCTGCAGGACAGGTACAGGATGGCAACAACAACTGCCAGAGTTACACCAGGAACGCACAGTCCATCCATCAGTGCTCAGACTGTCTGCAATAGGCTGAAAGAGGCTGGACTGAAGGCTTGTAGGCCTGTTGTAAGGTAGGTCCTCACCAGACATCACCGGCAACAGCGTCGCCTATGGGCACAAACCCACCATTGCCGGACCAGACAGGACTGGCAAAAGGTGCTCTTCACTGACGAGTTGCGATTTTGTCTCACCAGGGGTGATGGTCGGATTCACATTTATCGTCGAAGGAATCAGCGTTACACCGAGGCCTGTACTCTGGAATGAGATCGACTTATTTCTCTGCCATTATTTCTACTTTTGAACTCGGACAACTTGTTCTAGGTCCCAAAAAACAAAGAGATCTGTTGAATCTGACAATAAATCTTGATGGTTCTACAGTCGTCTCAAATAAAACTGTGAAGGACCTTACTCTGGACCCTGATCTCTCTTTTGACGAACATATTAAGACTGTTTCAAGGACAGCTTTTTTTCCATCTACGTAATATTGCAAAAATCAGAAACTTTCTGTCCAAAAATGATGCAGAAAAATTAATCCATGGTTTTGTTACTTCTAGGTTAGACAACTGTAATGCTCTACTTTCCGGCTACCCGGATAAAGCACTAAATATACTTCAGTTAGTGCTAAATACGGCTGCTAGAATCCTGACTAGAATCCAAAAATTTGATCATATTACTCCAGTGCTAGCCTCCCTACACTGGCTTCCTGTTAAGGCAAGGGCTTATTTCAAGGATTTACTGCTAACCTACAAAGCATTACATGGGCTTGCTCCTACCTATCTTTCTGATTTGGTCCTACACGTATGCTACAGTCACAAGACGCAGGCCTCCTAATTCTCCCTAGAATTTCTAAGCAAACAGCTGGAGGCAGGGCTTTCTCCAAAAGAGCTCAATTTTTATGGAATGGTCTGCCTACCCATGTGAGAGACGCAGACTCGGTCTCAATCTTTAAGTCTTTACTGAAGACTCATCTCTTCAGAAGGTCATATGATTGAGTGTTGTCTGGCCCAGGAGTGTGAAGGTGAATGGAAAGGCTCTGGAGCAACGAACCGCCCTTGCTGTCTCTGCCTGGCCGGTTCTCGTCTCTCCGCTGGGATTCTCTGCCTCTAACCCTATTACAGGGGCTGAGTCACTGGCTTACTGGTGCTCTTTCATGCCGTCCCTAGGAGGGGTGCGTCACTTGAGTGGGTTGATTCACTGATGTGATCTTCCTGTCTGGGTTGGCGCCCCCCGCCTTGTGATTATTATTATTTGACCATGCTGGTCATTTATGAACATTTGAACATCTTGGCCATGTTCTGTTATAATCTCCACCCGGCACAGCCAGAAGAGGAATGGCCACCCCTCATAGCCTGGTTCCTCTCTAGGTTTTGGCCTTTCTAGGGAGTTTTTCCTAGCCACCATGCTTCTACACCTGCACTGCTTGCGTTTGGGGTTTTAGGCTGGGTTTCTGTACAGCACTTTGAGATATCAGCTGATGTACGAAGGGCTAAATAAATACATTTGATTTGATTTGATTGGAGGTGGAGGGTCAGTCATGGTCTGGGGTAGTGTGTCACAGCATCATCGGACTGAGCTTATTGTCATTGCAGGCAATCTCATTGCTGTGCTTTTCAGGGAAGACATTCTCCTCCCTCATGTGGTACCCTTCATGCAGGTTCATCCTGACATAACCCTCCAGCATGACAATGTCACCAGTCATACTGCTCGTTCTGTGCGTGATTTCCTGCAAGACAGGAATGTCAGTGTCCTGCCATGGCCAGTGAAGAACCCAGATCTCAATCCCATTGAGCACGTCTGGGACCTGTTGGATTGGAGGGTGAGGGCTAGTGCCATTCCCCCCAGAAATGTCCGGGAACTTGCAGGTGCCTTGGTGGAAGAGCAGGGTAACATCTCACAGTAAGAACTGGCAAATCTGGTACAGTCCATGAGGAGGAGATGCACTGCAGTACTTAATGCAGCTGGTGGCCACACCAAATACTGACTGTTACTTTTGATTTTGACCCCCCCTTTTTTCAGAGACACATTATTCAATTTCTGTTAGTCACATGTCTGTGGAACTTGTTCAGTTTATGTCTCCGTTGTTGAATCTTGCTATGTTCATACAAATATTTACGCATGTTAAGTTTGCTGAAAATAAATACAGTTGACAGAGAAGAGGACGTTTATTTTTTGCTGAGTTTATTTCTCATGGACCTTCATTGCTCCATAATTTCAACCAATAAATAAATCAGGCATGTTTACTCTATTGACCTCAACCAGCCTCACCGCCTCAAACGGGTATTCTACATCTGCATTGCTTGCTGTTTGGGGTTTTAGGCTGGGTTTCTGTATAGCACTTTGTGACATCGGTTGATGTAAAAAGGGCTTTATAAATACATTTGATTGGTACTGTGAGACTAGACCTTAACCAACCTTTCTGATTGTGGTTGTTTGTTTTGAGGGAGAAAGCAGTGACTGAAAAAACTATTAGTTCAAAATGTCTCAGACAATTACAGATATATGCGTTTACAATGCATTCTGTCAAGTGTTGAGCTACCCACTTACTAGTGTAGTAGGACTGTGTTAAATATTAAACACTGGCAGAGGAGCACAGCTGTACCCTACTGCCCTCAATACCTTTCCTGTCATCACACCACTAAAACACATAAACCCCATAGGCCTACTGTACAACTTCCTCAAATACAGTTCTGAAAGCATGAGCACCATTTTTCAGGAGATAGCTGTCCTAAAATATTTGCAGGTGTTTTGCCTTTTTAGATGATAGATATCGCTAATACAATGGGTCTGTCACTTGTCAGGGCAGAGTTGAGTAAGTTGAGCCATTTTTACATTCGGCATCAATCCTTCAAGGAAAAATGTTTGTTCTTTCTAACAAAGATATCTACATATATTTCAGGATGTTGTGTATCCCCAACAAAAAATCTGAATTTATGTGAACATTATAGTTTTCAACACAATCGCTTTTTTGTATATTAATAATTTTAAGCATCTTTTAACACAGGCTTAACACCTAACTTTTAACATATTCCAGGCCCTGTTCTTACCTCATATCTCAGCTATAATGCCTTGCATTACACCTGGAAAGAAAACACTTCAATATGCTGAACTTCCATTGGCTCAACTTACCCCAAGGCAAACATTTAGACTATGTTAGCCCCCACAGCTACAACGATACACTTCCATGCTAGGTTTAGGAACTCATACTGAAGCTTATAGAGACCCCAACTGATGAATAGAAAATATAAATAAATATCTACTTTGGATTAGATACAAGCATCGTTAAACCTCTAACACAATGCATTAATTTGACTTGGTGAAAATACATTTTTGGGACCAAACTTGCTTTCCACTTTTTCCATGTGGTTTCTTCCTTCACAGACTCCACAAAATTACGACCTCTTCCTAAATATTTGATCAAATTACTGGTTTTCTGTATGGGCCCTCAACTTAACCCACTCTCCCCTACTATAGAGCACATCTACTTCTAGTGGCCGGTTTCCCTGTGACCTGATAATCTCACTTCTGTGTCGTAAACTTTCACTGGTCAAATATGCAGAGGATGATAAGGCCTGGATGATAATTGTCTGCATTAATGGAGAAGCTGTATTGCCTTTCTGCTCCAGGCTCTTCACTAACCTTAATGACACTGTCACGGTATGGCTATACCAAACTCAATCTCCTTGTTACCACGTTACCCTTACTCTTCCTGGTCATACCTGAATGACATTTCCGTATTGGATTACAGTTCCTAGCAGCTTTCGGTTCTCAGATTCATTCTGTTTCTTCTCCAGATCAGCAGCATGCTGAAACATAGGGATAAAATATTATGTCAGACAATACAATAGCCACAAACGAAAGAGAAAACTCAACAGACCGATTGTCGGTCTGCACAGTTCGGGGCCGGATGTTCGCTGTTCATTCGCTTGCTGTCTACGCTGTGTGTTTAAATGGGACCACCCACCGTTGGTGATTGCCGTCATTTTCACTTGTTTCTACATGTAGAATCGGTTTGCACTTGGTATGCAAATTACGGACAGTACTCTGTTCAGAGGTGCGAAGTACTCTTGGGCCAGAGACGCTCGACAATCCTACCGGTCTGTCCATGCCTTTAGATTTAGTGCTCCAAAAACACATTAAGAATAAGATGCAGTACTTTATGAAATACCGATCTGGCTTTATGGCGTGTAATAAAAGTGGAGAGTGTCTCACTTGTAATGATTTTCTCGACCTCAACAACTCGGCAACACATGCAGATTAGAAGCAGAAAGCAGAATGGGAAGCAGTTGTGTTAGAGAACAAATGAATAGAAACCAGTGGGATGAGGGTACTCACGTGGAGTTTGTTCAGTAGTACTGTGTCAGTGGTGCTGTTTCCCCCTGGTTTTGCTGCCTTCCAGAACTGTTTCTGTGCAGAGTACCTGTTCATGGGGCACAGCTTGAAAAGGCAGTCTGGAAAGAAGAACAGAGAAGGAGAGTCAGAGAAAAGATGTGCTGATTTATCATCAAATCCATAACATTGAGTGCATGATGAATAAAGTGGTGGGAATATTTACCAAAAGGGCATGGAGGAGTAATTGGTTGTCAGTATAACAACATGAATATCTCTAAATCATTACAACATGATGATGGTGAGTCCTGACAGAAAACCCTAGTTCCTCCTCCAGTCCCCGAGGCTGGCTACCGGCAAGGCACAATGGGGGACCTGATTATCTGTGACAGGTGTACAAAATTGCCGTTCCAGTGAGCGCCAAGCGCCACCACAAAACTTGTCCAACGAACGCCACAGTACAGGGATTAGCTGTCATGGGGATGCATGGTGGGGGAGAGGGAAGAGCGGGATGGATAAGCACAGGAGGAGGTGAAGAGAAGAGAGCCAGGGACAATAGGAGAGAGGGTTAGGTAAATGAGCGAGGGAGAGGAAGTGGGTTTATGGACTGAAGAAGACCATGTTAGGGGAATTAGGATAGGAGGACAGAATTGGGAGGAGTGTAAGCAAATGACACACAGTACGAAGGAAGGGTTGTGTTTTTTTTCTTTTTTTAACAACAGTTGGCAAACTGTGCAGGAAATGGCAGGATACAGTATGACACAACCCACAGTGCAAACATTGAGGAACAGACAGGAATCAACATAAAACAGGCCAATGAAATGCTTAAACAATGCTGCTTTAGATCAAATAAATGGAAGTTTACACAGCAGGCCCACTGTACAAAAATAATAAAACAAATAATATACTACTATATATAATACTTAGTACAGAATTCTCACAGTCACATTAAATACAGCATACTCTGCCAGACTGTGATGATCCAATGATAAAAGGGTCAACAGGTGACATTCTTCAAATACCATCGCCTTCTCCTTTCATCCATGTTATCACAGCTCTCTGAGAAGTGTATGAATACAATCAGAGACAGTCTATCACTGACATGAATGAGTTGTCCTAGCAGCGGGTAATATTTCCTAGAGAAACATACCTAAGTGTCAGACATGTCACCCAAGCAATTACTGTTGCAATGTACCAATCCCACATCAGAGAGGAAGAAGTGAGGTTTAAAACACTGGGTTAAAGCTCCATGGAAACCAGTCCTTTTAAATAGCTTAACAGGGCTATTAATACTCAACAGGGATCTTAGGATTTAGCCAGGTACACTTTCCCTCTGTTCAGTGCTCAGGCACGCGGAGTCTTGCATGGAGTCTCAGTCCTGTTGCTGTGGCTACCTGGAGGAGTGATGAGGCCTGTGAGAGGCTGGAGAGGTGGGGTGAAGACGAGTACACTGCTCCATCGCAAACCAACCTTGCCCCAAGCCCCATGAGGAAACTTAGGCAAATAAGGTTGAAACATGCTGATGCCATTGCACTTGGTCATGTCATCACTTGAGGTCATCGCTTGAATTGCCCTCAATAGACTCTGCTATAATTCAAATGCAAAGCCTGTAAAACACTGCGAGAGAACGCTATCCTCTCACTGTGCAGGGGGAACTGTAGCCATGGGTGATAGGACTTTCAGAACTGCACAAGAGCTCCATTGTTCTACATCCATATCCATTACTCACCAATCTCAGAGTAATTTCTCTGGAATCCCAATAACTCTGGAACTGAAATTTGCAATAGATGCCCACAATACACTAGATCTTGAGTTCCAGAAGGAACTTCTGACATTGCCTTTAACAAAGTAGTTCACTAACAGCACAGTATTCACTTCATGCATTCAATGTAGGCTGAATTTTTGTTCTGGGCCCAGTTTCCCAAAATCATTTTAAGGCTAAATTAATTTTTAGAACCTTCATAGCAGCACCACTAAATCTCCAAACTGTCTTTGAAATGGTTACAAACAAGCAAAGCATAAAAATATTAAAGAAAACAGATGACTGCAAATAAAATCTAAATACAGTATAGGCAACATAGGCCTATATACCTTTTTTAGATCATATTGAAATACATTTCATGTTCAATCAATTGAGTTCTATATTACTTATTGTATGCTACTGTCTGTAATTTTCCCCTCAATATATTTCATAATGTGTAACAACATGTGGGAAATGATGTGCCAAATCTGTGATTTAGTGCATCATTATAGGGTAAGCATTAGAATAAGTAGCAAAGTTTCCAGCTAGCCAAATAGGCAATAATATCTTTCTAAGAGCTGATCCGTCTCCAGTATTGTAGAATAATTCTAATGTTAAGGTAAGATTTGAATGAAGAAAAGCTGATCCAAGATCAGCGCTACATGTCTTTCGATCCTATCAGTATCAACACATGCTCCAACAACTCACTTATTGAAAGTTCTCCCTATGTGATGTGAGTTGTTTGGCCGTTATAAGAACGATGCATCTTTAAAATGAACTGTGACGTCACATCTCTGCGTTGCCTCCGTGCTGCTTGTTGCTACCTGCCAAACTTATTTTTTTAAACTTTTAATAACCGTTTAATTAAAGTTATGCATTTAACCCATTTACCAACATTTAACTTTTTTCCTCGCTGAACTTCATAAAAAAAAAATTCTACTTTTTCCACCCATGACGCTTTATCTAGACATGTTTCTACAGGATCTCCACCAGCCGAAAAGCTAAGTAGTAACATTAACTCTATGCCATATAATTTCAGTCGCTGTACTCATAATCTACAGGAGAGCTATCGCCTCAAGGTGAGGACAGCCAAGTTGCAAGCCCAGCTTCATATGCAAGGGCAATTTAAGTGTAGGAAAGGATGAAACAGCATTTCTCACCAGTAAGGACAGGTAGTAGTATAAATCCCCCCCGACCCGCACAGTCCCCGCAGCTGGACAATTTTTTCAAGGCTTCTGGTAAGAAATGCTGTTGGCATGCTTAACCGGTGTCGCTAATTCAGACAACATAAACTTTTAAACAGGTTCTCCCCATTAAGCAACGAGTCAGAGTCAGATGCCGAGCCTTCTAAGGTCTCTCCTCCACCCGTTACAATGGGGTCTGAGCCACCGAAGCCTCCTACCATTAGCTCTGACAAATTTAAAATCCTCGTCATTGACTACTCCATTACCCGCAATATTAGATTTAAAAATAATAATCCAGCGATCAAACACTGTTTACCAGGGGGCAGGGCTACAGACGTAAAGGCTAATCTGAAGAGGGTGCTGGCTAAGGCTAAAACTGGCGAATGTAGAAAGTATAGGGATATTGATATCCATAGTTACTGTTTATGGGCCTCCTGAGCCGTATACAGCATTCGTCACTGAGTTCCCTGAATTCCTATTGGACCTTGTAGTCATGGCAGAAAATATTCACATTTTTGGTGACTTCAATATCCACATGGAAAAGTCCACAGACCCACTCCGAAAGGCTTTCGGCTCAGTTTATTTTGGTCATCGACTCAGTTGGTTTTGTCCAACATGTCTCCAGACCCACGCATTGCCACAGTCATACCCTAGATCTAATTAAGGTCCTGTGTAACAAGTATTGTGGATCTAAATGTTTTCCTCATAATCCTGGACTATCGGACCACCATCTTATTACATTTCCAATCGCAACATATAATCTGATCAGACCCCAACCAAGGATCATCAAAAGCCGCGCTATAAATTCTCGGACAACCCAAAGATTCCTAGATGTCCTTCTAGACCCCCTCCACCTACCCAAGGACATCAGAGTATAAAAATCAGTTACCACCTAATTGGGGATCTAAATTTAACCTTTCGTAATACCCTAGATGCAGTCTCACCCCTAAAAACAAAAAACATTTGTCACAAGAAATGAGCTCCCTGGTATACAGAAAATACTACGTTTCCAGAAAATTGGAACGGAAAGACAGAACCATAAAATAGCTTGGAAAGCCAGTACCGTACAATATTAAAGAGCCCTCAATGCTGCTCGATCAGCCTATTTTTCCAACCTAATTGAGGAGGAGGAGAATTTATTTTTCGATACTGTCGCAAAACTAAGTAAAAATCGGCATTCCCCAAGAGAGGATGGCTTTCACTTCAGCAGTGATGAATTAAACTCTGACAAATAATTTGTACAACCATTTCGCTACACTCGCATTAACATCTGCTAACCATGTGTATGTGACCAGTACATTTTGATTTACTTTGTACGTTTCGTTGTTCCTCAAGGTTCCGTTTTAGAACCACTATTGTTTTCACTATATATTCTACCTCTTGGTGATGTCATTCGGAAGCACAATGTCAACATTGCCTACCCTGAAAGCATGTGTTTCAGACATAAGGAAGTGGATTGCGACAAATGTTTTGACTTTTAAACTCAAACAAAACAGAGATGCTAGTTCTAGGTCCCAAGAAACAAAGAGATCTGCTGTTGGATCTGACAATTAATCTTGATGGTTGTACAGTCGTCTCAAATAAAACTGTGAAGGACCACTGCATTACTCTGGACCCTGATCTCTCTTTTGACGAACATATCATGAATACTTCAAGGGCAGCTTTTTTCCATCTTCGTAAAGTCATTACTGAAGACTCATCTCTTCAGTAGGTCCAATGATTAAGTGTAGTCTGGCCCAGGGGTGCGAAGGTGAACGACAAGGCACTGGAGCAACAAACCGCCCTTGCAGTCTCTGCCTGGCCGGCTCCCCTCACTCCACTGGGATTATCTGCCTCTGACCATATTACGGGGGCTGAGTCACTGGCTTACTAGTGCTCACTCGTGCTCTTCCATGCCGTCCCTAGGAGGTGTGCGTGAATTGAATAGGTTGAGTCACTGACGTGATCTTCCTGTCCGGTTTTGCGCCCCCTCTGGTTCATGCGGTGTCGGAGATGTTTGTGGGCTATACTCCGCCTTGTCTCAGGGTAGTATGCTCCCCTCTAATTCTGCCTCTCTCCCTGCCCTCCCTCAGGACCTGAGCTCTAGGACCATGCCTCAAGACTAATTGGCCTGATGATTCCTGGCTGTCCACAGTCAACCTGGTCTCCACCCGGCACAGTTAGAAAAGGACTGGCCACCCCTCAGAGCCTGGTTCCTCTCTAGGTTTCTTCCTAAGCTCCTGCCTTTCTAGGGAGTTTTTCCTAGCCACCGTTCTACATCTGCATTGGTTGCTTTTTGGGGTTTTAGGCTGGGTTTCTGTTTAAGCACTTTATGACACCTGCTGATGTAAAAAGGGCTTTATAAATACATTTGATTTAAAACACTCGCCCATAGCTATCGGGAAACCAGGCCCAGAGCTAGTATGGCAGGTAACAAACTGCTGCTTAACAGGCGTTTATTTCGTGTTTTGGAGAAATGACAGCTTCAAAAGTTCTTAAGCACTCCAGGAACAACTGTACTTTGGAAAAAGACTATTTCCCAATTTTATTAAGTGACTGGCTTCAATATAATATTACTGAGCCTGCAAGCGCATTGAAAAAAACTAGCTAGCCAGCTAAAACTGGTACAGCTAGCTAGCTAACTAATGGTATCTGCTGAATCAGACTTTCATCTTTCCACATTTGTTTGGACACCTGTAGGTCATCAGACTTAAAAAACAACATCAGTAGGCCTATACCTAGCGGTCTTTAAGTGTTTTGTATATTTTCGCTAAACTAAAGTTCAGTTATTTCTTTAAATCAAATCAAATCAAATTTTATTTGTCACATACACATGGTTAGCAGATGTTAATGCGAGCGTAGCGAAATGCTTGTGCTTCTAGTTCCGACAATGCGGTAATAACCAATGAGTAATCTAACCTAACAATTCCACAACTACTACCTTATACACACACGTGTAAAATGATAAAGAATATGTACATAAAGATATATGAATGAGTGATGGTACAGAATGGCATAAGCAAGATGCAGTAGATAGTATCGAGTACAGTATATACATATGAGATGAGTAATGTAGGGTATGTAAACATAAAAGTGGCATAGTTTAAAGTGGCAAGTGATACATGTATTACATAAAGATGGCAAGATGCAGTAGATGATATACAGTACAGTATATACATATACAGATGAGATGAGTTATGTAGGGCAAGATGCAGTAGATGACACACAGTACAGTATATACATATGAGATGAGCAATGTAGGGTATGTAAACATTATATTAAGTGGCATTGTTTAAAGTGGCTAGTGATAAATTTTTTACATCAATTTCCATTATTAAAGTGAGCTGGAGTTGAGTCAGTATGTTGGCAGCAGCCACTCAATGTTAGTGGTGGCTGTTTAACAGTCTGATGGCCTTTAGATAGAAGCTGTTTTTCAGTCTCTCGGTCCCAGCTTTAATGCACCTGTACTGACCTCTCCTTCTGGATGATAGCGGTGTGAACAGGCAGTGGCTCGAGTGGTTGTTGTCCTTGATGATCTTTATGGCCTTCCTGTGACATCGGGTGGTGTAGGTGTCCTAGAGGGCAGGTAGTTTGCCCCAGTGATGCGTTGTGAAGACCTCATTACCCTCTGGAGAGCCTTGCGGTTGTGGGCGGAGCAGTTGCCGTACCAGGCGGTGATACAGCCCGACAGGATGCTCTCGATTGTGCATCTGTAAAAGTTTGTGAGTGCTTTTGGTGACAAGCCGAATTTCTTCAGCCTCCTGAGGTTGAAGAGGCGCTGCTGCGCCTTCTTCACAACGCTGTCTGTGTGGGTGGACCAATTCAGTTTGTCCGTGATGTGTATGCCAAGGAACTTAAAACTTACTACCCTCTCCACGACTGTCCCGTCGATGTGGATAGGGGGGTGCTCCCTCTGCTGTTTCCTGAAGTCCACGATCATCTCCTTTGTTTTGTTGACATTGAGTGTGAAATTATTTTCTTGACACCACACTCCGAGGGACCTCACCTCCTCCTTGTAGGCCGTCTCGTCATTGTTGGTAATCAAGCCTACTACTGTAGTGTCATCCGCAAACTTGATGATTGAGTTGGAGTCGTGCATGGCCATGCAGTCGTGGGTGAACAGGGAGGACAGGAGCGGGCTCAGAACGCACCCGTCACTTAATTTAGGTAGAACAAACTGAATGGAACTGTCAAGCAGCCGTGCAGCGAGTGTGTGAGTGACCAGCTGCCTGCAAAGTGGGGTGCCCATTTTCTCAGGCGCATGATGAATTGATTGAAGCAGTGTACTGTTAGGTAGCATGCCTTCATGTGGAGAACCTATAGAATGCGGAATCACATTTTTGTTCATGACATGTCAGATATAGAGCAGGGCTTTGCTTATAAATTCACAAGATAATGCCCCTGATATTTTGCTATTTCAAAAAGAGATATGGTACATTGAGTTAACTTCCATAAACATGGCTATCTCATTCCACTGGCCAATGATGACAGTTTCAAGAAGGATGAGCTCACTCTACAAACACTAGGACTGTCCTTCTCAAATACTCAGCAAAAAACAAAACGTCTCTTTTTCAGGACACTGTCTTTCAAAGAAAATTTGTAAAAATCCAAGTAACTTCACAGATCTTTATTTTAAAGGGTTAAAACACTGTTTCCCATGCTTGTTCAATGAACCATAAACAATTAATGAACATGCACCTGTGGAACGGTCGTTAAGACACTAACAGCTTACAGACAGTAGGCAATTAAGGTCACAGTTATGAAAACTTAGGACACTAAAGAGGCCTCTCTACTGACTCTGAAAAACAACAAAAGAAAGATGCCCAGAGTCCCTGCTCATCTGCGTGAACGTGCCTTAGGCATGCTGCAAGAAGACATGAGGACTGCAGATGTGGCCAGGGCAATAAATTGCAATATCCTTACTGTGAGACGCCTAAGACAGCACTACAGGGAGACAGGATGGACAGCTGATTGTCCTCACAGTGGCAGACCACGTGTGACAACACCTGCACAGGATCGGTACATCTGAACATCACACCGGCGGCACAGGTACAGGATGGGAACAACAACTGCCAAAGTTACACCAGGAACGCACAATCCCTCCATCAGTGCTCAGACTGTCCGCAATAGGCTGAGAGAGGCTGGACTGAGAGCTTGTAGGCCTGTGTAAGACAGGTCCTCACCAGACATCACCGGCAACAATGTCGCCTATGGGCACAAGCCCACCGTCACTGAACCAGACAGGACTCGCAAAGGTGCTCTTCACTGACGAATCGCGGTGGGGTGATGGTGATTTGGTCGGGGGTGATGGTCGGATTTTTGTTTATCGTTGAATGAATGAGCATTACACCGAGGCCTGTACTCTGGAGCGGGATTGATTTGGTGTTGGAGGGTCAGTCATGGTCTGGGGTGGTGTGTCACAGCATCATCGGACTGAGCTTGTTGTCATTGCAGGCAATCTCAAGGCTGTACGTTACAGGGAAGACATCCTCCTCCCTCATGTGGTACCCTTCCTGCAGGCTCATCCTGACATGACCCTCCAGCATGACAATGT
This sequence comes from Oncorhynchus tshawytscha, assembly GCF_018296145.1. NCBI lineage: Eukaryota > Metazoa > Chordata > Actinopteri > Salmoniformes > Salmonidae > Oncorhynchus > Oncorhynchus tshawytscha. The sequence goes on along the minus strand of NC_056435.1, from coordinate 31,280,816 downwards.
CACGAGCAATACTGCTCGTTCTGTGCGTGATTTCCTGCAAGACAGGAATGTCAGTGTTCTGCCATGGCCAGAAAAGAGCCCGGATCTCAATCCCATTGAGCACATCTGGGACCTGTTGGATCGGAAGGTGAGGGCTAGGGCCATTCACCCCAGAAATGTCCGGGAACTTGCAGGTGCCTTGGTGGAAGAGCGGGGTAACATCTCACAGCAAGAACTGGCAAATCTGGTACAGTCCATGAAGAGGAGATGCACTGCAGTACTTAATGCAGCTGGTGGCCACACCAGATACCGACTGTTACTTTTGATATTGACCCTAATATTTATGCATGTTAAGTTTTCTGAAAATAAATGCAGTTGACAGTGAGAGGACGTTTATTTTTTTGCTGAGTATAGTATCACAGTTGAGTATTGATCAATCTCCAACCAAGCACAGAATGCTGCTCCCTGAGTGAGTGTGTTTCTGTATGTCAGAGATGTAAGGTCTGGTTTGGTTCCAGGAAATCAGCATATGGTTTTCCTTCTGTACTGTGGCATGAACACACTTTGCACTTGTCTTGCATCTAATCAAACACCATGATGTATTATTATAATACAAAAGCACAAGACAGGGCTGGAAAAGTCAAGGGGGGTTAACCTGTGCAGGACCTTGTGCTCTATTTCTGACTATGAGAAAAAATATTAACATTTACGACAGATGTTTAGCAGGGAGGGCAGGATCAAGACAACTAAAAAGTTCATAGGTAGCCTAGTCTCTAATTAAGTGCATCTGAGATTTGCTCTCTTTCCTAAAAGCAGAATTCTTCCTTCCTCTTCATTTTTCGCCAGTTAGACAACATTGCCAAATAAGGCAGGGAGGTCAGTGGGAAAAGAAGCTGGAGATAGGAATGGACCCTGCTGCCAATGTCTACCAATACTCAGTATACAGTATAACCGCCCTACAGTATAACCGCCCAATACAACATCAGTCCAGATAACTTTAGTCACTCCCATTGCTGCAACTAAGGTTCATCCATTCAAGCCTAGATGACTAAATAAACGAATGTCCAGTAGTGCTCATGTCTACTATAGCTATTTGGGGAACCGAAAAAACAGTTGTGCAAACCACAACAAAAACAGCTCACCATCTTGACAATGCAAGCCATTTAGCAGAAACACAATTCCGAAATGTGGCTAAAGACGTCATGTAGGACTATTCTCAATCAAAAATGAGAATGATAAGGCCAGAAAATAAACAACAGCGGCACGAAAACATACAGTTGAAGTCGGAAGTTTACATACACTAAGGTTGGAGTCATTAAAACTCGTTTTTCAACCAGTCCACAAATGTGCTGTTAACAAACTATAGTGTGGGCAAGTCGGTTTGGGTATCTACTTTGTGCATGACACAAGTAATTTTCCAAAAATTGTTTACAGACAGATTATTTCACTTATAATTCACTGTATCACAATTCCAGTGGGTCAGAAGCTTACATACACTAAGTTGACTGTGCCTTTAAACAGCTTGGAAAATTCAAAGAAATTATGTCATGGCTTTAGAAGCTTCTGATAGGCTAATTGACATAATTTGAGTCAATTGGAGGTGTTCCTGTGGATGTATTTCAAGGCCTACCTTCAAACTCAGTGCCTCTTTGCTTGACATCATGGGAAAATCAAAAGAAATCAGCCAAGACCTCAGAAAAAAAATTGTAGACCTCCACAAGTCTGGTTCATCCTGGGGAGCAATTTCCAAATGTCTGAAGGTACCACGTTCATCTGTACAAAAAATAGTACGCAAGGATAAACACCATGTGACCATGTAGCCGTCATACCGCTCAGGAAGGAGACTCGTTCTGTCTTCTAGAGATGAACTTACTTTGGTAAGAAAAGTGCAAATCAATCCCAGAATAACAGCAAAGGACATTGTGAAGATGCTGGAGGAAGAGGTACAAAAGTATCTACATCCACAGTAAAACAAGTCCTATATCGACATAACCTGAAAGGCCACTCAGCAAGGAAGAAGCCACTGCTCCAAAACCGCCATAAAAAAGTCAGACTATGGTTTTCAACTGCACATGGGGACAAAGATCGTACTTTTTGGAAAAATGTCCTCTGGTCTGATGAAACCAAAATAGAACTGTTTCGCCACAATGACTATCGTTATGTTTGGAGGAAAAAGGGGGAGGCTTGCAAACCGAAGAACACCATCCCAACCGTGAAGCACAGGGGTGGCAGCATCATGTTGTGGGACTGCTTTGCTGCAGGAAGGACTGGTACACTTCACAAAATTGATGGCTTCATGAGAAAGGAAAATTATGTGGATATATTGAAGCAACATCTCAAAACATCAGTCAGGAAGTTAAAGCTTGGTCGCAAATGGGTCTTCCAAATGGACAATGGTCCCAAGCATACTTCAAAGTTGTGGCAAAATGGCTTAAGGACAACACATTCAAGGTATTGGAGTGGCCACCACAAAGCCGTGACCTCAATCCTATAGAAGATTTGTGGGCCGAACTGAAAAAGCTTGTGCAAGCAAGGTGACCTACAAACCTGACTCAGTTACACCAGCTCTGTCAGGAGGAATGGGCCAAAATTCACCCAATTCATTGTGGGAAGCTTCTGGAAGGCTACCCAAAACGTTTGACCCAAGTTAAACAATTTAAAGGCAATGCTACCAAATACTAATTGAGTGTATGTAAACGTCTGACACTCTGGGATTGTGATTAAAGAAATAAAAGCTGAAATAAATAATTCTCTCTATTATTCTGACATTTCACATTCTTAAAATAAAGTGGTGATCCTAACTGACCTAAGACAGGGAATTTTTACTAGGATTAAATGTCAGGAATTGTGAAAAATTTAGTTTAAATGTATTTGGCTAAGGTATGTAAACTTCTGACTTCAACTGTATAGTAAGACTCTACAAAGACAACTAAAACGTACTCTGCTACTAGCTATTGATTCCTCTTTTATCTCAATACTAAGCAGTGACATATCTGGGTGAGTCCTGTTAGAGGCCTGAAACCTGATGCATGGATGGTTCAATCTCTAGCAGGAGTCTGGACAGCTGCTTCAGAGGCAGGAATTGACACTGTCCATCAAATTATCTTGAGCTCCTGCACTAAAAAAACACAAAAACATCCATACGGCAAAACATACAACTGACATCAAACTAACCAGAGGCAATACATTGACTCTTTACCATCTTCCATTGTGCTACAGCGCAGGTGATCTTCGATATCCGGATGAAGAGTGCAATATAGAGGGTATTCGGAAAGTATTCAGACCTCTTAACTTTCACATTTTGTTAAGTTTTTCCCCTCAATCTACCCGCAGTAGTCCATAATGACGAAGGAAAAAGTGTTTTTTAGCAACATTTTGAAAATAAGAAAATTAAATATCACATTTACATAAGTATTCAGACCCCTTACTCAGTACTTTGTTGAAGTACCTTTGGCATCGATTATAGCCTCCAGTCTTCTTAGGTATGACACTACAAGCTTGGCACACCTGTATTTGGAGAGTTTCTCCCATTCTTCTCTGCAGATCCTCTCAAGCTCTTTCAGGTTCGATGGGGAGTGTCGCTGCATAGTTATTTTCAGGTCTCTCCAGAGATGTTAGATCAGGTTTGAGCTATGGCTGGGTCACTCAAGGACATTCAGAGATTGTTCCTGAAGCAACTCCTGCGTTGTCTTGGCTGTGTGCTTAGGATTGTTGTCCTGTTGGAAGGTGAACCTTTGCCCCAGTCTGAGGTCCTGAGCGCTCTGGAGCAGATTTTCATAAAGGATCCCTCTGTACTTTGCTCCGTTCACCTTTCCCTCGATCCTGACTAGACTCCCAGTCCCTGCCGCTGAAAAACAACACCACAGCATAATGCTGCCACCACCATGCTTCACCGTAGGGATGGTGCCAGGTTTCCTCCAGATGTGACACATGGCATTCAGACCAAAGAGTTACATTTTTGTTTCATCAGACCAGAGAATTTTGTTTCTCATGGTCTGAGAGTCCTTTAGGTGCCTTTTTGCAATCGCCAAGCGGTCTGTCGTGCCTTTTACTGAGGAGTAGTTTCCGTCTGGCCAGTCTACCATAAAGGCCTGATTGGTGGAGCGCTTCAGAGATGGTTGTCCTTCTGGAAGCCTCTCATCTCTACAGAGGAACTTTGGAGCTCTGTCAGAGTGACCATCAGGTTCATGGTCACCTCCCTGTCCAAGGCCCTTCTCCCCCGACTGCTCAGTCTGGCTGAGGGGCCAGCTCTAGGAAGAAGCCACTGTGTTCATGGGGACCAAAGCTCCAGAAATGTTTTAGTAACCTTCCCCAGATCTGTGCATCGACACAATCCTGTCTCGGGGGTCAAACGACAATTCCTCTGACCTCATGGCTTAGTTTTTTCTCTGACATGCACTGTCAACTGTGGGACCTTATAAGGACAGGTGTGTGCCTTTCCAAATCATGTCCAATCAATTCAATTTACAACAGGTGGACTCAAATCAAGTTTTAGAAACATCAAGTATGATCAATAGAAACAGGATGCACCTTAGCTAATTTTTGAGTCTCATAACAAAGGGTCTGAATACTTATGTAGATAAGGTATTTATTTTTATTTTGAATACATTTGCAAAAAAAAATGTATTACGGGGTGTCATTACGGGGTGCTATCTATAGATTTATGAGGTAAACATTTTTTAAATCCATTTTAGAATAAGGTTGTAACGTACCAAATTTTAGAAAAAGTCATGGGGTTTGCATACTTTACAAATGCACTGTACAAGAGTAGCTGTGGTGTGTTTCATTACACACCACCTCTTAATTTTGTCACCATTGAACCTGAAGGTTGACATAAACTGTGACTCGCTTCAGGAAACTAAGCATATGTCGAGCATCACTACTTTACAGGAGAGGCATTTCAACGTAGACACATCGGTACGTGTAGGTAATAATGCCGAGGGAGTCAAAAAGAGAACACACAGAAGAAGGCTTTGTATAAAATACCTGTCTCTGGATTATATCTTCAAACTAAGGGTAACCATGTCATCCATGACAGAAAGGGAGAAGCGTTCATCCCATGTATACGGGTAAGAGAGTCTAGCTTGCTACATTTTCAGATACTATAAGTTTCTAATTTTGTCAGAAAGGCATTTTCATTGTAAGTTAACGCGTACTGTTAGCTAACTAGCTAACGTTAGCTGGCTTGCTCGCTAGCTAACGTTACGTGTATGATCTGTGTAGTAATATTATTTGTATCTCAGAGACATTTGCATTGCTAGTTATAGCCTGATGTTAGCTAGCTAGCTAACATTGAACCTAGCTAGTTGGTTAGCTTTAGCTACCAGCAGATTCATGAAGGATAGGAACATTATGAGTTGGGATTATGAATCATTGTTCAGCTAGCTAGCTCCATGTCCAAACAAAAGACTCCACTATGCAAGTAACCATTTCACTGTACCATTTATACTTTCTGTAATTATCCTGTGCATGTGACAAATAAACTTTGATATAGTGTGTGTTTACCAGAGACGGTAATGTGAAGAGCATTACCGTTGTCGGCTATATATGGTCATTATTTGAATTGACTAGCCAGCTAATTCAACGTTATCTAGCTAGCTAACAAGCTAGAAACGAACCAAAACATTGTTTAAAAGTTGCTTTTAGTTGCCTGGTTTGCTAGATCGACATTTTTAAACGAATGGGTTTCGGACCACCAGGCTGTTGATGTCATGCAGCCTGTCGTTTTTGTGTTTATACATGTTCATAGCGACAATGACAAGTTTGATGTCGGACAACAATAGAATGTTCACTGCGACAACTATCCTCAGACATGTCGATAGACGCAGTATAAACCAGCCTTTAGTCTTGAAATCTTTGTCTGTTTAGTACACTACCGTACTCACTCTATATAGCACATGGCCTCACATGTGAATCCTTAAAGAGATGGGTGGGGCTAAAGCTTAAGAGGCTGTGAACGATGCTGAATGGGTGTAGACAAAGAAGAGCACTCTAGTGTGTGTACCAAAACAATTCAAGGGCCATTTTCTCAAAAGTGGCGATACAAGTTTATCACTTTCAAAGCAGAATTACTTTCCCATTGTTACTCAACACTAGTATATGATATACCCTTTTCTCGCTCTGAATCTCGACATTTATCCAATGTAAAAAACACAATTTCAAATCATTTTGCTACATAAGACCAAACTGAGCTGGTCAGTCACAAATAGAGAGTGATTTGTGTGACAATGACACGGATGTGCTATATAAAGTAAAGCGGGGCTCATAATTTTCAGGAATAAAAAGGTCAATTAAATTTACATGACCTTGATTCGAGTAAATGTAACTCACATTGGCCATCACGTCAATTCACTCAAAAAATAATTTACTAAAGGTCTGCTCTGGAGGCCTGCCAAGGCCTTGTGCTCAATTGAAAAGGGCTCCATTAGAGACCGAGACAGTATGCAACCAGCGCCTCCAGGAGCCCATCAGCAGGAGTCTCACAACCACTCCCAGATGGCCCTCCCTGCTGATGCCAGAATCATTCTGCTGCACTGACCTTGAGATGCAGGGAGGCTTCTACTGTAAACACTCCAGGTGCTTTACTGTCTGACACATCACTGATCAGTCTTAAAGTCCCAATAACATCTAGCCTGTATGGTTTTGAGTTAGTGGGGGGGAAGTAACAGTCCGAGAATAAGTCTGAGAATAAAGCTCAAAACAGAACATTGGTATAATTTCCAACCAATCATACAAATTCATAGCTTCTCCAAAATAACCTAATGTAGTTTTCATCAAAGTGCTATAAATGAGAGTGTAGTCTATTATCTTATTATGTAGGCTGCCAGTATCCTATAAATTATGAAATTCAGCATTTGCATTACGCACAAGCCTATGTGTTCAACATGAGCTAAAAAAGAGCAATTTTGTAGCATAACTTCATCCACCGTTGAAATCTCCATCTGGGAAAGGTCAATATGCCATTTCTATGGCAATAGGATTGACACAGTGCCAGTTCAAACAGCCATGGCAATTTATGATGAACCCCACGAGTCCCAATGTACTTTCACTTCACTAATCACAGTAATTTTTCAGAGTCCTCCGACTATTTGATGTTGTTGAATGACTAAACCTATACATTGGATTTGATATGTTAAAGCAATAATAAGTGAATTCCGGAATGTCCAAGTATTAAATGTGGTAGGGTTTAAAACAGCAGTGCCATCAAAATACACTCGTAGATGTATCAACTTGTTTTATTTCAGGACAGTGTTGTTGTTCATGAATTAAGATGCCTCTGAAGATATGAAGCTCTAGTTCCAGTGAAAGCAAAGTTAACTAAATAACAAACAAACATTTTTTTGCTGCTGCCTCAGCCTATCAAAGTCAAAATCCCAATAACAGCAAGCTGGGAATAAGGGTTTGCATTGGAACCAAGACACCATGGGTTGCTTTTGGCTATCACAAATGGGAAACAAAACCACCAAACAGTTTGCGACTTCACAGACAACATTACTGAGAGCAACACTCAGGCAAAACCAAACCCTGGAAACACATTGGAGTCTAACACCCAGTTGGATGCATCATCCGCACTACTGCATCAATCTATATTAACTGAGCGCTCGCTCACCTGTTGATGGAAATGTGGAAATGAACAGTGAAGTCTATCGGACCTGTCATGAAAGATGTATGAAGATCAATCTGATCTAATGCAAGAACCCCTGGGCTGTGTTCATTAATGTCAAACATTGATCAAAAGCATGACTCATAACTTGTAGTAGAAGAATCACGAATGCCTTGAGAAACTGCCAGAAAATAGTACATTTTACTCACACACAATCCTGTTTCAGACTTCTAGACAGTCTCTGAACACTTAGCTCTGAGAGATGTCCTAGCGTAATCCACACTGCTTACATTTGCAGGAAATGGACTTCATCTGGCTAGTTCTACACGTCAGCCTCAATAACTATAAGAAACATGGCACTCCGCCATCAATCGCTTTACAGAATGTTTTACAGTCCAAAGACATTTGATACATTTGCACAAAGCTTAATTCTTAAATGCTGCCACTGCCAGATAAAATAATATAGATTAAACTTCTCATTAGGTTTTAGTGGTGAAAGAACAAAGGGCATCAGAGTTAAACACACTTTCCCATCAGAGTTAACACAGGGTACAGGCCTCTCACTAGGTGACACATTGTGGTGTACTAACTGTACTGTAATGTAGCCTAGTGCCACATTTCAGTCAGGGGCTGAGGGGTGGCAGGTGAACGCAAGGTTAATTATCTTCATTACAGCTTAATTTACACAAAGACACCAGTTCACATTTCATAACAAAGGAGCAGGGGTCACATCTCCATCTCTCAAAATACCTTTTATATCTCCTCAGTGTCAACTACTGCTGATCTAATGGTTACACGGAGCTCAAACCACTTGGTTAAACATACAGTACTTAGTTATAATTCCCATGTAATGATGATGGCCTCAGAGAAGAGAATCTAAACAGCTTTTTCCAGCTGACATCATGTCCAGTGTAATGTTATCAGAGAACAGGGGACACTCACTTTTACCAGCAAGTCACCTGTGCAACTAGAGTGAAAAAAAACCTCTAGATCACCTTTACTCCACGCACAGAAACACATACAAAGCTCTCCATTTGGCAGATTTGACCATAACTATCATCCTGAATCCTACTTACAACCAAAAACTCAAACTGGAAGTACCAGTGCTCAATACGGAAGTTGTCAGAAAACTCAAATATAAAGTACCAGTGCTCAATACAGAAGTGGTCTGACGAAGCAGATTATACACTACAGGACTGTTTCGATAGCACAGACTGGAATATGTTCCTGGATTCATCCTATAATATTGAGGAGTTTACCACATCAGTCACCGGCTTCATGAATAAGCGCATCGATGAAGTCGTCCCCACATTGACCTTACATACATATCCCAACCAGAAGCCATGGATTACAGGCAACATCCACACAGAACTAAAGGTAGGAGCTGCTGTGTTCAAGGAGCGGGAAACTAATCCGGACGATTATAAGGAATCCCGCTATGAAGTCTGATGACCCATCAAACAGTCAAAACATCAATACAGGACAAAGATCGTATCCTACTGTGCCGGCTCTGACGCTCAGCATATTTTGCAGGGCTTGCAAACTATCACGGATTACACAGGGAAACCCAGACGTGAGCTGCACAGTGACGCGAGCCTACCAGACGAGTTAAATTCCTTCTATACTCACTTTGGGGCAAGCAACACTGAACTATGCATGAGAGCACCAGCTGTTTCAGGGGACTATCTGATCTCACTCTCTGTACCCAACATGAGTAAGACCTTTAAACAGGTTAACATTCACAAGGGCGCGGGACCAGACGGATTACCAGGACGTGTACCCAAAATATGCGCTGACGAGCTGGCAACATTTTCATCTTCTCCTTGACCCAGTCTGTAATACCTATGTTTAAAGCAGACCATCATAGTGTGTCCAAGATCACCAAAATACCCTGTTTAAATTACTATTGCCCTGTAGCACATCTGTAGCCATGAAATGCTTTGAAAGGCTGGTCATGGCTAACATTAACAACACCCTCCAAGACACCCTGGACCCACTCCAATTCGCATGTTGCCCCAACAGATCCACTCCAACTATTGCACTCCACACTGGACAAGAGGAACACCTACTGTGAGAATGCTGTTCATTGACTATTGCAGCATCCAATACCAAAGCTCATCACTAAGCTCAGGACCCTGGGACTAAACACCTCCCTCTGCAACTGGATCCTGAACTTCCTGACAGGCCATCCCCAGGTGGTGAGGATAGGCAACAACACATTCATCATGCTGACCCTAAACACGGGGACCCCTCTGGGGTGCGTGCTTTATCCCATCCTATACTCCCTGTTCACCCATGACTGTGTGGCCACGGACAACTCCAACACCATCATTAGGTTTGCTTAAGACACAAGGTTGGTTGGCCTGAGCACCGATGATGATGAGACAGCATATAAGGAGGTCAGTGACCTGGCAGTGTGGTGCCAGGAGCTGATCGTGGACTACAGGAATGGGGCCGAGGACGCCCCCATCCACTTCAACAGGGCTGTAATGGAGGGGGCAGAGAGGTCCAAGTTCCTCAGTGTCCACATCACTAAAGAATGATCATGGTCCACGGAATTGATTTGACAACATCCGGTGAAATGGCAGAGCGCCAAATTCAAATTAAATTATTAGAAATATTTAACTTCCATACAATCACAAGTGCAATACACCAAATTAAAGCTTTACTTCTTGTTAATCTAGCCACCGTGTCAGATTTCAAAAAGGCTTTACGGCGACAGCAAACCATGATATTATCTGAGGACAGCACCCCATCAAACAAACACGGACAATCATATTTCAACCCACCAGGCGCGAATAATACATTATGGCCTTTCTCTTGCATTTCAAAGATGATGGTAAAATTTTTCAAAGATGATGGTACACAAAAAAATACAAAATAACTGCTTTTTTATTCTTGAATAATCTTTAACCAGATCTATTGTGTTATATTCTACTACATTCCTTTCACATTTCCATAAACTTCAAAGTGTTTAATTTCAAATGGTACCAAGAATATGCATATCCTTGCTTCAGGGCCTGAGCTACAGGCAATTAGATTTGGTATGTCATTTTAGGCTAAAATTGGGGGAAAAAAGGGGCTTAAGAGGTCAAATAGCTACCTGAACTATCAGCATCAACCCTTTTTGCACTAACTCTTTTGATTCATCACATATGTTGCTTCTACTGTTTAAATTCTATCCTGTTGCCTATTCACTTCATCCCAAGTTATTGTTACTCATTGTATATTTATTGCCTGTGTTAATATTTTGCTATTATAAAATTCTAAAAAAAATCTCTGCATTGTTGGGAAAGGCCCGTAAGTAAGCATTTCACTGTTAGTTTACACCTGTTGTTTACAAAGCATGTGACAAATAAAAGTATTATTTGATTTGGACTGACAGAGCAAGCTATAGTGAAAAAAGGTCACATGAAGCGATGCCTTAACTCCTTGCTGATTGTTTGAGCAAACAATATTGGTTGAGTGCTTGCACTTGAACAGCAGACTGAACAGAGTGATGGTCCTTACCTCGAAATTTCTTGGGTGGGTTGTTAAGGTCGCCTGTGTCTGGCTGTACCACACAGCGGTCATCCACAAGCCTGGGGACAGGAGGAGCAATGACAGCTGTCAAACACTCAGAATATTAATCTCTCTGACTGCACATCCATCTAGCCTCCAAAAACAGACAAACAATAACATCAGCTACAATTTTCCTCCTCAGCAGTGGATGCTACTGCTGCACGTGCATACACAGTACAAATAATGATGTTGAGTCGCTCAATACTTTAAAGAGATCTTTTAAATACTTTAAAGGAAATTTGAAGATGAAACAATAACAAAGCTGGGCACCCCACCGCTGTTTTGGGAAAAGGCTGAGGGATGGGACAGGAGAAATGTTACCACATTGAAATTCTTAAGACAGAGCTATGGATGCTGAGTTGACTTTTATTTCAGTATACATGGCAGCTAAAAGCTGAATTGCATACACACCAAGAAATCAAAGTGAACCAATAAATGTCTTAGGTAGCTAATCCAGCAAGTTCAGGCGTCTGATGGATGGGTCATGGAGGGTTGTTCAAGCACTTTGGATCATGAACGGAGCAGCGTAGAGGAAACATCGATGGAGGAGGAAGCATCTCAGTCACAGCCAGGTGCTTAAAGACAGATAGGGCCGCAGCCTCAGCAGCGCACCTCGCCATGCCCAACAGCCACTCCGTGCTCAAACAGCACCACCATTAGTGCAGCACCCACTTGAGTGATGCCACTGCTGCCACTGGCGCACAGGCTCATCAATATTTGGTAACAAAAGCAAGGATTGACTGGAGGCTAGGACTGACCATCCATGGACTGATCATGCATGACATTAAAATGACAGTTTGAACCATGTTTTAAGGCTATATAGTGTTTGTTTAGGCCTACATTTACATTGTTTACAAACATTGGAGTAAAACAAGCTTGTATTTTGGGGTTCTGCTGGGGTATATTCTTTAAGAATCAATGGGTATACATAATTTAGAATTGCAAAAAATGGATATAGCAACTGCAGATTGCCCCTTCAGTCTCCATCTTCATTATTACACCCGTCTCTTTCACTCCTAAGCATGACTGTCATTTTGATCCAGGCTATCCTGCATGTGTCACCAATCAGCATCACAATGCATAATACCACTACTTCATTGTATCAACAAAAGGAATATTGGTCAAGAATTGTAGAGGGCAGATTGCTGTGGGAGATGCCCATCAAACTCAGTATGCCCAATTTTGGCTAAGCAGAGCAGAGGCATCCAGCTGCCCTCTCTGGAGGCTGCACATTGAGAGAACCTATAAGGACATAAAGGCCTGAGACCAAACTGCCTAAACAGTGGATGTGAGCTGTGTATCACCCGCTACCCGCTGTAGGGGCATTCACAGCAATTCTAAGCCAGTCTGCTCACTCAGACCTAAGCCAAACCTTCTGAGCTAAAAATAAACAGAGCAAGAACAGCTTCGGCAGAGATTCCTGGCTTAAATGTATATATATATTTGAGGGGTTATTATGAAAATAAATATTTGGTTTGGGAGAAGCTGGTGAAATATCAAAAGGATTGGGGCTTTGCCTGTGAATAAAACTTTTAGGGTGTTAAAACTTGCGGTTTCAAAAGCATTTTTCCCCCTCATTATTACAAATAATAGTTCTTAATACACGCCTATTCACACTTAACTCCTAAACATCTAAAACCATTGTGCCTTATGAACCAACACAGCTGAATTAATATTGGAGGCACTGGGAATCTGAACACCTGAACATCTGGGATTGGCATTTCTCGAACACTCTCTGTTTGATTCCTATGTTGGTGCAGCAATGCAAGAATCAGAATTAGGCCTGTTATTGATCCTCGTTCTTGGAGAATTCTGCTGAAGCATTTACACTATTAGGATCTAGCATTTTAATAACATTTGTTGCTCTCATACCTGTGTAGTTACACTGTAATTACACTAGTCACAACATTGTATTGACATGTTACATGGGCTAATATTTTGTAACTAATAATAATGACGAAGTTGGGTGCTTTTTCTTTATTACACAAGAGGCATATACTACCTGGGAAATAGCAAGACACGCTCAACTCCCTTATTTTGCAATTACAATGCACTTAGTAAAATAATATGTAACTACAACGTTACTGTAGTAATTAGTGTAACTACACTGTTATAAGACCCATGAAAATCCTTTTCATAATAGCTCAGTCAGATTTACTACTGGCTGCAAAACACAGGATGCTTAGCAGGTAGTCTGAAATATAAATATGACACCTCCATGGGGTTCTGGATCCAGTCCAGGCAGCATTTTCCTATTATAGCCCATGCAGTGTGTAGGCTATGTATCGTACTGTAGGACATTCTTATGTTTAGATTTTAAAAAATACACTGTAAGCATCTCCCCAAGGGGAATGAATGGGGTTACGATAGTTGTACTTGTTTTACATATCAAATTACTAATATTTTGTCCATGTATCACATGGATGAACTGCATTGTGCCGATAATGGAAAGATTCAGGCCTATCTGCATTAATGACTCCTGCAAGATGTCATTCAACTGGATTTGTATGCAGAGATCGTTTTGATTGCTCGTCCTGATACTTTGTGCAAATTCTTTGGGGACCTTCTGGATTATGTGTGTATTGTTTTGTACTGCTTGGGATGGCTGCACTGCTGCAGCCAGAAACAAAAGCATTCCGTTGCACCTGTGATAACATCTGCAAATCTGTGTATGCAGCCAATAAACTTTGATTTGAGCCTGTAAAGAAGTGTAATGGCGGATATGTAAAATCACCAGAGGGCTTCAGTCTTGCTTTGTGTTCCAGGATGCAGCCAGCCAAGGAAAGATTATAGGCCCTGGTACAGTAGCAAACAGAACAGTCCTCTCTAAATCAGCTGCAGACCAGGTGGCTCATTATACAGCTGTCTCTCAGTGGTCAGTATGATACACAGAGACAACCAACAACATCACAGCCTCCTGTACACTGCCTGCTGTTGCTTTATAAAAAAAAAAGTGATTACCAGTGCAACGTTGGCAACTTGACAAACAAGCACTGTCAAGTAGGGCATTGACAGTCATGGGATTTTGGAAGACAGTAATTGACCAGCCAAATGACCGCGGTTAACGTAAGAACCATTTTTAGACCCAGATGTTCTCCTCTCCTCCGCTCCTGACCATGTGAGCTGCCATAGAAATAGAATGAATAGAACAGGCGTCCCCATTCAAGTCAATGGTGGCATAATGGGTGGACATTGCGAGAGTACCGGAATTGTCTCACGTCAGACAGGATCACTAAAAATAAGTTATTTATTCAACTCTAAATGTGCATGGAAATGTGCTAGCTAGTGTCTGCATGCTGGCTGAACCAGTCTCAAATCAATCCATATGAAAACGGCAGTTCACACATTCAATGCTTAATGCACCCTCTAGCTAGCTAGCGTAGTGAAATTCTATCTAATAGCACAAATTAGCTTTCCTGATAAGGCAGTTTGTTTTGCCATGATTAATGTGCAGAGTTCTGCAGCACAGCTGACCGCTCTAGCTGATACATTATCGTGTTGGCCAAATGTTACAAAGTAGCAAGTAAGATACATGCTGATTTCTAAGAATAGTCCCAAAACTGTGTCAACGGTGTCATCATACAAGTTCATCAACAAGCTTGCAAACTAGCAGAGGTGGAAAAAGTACCCAGAGTAAAAGTAAATATACCTTATTAGAAAATAACTCAAGTAAAAGTGAAAGTTGCCCAGTACAATACTACTTGAGTAAAAGTTTTAAAGTATTTGGTTTTAAATATACTTAAGAATCAAAAGTAAAAGTGTAAATCATTTCAAATTCCTTATATTAGGCACCATTTTTTTGTTTTTAAAATCTACGGATAGCCAGGGGCACGCTCCAACATAGCCAGGGGCACGCTCCAACATAGCCAGGGGCACGCTCCAACATAGCCAGGGGTACGCTCCAACATAGCCAGGGGTACGCTCCAACATAGCCAGGGGCACGCTCCAACATTGCCAGGGGCACGCTCCAACATAATTTACAAACAAAGCATGTGTTTAGTGAGTCTGCCAGATCAGAGGATGACCAGGGATTTTCTCTTGATAAGTGTGTGAATTAGACAATTTTCCTTTCCTGCTTGGCATTCAAAATGTAACGGGTGTAAAGTACTTAAGTAAAAATACTTAAGTAGTTTTTTGGGGTATCTGTACTTTACTTTTTATATTTTTGACAACTTTTACTTCACTACATTCCTAAAGAATTTGTGTACTTTTCACTCCATAAAGTTTCACTGACACCCAAACTGCAAACTAGCTACCATAATGGCTATTCAAACAAGCTAGCACTGGGCTGCTAGCTGGGGCAAGTTTGATCAGCTGATCGCACATGGTTTGCCATTGTAGCCAGTGCATCATAGCTACGGATAGCAGAGTGATTTTTTGATGGAGTGACCATCTAGCTATGCGCTTCCCGATCCTCTCATGACCACGGCTGTCCATCTGCAGGATTCTTCAAGAAGCTTTCAAAACAGACTTGATCTAGCTACTGTTGTAGCCTATACTTATTTTTGAACAACTTGTTTATTTTGCTTAACAAGTGCTTTGAGATTCTGTCTAATGAAAAGCACTATAAAAGTTTAATAAATTACTATAATTTTCAGAATTAAAAACAGATTAACAAAAAAAAATGGCAGATGAGCAAAATCGTGATTTTTAGACATGAGTTCCACGTTTGGTTAGACAGATGGCTTCTGGCAACTGTGTGTCGCAAAGCAGGAAGTAAAATACGTGCTGTGATTTGTTGATTCAACTTAACTGACATTACAAAAATTATATTCCATTGCATGAGCCACATCAGTTAACATAATTTAAATGTATATTCTACATTATCATGGAAATTATTGCATCACAATACCAGGCAGCCATTGCGAGTGTACCCATGGCTAAAAGGTGCTGTGAAAGATGCAAGTTTGTGTTCTCGGAAGTAGCCTATGGCAACTACTCGTCTCCTCCATTGCAAAACTACTGAATCTTAGGAGTCAATTCCTAGCTTGACACCCGGAAATGGGAGTCGACGGGCAAGGAATCAAGGAATCTATCCTTTTGGTTTCAACTCCCCACCACTAGTGTCTAGGCAACTAAGACGTGTTTGCTACAACACCTTGCTGGTTTGAGCAAGGAGCAAGAAGGCTTCATTATGCTGTTAAGAGTCAATATTACGGCAGAAACGGACTCAGGGGCCAGATAGTGATGAGGTATGATTAAAACTGCTAAACGAGGAGGCTAAGAGTAGAAAGGGCAATACAGATGCCAACAAAATGGCAGGAGCAGAAAATGGAGGAGGAACAGGCTGAAATAATTTATAACCTTCCAGAAGTGTTGTCAAGTCCATCAGCCTTTTGTGAATCCAGTCACGGTTCAGTCAATGATCTCCCTCAACCCTCACTTTGGCCTTGATGAAAGTTGAGGTGCAAAAATGCTCTCTGATTCTCTTTGATAAATGGGTATCAGCACTTAGAGGAAGAACTGAAGTTTACATTTTATCAATTTTACAGTTCATTGCATAAGCTCTCAATATTTAAATTCAAACACAGGAAGCAAAATAATTGAAGCCACTTAGGCCCATCATTTCAGGGTTTACTAATGGTACAACTTGGGAGAAAGAGGAGAGCCAACACATCCCATAAACCTCCCACAATATGACATCACCTGCATCGTGTCCCATTGACACAATCCCATTCAGTATAACATGTTTCTCATTCAACCCCATCCCTCTCTTCCCTGACACTCATCTTTCCTATGGTTTTCCCTTTTTCCTTCATCTCACTCTCTTATTTGCTAATAACACCCTCACTTCTCTTTTTCCCCATTTCCACTGCTATCCTGCATCAGCTGGACTCCAAAAGTACGTGACCACTCTCTGCCTCTCACAGTCCAGTTCCAAACACTCTCTGCCTTGCCATTTATCAAAGTGTGTTCTAAGGGCATAGAACAGTATCACCTCAATGACAATAATTCTGCAATCTTGCTGTTCTTATTATACACTTCACCACCACGATGTTTCTTCCATAAGAATGGAATTAGCACGGATTTATTCTGCTAATAACATTGGGGGAGCAAACATGATTAAACTTGTGAAGTAAAAGCCATGACTCAGACTAAGCAATTAACTATAAATCCCTCCATTATTCTACGTTATCACCTTGGCTGCAGATCCAGCTGTCTCCCTGGCTTCAAACACCAATAAGGTTCATATTTCCACTGGTACCTGGATCTGTCTGTGTATTTGCATGCGTACATGTACTGTACTGTGACAGACATGAGTCTATGGGCATGCATCTATTCAATTAAAGATAATGTTTTTCATGAATATCAGTGGGGTTTCAATGAGAATTCAAGTTGAGAGGGATGGGATTCATACGCAGCTGTAAAACAGTAGGCAGACAGACATACCCTAAAGTGCTGATAAATCCACTGGTGGAGCCCTCCGCATAGAGGGAGCAGATGTCGCCTATGTGGAGGAAACTGGACATCTTGTCCGACATGTTGCCTCAACCAGGACCGTGCCTGGAAAAGATGGAACAGACAAGAGTTAGCATGACAAATAAACCACACAGATGTACAGTCATTTACACTGATAAATACTGCATATTTAATTGTATATTATGTATTAAATAACCTATACCGCTATTACCGTGTAATTACAACATTGCTACTATAGTAACTACTGTGTAGTTACATAGGTATAATGGCAACATAAGGTAAAGTGTTGCAAAACATGTGTGCGAATGGATATGTATTGGATTTGTACAGTGTGGAGAATGGGAAGTAAAGCTTTGCTATTGTATGCCAAGATATGGCCCATGTTTACATATTAAACAATCAAACAAACAGTTTGGTGAATGCTGTGTGTATTTGTGTGTCGACATAGGCGAACGAAGGGTGTCAACTAGAGGTCGACAGAGAAATGGGTATGGCTGATTAATTTGGGCCGATTTCAAGTTTTCATAATAATCGGAAATCAGTATTTTTGGGCCGATTTTTTTTATTTTTTATACTTTTATTTAACTAGACAAGTCGGTTAAGAACACATTCTTATTTTCAATGATGGCCTAGGAATGGTGGGTTTAACTGCCTTGTTCAGGGGCAGAACGACAGATTTTCACCTTGTCAGCTCGGGCGATCCACTCTTGCAACCTTACAGTTAACTAGTCCAACGCAATAACGACCTGCCCCTCTCTCGTTGCACTCCACAAGGAGACTGCCTGTTACGCGAATGCAGTAAGCCAAGGTAAGTTGCTAGCTAGCATTAAACTTATCTTATAAAAACAATCAATCATAATCACTAGTTAACTACACATGGTTGATGATATTACTGGATATTATCTAGCGTGTCCTGCGTTACATATAATCTGACTGAGCATACAAGTATCTAAGTATCTGACTGAGCGGTGGTAGGCAGAAGCAGGCGCGTAAACATTCATTCAAACAGCACTTTCGTGCGTTTTCCCAGCAGCTCTTCGTTGTGCGTCAAGCATTGCGCTGTTTATGACTTCAAGCCTATCAACTCCCGAGATGAGGCTGGTCTAACCGAAGTGAAATGGCTAGCTAGTTAGCGCGCGCTAATAGCGTTTCAAACGTCACTCGCTCTGAGCCTTCTAGTAGTTGTTCCCCTTGCTCTGCATGGGAAACGCTGCTTCGATGGTGGCTGTTGTCATTGTGTTGCTGGTTCGAGCCCAGGGAGGAGTGAGGAGAGGGACGGAAGCTACTGTATACTGTTACACCGGCAATACTAAAGTGCCTCTAAGAACATCCAATAGTCAAAGGTTAATGAAATACAAATGGTATAGAGGGGAATAGTCCTATAATTCCTATAATAACTACAACCTAAAACTTCTTACCTGGGAATATTGAAGACTCATGTTAAAAGGAACCACAGGCTTTCATATGTTCTCATGTTCTGAGCAAGGAACTGAAACGTTAGCTTTCTTACATAGCACATATTGCACTTTTACTTTCTTCTCCAACACTTTGTTTTTGCATTATTTAAACCAAATTGAACATGTTTCATTATTTACTTGAGGCTAAATTGATTTTATTGATCTATTATATTAAGTTAAAATAAGTGTTCATTCAGTATTGTTGTAATTGTTATTATTACAAATAAATAAATAAAAATCGTCGGATTAATCGGTATCGGCTTTTTTGGTCCTTCAATAATCGGTATAGGCGTTGAAAAATCAGAATCAGTCGACCTCTAGTGTCAACACAGCCAAATCTCTCACACACAATACAGTACAGAGCAAGAATTGAATAAGGGTCGTTCCATTTGAATTCAATCACTTTCTGACTGCACCCCATTTGATTCCAGCAAAACCTTCCATAATTGATTGCCCATGGTAGACGTGGTCAGAAAGTAACCTTTTGGACCTGAATGCCAAAGCATTCAGGAGATGGAGGTGCTCAAAGTTGACCCTAACATGAGACCTCAATGTCTACATCACTGAAAAATATAAATGGTTGAGATGTATATTATTTGAAAGCTCACAAAAAGGGTTGGTAAATTTCATAATTTCTATATTAAAAAAATATATTTTACGTCAATTACTCAAAACACGTGAATAACGATATTGTTCATGTTCATATACACTGAGTGGACAAAACAAAAAGGAACATATTCCTAATATTGAGTTTCACCCCCTTTTGCCCTCTGAACAGTCTCAATTTGTAGGGCATGGACACTACAAGGTGTCGAAAGCATTCCACAGGGATGTTGGCCCATGTTGACTCCAATGCTTCCAACAGTTGTGTCAAGTTGGCTGGATGTCCTTTGGATGGTGGACCATTCTTGACACACGATAAACTGATGAGTGTGAAAATCCCAGCAGCGTTGCAGTTCTTAACACACACAAATTGGGGCGCCTGGCACCTACCAACATACCCCGTTCAAAACAAATTAAATAGTGTCTTTCCCATTCACCCTCTGAATGGCACACGTACACAATCCATGCCTCAATTGTCTCAAAGCTTAAAAATCCTTATTTAACCTGTATCCTCCCCTTCTACACGGATTGAAGTGGATTTAACAGATGACATCAATACGGGATCATAGCTTTCATCTGGAAGAATCTGGTCACTCAATGTCATGGAAAGAGCAGGTGTCTTTAATGTTTTGTACGCTCAGTGTATGTAGATCAGACTCGATTTTACATCGTCTGAGGTGTTTGTGATGTGCACACCATCGGTTGAGACAAAGTATACTATTGAATACAGGGTGGGTGTCATGTGGCTTATAACTGTACTAAAATCCAAATACAATTAAAATTTAAACTTTCAAGTGCTACCACAAAGCAGGTTGGAGCTCCACACATGATAGAATGTTGACTTGAGTGGGAATATCTATTGTTTTAAATTAAACTGTCAATCTTCCATAGGAAACCTATTGAAATCATAGAAATATAGATAATAGAACAGATATTCCTATGGAAGTCAGCCATCTTTCTGGTAGTAATTGGAAGTTGCAATTTCAATTCAATTTAAATTTAAATAGAGTACCAGCTAAATTGCAGTGGTCTGAAGGGATAGGTCCATTCTCAGAATTCTGTTTCTATGATTGAAATGACACGCACCCTGTATTCAAGAGCATGCATGGCTGGCACAACACAAACACCTCAGATGATGTAAAATAGGGTCTAAGCTACAACATGTGAAAATGAGATGAATTTGAGTTTACAATTTTTTTTAAATATTTGACGTGATGAAGACTTGGATGTCTCATTGTGGGGTAGGGTATGTAAAATGGGTCAACTTTAGGTGCCTCTATCTCCTGATTGTTTGGGTATTCTGGTCCAAAATGTAACTTTCAGACCACTTCTACCATGGGCAAACATGTTTGTAAGGTTTCGTTCAAATCAAAAGAGGTGCAGTCAAAAAGTGATTGAAATCATTATGGAAACAGTGTGTACCAATGAATGCGGCCCTGAGAAAAACTGGTCAGAGCACAGGGCCAAAGTCACTGCATACTGATTGCAGTGACACTGTACCACTTCTGTTGAGAACCTCTGACTGACAGTTAAGAATTCAATGCTACATTCAAATTAACAAACCTGAACAGAAAAACTTATTGGATTAAATGCATTAATAGGTGACATTTGTTATACTATGCACTACAAGACACCATATAACCTCTGAACTAGAGCTGGTGTAATCTAAATTGTCTTTGCTTTCATTATCTGTTTAACATTTACATATCCCTGGGCTTTTGCATGGGACGATAGTCCATTACAGTAGTAATTTAGGACAGAGGTCCTCTTGTACATCACATTTGTTTTAGGTCACTTTTTTTTTAGGACTTGATCATAAATTGTTTCAAATGATAGTGTTCAACAACCAACACAGCTCATGCAGATAGCTGCGAAGTGAGTGATAGCCCACAGAGGCTATATGAATGAAAACTCAAAGAAAATATAACCCTACATTCACAAGCACACTCATCTTTATGGAACACATTGACAAACCTACAACTCTAAATCCCAGAAGTGTCCAAATGGAAATGTCTGTAGACCTATCCATTAGTAATAATAATTACTGTCCAAATCCCCAGTGAAAAACACTTGTTTGTAAACAGGCAGCGCACCTCGTCATCAACATCCCCAATTTAAACCTCATCCAAACAGACGCAAATACTATAGCCACCTACAATGTGGCAATAGGTCTATCTGACTCCATCAGAAACAACCATCTCACAATTATATTTTACTGTTACATGGCTTGTTTATCTACGCTGTCATTGATGTAGGTAGGCAACAATTGCTTGAGATAGGCTTCTGAATCATCAGGATGAAACAAAATGAATCAATACAGATAAAAAGTTAGACTAATCCTACATTTATTCTAACACTAATCCCAAACATTAGATTTGTTTGACAATGACTATATTGATACATTGTAATTACAATGTTGGGCTACGTTGCCAGTCTTTGCCTGCTTGCTAGGATACATGGTTACATCCTGAGTGAAGCTGTCAAATGCAACGGAGTCGCATAAACCACACATTTACCGCTTGGTTACATTGTGTCAGTATTGCCCACAGCTGCCATGTCACTTTGAGTCTAAAACACTCTGAAATTTTGACGTCTTAAATTTCAGGTTTAATCCTACTATACAGGCCCATTTTGGTGAACTTGAAATGCAATGCAATAAAAACGGTAGGAAGCCGTAGCCTACTAACGTTATGTCGAGGTAGGCTAGCTACAACTTATGGGTTAGCCGTACTGTACTTCCTTGACAATTGACGTTTGATGAGGATGCTCCTCGCAAAACTAAGCTACAGGATGAGGATGTGCATAGGATTTTACCTTCACAAAAGGAAGAATGCGACGAAAATAGAAGAGATTCAGGAAGGATCAGCAAACGTGAATTTCTACTGCGCTGTCCTCGTTTAATTCCATGATACCCGGCTGACACTCCAGTGAGAACACCACGTCTCTGACAGCTGAATTTGTCCTCAGCGGCAATCCCCTTCTTACCTCCTCCACATGCACTTTGAAGAAACGCCCCTTTCGCTATATATATATATATATATATACTGTATATATATTTGGACACACCTACTCATTCATTTTTCTTTTTTTTTAACACTGAAAACATCAAAACCATAAAACAACACATATGGAATCATGTCGTAACCAAAAAAGTGTTAAACAAATCAAAATATATTTTAGATGTTAGATTCTTCAAAGTAGCCGCCCATTGCCTTTATGACAGCTTTGCACACTGTTGGCATTCTCTCAACCAGCTTCACCTGGAATGCTTTTCCAACAGTCTTGAAGGAGTTCCCACATATGCTGAGCAGTTGTTGGCTGCTTTTCCTTCACTCTGCGGTCCAACTCATCCCAATCCATCTTAATTGGGTTGAGGTAGGTTGATTGTGGAGGCCAGGTCATCTGATGCAGCACTCCATCACTCATTCTTGGTCAAATAGCCCTTACACAGCCTGTACAGTAGGTGTGTTGGTTCATTGTCCTGTTAAAAAACAAATTATATTCCCACCAAGCATAAACCAGATGGGATGGCATGCTTAGGTAGCCATACTGGTTAAAACCTCTTAGGACTAGGCCCCTTTTTTTTCAATTTCCGCCTGACTGATGTGCCCAAAGTAAACTGACTGTTGCTCAGGCCCTGAAGCCAGGATATGCATATAACTGGAAAGAAAAAACTTTGAAGTTTGTAGAAATGTTAAAATAATGTAGGAGACTATAACACAATAGATATGGTAGAAGAAAATCCAAAGAAAAACCAATCAGAATTTTTTGGGGGAGAGACTATGCTCTTACAATGGAAAGTATAGGGGTATACTTAATTGTAGCTCCCGGGATGCAATTCCTATGGCTTCCACAGGGTGTTAGCAGTCTATGTTCAAAGTTTCAGGCTTGTAACTTCCAAAACAAATAAGAAATATTAGTTTTAGTACAGGGACACATTCTTGGAAATTTGTGTTTGGGCGCGCCATGAAGACAAGATGTACCTGCTAAAATTGGTTTCCTATTGAACATACTTCTTTCCATAAGAAATATTATAGTTTGATTACATTTTAGGGTATCTGAGGAGTAAATAGAAATATATTTTGACTTGTTGAAACAAAGTCTAGGGGTAGATTTTCGGATGAATTTTCTCTGCATTTAAAAAAAGAGGATTAACCAAATCGATGGCAATAAATAAACAGACTTTTTGGGATATAAAGAAGGATTTTATCTAACAAAACGACACTACATGTTTTAGCTGGGACCCTTTGGATGACAAATCAGAGGAAGATTTTTTTTAAAGTAAATTAATATTTAATAGCTATTTGTGAATTTCTGAAACCTGTGCCGGTGGAAAAATATTTTGATGTGGGGCGCCGTCCTCAGACAATCGCGTGGCATGTTTTCTATGTAATAGCTACTGTAAATCAGACAGTGCAGTTAGATTAAGAATGTAAGCTTTCAACCAATATAAAACTCTTCTATGTACCTAAATGTTTAATATCCATAATTTTTATGATTATTTATTGAATTGCGCGCCTTCCAATTTCACCGGAAGTTGTCCCGCTAGGGGGACGCCAATCCCTGAGAGGTTTTAAGTGTGCCTTGAATTCTAAATAAATCACAGACAGTGTCACCAGCAAAGCACCCCCACAGCATCACACCTCCTCCTCCATGCTTCACAGTGGGAACTACACATGCGGAGATCATCCGTTCACCTACTCTGCGTGCCATAAAGACACAGTGGTTGGAAACAAAAATCTAAAATTCAGATTTCCACCGGTCTAATGTCCATTGCTCGTGTTTCTTAGCCCAAGCAAGTATCATCTTCTTATTGGTGTCCTTTAGTAGTGGTTTCTTTGCAGCAATTCAACCATGAAGGCCTGATTCATGCAGTCTCCTCTGAAAAGTTGATGTTGAGATGTGTCTGTTACTTGAACTTTATTTGGGCTGCAATTTCTGAGGCTGGTAACACTAATGAACTTATCCTCTGCAGCAGCGGTAACTCTGGGTCTTCCTTTCCCGTGGCAGTCCTCATGAGAGCCAGTTTCACCATAGCTCTTAATAGTTTTTGCGACTGCACTTGAAGAAACTTTCAAAGTTCTTGAAATGTTCTGTATTGACTGACCTTCATGTCTTAAAGTAATGATGGACTGTTGTTTCTCTTTGCTTATTTGAGCTGTTCCATAACATGTACTTGGTCTTTTACCAAATAGGGCTATCTTCTGTATACCAACCCTCCCTTGTCACAACACAACTGTTTGGCTCAAACGCATTAAGAAATAAGACAAATTCCACAAATTAACTTTCAACAAGGCACACCTGTGAAATGCGTTCCAGGTGACTACCTCATGAAGCTGGTTGAGAGAATGCCAAGAGTGTGCAAAACTTTCTTCAAGGCAAAGAGTGGCTACTTTCAAGAATCTGAAATATAAAATATTTTAATTTGCTTAACACTTTTTTGGTTACTACATGATTACATATGTGTTGTTTCATAGTTTTGATGTCTACACTAGTATTCTGCAATGTAGAAAAAAGTAAAAATAAAGAAAAACCATGGAATGAGTAGGTGTGTCCAAACTTTTGACTGGTAGTGTATATATAGTGCAGCAGTTGTGTTTGGGGAATATTGTTCCAATGAGAAAACTGTTCTTATGCACCACTGACCTATTCCTTTCCAGTCTATGGCACTGGGAGCCATTAAATGATATTGATGTTGAAGTTCATGATATGCCAATAAAGATAGACTTATGTTTAGAGCTGTTTTATAATTGCTGTGTTGATAATTTTTTTGCTTGAAAGTGTATTAGGCCTACTATTATAAACTTTGACACTATGAATAACTTTGTAGGCTAAAGTGTGTCATTATGGATGAACAATTAATTTAAAGTGCAGTCTCTATTTGGGAGTGATTTGTCCAAAACATTTTAACCAAATGTTTCATGTGAGGTGACAGTACAGAATGTCACCTTTTGTTACGTTCGTTGTAACGAGGAGACCAAGGTGCAGCGTGATGTGAATACATTCTTCTTTAATAAAAGGAAGAACACTAAACAAACTATACAAAACAATAAAACAAACATGAAGCTATAAACAACTAGTGCTGACATGCAACTATACATAGACAATAACCCACGAAATACCCAAGGAATATGGCTACGTAAATATGGTCCCCAATCAGAGACAACGATAAACAGCTGCCTCTGATTGAGAACCAATATAGGCAACCATAGGCATAAAAACACCTAGACTAAGACAACCCCATAAACATACAAAAACCCTAGACAGGCCAAAAACACATATATCACCCTTGTCACACCCTGACCTAACCAAAATAATAAAGAAAACAAAGAATACTAAGGTCAGAGGAGCATGACATCTTTATTTCAGGGTATATTCACACATTTATTGTTAACGTTTAAAAATGATATTACTATATGTATCTAGTCCCCCTATTTGAAGAAGTTTTATTTTTTATTTCAAGAAATTATATGATGTTTACATACACCTAGGTTGTAGTCATTTAATCTCATTTTTCAACCACTCCACAAATTTCTTGTTAACAAACTACAGTTTTGGCAAGTTGGTTAGGACATCTACTTTGTGCATGACACAAGTAATTTTTCCAACAATTGTATACAGACAGATTATTTCACTTATATTTCACTTATATTTCACTTATGTGCCTTTAAACAGCTTGGAAAATTCCATGCAGTTTATGAATTGCTTTAGAAGCTTCTGATAGGCTAATTGACATCATTTGAGTCAATTGGAGGTGTACCTGTGGATGTATTTCAAAGCCTACCTTCAAACTCAGTGACTCTTTGCTTGACATTGTTGGAAAATCAAAAGAAATCAGCCAAGACCTCAGAAAATGTTTTGTAGACCTCCACAAGTCTGGTTCATCCTTGGAGCAATTTCCAAACGCCTGAAGGTACCACATTAATCTGTACAAACAATAGTAAGCAAGTATAAACACCATGGGACCACGCAGCCGTCATACCGCTCAGGAAGGAGACGTGTTCTGTCTCCTAGAGATTAACATACTTTGGTGCGAAAAGTGCAAATGAATCCCAGAACAAAAGCAAAGGAAGTTGTGAAGATGCTGTATGAAACAGGTACAAAAGCATCTATTTCCACAGTAAAACAAGACCTATATTGAAACCTGAAAGTCCGCGCAGCAAGGAAGAAGCCACTGCTTCAAACCCCCATAAGAAAAGCCAGACTACGGTTTGCAACTGCATCATACTTTTTGGAGAAATGTCCTCTGGTCTGATGAAACAAAAATATAACTTTTTAGCCATAATGACCATCGTTATGTTTGTTGGAAAAAGGGGGAGGCTTGCAAGCCGAAGAACACCATCCCAACCGTGAAGCACGGGGGTGGCAGCATCATGTTGTGGGGGTGATTTGCTGCAGGAAGGACTGGCGCACTTCACAAAATAGATGGCATCATGAGAAAGGAAAATTATGTGGATATATTGAAGCAACATCTCAAGACATTAGTTAGGAAGTTAAAGCTTGGTTGCAAATGGGTCTTCCAAATGGACAATGACCCCAAGCATACTACCAAAGTTGTGGTAAAATGGCCTAAGGACAACAAAGTCAAGGTATTGGATCACAAAGCCCTGACCTCAATCCTATAGAAAATGTATGGGTCTGCAAGCAAGGAGGCCTACAAACCTGACTCAGTTACAACAACTCTGCCAGGAGGAATGGGCCAAAGCTTGTGGGAAGCTCGTGGATAGGCTCCCTGAAACATTTGACCCAAGTTAAACAATTTAAAGGCAATGGTACCAAATACTAATTGAGTGTATGTAAACCTCTAACCCACTGGGAATGTGATGAAATAAATAAAATATTAAATAAATCATTCTCTCTACTATTACTCTAACATTTCACATTCTTAAAATAATGTGATGATCCTAACTGACCTAAAACAGGGAATTTTTACTAGGATTAAATGTCAGGAATTGTGAAAACTGAGGTTAAATGTTTTTGGCTATGGTGTATGTAAACTTACGACCTCAACTGTAAGTAATTTGGACAAATTCACTTATAGTGTATTAAAGTACTTAAAAGTTCAGCATTTGTTCCCATATTCCTAGCATGCAATGAATGCATCATGCTTGTGACTCTACAAACTTGTTGGATCCTTTTGCAGTTTGTATTGGTTGTGTTTCGGATTATGTTTTTCCCAGCAGGACCTGAATGGTGAATAATGTATCTTGTCATTTATGATTCACTTTTTTTTTTAATGAATATGTATCTGAACACTAAAACATGAATGTGGATGCTACCATAACTATTAATAATCATGAAGAAATCGTGAATAATGATAAGTAAGAAAGTTACAAAGGTCATACACCCCCCAAAAATGCTACATTCTCATGATTGGTAATGGTAAGTGACTAGCCATCTTCAAATGGGGGGACTACATACATAAAGTGCTTTCATTTCTAAATAGTAAAACAGATATGTATGAAAATACCCTCAAATAAAAGTTTACCTTCTGCACTGTCGCCTCATCACATTTGATCTGAAATTCTAAATCCTGCAGTACATAGCCAACTGTACAAATTTTAACTTTACTGTCCTTATAGATATGAAAGGTATGTGGGTGTACAGCATCAGAATAAATAGCATCAGAATAGCAACAGAAAAATAGCTTAAAAACTGTTCCTGAACTAGCTCATCGTCACGCCCTGGCCTTAGTATTTTGTGTTTCTTTATTATTGTGGTTAGGCCAGGGTTTGTCATGGGTGATTATGTGTTTTTTTCTTGTCTAGTGGTTTTGTAGATTGATGGGGTTGTGTGTAGTATAGTATTCTAGGTAAGTCTATGGTTGCCTAGAGTGGTTCTCAATCAGAGGCAGGTGTTTATCGTTGTCTCTGATTGGGAACCATATTTAGGCAGCCATATTCTTTGGGTATTTCGTGGGTGATTGTTCCTGTCTCTGTGTTTGTTGAACCAGTTAGGACTGGTGTCGGTTTTCACGTTACGTTTTTGTAAATTAGAATATGTGGACATCTATAAGTACCTAGGTGTCTGGCTAGACTGTAAACTCTCCTTCCAGACTCATATCAAACATCTCCAATCTAAAATCAAATCTAGAGTCGGCTTTCTATTCCGCAACAAAGCCTCCTTCACTCACGCCGCCAAACTTACCCTAGTAAAACTGACTATCCTACCGATCCTTGACTTCGGCGATGTCATCTACAAAATAGCTTCCAATGCTCTACTCAGCAAACTGGATGCAGTTTATCACAGTGCCATCCGTTTTGTTACTAAAGCACCTTATACCACCCACCACTGCGACCTGTATGCTCTAGTCGGCCCTCGCTACATAATCGTCGCCAGACCCACTGGCTCCAGGTCATCTACAAGTCCATGCTAGGTAAAGCTCCGCCTTATCTCAGTTCACTGGTCCCGATGCAACACCCACCCTTAGCACGCGCTACAGCAGGTGTATCTCACTGATCATCCCTAATGCCAACACCTCATTTGGCCACCTTTCGTTCCAGTTCTCTGCTGCCTGTGACTGGAACGAATTGCAAAAATCGCTGAAGTTGGAGACTTTTATCTCCTTCACCAACTTCAAACATCTGCTATCTGAGCAGCTAACTGATCGCTGCAGCTGTACATAGTCTATCGGTAAATAGCCCACCCAATTTTACCTACCTCTTCCCCATACTGTTTATATTTATTTACTTTTCTGCTCTTTTGCACACCAATATCTCTACATGTACATGACCATCTGATCATTTATCACTCCAGTGTTAATCTGCAAAATTGTAATTATTCGCCTACCTCCTCATGCCTTTTGCACACAATGTATATACTCTCTTTTTTTCTTTTTTTTCTACTGTGTTAGTGACTTGTTAATTGTTTACTCCATGTGTAACTCTGTGGTGTTGTCTGTTCACACTGCTATGCTTTATCTTGACCAGGTCGCAGTTGCAAATGAGAACTTGTTCTCAACTAGCCTACCTGGTTAAATAAAGGTGAAATAAAAAAATTATAATAAATAAATAAATTGTTCGTACTTTCATATTTCATTAAAGATGTTTATGAATAACCACGCTGCATTTTGGTCCTCCTCTCTTTCACCAGAAGAAAACCGTAACACTCATAAGCTAGTGTAGTAATGGACAAAACAGCTGACATGGGCCTACATGTCACATGACATTGCTTTTACCATGCACATGATGACGATGGAGGATAAAATCCCTGAGATTTAATGATGTTTTTATAGGATATAACTGTGTATAATAGGTTGGTTGCCATGTTCAAAACAGAAATGTCCAAAACATACACTCTCCCTTATAGTGAGGCCTCATGCTGTGCATGTCGGTCTTGGAAGGGAAATGAGAGAAGCCCAGCGTTTGTGTGGACAACCTGCTGTCAAAAACACCACTGTCACAAACTCTTCAATCAATTAGATTTTCTGAATAGGATTCAACCGGGTCAGACACCTCAACAATTTACCGGGGTCAGACACCTCAACAATTGAGGCTGCATGGTTTATTTCCTCTAGGCTGTTGTTCACACAGGAAAATATCATTATTCCTAGCCGTGGATGGAATATCCTGAAGCCGCAACTGTATTGTACACATGCTGCAACTTAGAGAGCCTCTAGTGTTCTGAAGTGATCCCTCAGCTGAGGTGGACAATGAACATCAACAACCAAAGGCATGAATGTACATTTGGTTATGGTATACTAATTTAGTTTCTGTCCTCTCTGTCTCTCAACTAGCGAATAAACTCTGTCTTTGATTTCAAGTTTTGTAGCTCTGACCTGGTGTGAGTGATCTACTTTATTTTCATTTGCCCCATTAAAATCTTGTCTTTCCATTTTTTTTCCTGCTGGAGTTGGAACACAGACTCGTCAATGTACTCCGGATTAAACATGAAAAAACATTGAAGCCACTAAAACACTTCCCAGATGAATTGAATAAATTGAAGTGATCCCCTGACTGTTTCAAGACCCCACTTAAGCAACTGTTGATTTTCCAATAAAAATAACTTTAAGATCACTTAATAAACAGTAAATACCACTTTTTGAGATTGTTTTACCTCCCACTGGAATTCAGTAGCCCACAAAAAGTATATGTTGAAACGCTTTTAATATTGTCCATCAAGTTTTCTTAGTATGGATGTCTTAACGATAAGGTGCATTAGTTATTTATGTCAGCATTTTGACATATAATTAGATATCACACCACTTAAGTCCATTTTCTCATCTGGCCTGTGATATTTCCATTACTATATTATTACCATGTATTTAAGCACAAACACACCCGCACATGCATGTATGCACTCCTGCATGCACGCACACACACATGCGTACACACACGCACGGCTCAGTATCTTCAAATCTTGTTCATAGAGCATGTTAATTTGAAAACTGCAGGTTCTAAAGGGATAATGATTCAGGTTCAGCATCTGTGAGAGTGTATCTGTTACCCTATGAGAGCTGTTCCCTCAGGTATCTCCCTTTCCCTTTCCCACATTCACCCACCTCACAGTCCGCTTTCGCTTATTTCTCAATAAGGAGGCCTTTGAGATGTAAACGTTTGCAGATCGATACAATGTCTAAACGTTTTAGCGGATGCTTTGAAGATCATTTAAACCCTTTGTGGTACACCTTACTGTAGTGTCAGTTTGATCAGTGTGACTCATGTATTAATGGTGTTTTACCTCCACCAAATTCATTTGGAGTGTCATGCAACACGTCTCTTTGATACAGTTGAAGGCATGATAAGAGTAATAGTCCTGAAGGGACTGCGGTCTCCGTGCACTGCAGGTTGTACTCAAGTTGCTACACTGCATAATAAAAATGTATTAGTCATTGCAGAAATACTCAATGTTGGTCACACTTGGTCCACCTATTATCCTTCCCCCTATAGTATTTCTCATGACCATTTAAAATCATACAGGAGTTGGACGTGATCCCCATGTGAGAGCTTAGTCTGTCAACAATAATACTCAGTGCCTACAATGGATTACATCCCTGTGTAAAATCCCTTACACCACTATGTTTTCCAATATGCATTTTCTCTTCCTTCCCTACCAGTATCCGGAGTCCAGAAGTCAATGACGTTTGACAAAAATCATCATGAGTTGTCAGTTAGGTATACTGAGTACCATCTGGGTTTCACTTCATATTCTTCTATGCCTACATTACCAAACTGAGTGGCTGAGTGGGACTTTCATAAATTGCTATTGTCCCTATGTCAATAGAGTTTGATTTATTCCTGGCAAGTGTACCTTAGTTATTGAGAGGTTCCCTTCATTCTTAAAAGTCTGAGCCGTGAGTGAGTCAATCTAACCACTACTGTAATTGCTTTTCAATCTTAAATCAAACCTTTTCCCGGAGGTTTCAGCTTTGACTTATTTAGGATTGCAAATTCCCACAGAAATGGCAAACATCTATAAAGTATGTGATGTGCCTTCACTTTAAAAGGCTGGGGAAGAACTGGATTGGTGGTGCGATCTACCAATTTAACTAATTGGGTGTGTTAATGTCACGGCCATCTTCCTGGAAGGAAGAAGTGGACCAAAGCGCAGCGTGGTGAGCGTACATTACTTTATTTCTAATGCCGCCAACAAAACAATAAACAATCCAAAACGACCGTGAAGCTTAAGAGGGCTATAGTGCCACTAACAAAGTCAACTTCCCACAAAGACAGGTGGGAAAAAGGCTACCTAAGTATGGTTCTCAATCAGAGACAACAATAGACAGCTGTCCCTGATTGAGAACCCTACCCGGCCAAAACATAGAAATACAAATAATAGAATATAGAATACGCAACCCAACTCACACCCTGACCAAACCAAAATAGAGACAATAACAGTATCTCTAAGGTCAGGGCGTGACAGTTAATTGTTTTGGCAACATTTTAGTATCTGTTCCAACTCTGCTATATCTCTGCCTAAACACTTTTTCAGACAAATGAGCACTCTGATTTCTAAATTTTTATGGAAAGGGAAGCCCCCCCCACCCAGAGTTAAACTCAATACTTTGTGCAGACCATACTCAAAGGGTGGTCTTTCTGTGCAAGATTTTAGGATTTATTACTGGGCATCGCAACTGAAGGCAATATGGGTGTAGCAGGACACCAGTACTGATCCACTGGCTTGGAGGCATTTAGTAGCTCCATAAATAAGTACAGCCTCGAGTCTTCTTGCGTATGATGCTACAAGCTTTGCACACCTGTATTTGGGGAGTTTCTCCAAATATTCTCTGCAGATCCTCTCAAGCTCTGCCAGGTTGGATGAGGAGCGTCGCTGCACAGCTATTTTCAGGTCTCTCCAGAGATGTTTGATCATGTTCAAGTCTGGGCTCTGGCTGGGCCACTCAAGGACATTCAGAGACTTGTCCCCAAGCCACTCCTGCATTGTCTTGACTGTGTGCTTAGGGTTGTTGTCTTATTGGAAGGTGAACCTTCGCCCCAGTCTGAGGTCCTGAGTGCTCTGGAGTAGGTGTTCATCAAGGATGTCTCTGTACTTTGCTCCGATCATCTTTCCATCGATCCTGACTAGTCTCCCAGTCCCTGCTGCTGAAAATCCTCCCTACAGTATGATTCTGCCACCACCATGCTTCACCGTAGGGATGGTGCCAGGTTTCCTCCAGACGTGACACTTGGCATTCAGGCCAAAGAGTTCAATCTTGGTTTCATCAGACCAGAGAATATAATTTCTCATGGTCTGAGAGTCCTTTAGGTGCCTTTTGGCAAACTCCAAACGGGCTGTCATGTGCCTTGTACTGAGTGGCAGGATGCACCTGAGCTTAATTTCGAGTCTCGTAGGGTCTGAAAACTTGTGTAAATAAGGAATTTCTACCAAATAAAAACCAAATATCAACATTTAAAGTAGGTGTATCTAATCCTTGGATAGTTTCATCTGATTCACTGGCTTAGTCCTGTTCTTTAGTTGTCAAAAGGTTAATTCAAAGTGTTGTCCACACAACCAAATATCAACATTTAAAGGAGATGTACAGTATTTTTTGTGCAGCAGACTTAGTCTTTTTTTAATTCCAGTTTGTCTACAAATGAATAATTGATATATCTCCATCTCAACCAAAAATCTAAATGAAAGAATAGGACTAGTTTATTTAGTCCTATACTTTAACTTCTATTTTTCTTCGAGATGGAGACGTGAATCCAAAATATTAATGATTAATTAACTTACATTTGAAATCAACCAAAGTTTGAAACCCTTGGACTATATTTGTTGTTTATTTTTAGTTGCACCCTGGGTTGAATTGAAACAATAGTTGTAAGCCTAAATAGTATCATTGATGATACATGTATGTGACTTATATGTTCAGTTTAACCTTCCCTTTGGAATGACTTCGATAGCAACACTGAATCTATTTAGATATTACAAAATCTCTCAACAATCATTCTCACAATAGCACATTGGTAGTAGTCAGTGACAAATATCAAAGCTAAGCAGAGCTTGGTTAAAACACTGAATGGGAGACCAAATGGATATTGCTAATGTAGATTGATCAACACTCCAGTAGGAGATACTGCCCAGCCTACTGTTTTTGTTTTCTGATAGTGGATATAACGTTGAAGATCTGACGTTGTTTCAAAGGCACAAATTCAACATATTTTATACAAGGTTTGTCTATGTTGAAAATTGGTTACCATGATGATATAATTCTGTGGTTGAAATTTCACCCTGAAAACAACAGGATCTCTACACCAGGCAGTGTCAGAGGAAGACCCCACAAATGGTCAGACTCCAGTCACCCTAGTCATATAGACTGTTCTCTCTGCTACCGCACGGTAAGCGGTACCGAAATGACAAGTCTAGGTCCAAAAGTCTCCTTAGGAGCTTCTACCCTCAAGCCATAAACTGAACAGTTAATCAATGACTACCTGGGTTATTTGCATTGACCCCCCATTTTTTTTAGCGCTACTGCCACTCACTGTTTAATATTTATGCATAGTCACTTTACCCCTACCTACATGTACATATTACCTAAATTATCTCAACTAACCTATACCCCTGCACATTGACTCAGTACCGGTACCCCTTGTATATAGCCTCATTGTTATTTTAATGTTTTTTTTTTTTTCTATATTTCTTTTTACTGTAGTTTATTTAGTAAATATTTTCTTAACTCTTATTTTTCTTAAAACTGCATTGTTGGTTAAGGGCTTGTAAGTG
The DNA here is from genome assembly GCF_018296145.1 of Oncorhynchus tshawytscha. Classification (NCBI taxonomy): domain Eukaryota; kingdom Metazoa; phylum Chordata; class Actinopteri; order Salmoniformes; family Salmonidae; genus Oncorhynchus; species Oncorhynchus tshawytscha. The sequence goes on along the minus strand of NC_056435.1, from coordinate 31,246,031 downwards.
AGCATTTCACGGTCTACACCTTTTGTATTCGACGCATGTGACAAATACAATTGGATTTGATTTGATTTGATTTGGATGCATTTTTGCAAATCCAATGTGATTTCCACGTCACAATACGTTGACAAATTATGTTGAAACAATGTTGTATTCAACCAGTTTGTGCCCAGTAGGGAGGCTTATTCTTCCCACAGTAGGCCTACACGTCTAAACAAAATTGTCAGGGATTTCCTCCTCTTCTTCCGAAGAGGAGAGGCGAAAAGGATCAGAGGACCAATATGCAGCGTGGTAAGTGTCCATGGTTATTTTAATATGTAAATGTACACATGAACACTACAAAACAATAAACATGGAAAAACCTAAACAGTCCTATCTGGTGCAAAACACAGAGACAGGAACAATCACCCACAAACACACAGTGACACCCAGGCTACCTAAGTATGATTCTCAATCAGAGACAACTAATGACACCTGCCTCTGATTGAGAACCATACTAGGCCGAAACATAGAAATACCCAAATCATAGAAAAACAAACATAGACTGCCCACCCAACTCACGCCCTGACCATACTAAATAATGACAAAACAAAGGAAATAAAGGTCAGAACGTGACAGAAATCAACTAATTGAGACCTTTAACAAACTGCGGGTCATAGACAGGGAGCCGAGCGATTGCGATGACATAAACACTGACAGTCTGGCTTGTGGTGGATATGGCCTTTGGGACTTTGGGACATGTGTCTGTTTCTGATAGCATTTCTGTTCCTTTCTGTTCTCACAAAAACTACAATGCAAATCTTCTTCATGCACAGAATGTTAAACAGAGAGTAGGTTAACAAAATGTATTGCCCATGCGTGGGTGTGTGTTTCAGAGATTTGAGTGAATGTGCAATCTGCTAAATGATTCAAATGTAAAATATAAATGTTGTGTGTGTGTGTGTGTATGTGTGTGTGTGTCTTTACGGTTTCAAAACCAGTGTGTGTGTCTGACTGTTCCGGCCTGACGCCATTCCTCTGCCAATGTTGTGTGGGTGTAACCATAGATGGTTTTCTTGATTCACAAGCCATGTCAGAGTTTCAGGGTTGCTATTTCTGTGTGGGCCCAGTCTTTAATCTTATCTTAGTATTGATACAAAAATTATGATAGCGGGGGAAAACTCAATTACAACCAAAGAAACAAAGACAATCTGGAATTGTCTGTGCAGCTAATGCTTGCATTATGAATATAGTGCCTTCAGAAAGTATTCAATCACACCCCTTGACTTTTCCACATTTTGTTGTGCTACAGCCTGAATTTAAAATAGATACAATTTTGATTTTGTGTCACTGGCCTACACAATATTTCCCCATAATGTCAAAGTGGAGTTATGTTTCAAGAAATGTTAACAAATGAATTAAAAATGAAAAGCTGAAATGTCTTGAGTCAACACCTGTTCAACCTCTTTGTTCTGGCAAGCCTAAATAAGTTCAGGAGTAAAAATGTGCTTAACAAGTCACATAATAAGTTGCATGGACTCACTCTATGTGCGATAATAGTGTATAGAGCTATTTGTGTTAGTCAGAATATGGGCAACAGGACGGTTATATAGTAGTCTGATAAGCCCAACATATTTTCGACCTATATTCCAGAAGTTCCGATCAAATGCTTTTATTGCGTCCATCACTACAGGCTCCTGTTTACCCTCCACGCAATACATCATATTTAATCATCTCGTAATATTGTCTGACAACGATCGGTTTCGTACCAAGCCTGTCTGATCTATATTAACCAGGCCTGATAACACCCCATCGAGTCTATGTGCTATGAGTTTAGCAATAATTGTATAGTCTGTATTAAGTAGGGATATGGGCCTATAGGAGCTGCATTGGGTGGGGTCTTTCCTTAGCTTAGGCAATATAGTATTGAGGGATAGCGCTAGAGTGTCTGGTAGCTTGCTTGTCACTATAGCATGGCTGAACATATTACAGAGTGGCTCAATTAACTTGGGAAGGAAAGCCCTGTAAAATGCAATGGAAAATCCATCCAGCCCAGGTGCCCCCCCCACACACACACACACACACACACACACACACACACACAATGCTAAAAGGGCCTCCCGAATTTCATCAGATGTAATTACCTCTTCCAGATTATCTCTGTCCTCATTAGTCAAGGACTTTAATGTTAATCTATCCAGAAACCCCTGCATCACTTCTGACAAACCTCCTTCAGACATGTAGGTTCTCGTAAATAATCTTGAACGTCAAGTTCACATCATCAGAGCTCAAGACTACAACAGTACTAGGCAATGTAATTGAATCTGTCTCTCTTTGCTTCCTTCCTTTTTATTAGCCAGCCAAGTAACTGCCTGCCTTATCCCATGTTCGTAATAGTTCTTTTTAAGTCTAGTTAGTGCATTTTATGGTTCACGGGTCATTAAGGTGTTGTATTCAAGCTGTTTCAAGCTGTCCGTTTTTGTTTTGTTAGGTCCTCAAATTTTTATTTATTTCATTTTCAAGAAATTTGCAACATTTTCGAAATACATGTTTTCACTTCGTCATTATGGGGTATTGTGTGTAGATGAGTGAGAAAAATAATACATTTAATACATTTTGAATTCAGGCTGTAACAAAACAAAATGGAATAAGTCAAGGGGTATGAATACTTTCTGAAGACAATGTAAGTAATAATAAGGTCCCACAGTTGACAGTGCATGCCAGAGCAAAACAAAGCCTTGAGATCGAAGGAATTCCGAGACAGGATTTTTATTGAGGCACAGATCTGGGGAAGGGTACCAACACATTTCTACAGCATTGAAGGTCCCTACGAACAGTGTCTTCTATCGTTTTTAAATGGAAGAAGTTTGGAACCACAAAGACTTCCTGAGCAATCTGGGGAAAAGGGCCTTGGTCAAGGAGGTGACCAAGAAACCGATGGTCACTCTGACCGAGCTCTAGAGTTCTTCTGTGGAAATGGGAGAACCTACCAGAAGGACAACCATCTCAGCAGCACTCCACTAATTAGGCCTTTATGGTAGAGTGGCCAGACAGATGCCACTCCTCAGTAAAAAGCACATGACAGCCTGCTTGGAGTTTGCCAAAAGGCACCTAAAGTACTCTCAGACCATGAGAAACAAGATTCTCTGGTCTGATGAAACCAATAACTCTTTGGCCTGAATGCCAAGCATCACATCTGGAGGAAACCTGGCACCATCCCTACGGTGAAGCATGGTGGCAGCATCATGCTGTGGGGATGTATTTCAGCGGCAGGGACTGGGCGACTAGTAAGGATTGAGGGAAAGATGGACAGAGAACAGTACAGAGAGATCCTTGATTAAAAACCTGCTCCAGAGTGCTCAGGACCTCAGACTGTGGGCGAAGGTTCACCTTCCAACAGGACAACAACTCTAAGCACACAGCCAAGACAACGCAGGAGTGGCTTCAGGACAAGTCTCAATGTCCTTGAGTGGCCCATTCAGAGCCCGGACTTGAACCTGATCGAACATCTCTGGAGAAACCTGTAAAACATCTCTGCAAAAAAACGATAAAGCCTTGCGTTCCTTTTTCTTACATTTTTTTCACGCTGTTGGCAGTAGGTGCATTTGATTCAGCAGAATTAGCGCCGTGAAGCCAAAGTGTTCCTATTTTGAACCATTTAATGTGTCTGAAGGTAGAACTCCACCTACCCGGCAGGCCCAGAAAGCAAATCAAGCGCACCTATAGGCCTACCGCTGGCCAATCAGATAGCTCAGATCGTGTCTATACAGTTTCCTCGAGCCACAGACTTTTAAAAAGAAACCTCAAACGCACAGCAAAGTTGATACTGTGAGATTTAAACACTTTTAAAACCATGACTAGAGACTCAACGACATACAGCAAGAAAAGTCTGTGTCCCCAACGAAAGTGAGCGGAGGGACGGTGAGTTGCGTGAAAGGCAGCCTCACCACTGCTCCCTCCCCTCAGACTGACCACCATCGGAAAGCTTGGCATTGCGCATGGTGATCTTAGGCTTGTGTGTGGCTGCTTGGTCATGGAAACCCATTTCATGAAGCTCCCAACGAACAATTTTTGTGCTAACGTTGCTTCCAGAGGCAGTTTGGAACTCGGTAGACAAATTATTTTTTACTCGCTATATGCTTCAGTACTCGGTGGTCCAGTTCTATGAGATTGTGTGGTGGCATCCTATGACGGTGCCATCTTGAAAGTCACTGAGCTTTCTATTAAAGCCTTTCGACTGCTGATGTTTGTCTATGGAGATTGCATGGCTGTGTGCTCGAATTTATACTTAGTCAGCAATGGGTGTGGCTGAAATAGCCGAATCCACTAATTTGAAGTGGTGTCCACATACTTGTGTATTTATAGTGTATTACAAGTCTTATATCAGATTTTTGAGTTATCAGTTATAATGTATTAAGCCTATAGCCCATTGCACAAACCCCCAGAACTGTTTTAATTGGTTTATGTGCCTAAGCTTATAATTTTTAAGCCATGTTTAAAAAACTAAATTGAGTGGTATTGCATTTTGACTCAGAAAGTGATCTTGACTCATAAAAGGTTGGTGACCACTGTTTAACAGTAAGCTACTGTACAGGAAAGCTGGGTCAAGTGTTCTGTTTCTCATTTCAAGGTAAGTAACCAGCTATATCTTTTCCATCTGTAGGATCAGATCCCAGTGAGACAGAGGAAGAACAGTCATGGCTGGTTGGTTTATTTATCTCAGAAGTACCCCACTCTACTCTAAGCCTTGCCTGCATGGGAGTACTGAGCACTCTCATAGCAACTTCCTCTCCTCCCTGTCCTCTCTTCATTTGCATCCCATCAACCAAGCCGGAAATGTAAAAATAAATGCCAGATTAGGTAGAATGCACCCATTGATAAAATCTGATGTTTCAAATGCTGTTGGCCAGTGTGTTTTAGGACAGCAGCCTGCGGACAGACAGGTTTCTGGGTTTTGAATTTAGTTCCATGCAGATGCGAGAGACAGAAACAGGACAAAAGTTGCTATGAAGAAGTTGGGAGAAAAAATATATATATAATTTATGTTAAGAAAATGTAGGATGAATACTTGAATACAATTTTTTTCATGCCCAAAAGATTCAACATATGGTTGCTTTTAAAATGTCATGTTCTCATGAAGATCACTGCCCTCTCCTCTCTTCAAAGTACATGCCTAGGGTTATTTTATCTCATTTTTGTATTTATTTGGTTCAGTTTCATTTGGGTCCTGCTGTCAAAAGAACAGGAACTGGTGCTGTGCCCTACAGGGTAGAGTTCTTCCTCACTAAAAATAAAATACAATTATGCCATTATAATGGCCTTGCAATCCCCTATGGAAATGTGCTTATTAAACCAGCTACAGAGACATTCTAATTAGGCCTAGTGGTTGGTGCTATTACTTCTATTGCTGCTCTCAAAGTGTGAAAAATGATGTTTCCATCTTATGTATTTCTCCACACATTATTCTTTGCAGGAATTTAGAATTTAGTTGCATCTTTGGTCAAAGGAAGTACACAACCATCACTTCAAGAAGGGGAGATCACATGCTTGATATCATGGGATATTCATTCTGCTCAGTGTTTTGTAGACCAAAATACTAACTCATCTCTTGATTTCAGCATAATAGAGATGTACCAGAACAAATTGTCTACCAGTTGGTGTTTGATTCAATTACGTTTAATGATCCAAGAGTGTGAAGACTGTACCAAGGAGCACCTACCTTTGAACAAGGAGAACGCCCAGAGAGCCATGCAGGGGTGATGATGAACTCACCTATTTAACCCACAGAACCCCTTTTAACCCTGTTTCAGTAATACCCTTTAACAGCAGGTAATCTCTTTGGATCCAGTCTGGCGACGAACCAGACAGAGCTACTGACATGCTTTCACTTCCATGTTTATACATACTATACACGTACGTGTCTGTCTTACTCTCCCCCTGTATATGTTTCCATGAATAAACAGTTGACACTTCTTTTAACAAAAAAGTGACAATTCAACTCAAATGAATGTGTGCAAAAATCAGACAGCGATGTTCCATTGAATCACCAGACATGTTGTACTATCAGAGATTGTCACTGACTGTAGCGGTGAGAGAGAACATTGGTAATAGGATTGTTACAGCTTCGATAGAAAACGCCAATGGGTCTGCAGGTTCAGGTGGGTAGTTTGGTTCAATGATACACAATATTATCATGGATCCCCCCGGTACTGCTGCTCATTCTGTTCACCAGTTTCCGGGAATCTACATCACCGGCCTTCTAGGTGTCACTGAACTGGGTCATCACCACCAACCCCGGACTGTCTTATCTCATTATGCACACCTGGTTCCCATTCCCCCTGATTAGTATGTGTATACAGTGCCTTGCGAAAGTATTCGGCCCCCTTGAACTTTGCGACCTTTTGCCACATTTCAGGCTTCAAACATAAAGATATTAAAACTGTATTTTTTTGTGAAGAATCAACAACAAGTGGGACACAATCATGAAGTAGAACGACATTTATTGGATATTTCAAACTTTTTTAACAAATCAAAAACTGAAAAATTGGGCGTGCAAAATTATTCAGCCCCTTTACTTTCAGTGCAGCAAACTCTCTCCAGAAGTTCAGTGAGGATCTCTGAATGATCCAATGTTGACCTAAATGACTAATGATGATAAATACAATCCACCTGTGTGTAATCAATTCTCCGTATAAATGCACCTGCACTGTGATAGTCTCAGAGGTCCGTTAAAAGCGCAGAGAGCATCATGAAGAACAAGGAACACACCAGGCAGGTCCGAGATACTGTTGTGAAGAAGTTTAAAGCCGGATTTGGATACAAAAAGATTTCCCAAGCTTTAAACATCCCAAGGAGCACTGTACAAGCGATAATATTGAAATGGAAGGAGTATCAGACCACTGCAAATCTACCAAGACCTGGCCGTCCCTCTAAACTTTCAGCTGATACAAGGAGAAGACTGATCAGAGATGCAGCCAAGAGGCCCATGATCACTCTGGATGAACTGCAGAGATCTACAGCTGAGGTGGGAGACTCTGTCCATAGGACAACAATCAGTCGTATAAAAATTAAATCAGTCGTATAAAAATTGGGCGTGCAAAATTATTCAGCCCCCTTAAGTTAATACTTTGTAGCGCCACCTTTTGCTGCGATTACAGCTGTAAGTCGCTTGGGGTATGTCTCTATCAGTTTTGCACATCGAGAGACTGACATTTTTTCCCATTCCTCCTTGCAAAACAGCTCGAGCTCAGTGAGGTTGGATGGAGAGCATTTGTGAACAGCAGTTTTCAGTTCTTTCCACAGATTCTCGATTGGATTCAGGTCTGGACTTTGACTTGGCCATTCTAACACCTGGATATGTTTATTTTTGAACCATTCCATTGTAGATTTTGCTTTATGTTTTGGATCATTGTCTTGTTGGAAGACAAATCTCCGTCCCAGTCTCAGGTCTTTTGCAGACTCCATCAGGTTTTCTTCCAGAATGGTCCTGTATTTGGCTCCATCCATCTTCCCATCAATTTTAACCATCTTCCCTGTCCCTGCTGAAGAAAAGCAGGCCCAAACCATGATGCTGCCACCACCATGTTTGACAGTGGGGATGGTGTGTTCAGGGTGATGAGCTGTGTTGCTTTTACGCCAAACATAACGTTTTGCATTGTTGCCAAAAAGTTCAATTTTGGTTTCATCTGACCAGAGCACCTTCTTCCACATGTTTGGTGTGTCTCCCAGGTGGCTTGTGGCAAACTTTAAACGACACTTTTTATGGATATCTTTAAGAAATGGCTTTCTTCTTGCCACTCTTCCATAAAGGCCAGATTTGTGCAATATACGACTGATTGTTGTCCTATGGACAGAGTCTCCCACCTCAGCTGTAGATCTCTGCAGTTCATCCAGAGTGATCATGGGCCTCTTGGCTGCATCTCTGATCAGTCTTCTCCTTGTATCAGCTGAAAGTTTAGAGGGACGGCCAGGTCTTGGTAGATTTGCAGTGGTCTGATACTCCTTCCATTTCAATATTATCGCTTGCACAGTGCTCCTTGGGATGTTTAAAGCTTGGGAAATCTTTTTGTATCCAAATCCGGCTTTAAACTTCTTCACAACAGTATCTCGGACCTGCCTGGTGTGTTCCTTGTTCTTCATGATGCTCTCTGCGCTTTTAACGGACCTCTGAGACTATCACAGTGCAGGTGCATTTATACGGAGAATTGATTACACACAGGTGGATTGTATTTATCATCATTAGTCATTTAGGTCAACATTGGATCATTCAGAGATCCTCACTGAACTTCTGGAGAGAGTTTGCTGCACTGAAAGTAAAGGGGCTGAATAATTTTGCACGCCCAATTTTTCAGTTTTTGATTTGTTAAAAAAGTTTGAAATATCCAATAAATGTTGTTCCACTTCATGATTGTGTCCCACTTGTTGTTGATTCTTCACAAAAAAATACAGTTTTATATCTTTATGTTTGAAGCCTGAAATGTGGCAAAAGGTCGCAAAGTTCAAGGGGGCCGAATACTTTCGCAAGGCACTGTATGTGTGCCCTCTGTTCCCCATTGTCCTTGTCGATCACTGTCCTACAGTATGTCCGTTGGTCTTGTGAGTACCTGTGCTCTGTTTTATTCAGTTTTTGGTGCTATGTGTATTTTTGTGCACTTGTTATTACGAGTGTCCTCCCGAGCATAGGAGAAGGAGGAATCTGGGCCTCTGCTCCTTTGGTGGAGAAAGGGGTCATTTTTCCCCGACCTGCCCTCTATCCACAAATATGTGAGGAGTTGGCAAGCCAGGGAATTCCCCTGCTCCAATCGAGGCAGGATGCAAGATCTCCCCTCCTTTTCTGTCAACTCATCAAATTCCCTGAATACCCTAGCCCCTCACTCCCGTTAGCTCTGATTGATTCCGGAGCTGCCGGGAATCTGTTAGACAGCGCACTGGACACTGCATTACGCATCCCTTTGGTTCCACTACAGTCACCCATTCCGGTTAGAGCCCTGGATAATTGTCCAATAAGGACAGGGCTCATACATCACATCACGGTTCCCGTTTCTCTGCTGATGCATGACAGTCATTTAGAACAGATCACCTTTTTGATTATAGACACCCCCACACACCCTGTTATTTTAGGTCTCCCCTGGTTGAGTTGGCTTAACCCTGTTATTTCCTGGTCTGAAAGGAGACTGCTGGGTTGGTCACAGGAGTGTTAGGGGAGGTGTCTCGCAGTGTCTGTCAACACCACTACGGTGGAAAGTCCGGACCACACCCCTCAAGTGGATTTACCGGAGGAGTACCAGGATCTGCACAGGGTTTTCTCGAAGACCCAGGCTACACGCCTGCCTCCTCATCACCCCTGGGACTGTGCCATTGACCTGCTGACTGACGCAGCCCTCCCGAGAGGATACGTCTATTCCCTCACCTAAACGGAGACCGAGTCCAATGGAGACCTACGTACAGGAGAGCCTCCAGCAGGGTTTTATCTTCCCCTCTACGTCACCAGCCTCCTCAAGCTTTTTTTGTGAAGAAGAAAGATGGGGGACTGCGCCCCTGCATTGATTATCGAACTCTGAATAAAGCCACTGTCAAGGTCAGCTATCCTTTAACCCTCATTCCAACCATCATCGAACAAATGCACGGGGTGCCGCACTTCACGAAACTGGACTTGAGGGGCTCCTACAATCTGGTGCGCACTCATGCAGGCGATGAATGGAAAATGGCCTTTTCCGCTACCATGGGCAATTACTAGTATCTTATAATGCCTTTTGGCCTGTCTAATGCTCCTTCAGTCTTCCAGGCCTTTATTAACAAAGTGTTTCGGGACATGCTGGGACGGGGCGTAGTGGTTTATATAGATGACATTTTGGTCTATACTGCTGACCGCGCCCAGCATGTCTCGTTAGTCAGGTCTGTGCTGAGAAGACTGTTGGCGCATGATCTATATACTATGTTTTTCCATTGGCCCATGTCCTTTTCGGACTACTTTACATCCATAGAGGGAGTGGAGATGGAGGAGTAACGTGTCAGCGCAATCAGGTCATGACCCATTACCAACTATGGAAAGCAGTGCAGTGATTATTGTCTACAAAACAACTCCAAAGCCCTGAAAAAGCCATAACATTATTGGAACAATTTTCTTGAAATTAGATATGGCCCCAACAGATCTCTTTTATCCGTGTTGACTTTATCTTTTTTTTGGGGCCCCAAGTTCGGTGGCAATGACATCTGTTTCTTCATTAGAGAGGTGCTCCACTTCGGTAATGACAGGCTGCCAGACCATGTTTCTGACTGACCATTCTGAAATAGACTCTATACACCCACTACTTGTTGTCTCTATCATGTCTCTATCATAGCATCCTTTTATTAACCTAGCATGAGTGGAACAGGCACTGTTAAGTTGTAGCCTAGAGCTGCAGGGTGATAGATTGTGTCAGTGGACACACACAAAAGAAAGTACCACCACACTGGCTTCAATGTTCTTCTGATTATACGTATGGACCTGACTATGGCCAGTCAAGTTATTATTTTTGATCATCTTTCTCATTTGAAGTATTAAAGTTTAAACTCATTTAAACTCTCAAAATGATTCATGATGAAATCGATCAATAAATATCCCGTATCTAACACTTTATATGTATCTAGGACAAGAAAAAGTTCAAGGCTATGACACGCTCATTTTAGAAGACATTTTGAGCAAAACATTCGGCCGTAGACATTTTTCTTGAGGTCAAAAAGAAATGGTACAGGTATTACTCAAGTTGTAGTCTTAGCATAGAAGGACAGCGTAACATACAGTAGTCTACAATCAATGTCTGTCCGTCTTAAGTGTTGCGACTGGTGTGACTGTGACCAAGGCTGTGCTGTAGCAGCTGCCCACTGCAATCACCATGAGGAAGTTCACCTCATGTGGTTAAGTGCTGGTTGCTAGGTGACTGTTCTGGGAATGAGGCACTCAGTTCCAGCTCCAGCCCTGAACAGTGTGTGTGGAAGACTGCTTGTCCGGCACCATGCACACAACCCTGCTGTCCAATCGCCTACTGTACACACATCCTGTTTCCATAGGGACTTAAGGGGTCGCTTGCTTACTCACAAAATTACATAAATCAAGTATTACAAACAGGATTAGGTCTCTGCTTCGACATGTTCTGGAACGCTCGGACACAGAATTACTCAGGTGAAAGAAAAATGCTTCCTCGTGAAAAAATTGCTGTCACAGACCAACCTGACCCCTACCTTGATGAAAGACAAATCTCAGTGGTCACAGGTGTTTGATATACTGTGCCACCTCTGATAGGAGTGGAATGGCAGAAAAAGCATTCCCATGGTCAATCAGAACCAAACATAACAAACTAAACAATATAGAGCAAAGGGAACCCTCATTATAGAGCTGAGAAAATGTAGGTTGATGCATAACATCCTTTATAGTTCATCTCTCTCTCTGACACTGACTGAGGCCTACCATCTCCCCAACATGCTAGAGAGGATGGGTGCATTCTTTAAGCTTGCTTGGCTGGTGTCCCGGCTGGGCAGAGATTTCATTTTAGGACCAATAAGATGGTCTAAAATGTGCCAATTCCACCCACGCTTTAACCTGGGTGAAGTAAAATGAGTGCACCTAGTGGTTGAGCCGAGCTGCTCGACCCCCCGCCCAGCCCCACAACGTGAAGCGCTGGTCTCATTTCTGGACTGAACACGCCATGGTATCTGTACTAATTAACCCAGATGTGGATATTAATAAGCAGCTGGTATGAAAGCGGGTCTAGACTGGAAGTGGGGACATTTGAGAGGAGAGAGGCCTCATTTAAGAATGGTCACAGTAAAGTGGGACACAGTGGCCCCTCCCGTGGCAGGGGAATAAGACCCGTTACTATATTGAAATACCCTCCGGCCCTTCTTAATGTCTCACACCTCTGGAGATTTGGCTCCAATGAAAAGCTGAAGATACCTTCAAGAGTGGCACTGTGTTGAAAGAATACAGAAATACATAGAGAATTGTAAAGTTGAGGGATGAAGACTAGATGCCCATGACTTCTAGACTAGATGCCCATGACTTCTATGCTCTTTATCTTTGAAGGTTAAATGGATGTGGGGATCATCTCTATTGACACGGAAATACCTTTGCACACAACATTTAAAAGCCAATCTAGGAGCACACATGATTTGTATAATACAGGGTTTCACAAACTCGCCCCCAACACTACACAGCTGATTCAAATGACCAACTAATCATCAAGCTTTGAATATTTTAATCAGCTGTGTAGTGCTAGGGCAAGAACAATGAGTTTGGGAAACCCTAGTATAGTACATACCACTAAAAAGCCATACCCGTCTTTTACTGTAGTCAATATCAGACGGTTGGCATAAAGATCTGGTAGATTCATCTGCTGTCGGGCGAGGGCTTTATAGTCCAGGCAGGGCATGATGAGACTTGGGGACTGAAGTGTTTCGATAGCTAGGTCTGGTGGGACGTGCCCCACATAGCACAAGTACTCTCTGACAGAGAGAGCTTTTAGTTGGTCTGCTCAACACAGATGGAGTTTATACTTTTTGACAGAAATGCTGTATCTCTATATCAGACCAGCGATGCCATCCAACAGAAAGGAGTTGGGGACAGTGAGATAGTTGGCAATCGTGAGAGAACAGTGGGGGGTCATCATAGAAGGGTCAATCCAGGATTTAGAAAAACAAAGCGGTCACCGTGACACTTGTTCTGGTTAACAGCTGAGGGATGAACTGGAGAAATGTAACCACTCGCAAATTCATAGACCGAGCTATGGTTGCAAGGACTGACCATCGATGAGATTTTAACCATGTTTTGAAGCAGTGCATGTTTAGACTTACAATATAACAAGCTTATATTTTGGGTTCTGATAGGGTATGACAGCCGAAGCTGTCGTACCCCATGCGTTATATTATTCAAGAATCAATGGTTACATGAGTCCAAAATGGAGCAATCCCGGATTGCCCCTTTAATCCAGATGGATGGCACACTGGTACGGACAGGATGACTACATCAGCAGACTGTGTAGGTGGAGCAACTGATGTGTCATAGAGAACCATCTTTATCTACAATGATGGACGATGCTGTTAGCAATCAACTGACACACTGGGTGCAGAATTTACATTTAATAAAATAAGACGTGCATTAGAACTGGAGAGTTGGATTCGACCAAAATCAAAATCAAAAGTAAGGGTTCTGTGCAAAATGTCTCTCCTTTCCAGTACAACACGATCACTTCAAGTTACAAAACATCAACTTACAGATATGAAACAAATAACCACATTCCTCTATCTAATTGTTGAGAACAGGTATGTCCAGTGGCAGGAATTGGGCACAGTTCTGGGCACCACAGCAGTATGATTTCCTCTGGAGGGTATCTGTCACATTGGCTTCTGTCCCAGGGTCACTCTGAACCAACCCATAGAGTGTGTATTGCTATAGCTCGCTGAATAGTCAAATGTGAGCTCTTGAGGGGCTCTTGAGGGGTGATGTCCCAGTGAACAGGGCCAAACTGGGCACCAGGGAGTACACCTGGACAGGCACCATGAACAGGTTGGGCTGGAAGGAGTGGTTCAGAAATCGCCCCACATTCCCAACCACAATAGGGTCCACAAAGGTCTCATTGACTGGGCCCTGTCCAGCATACTCCCGCACAGCAAGGATGTAGTTGTTGTCCTCAGGCCCCTGTGCAAGCTTTCTACGCCTGGCCTCCTCAAAGCCGAGCACTTTCCCAGCGTACTCACACACAAAGGTCCCACAGGAAATGGGCTCCAGAGCTCGCACCCCCAAGCCCCTGTCCTCAGTGGGGTAGACACACAACCTGAACCCCAGGCCTCTCTGGACCACCCGGTTACCTGCAGACCTCACTACAGCCACACAAGGCGTTACACTCAAGCACAGGCCTGCAGTAACAATTGACTGTATCTCCTCTGGTCCTGGTGACAGCCTGTCGTATGTCTGTCCGTATGTCTGCAGGCAGGAGGAGCTCTCTCTCAGGCAGGAGTGGGTGTAGCAGGAGCATCCAGGAAGAATGACCTCACTGGGGTCTATGTGACGTCCTGGCCCCTGGACATTCTCTGGAGAATACTGAAACCAAAGAGACAGATGAAAAGGGGACTGATGTTTTATAAGATACAAAGGTAATCAGGCCAATAAAAAAAATGTTTTAAACAACCAGTCAAGGTATTGGCGTTGGAGGATTTAACTTAGCTAGAGGAGATAGTTACAGAGTAAAAGTTTTTTCAATCCCACATAGAAGTTTTTTAATCCTTAATAGCATCCAATCCAGCATAGCTCTGCTTCTTTTAGCAAGCAGTGGTGCAAATCTTCAAAGAGAAAGACGTGTAAGAAAATTGTATAGTGGGGCAGTTCACCAGCTTTAGAAGTGAGCCTATTTTGGATTCTCTATTTTGTCCAGAATGTCTAAAGGATGTCTAGTGATGATACTGTGCTGCCACCAGCTGGCAGAAAATAGTTTAGACAGCCTGAATGAGGATCTTCTGGTAACTGCCAAAATAAAGGAAACATCAACATAGTGTCTTCCATGACCCTCCAGAACAGCTTCAATGCGCCTTTGCATAGATTCTACAAGCGCCTGGAACTCTATTAGAGGGATGCGACACCATTATTCCACGAGACATTGCACAATTTGGTGTGTTGTTGATGGTGGTGGAAAACGGCGTCTTAGGTGCCGCTCCAGAATCTCCTGTAAGCGTTCAATTCGGTTGATATCTGGTGACTGAGACACACACATACACACGCCCCCTTTAAACCCATTATTACAGTAAACCATAAGTTATGGGGGGTTCTACTAGGCTATTATATGGAATTGTTTTAAGAAGGTGATACCAAGGGTCATTATGCTATTTTACTTGGAAGTTTAAGACCTCTTGAAGTATCAAAAAATATATACTAAAATCATTTGATTAAACATTGCATTTGGGCTTACTACTATTAGCCCATACAAACACATTGTTACGAAGTGTCTGTCCTATATCTGAGAGATGTAAGATAGATCTGGAATTGAAACATTTTTTTTACACGTTCCTTATCTTTGTCACTAAACAGTCTCCATGCAGTCCATACATGGTACCGGGGGAACTCAGACGAGTCTTGTGAGGCTTGTGGGCGTCCTAGAGCCAAACAACCGCCGTTAATACTCTTGTGAGTCTCACCTTTTCACATATTAGTGTGTAGCCCAAACTGTTCGGATGCTACAGACAGGAGTTGGGTTCGAAGATGCCTGTAGGGGTCGTAGAGCAAAACGGGAACAGCATCGTGTTCGTGAGAGTCTTGTCTTTCCGGTAGAGGGGTTTGAAAAAACAGTTAGGACGCTACAGACAATTTTGTGAGGCGTCTGATTTTAAGGGATGGTCTGACAAACACGGCTCTAGCTCTGGCACCATTTACCGCAGATGTGGAAGTGTGACATAGACGGAGGCGGAGGATTGAGAGGCGTACAATGCAAAAAAAACAGATACACTATATATACAAAGTATGTGGACAGCCCTTCAAATGATTGGATTAAGCTATTCCAGCCACACCCATTGCTGACAGGGGAATAAAATCAAGCACACCGCCATGCAATCTCCATAGACAAACATTGGAGGTAGAATGGTCTTACTGAAGAGCTCAGTGACTTTCAACGTAGCGCCGTCATGGGATGCCACCTTTCCAACAAGTCAGTTCGTCAAATTTCTGCCCTGCTAGAGCTGCTCCGGTCAACTGTAAATGCTGTTATTGTGAAGTGGAAACGTCTAGGGGCATCAATGGCTCAATCGAAAAGTGGTAGGCCACACAAGCTCACAGAACGGGACCGCCAAGTGCTGAAGCATGTAGAAAATGTCTGTCCTTTAAAAATGTCTGTCGAAACATACAGAAACCAACCCACATGCACTCTGTTTTACAATGTTGCCCCCACATTTGGATCACATGTAGGCCTATGTAATTAGATTGCAAGAATGTAAGGATGAAGATGTATTTAAGCTCTAAATAGTAATTCACCCAAAACAGTAAACATGCATATATAATAACCAATGATTGGTGGCCACATCAACAATTTAGGAGTCTGTAGCGCCTTTTGCTTAGAAAAAAAACAAAAAAGTTGTCTCCCACAATGCTTTGGTTCTGACTTCAAGTTACAGTTGGTGAGGAGCAACTGTCCAGTCGACTGCTGTCGAAAGTTCATGACCTTTGATCACATGGTTGTTGTAAAGGCCATACAGTTGACATGTAGTCACAAGTCAGACAATCTTTATACCCATAAAGCAACACACTTTGAAAGGCGGTGTCCAACGATGGTCAACGTCTTGACAAAAGTGATCCACTTGAACACGCCCAATGTCAATATAGAAAGGGCACTGCACCAGTCCAAGGAGAGACTTAGGGAAGTCTATGATTAATGTTTTACATTGTCGCCACCTAGCGGCCTTCTAGCACAAGCACACTATCGCACTGCTGCAATATTTGCAGTAAGTGGCGCTATGAGACTTAACAAAGAGACCCACTTACAGCCAGAACATCATGTAATGAATCACTGACTCATTTAAGAAAAGTGTGTGTGTGTATGAGACATTAGAATTCAGAGGTAATATAGACCAAATAAAAAACATGGCCATATGAGGAAACAGTGTCCTGTGGTTCCCACATCATAAGAGCACAAACACGCATTGTTGGAAGTGGAACCCAGCTGGAGAGTGAGGGAGACAGCAGCCTGTGAGTAAGGAGCGAGGATCCTCTCTTCCACTCCAACAGGAGGACGCCTGGCACAATGTAGCTTTGGAAGCCACCCCTGTTACCTTGGAGATAACGATACACCAAATGGACAACAATGGAAGGCTCCTGCCAGTGACATAATCCATCCTGTAATGATGGGGCTTTGGAAGCACCGTGCTCCATCTGTTCCTTAGACCCATGGGGAGGGGAGAGGAAATGGAGAAGGAAATCATACCACAGTATACAAAAAAATACTATAGTATACTGTAGTGGTTTTGCAGACTAAAGAGTAGAATTTATTGGAGTATATTGGAGTATACTGTAGTATTTACTGTTAACAATAGTATAAATACTGAAGTAAAAGAAAACTGTGCTATATAGTATATTATCAACTGGGTGGTTAGAGTCCTGAATTCTGATTGGCTGACAGCCGTGGTATATCAGACCGTATACCACGGGTATGACAATATTTGTACTGTTCTATTTACGTTGGTAACCAGTTTATAATAGCAATAAGGCCTCTTGGGGGTTTCTGGTATACGGCCAATATACCATTGCTAAGGGCTGTATCCAGGCACAACGCTTTGTGTCATGCATATGAACAGCCATACTTAGTATATTGTCCATATACCACACCCCTCGTGCCATATTGCTTAAGTAATCAATGTAGTTTTTGCGAATTGTAGTATACTGCATTATTTACTGTAGTGTTTTTGTAGACATGACTGTAGTATTTATTATAGTTTTTCTGTTTTATTATCTTTGACAAAGAAGTGGAGGCTTTCTCCATGAGGAAACCTACTGGAAAATACTAAAAGAGCACATTTTTCATAACCTGTAGGTAGGTAAGACTGGGGAGCTTCAAAGCTTCTGCTCTTTTCTATAACCGGTAGATAGATAGATAGATAGATAGATAGATAGATAGATAGATAGATAGATAGATAGATAGATAGATAGATAGATAGATAGATAGATAGATAGATAGATAGATAGATAGATAGATAGATAGATAGATAGATAGATAGATAGATAGATAGATAGATAGATAGATAGATAGATAGATAGATAGATAGATAGATAGATAGATAGATAGATAGATAGATAGATAGATAGATAGATAGATAGATAGATAGATAGATAGATAGATAGATAGATAGATAGATAGATAGATAGATAGATAGATAGATAGATAGATAGATAGATAGATAGATAGATAGATATAGCTTCTGCTCTTTTATATAACTTGTATGTAACACAATATGATCTATACTTGGCTTGTAGGTTTTTCACTTATGGGCGACACAAATTTGGGACATGGGAAGAGGAATGGGCAGGGCATATGCAAATTAAACACTGTAGTATTTACTATAGTTAAATAAAGTAGTGCTTTTGCGGACTGCAGTGTTTTTGCGGACATTACTGAGGTATTTAATATATTTTAAAATATTTTTCTCAGGTGGCGCAAGGAAGCAGATGGGGAGAGGTCACATTGCTGGCTGGCATTTCAGCTGCACACACAACTGACCCTGTGTCATCTTCCTCTGAGAATACTCCCCCTATCCTAATTCCTTTACAATGTCCTTGTGCAAAAACACATTTTGTTATTTTGAATTCTACTGGATTCTACTGTAAGCAGAAGTATTGCAGTTATGGCATTAACGAGGACAATGGATGCTCCCCAACAAAATGACCTTTTTAGGGAAACTAACTTTAGATATGGGTAGAGCTCTGGGTAGAGTATTGATGGCTGTCATGCAATGATGATTAATTGATCGATGAGCCCAAGTCTGTCCAGTCAGCAATATGTAAATATATTACACAATGAAATCTCCCATCAGCACTTTGTCATTTTACTGCTTGCTCCTGCCTCCCTGTCTGTTGAAAATAAGCAAATGGTACAGGATCAAAGAGTGTTTAGCAAGACTGTATTATATTCAACCCACACACAGCTTGAAGTGTATCTCTCTGCATTCCCCCAGTGCTGTAAACTGAAACAAAGTCTGGACAAATATATTACATTTACCGTTGAAAGTTTGCTATCCCATACAATAGAGGAAGAAAAATATGCGTAAGAGGGAATGTGTTTTTGATTGGATTTCTCAGTTGGAAATCGGTTCTAAAAATGTACCAGAAGTACCAGCTTGTTTTTCTCAATGAGGGTCTCTACATGATTAATATGACTTGACAATGTGAGGCTCTCATGAAGCACATCCCTTACCTCCCGTTCTCTTAATGACAGAGCTTGTTGGGGGATCTTTAATTAACTCCTTTGTCTTTTGGATTTAATGAGAAGACAACAACACAGAAGACCTGGGCTTTGAGGGCATAATACAATTGGTTGGACAGCCAATGATCCAAAAGCATGATAGACCACGTCCTTTGGGGAAATGATCAACAACACCCCAGTGCTCTCTCTGCTCCTGGGTTTATTGGCTTCTCTTCACATTGCCAGTGATGCTGCTCTCAGCTAGTAAGGAAAGTTGCTCGGTGGCATGCTGCTCACTGTTTAATTTGACTTTGGAGAACAAAGGACATTTCAAAGGCTCCCCCTTCTCCCTTCTTTAGCCTGAGAGGGCTTGATTACTAGGACTCTCCCTGTGCCAACTCCCCAGGCCTCTCAAAGGGGCCTGCCATCATGGTTCTCACAGTTCATCAAAGGCCACAGTCCTACTGCCAATGAAACAAAGAGGGGCACAACTTGTGGAGAAAAAAAAACATTAGGGAGGTTGCCAAACAAGCAAAACTGGGAAAGTAAAAGTAAAAATAGAAGAACAAAAAAAGGGGGGAAAAAGTAATAATAAGTACCCACATTAAAAAGTACTATAGTATACTATGGTATAAAAACTGTAGTATTACTATATTTACAGTGCCTTTGGAAAGTACACATTTTGGTAGGTTACAGCCTACTTCTGAAATGTTTTTTTCCCCTCATCAATCTCCCCACAATAACCCATAATGACAAAACAAAAACAGGTTTTTAGAATTAATTAATGAAAAATTAAAAGCTGACATATCACATTTACATGTGCAATCAGACCATTTACTCTGTACTTTGTTGAAGCACCTTTGGCAGCAATTACAGCCTCGAGTCTTCATGGGTATGACAAGTTTAGCACACCTGGATTTGGGGAGTTTCTCCCATTCTTCTATGCAGAGCCTCTCAAGTTCTGTCAGGTTGGATGGGGAGCGTTGCTGCATGGCTATTTTCAGGTCTCTCCAGAGATGTTAGATTGGGTTCAAGTCCGGGCTCTGCCTGGGCCACTCGGAAGCAAACAAAATGAAAAAGGTATAAACATGGCTGAATTTGTCCAAGAGAAACTCTCATTTGCAAGTTTTGGACTAATGATTACTCCCTAGATCAGCTAGATGCAGGCAAGAGTGTGCAAGGCGGTAATTAATGTCGCTGTCTGTGTTACATCTGCTCCTGCCACGCCCTCTACTGCTCATCCTGTGTCTCCTTGACCTGCCGCCACTCCCCCAGTTCTCACTCCCTCTCCCTCTGTGTGTGTGTGTGGGGGGGGGGACAGGTGTGCTGGAGTCAGAGCAGATCTCCACCAGCTGCAATCTGTTCCATAATCAAGACCTCTACAAATACTCAGTCCTGCCACATCCACACTGCCAGATCGTAATCTCTGCCCAGTCAGTCTAAGTTTCTAGCCGTTTGTTACTATTTAGATCCTGTTATCCTGCTGTGCCTGTTTTCCTTGCCTGACACGGTTTTCCTCCCCGCAGAAAGTTCTGCCCTTTCTGACTCTGGTTCCTGTCTCCAGTCACACGTCTCCTCATCCTGCGACTCTGCTCTAGATTCCCCACTCTGCTGCTCCCTTGGATTCCCCCCCGGACCTGCTCACCCTGTCCCAACCCCTCTCGCTCCAGCATCAACCTCCTCACCTGGTTTCCTGCAACCCGCCCGAGCGGCCTACACTCCATCTTCCCTGTGTTACCAAAAATACCTTGGTTACTTCATTCCAGTCCCTTTGTCTGAGTCTGCTCTTGGGTTTCCCTGTTCCACTCCGCGTAACAGCCTGTCCCCTTGATTACTCATAATTCTCTGACCTGTGCACCTACGTTGTAAACGGTCATTCATAGGCTAGGTCGTAGTAACCTCAGGATGGGTACAAGGAAAATGTGAGTATCATATAGCTGGGTGAATGTAATATGAATGACAGTCGTCCAATATTGTAATAGAAATAAGACCACGCTCATAAAAGTATTATCCTCCCTCATCTTAAACGTCACAGACCACCATTGATCAAAATGTTTCTGAAGCCTGTCGGCCAAGACCCTCTTGAGAGACTCACCTAGACTGCAGAGAAGGCTAGTTGGCTGGTTGATGGGGTTCCTTGTTGGGTTTGGGGATCATGGTAACCAAGACTGATTTCCAGGGTTTGGGGAAATGGCCTGTGAGAAGGCAGAGGGTGAGCAAGTCAGAGATTTGACTAAGGAAAGAAGGAGGCGATTTTTAAATTTGTTTTGTTTATATGTATTTTGCCCCCTATTTCTCCCCAATTTCAATCTTGTCTCATCACTGCAACTCCTCAACGGACTCGGGGTGCAAATGCATCGTCTGAAACATGAACCGCCAAACCATGCTTCTCAACACCTGCACGCTTAACCCGGAAGCCAGCGGAGGAAACACCGTTCACCTGATGACGAGGTCAGCCTGCAGGTACCCGGCCTGCCACAAGGAGCCGCTAGAGCACGATGACCCAAGTAAAGCCGGTCAACAATTACCTTCCACTCTAGGTCGAACAGGGGGCCTGGAGGACAGGAATGGACTTGCTGTAGGTGGTCTTTAAATACTATATGTTAGCCCTTTTTACTGTCCTCTTTGACAATCTTCCCATTGTGTTTCAGCACTGTTACTTTTGAGCTGTTTGCCCTGCCATTTAACATGTCAACTTTTTGCCAGAAGGTTTTGGGGTTTGGATCTGTGTTTAGTTAAAAATATATATATATCCTAGTAGTTTTCTCTTTCTTTAGCCTGTAATGTTTCTTATTTGGGTTTGTAGCTGGTTTACTTTTCTTTTTGTTTCCTCAGATCTGTACTTCATGTAATCTCTACGTGCCTTCCGTTTCAACTGGATGAGGTGAGGGGGAAGAGGTTTGGGATGTTTGGAATGGCTTTGGTGTTTGACAGAAGATTCTCTGGCAGAAAAGAGAATCTGGCACAGCTCCACCATTCAGGGTCACGGGGGGGTAGGTCAGAGTTCTTGGTGGATACTATGTCTCTATATTTTTGCCAGTTTGCTGTGTTGTAATCATATTTCTTTGTTTTTCCTGCAGGTTAGGTATGGAGGGAGAGCGAAGTGAGTATTGGTAAGTGGTCCCTTCCTACATTTCCACATGCCGAGAACATGGCTACCTTGGCAGCAGGCTCGTGGGTGCAGAAACAGAGGTCCAGTGTTGTGTCAGTGATTTTATATGATGTTGAGTAGAAGGTCGGCTGGTCATTGCTTAATAAGACAAGATCATTTGGATTCAGGATGGAGTGGAGTGTTTTACCCGCCGGGTTGATAGATTTGCTGTTGAAAGACAGGTGTTTGGAATTGAAATCTCACATAATTATGAGTTTGTCTTGCTGGAGCAGGTGGTGGAAGAGATGAGGAGGGGATGATTCCAGAAGGGCAGTAGTTGGAGGCCAGAGTCAGGCTTGTTATGTTGGTCAACCTGACTCTGGTTGTGATTCATTAGTTTAGCTTGAATTGATCTGGGGTTAATATGATGGATGTTTCGACGAAGGAGAGTAAACTCTTAATCAGGAGAGCCACTCCTCCCCTGTGACTCTGGGTCCTGTCCCTCCTTAGGATATGATATCCTTGTGAAGAGAAGTCACCTTTGGTTGATAAAAACATTTAATTAATAGAAGCAGCATGGAACTCTTTCTCAATTTATAACCTGTTGAAAGTTCTCTGTTGGCCCAGAGTCCCCTGATATTAATATGTAAAACATTTTTGAAAATTATCAATTAGGAACGGTTAAAATATTTTTTTTAAATATGTGCTGAGGCAGTAAAGTGCAAATTATTGAGGTGCTCCTCCGGACTCTTCAAGATTGAGCTGTACAGGGAGTTATCCTTGCATAGGCCAAGGAGTTCAATTTGGAGGTCAATGCCCTCTAGACAGGTCGGGTCTGGTTTTGGGGCTGGGACGGAGGCTGGACTGAGAGGCTAATTGGGGCCTACCAAGGCCAGGTAGGTAGGGCACTGCTTGGAGGGCAGCAGAGTGGGCTCCCCCCCCCCCACAGTTGGCACATTTGGCATCATGCTTTTCTATGGTGCACATTTTGTGTGAGTGTTCTACTCCACATCTCACACACTTGGTGGGGTTAGTGCAATTCTGTGCAGTGTGTTTGAAAAGCTGGCAGTTAAAATATTGTGTAACATGGACAGCGGTGTGGGGTTTTTCTACCATGTAATGAAAGAAACCCTTTTTTTAAGTAGCAGGTGAGTGGAGTCTTCAGGCCAGGTTAGATGGTCCCTGTCAAATGTGGTAGGTTGTTTGGTCCTCCTGCTGATGATCCTGTTGATATTTGTGTGGCAACTTCTTGATGTTGTAGTTCTTCGATTTTCTCTGAGGTGATGGAGGTTGATAGGCCTTTGATTGTAATTTGACTCTGTGGTCTGTCGCTGGCATCCTGCCTTCCATGGCAATTTGCCATTGTTTTGGAGAATGGGGCTCCTTTAAAAGCATCTGTTTGCCATGGAGCCAGGAGCTGGGATATGGGTGATAGGAATGGGTGGGGTATATGTAAATTAAATGCCGTAATATTACTATAGTTTTAAAAAACGGTAGTGTTATTGCGGACATTACTATAGTGTTCTACAGTATACTACAAAATGTTATAGTAAGTATTACACATACAGTGGGGCAAAAAAGTATTTAGTCAGCCACCAATTGTGCAAGTTCTCCCACTTAAAAAGAGAGAGGCCTGTAATTTTCATCATAGGTACACTTCAACTATGACAGACAAAATGAGAGAAAGAAAATCCAGAAAATCACATTGTAGGATTTTTGATGAATTTATTTGCAAATTATGGTGGATAATAAGTATTTGGTCACCTACAAACAAGCAAGATTTCTGGCTCTCACAGACCTGTAACTTCTTCTTTAAGAGGCTCCTCTGTCCTCCACTCGTTACCTGTATTAATGGCACCTGTTTGAACTTGTTATCAGTATAAAAGACACCTGTCCACAACCTCAAACAGTCACACTCCAAACTCCACTATGGCCAAGACCAAAGAGCTGTCAAAGGACACCAGAAACAAAATTGTAGACCTGCACCAGGCTGGGAAGTCTGAATCTGCAATAGGTAAGCAGCTTGGTTTGAAGAAATCAACTGTGGGAGCAATTATTAGGAAATGGAAGACATACA
The DNA here is from genome assembly GCF_018296145.1 of Oncorhynchus tshawytscha. Lineage (NCBI taxonomy): Eukaryota > Metazoa > Chordata > Actinopteri > Salmoniformes > Salmonidae > Oncorhynchus > Oncorhynchus tshawytscha. Next base: position 31,221,982 of record NC_056435.1, on the reverse strand, counting down.
AGACCACTGATAATCTCCCTCGATCTGGGGGTCCACACAAGATCTCACCCCGTGGGGTCAAAATGATCACAAGAACGGTGAGCCGAAAATCCCAGAACCACACGGGGGGACCTAGTGAATGACCTGCAGAGAGCTGGGACCAAAGTAACAAAGCCTACCATCAGTAACACACTACGCCGCCAGGGACTCAAATCCTGCAGTGCCAGACGTGTCCCCCTGCTTAAGCCAGTAGATGTCCAGGTCTGAAGTTTGCTAGAGAGCATTTGGATGATCCAGAAGAAGATTGGGAGAATGTCATATGGTCAGATGAAACCAAAATAGAACTTTTTGGTAAAAACTCAACTCATCGTGTTTGGAGGACAAAGAATGCTGAGTTGCATCCAAAGAACACCATACCTACTGTGAAGCATGGGGGTGGAAACATCATGCTTTGGGGCTATTTTTCTGAAAAGGGACCAGGACGACTGATCCGTTTCAAGGAAAGAATGAATGGGGACATGTATCGTGAGATTTTGAGTGAAAACCTCCTTCCATCAGCAAGGGCATTGAAGATGAAACGTGGCTGGGTCTTTCAGCATGACAATGATCCCAAACACACCGCCCGGGCAACGAAGGAGTGGCTTCGTAAGAAGCATTTCAAGGTCCTGGAGTCTCCAGATCTCAACCCCATAGAAAATCTTTGGAGGGAGTTGAAAGTCTGTGTTGCCCAGCAACAGCCCCAAAACATCACTGCTCTAGAGGACATCTGCATGGAGGAATGGGCCAAAATACCAGCAACAGTGTGTGAAAACCTTGTGAAGACTTACAGAAAACGTTTGACCTCTGTCATTGCCAACAAAGGGTATATAACAAAGTATTGAGATAAACTTTTGTTTTGTTGTTGTTGACCAAATACTTATTTTCCACCATAATTTGCTAATAAATTCATTAAAAATCCTACAATGTGATTTTCTGGATTTTTTTTCTCATTTTGTCTGTCATAGTTGAAGTGTACCTATGATGAAAATTACAGGCCTCTCTCGTCTTTTTAAGTGGGAGAATTTGCACAATTGGTGGCTGACTGAATACTTTTTTGCCCCACTGTAATTGAGGCTAGTATAGATTTGTAGTATACTAGAGTATGCTACAAATTGTATAGTAGGAACTACACTATCGAGGGGGATACTGCAGTGTGTAGTATAATATTCTACAGTATAATACAGAATCCTATGGTAAGTACTACACATGATCAAGGGATACTACAGAGTATAGTATAGTATTCTACGGTAAGTACTATTTTATAGTAACCTGTGCTCTCTTTTCATGTGGGTAAACACATTACAGATGTAGGTAGACATACCGTAGACATAGTGTAGCATGACACATTGACAAACTTTCCCTCCCTCTCCACAGAAGTGACATGAAGGGTTGTGTATATGGGTGTATGTAGAAAGGCTTAAGATTGCATTTCCTCGCCCTCGGAGACTAATCAGAATACTTCCTCTGCTGCTTGGCAACAGTGACGGGCAGCATGATTTACTCACATGACAAAAATTCACAAAAAACATAAGAGTCAGGGATGTTACATTAATGTGGATGCTACCATGATGACGGATAATCATGAATAAATCGTGACTAATATCAGGATAAGGTAAGACCCAGATGCCGACCGTGTCGAAGTAACAATGTTTATTACAGCAACAGAGGCAAAGGTACAGGACGGCAAGCAGGCTCAGGGTCAGGGTCAGGGTCAGGCAGGCGGCTACAGGGTAAGGACAGGCAATGGTCAAAAACCAGGAGGGCGAGGAAAAAGAGAGGCCGGGAAAAAGACAGGAGCCGACAGGACAAATGCTGGTCAACTTGACAAACAAGACGAACTGGCAACAGACAAACAGAAAACACAGGTAAATACAGGGGATAACGGGGACGATGGGCGACTCCTGGAGAGGGATGGAGACAAGCACAAAGACAGGTGAAACAGATCAGGGCGTGACAATAATGATGAGTGAGAAAGTTACACAAAGATCATACTCCAAAGACATGCTAATCTCTCACCATTAACAATAATATGGGAGGTTAGCATTTTCGGGAGGGTATGATATTTATGCCTCTGTAACTTTCTCACTCATTATTTACGATTCATTCATGATTATTTGTAATCGTGGTAGCCTCCACATGAATGTAGAAAAGTTACAAAGCATGTTATATTATTATTAACAATAAAAGGGACTCCAAAATGACACAATACATTATTTACCATTCATTACTATTGGGCATAACATAATCCGAAACTCAACCCAAACAAACTGCAAATGCATCCAACACGTTTGTAGAGTCACAAGCTTGCGTGCTAGGCATATGGGATTTAATTCTAAGACGTTTGACTACTTTAATGCACTATAAGTGAATTTACCCAAATACTTATGACACATACAGTTAAAGTGCTTTCATTTCTAAACAGTTAAACAGATACCGTATGTAATGAAAATATTCTTAATTAAAAGGTGGCATTCTGTACTGTGGCCTTATATGAAACATTTATTCTGAAATCCAAAATGCTCAAGTATAGAGCAAAAGTAAAAGTTTTATCTTCACAGTAAAAATAAACTCTTAAAATAGTTGATGATGAACATCACAGCAGCAACAAAACAACACACTAGATTTTCATACAGTAGTAGAGGACAGGACACTGAGGAGTCTTTCATGTTAACACAGGGGGAACCAAGAGAAGCATAGTGTATGCCCTGTGTTGCAAGTCTGAACAAGCCCCTGGCGAGAGACTCACAGAGTTTCATGGTGATCTTTCTCCACAGCACTGCACAGGCCATCAGTGACTTCTCAACTATTACTCAGCTCCCTTTTCCTTGCTTCTCTCTTCTCTTCTTTTCTGACTCTGCAGGTTACTACTGCCTGCGTGCCTAGGGGGGGGAGGAGAGAAGAGGGCCATTCCACAGATGTATGTCTCTCACAGAGACAGATGAAAAGGTGGAGATGATAATGGAGCAAATTCTGCGGATTTAAAAAGCATTTCACCCTTAATGTGAAGTAATAGAGAGGGCAGGACCTTAGCCTCATGGTACTGTGGTTGAGTGCCAGACTAGAAGGATGATGATACGTCTGGGTGCGTCTGCAGAAAATAGAAACAGCCATTTGCCAGTACAGCTTAGACAATAACAAAGACAAGCAATCAATAGAACCTACAAATATAAGATAGAAAATCAGTCCATAAGGCTAACATGGGGATAAATAATGAACATGCCATTAATGCTAAAACACAGCTAGATTTTTTTGTATCATATCAAACTAAATAAGTATGGTTCTTTTCCCATTCCATGGCCTTGAGTCACTAGTGACTGATATGTCCAGCCAAGCTCAAGCAGGTTTCACCCATTAACCTAAATCTTTACTCCCTGAAACTCCTTGAATCCAATGTAATTCCTTTTGTCTACTTCCACTTACCTTGCCATGGTTCAAAATCGATGTTACAGATGGGATACAGTAATCTCTCTGCACTGTCTTACCAGAGGCTTGCTAAGTTCTGGAGACAAAATAGTCTATTTCCTCATTTGGAAGTATTTGACCTTAACATTGTTTTCAAGACATATTGACTGTGCTGAGTAACTTCAAGGTGGGATGTCAATTGAGTCAATCCTCTGTTTAAAGTCTTGTATAACATCATTCTCAACTGAACATGAAGTTAAATACACCACCGTTCAAAAGTTTAGGGTCACTTAGAAATGTCCTTGCTTTTTAAAGAAAAGCACTTTTTCCCCCTATTAAAATAACATCAAATTGATCAGAAATACAGTGTAGACATTGTTAAAGTTGTAAATGACTAATGTAGCTGGAAACGGCAGATTTGTTTTATGGAATATCTACATAGCCGTACATAGGCCCATTACCAGCAACCATCATTCCTGTGTTCCAATGGCACATTGTGTTAGCTAATACAAGTTTATCATTTTAAAAGGCTAATTGATCATTAGAAAATCTGTTTGCAATTATGTTAGCGCAGCAGAAAACTGTTGTGCTGATTTAAAGAAGCGATACAACTGGTCTTCTTTAGACTAGATGAGTATCTGGAGCGTCAGCATTTGTGGGTTCAATTGCAGGCTCAAAATGGCCAGAAACAAATAACTTTCTTCTGAAACTCGTCAGTCTATTCTTGTTCTGAGAAATGAAAGCTATTCCATGCGAGAAATTGCCAAGAAACTGAAGGTCTCGGACAACGCTGTGTCTCTAACCAGAATGGAAAGAGGAGTGGGAGGCCCTGGTGCACAATTGAGCAAGAGAACAAGTTCATTAGAGTGTCTAGTTTGAGAAACAGACGCCTCACAAGTCCTCAACTGGCAGCTTTATTAAATAGTACCTGCAAAACACCCGTCTCTACATGAACAGTGAAGATGCGACTCCGGGATGCTGGTCTTCCACGCAGAGTTGCAACAAAAAAGCCATATCTCAGACTGGCCAATAAAAATAATAGATTAAGATGGCAAAAGAACACAGACATTGGACAGAGGAAGATTGGAAAAAAGTGTTATGGACAGTTGAATCTAAGTTTGAGGTGTTCGGATCACAAAGAAGAACATTCGTGAGACGCAGAAAAAATGAATTGATAATGGAGAAGTGCTTGACGCCACCTGTCAAGCATGGTGGAGGCAATGTAATGGTCTGGGGGTCCCTTGGTGGTGGTAAAGTGGGAGATCTATACAGGGTAAAAGGGATCTTGAAGAAGGAAGGCTGTCACTCCATTTTGCAATGCTATGCCATACGCTATGGACAGAGCTTAATTGGAGCTAATTTCCTCCTACAACAGGAAAATGACCCAAAGCACAGCTCCAAACTATGCAATAACTAATTAGGGAAGAAGCTGTCAGCTGGTATTCTGTCTATAATGGAGTGGCCAGCACAGTCACCGGATCTCAACCCTATTGAGCTGTTGTGGGAGCAGCTTGACCGTATGGTATGTATAAGAAGTGCCCATCAACCCAATCCAACTTGTGGGAGGTGCTTCAGGAAGCATGGGGTGAAATCTCTTCAGATTACCTCAATAAATTGACAACTAGAATGCCAAAGGTCAGCAAGGCTGTAATTGCTGCAAATGGTGGATTTTTTGATGAAAGCAAAGTTTGAAGGACACAATTATTATTTAAATTAAAAATCATTATTTATAACCTATTCAATGTGTTGACAATATTTCCTATTCATTTTGCAACTTTATTTCCTATTCGTCATGTATGTTTTCATGGAAAACAAGGACATTTCAAAGTGACCCCAAACTTTTGAATGGTAGTGTACCTTGGATAGGTTATATGGTTTCCCCCATCATGGAGTCCTACAGCAACTGTTTCCCTCTCTTCAGTCTTATTTCTTTTTACAGTAAAACTGACATCTCTAAATCACTGGCGCTTGAAAAGATAACTATGAGTTGTTATTATGATGTTTCGATGTTCTCCAGACACATTTTATAGCCAGATCGATGCACAGACAAATTAAGTCATAAAACGTGGAGGTGACAAATGGTGATATTTGTTATTTCTCGGGAATAGACCAGTGGTGATGTCAAGGAAATCGTGCCATCCCACCAGTGGCTCTCTTCACCTCAATCACCTGGTAAAACACAGACCCCAAATTTAACTGACTACAGACCCTTTAGAAACTTCTGTAACCACTTTTCCATCCGCAGCTTTTATGAGTGTAAAGTAATAGCATATATAAAAAAATCACAACAGCTGTGATGGAAACAGGAAGTTTCGTTAAAATGTTATAAATGCAGACAGGTAATTTGAGGGGAAAAAACCAGACTAAGCCTGTAACGTAGCAACATTTTGAAAAAGTCAACAGGTCTGAATACTTTCTGAATGCCCTGTATAAGATTATTATTTATTTATTTATTTATTTACATGTATTTAACCCTTTATTTTGGTATTAAACAGTCTAAGCCATGTCTAAGCCGGGGGAGGAGGGGAGTTATACTAAGCTATATGGAATTGTTTTAATGCTGGCCCGTGTTGACTCCAATGCTTCCCACAGTTGTGTCAAGTTGGCTGGATGTCCTTTGGGTGGTGGACCATTTCTGATAGACATAGGAAACTGTTATGCATGAAAAATCCAGCAGCTTTGCAGTTCTTGACATACTCAAACCGGTGTGTCTGGAACCTACTACCATACCACGTTCAAAGGCACTTACATCTTTTGTCTTGCCCATTCACCCTCTGAATGGCACACATACATAATCCATGTCTCAATTGTCTCAAGGCTTAAAAGTCCTACTTATCCTGTCTCCTCCCCTTCATCTACAGTAATTGAAGTGGATTTAACAAGTGCCATCAATAAGGGATCATAGCTTCCACCTGGATCACAGCTTCCACCACCAAAACCGACATGTACGTGTGCGTGAGCGATAAAAAACGGAAAACACTATATCGTGTTTGTGAAAGACTCATCTTTCCATAGAGTGGTCATATACGTTTGTGGGCCAAACCATTCGGGAAACAACAGACATTTTCATGAGCAGACCGGTTTTGGGGATCTCTCATGGTCTGACAAACACCGCTGTAGCTCGGCAGTCAACCGCAGATGCATACGGTTGCAATTGGCGGATGCAAATTAAACAGATATCTCTAGCTTAAACAGACACATTTTGATGGGGATATTTGTTATTAATCTAATTGTTTCACCTTAAGGCAAAAATTGTATTGCCTCCCCTTTTGTTGGTGGAGGGTTTTAAAGTTAATATTCTGCAATTCTACACATTTTGCCATAGGGTGGAAAGACATTTTTGTAGTTTTAAAGCAAATTTCCTATAATTCTGCACATTTTAGCATGACTTACGCCATGTTAATGATATCTGAGAGAGAATGACTAACAAAATCAGTGGTGGGCTCCTGGTGGTTAGGGCTCTGGGCTAGACTAACTACCAATTACATTTTTTTTTTGCTGACATAGCTAATTGAGTGACGGTCAATGACTGACATAACGAGGGAAAAACTGCTGAATGATGCACAACCAAAATTGCACCAGGTGCATTCTTCTATTCTTACTCTCAATAGTAAGTTCAGACCTCAGACCTCTGAGTTCCTAAAAGGGAATTGGGGGACCCCAAGCAGCCGTGGGGCCCTAAGCAACCCTTTATGCCGCTAATGCCTGGAGCCGGCCCTGGTGGGCAGTGTGTATCACTAATGTCACATTGATCTAATTCCAACAAGGTGATCTCATTCATATATTTGCAGTAAAGATTGAGACGTTTTTATTTCCTATTAAAACATAATTTTGATGTTCAGACGATTAATTTTCTTCTAGTAAGTACTTTCACGGCACAGGGGCCTCAATGAGTCAATAGCTGCTTTTCCGCGATCATGTTCAGGTCTTTTAGTTTCCCACTGATACTTCCTGCCTCAGAGTAGCTCAGTACAGAGTCTACTCTTGTGGTGGAAGTTGAAATATTTAAAAAAGCATATATTTAGCCATAAATTAACAATAACGATTTTGTTGTTTTTGGAGCCTTGTATCTGTACTGAAAAGCCTTATGAGCATAAGAATTGCCTATCAGTGCGTTGGGGCTATAACTTTCCCCCCAGTCACCAAAATAGGTGCACATTGTCGCTCTGGTAGAGGGCTCTGCTATTTGAGCACAGCAATTAGTAATAGACCACTTTTCTGAGCTCTGCAATAAAAATACCCAGCGAGAGTCTCTCTTTCTTTCACTTTGCCACTCCCCACATTGCAAACCTACAGTATGTGGAATCTGCAGGACTGTTGTCCAGGTTTCTGAAACCCTTAGTGGAGAAATTGACGTTTAAGGAAGACCGTCAGATCAGTGAGCAATCAACAGTGAGTGTTGGACAATTAACAGACTATAATTTAAGCAACAATACTTGTTCCTGAATGCAACAGAAAATGAACTGTTCCCGAGACCATATCGGTGAAGACGTTATAGGCAGTTTGCTGTCAAAGGGAAATAACCCTGCTGTACTCTGTACTGTACATGTCGCGACCCCTTTTCACGAAACCGCTCTATCTTAGCCGCATGGCTATGAAGAGCACCCACGGATGCGGTCTGCTGAATCAATATCTAAACCACAGTTGTGGACTATCAACACTTACAGAGGGTAGGAAACCCAGTTTTGATATCATATTCCATTAATCATCTTCTGCACCAGTGCCTGTCTAGTGTACAACTTAAGTAATGAGTGATGATATGCAACTTTGTAATATATACTGAGTATTGCTCAAGTCCAGCCGTTCTTCAATTATGATCTTACAATCACCGTGGCTCCATATTTCTCTCACCAGCCCGTCAACTGCCCACGGAAACCATACATGCATGAAATGGGCTGTCTGTGGGAGAAGTACATTTACACCAATGACAAAAAGAGAATAATTGCCGCAGCAGACAATAGGACATTATTGTGGAATATCCTCAATGTCATCGCATCACAGTACTGTAAAACGTTTTAGAGTAAAATGAGAAAAGCTTCTGACCTGTTTTTATCACAAGCAAATGCAATTACCATTTGTTCCATATTCAATTTGAAAACATAATGAGCATGGCCCCTTGGCTCAAATCAATGTAATTAAGTCAAACTGTTTTTCAGATAAACAAGAAAGAAACTGCAAAGCCTCACTGGAGACAATATTCACACATGATAAAACAATCTCTATGAGGAGAGAGTCACAACCTTCAACATGTAACCTGGCCTGTACACTGCAGCATTGTGTCTGTGGATACCATTCCTCACCAGTCAGGTATGTCTTCACTCTTGAATTGCCTAATTGTTGTGTCTTGGGCAAGAAGTCCAGCTAGAAAGTGCCTTATATCTAATAGTTTAAGCATATAGAGACATTTACATTATAAGACATGGATTAGAAATTATAAGATGTTTTGTGACCCATTTTTTTATGGCTCAGAATACCCAGAGGCGACATAATGTCAGGCAAAAAGATGCTGACAGTAGTAAGGATATTGGCTAATGTTGCAAAAACTAGGGCCTGAAAGTGCATACACACACATATGCACACGTATTCAGGTACACACAAGCACACACCCTTTCAAAGTGGTGTAAAGTACTTAGGTAAAATTACTTGAAAGTACTACTTAAGTAGTTTTTTGGGGTATCTGTACTTTACTTTACTATTTATATATTTGACAACTTTTACTTTTAGTTCACTACAGTCCTGAAGAAAATGATGTACTTTTTACTCCATACATTCTCCCTGACACTCAAAGGTACTCATTATATTTTGAATGCTTAACGGAACAGGAAAATGGTCTATGTTACACACTTATCAAGAGAACATACCTGGACATCCCTACTGTCGCTGATCTGGTGGACTCACTAAACATATGAGGAATTTGAAATTATTTATACTTTTACTTGATACTTAAGTATAATTCAGCAATTACATTTACTTTTAATACTGAAGTATATTTCAAACCAAATATTCTTAGACTTTTACTCAAATAGGATTTTACTGGGTGACTTTCACTTTTACTTATGTGATTTTTTATTAAGGTATCTTTATTTTTACTCAAGTATGACAATTGGGTACTTTTTCGACCACTGCAATTTCACACACAATGGGGAGATCAATTGGTTTAAGGCTTCCCTTCTCTCAGAAATTAGGACATCAGAAGATGGAGTGGGACCATCTTTGAGGTCCATAAATATTGCAAGGCAGTAAGAGAGGAAGACAGCCTATGAAGTCGGAGTCCAGGGTATAATTGGAGGGGGGATTAATAGCCTTTTCCTCCTAGAACTGACAGTTTTACAGCCAAGTAGAGACCTGTGGACACACATATTTCCCAGTCATACTCTCATCTGTGTTTATTTATGAATTATAAACTGGCTGAAAGCTGTGGTATATCAGAGAAATATACCACGGGTATGAAAATAAATGTTTTTACTGTTCTAATTACATTGGTAACCAGTTTATACAGTAATACCAGTCACCTCAGGTTTTTGGGGGGCATGTGGCCAATATACCACGGCTTACGGCTGTAGCCAGGCACTCTGTGTTGCGTCATGCTTTAGAACAGCCCTTAGCAATGGTATATTGGCCATGTACTGTACCACACCTTCTCGGGCATTATTGCTTAATTATGCCATCGATACAACACATTTAAACTGTTGCATGTCTTGCTTAGTTGCACCTCATCACATTTCTTTTGAGTGGAATTCATTTTAACCAAACTTACAACAGAACGCAGCTAGCAATGAGGAATCGACCCAGAAGCGGCCCTCTTCCTGGGGGCCGGAAATGATTGAATCAGCCTAGAATTGGGTGTCGGACTCGGGCCGGAATTAAAATGAATGACTGGCCAGAATGGGCCCAAGTACATCGGGCCGTTTCCATCTACCAGAATTCAGACGACTTTGCCGGCATCTCACCAGAATCCACCCAGAAGCGTCCCGATGCAATTTTAAATAAATGTATACAAAATTACCTGATTCAGTCATTTTAAATATTACTATTATCCATTATACATATACAATTTATACCCATCCACAAATATTTTTTTTGAATTTTATTTTTTATTTTTTACCCCCTTTTCGTCATATCCAATTGCCTTGTCCCATCCCTGCAACTCCCGTACGGCCTCGGGAATGCGTCCCCCCGAAACACAACCTCGCCAAGCCGCACTGCTTCTTGACACAATGCACGCTTAATCCGGAAGCCAGCCGCACCAATGTGTCAGAAGAAACACCATACACCTGGTGACCGTGTCAGCATGCATGCGCCTGGTCCGCCACAGGAGTCTCTACATCGCGATGGGACAAGGACATCCCGGCCGGCAAAACCCTCCCCTAACCTGGACGATGCTGGGCCAATTGTGCGTCGCCTCATGGGTCTCCCAGTCGCAGACAGCACGGGTATCGATACAGCATTTGTATCAGCACAGTTTGCACTGCGATGCAGTGCCTTATACTGCTGCGCCACTCGGGAGGCCCCATCTACAAAGTTTTTAATGCTTATCAATTGCCTTGCAAAAAATACGAAAATCCTACTTAAACAGGACTCATAAAGAATTTAATTTAAATGTTAATTTTATTTTTTGATCACAGAAACAATGAGAAAATATGGAAAAATAAATAACTCATGAAATGTTAATTATATAAAGCAGCCCGTGTAATCATCTGCCAGAGAGTAGTCACAATCGTCCCAAGCCCCAAGTAATACATTTGGGCCAGATAACTTTTAGCGGAATCGGACTTAGCTCAGTCCTCACATCCTAGCCACAAGTAATACTGCCGAAGGCGGCCCAGACTCGGGCCACATGATATCGGCCGAGTCTGACTCTCAGCCGAGTGCCCCGACTCTCAGGCGGAATCGGCCCAGATCCACCCTGCTAGCTGGAAACAGCGTACAGATGAAAAGTTGATGAATTGAAAGCTACTCTCACGGTGAGACTAACACACACTGCACTTCAAGCCAACTGAATCTTTTAATGAGGCCCTGGGAGAAAACACAACAACAGCACAATCAGTCCACCCGGTTTACTGTGCATTTAACAGATGATTAACAATACTGAAATAAAGTAGATTGGGTACTTTCACTGAGCTTTTAATTCAATAGCTAGTTGACGCCCAATGAACACAACAAAGGGTGCATCACTGCAGAGACCTATATGTGGGCAGAACTAGAACACTATCAGTCAACAGACACACCCAGGAGAATATAGAACACTCAGATTAGATCACTTCTACCCTGGGAATGTACTTTAGGCACACAAATAAGCAGTCATTTATATTAAGCTCATTTATATAACTGCTTTTGAGAGAAGATTAACTTTCTATATATTTTATCTTTTACAAAGTCTAAAGAGACAGAGAGAGGGAGAGAGGGAGGGAGAGAGAGAAAGAGAGAAAGAGAGAGAAAGAGAGATTGGACATTGAGGAGTAGAGAGAGAGTTAAAGAGAGAGAGATTTGATATTGAGGAGGAGCGACAGAGAGGGAGAGAGATGGGGAGGGAAGGGATGACAAGTTGACAAGTTCTCTCTCCGCAGATCATCCCATTGCACTCTGGGTCGGGGGTGAAATCATGTCATACAAATGAAGGAAACAAGAAAATTCAACTTTAGTCTGGAACAACCTCCATTACACTAGCATGAGTAGTGCCCATCACATGTCCAGCTGTAGACACAGGCAGACCCCCAAATGCTTCCACGAAAACGTCAAAGTGCAATTTCAGCAAAGTCTTCTCTCTTATCACAGAAATTTGAGGGACAATTTAGTTGTCTCTGCCTACAACTCTTTGCTTTGCAGAGCTTCTGGGTCTTTTGTTGTCCTTCATCTCTGTCTCCTGTGTTCCACTCTATATCCATCCATCATTATTATCTAAGCTGACTACAAGAACAAAGTCTTTAACTTGGGAGACTTATGAAAAGCAATGCCAATTATGGAGATTTGTCCATGGACTATATTGGTTGACCAACAGACAGCATGCTACTCTATGACAGAGATTTCACGGTGAGCAGGGAAAACAAAGGTATAAATACTATATTAATGTCCAAAATACCTGAAATTAAGCTGCCAGCCATACACCTTTAGAAAAAAGGGCTCCAAAAGGGTTATTTGACTGTTCTTGAAAGTTCCTTCTTATGGGGACAGCCGAAGTTCCTAAGCGTTTACAGTATAAGGCTTCCGAATCCTTCTTTTAATGGCCTACAGGACACCTCACCATTATCCCTCAGCTCTAGAAAACCATGTGGTTCTGTTCAGGAACATAAATCTGGTGAGCATTAAATCGAAGCCCATTCCTTCCCAAACTCTTCACGTGGACAAGGTAATTGTGTTCCTTATCAAGGCATTAGTAATTCAATTAGAATTATTGGCCTTTTTTTTAGCAAATTTATCAGCAGCCTGTAAATAAAATCTGCCTAAACCCCCAAAGGGAGATGAAGAGAAGTCAATGTTGCCATGGTAACAACCCCCCTGCACTGGTGGTGACAGGCAGGCCACTTGAGAAAGAGAAGCTTACAACTAAATGGAGGAAAATGTCACTAGTTTTACTGTTAAAAGTGACATTGTGTGTCTAGGAATTTGTAATGTGCCGTCATCAGTTTACTAAGAGTGAGGCATTTTTGGATGCTAACAAAGATATCAATAACTTTTCCAATGAATCTGGAGTAAGATTCATTCACAGTGCCTGCCTGTATTGGCTTATAATCATTGACATTATTTAGATTATGACAGAAATCATGATTCATATCTGGTATGCATAAAAGCCTCATTGAGATATAAAGGAGTATAATTGCTCTGTCGCTCAAGATTCCATGGAGTTCAATTTGTTTTAGCATAAGGCACAACTATTCAATTTCTGGCAAATCCTATCCATTATTTGTGCTGACATTTTTATTGCTAACTTTATGCCGGAATTGCGAAAACAAATGGAATGACTAAGAGCTTAATAAAATGTGTTATGTGAAAATGTGTTTCATGTCAATCATACAATGTTGTATTTGCGTAACCTTTTGTCTTCACTTTTGAGAATACCACGGCAGTTGTTGCTGAGTGATTTCTCCTGCTTGCTGTGACTTCCTCCATCCTGGCTATTGCGATCGTCATACAGTAGACGCCTCTCATAAATTGACAACCTCTTCTTTGAAATTAATGTATTCCATTTTAAAAAACGAGGGGAAATAATGATAAATGAAAATATTGAAAAAAAAAAAGGTATTCAACAGCAGTCTTCCCTTGCCAATAATAATAAATTGGCCAAGGTCAGAATTTATAGAAGTGTACCTCTATGACAGTATGCATCATTTGAACTCAGTTTCTCTTTAGTATGTTATGAACGCTGTTGAACAAATACGGGCCTAATGTAAGTTAATTCCTGCCTCTTAAAGAAGGAACTACCTCTGTTAAGTGAGCTGGTCTAATAAAAAGTGGCAGGTCCTGGCGCATGCCTTGGCTTTCACCTCATGCTGAGCAGAAAGATTACATTTTGATTAATTTCTCTCAGCGAGGGCCGCAGGCCATGGGCCTGTTGGGGGGGAGCTGATGGCTGGGCTGTGAGTCAGGAGTCAGAGGGAAACGGAAGGTCACCTCAGCTCTGGATGGCTGCACTGCTGCCAGCTTCACACTCCAGCGGGGCAGTAAAAAGAGACCAGACACCAGCACTGACACACCAGACACCAACACTGACACACCAGACACCTCGAACATGCTCTGGGCTGAAACATGAATATGACAAATCTCCAGCTGTATTCCCACACACCGTGCCAACAGACAGTATTAGGCTCATGTTTCAGTCATTTGGGATGGCTTAATCTGGTTTCAGTTATTGCTCCAGAGACCTTGCCAAATGAATCTCTTTAAATTTGATCTCCATTTGGCGCCACGTTTATAGGGTGACCCCATTCTGTCAGATTTGACAAATGAAAATGATTCACTGTATTTGCAGAAACACAGACACAGCCAACCTGTGCATTGTGGTGTTTATCTATTGCGCCATGAATTGCAAGAAAAATCCAACCCAATGAAATCACAGCTGCTCTCAGTAAACGCTTGTCCTGACTTTGACCCATGTTAGGTTTTTCCACACTCCTCCAAAAGTATGGCTTACACAGCGGCATGATGCCTAGAATTAAGTAGTGGTATACAGGCAACAACAACAGAAAATCTCTGCACACCTTTGAAAGGGAACATGGTGTTGTTGTAGTTCCCTGCCTGCAGGGAGTTAACCTTGTCAGTGGTATTTTAGGCTCTGTGCCTTGGGGCTTTTTTTTTCAGACTGCTGCCAGCCACCTTCTGTAGGTAGTAACAGCTAGGGGTTGTCATGGAAACAGGCCGCTGAGATGAGACATGGCGCAGACTACCACACACGTTTTCAAAAGAAAGCATTTATTGCCATTACAACAAAAAAATACAAATCTGTTCCAATCCTCAGATGCTCATAAACACCTATCAGATCATGCATGATCATTAGGTTTGCATTAGTTAAGTAATGTGAAAATATAGATTTCCGACTAAATAGACATACCCAAATTATTTATCATAAACAACACGTAGTAATTCTCACCTTTCTGGTAAAAAAAAACAGTTATAAATTGCTGAGGTGTAGTCACTTTTGAGGACACAAGTTGAAGTACACAATAGGGGAGAGTGGGGTAAGTCGAGTTAAAAGGGTTAGTTGAGACACCTCTTGTTTCTAGGAAACCATACACAAAATTCATCATTTGACCAAATATTTAGGAGTCTGTAATGAGAGAAACCACATGGAAAAAGTGATTTTCACAAAGACAAATTCATTTATTGTGTTAGAAGTTTAATGATGCTTGAATCTAAACCAAAGTAGATTGTTCTATACATCAGTTGGGGGGTCTCTATAGGCTTCAATATAAGGTCCTAAACCTAACATGAAAGTACATCCTTGTAGCTGCATGGGCTAATATCGTCAAAAAGTTTGCCTTGGGGTAAGTTGAGCGAATGGCCATGGGGTAAGTTGAGCCAATGGCCATGGGGTAAGTTGAGCGAATGGCCATGGGGTAAGTTGAGCCAATGGCCATGGGGTAAGTTGAGCCAATGGCCATGGGGTAAGTTGAGCCAATGGCCATGGGGTAAGTTGAGCGAATGGCCATGGGGTAATGGCCATGGGGTAAGTTGAGCCAATGGCCATGGGGTAAATGTTGAGCCAATGGCCATGGGGTAAGTTGAGCCAATGGCCATGGGGTAAGTTGAGCCAATGGCCATGGGGTAAGTTGAGCCAATGGCCATGGGGTGGGGGCCATGGGGTAGTTGAGCCAATGGCCATGGGGTAAGTTGAGCCAATGGCCATGGGGTAAGTTGAGCCAATGGCCATGGGGTAGCCAATGGCCATGGGGTAAGTTGAGCCAATGGCCATGGGGTAAGTTGAGCCAATGGCCATGGGGTAAGTTGAGCCAATGGCCATGGGGTAAGTTGAGCCAATGGCCATGGGGTAAGTTGAGCCAATGGCCATGGGGTAAGTTGAGCCAATGGCCATGGGGTAAGAGCCAATGGCCATGGGGTAAGTTGAGCCAATGGCCATGGGGTAAGTTGAGCCAATGGCCATGGGGTAAGTTGAGCCAATGGCCATGGGGTAAGTTGAGCCAATGGCCATGGGGTAAGTTGAGCCAATGGCCATGGGGTAAGTTGAGCCAATGGCCATGGGGTAAGTTGAGCCAATGGCCATGGGGTAAGCCAATGGCCATGGGGTAAGTTGAGCCAATGGCCATGGGGTAAGTTGAGCGAATGGCCATGGGGTAAGTTGAGCCAATGGCCATGGGGTAAGTTGAGCCAATGGCCATGGGGTAAGTTGAGCCAATGGCCATGGGGTAAGTTGAGCCAATGGCCATGGGGTAAGTTGAGCCAATGGCCATGGGGTAAGTTGAGCGAATGGCCATGGGGTAAGTTGAGCGAATGGCCATGGGGTAAGTTGAGCCAAAGTTTGTGAAAACTTAATATGTGTAAACATTTGTATGAACATAACAAGATTCAACAACTGAGAAATAAACTGAACAAGTTCCACAGACATGTGACTAATAGAAATTTAAAAATGTGTCCCTGAACAGAGGGGGGTCAAAATCAAAAGTAACTGTCAGTATCTGGTGCTGCAATGCATCTCCTCAACGACTGCACCAGATTTGCCAGTTCTTGCTGTGAGATGTTACCCCACTCCTCCACCAAGGCACCTGCAAGTTCCCTGACATTTCTGGTGGGAATGGCCCTAGCCCTTACCCTCCGATCCAACAGGTCACAGACGTGCTCAGTGGGATTGAGATCCGGGCTCTCGCTGGCCATGGTAGAACACTGACATTCCTGTTTTGCAGGAAATCACACACAGAACGAGCAGCATGGCTGGTGGCATTGTCATGCTGGAGGGTCATGTCAGGATGAGCCTGCAGGAAGGGTACCACATGAGGGAGGAGGATGTCTTCCCTGTCACACACACCGTTGAGTTTGCCTGCATTGACAACAAGCTCAGTCTAATGATGCTGTGACACACCGCCCCAGACCATGACGGACCCTCCACCTCCAAATCGATCCCATTCCAGAGTACAGGCCTCGGTGTAACGCTCATTCTTTTGACGATAAACGCGAATCCGACCATCACCCCTGGTGAGACTAAACCGCGACCCGTCAGTGAAGAGCACTTTTTGCCAGTTCTGTCTGGTCCAGCGATGGTGGGTTTGTGCCCATAGGCGACAATGTTGCCCGTGATGTCTGGTGAGGACCTGCCTTACAACAGGCCTACAAGCCCTCAGTCCAGCCTCTCTCAGCCTATTGTGGACAGTCTGAGCACTGATGGAGGGATTGTGCATTCCTGGTGTAACTCAGGCAGTTGTTGTTGCCGTACTGTACCTGTCCCGCAGGTGTGATGTTCGGCTGTACCGATCCTGTGCAGGTGTTGTTACACTTGGTCTGCCACTGCGAGGACGATGAGCTGTCCATACTGTCTCCCTGCTGTCTTAGGCATCTCACAGTACGGAAATCGCAATTTATTGCCCTGACCACATCTGCAGTCCTTAAGCCTCCTTGCAGCATGCCTAAGGCACATTCATGCAGATGACCCTGGGCATCCTTCTTTTGGTGTTTTTCAGAATCAGTATAAAGGCCTCTTTAGTGTCCTAAGTTTCATAACTGTGACCTTAATTGCCTATCGTAAGCTGTTAGTGTCGTAACGACCTTTCCACACGTGCATGTTCATGAATTGTTTGTGGTTCATTGAACAAGCATGGGAAACAGTGTTTAAACCCTTTACAATGAAGATCTGTGAAGTTATTTGAATTTTTACGAAGTATCTTTGAAAGACAGGGACATTTATTTTTCAGGACCCTGTTTCTTCTTCGTTAGAAAGACTACTATATTTCCCTTGATTGAGTGATACTGATACTAATGTGATAAAAAATACACTACATGAACAAAAGTATGTGGACACCTGCTCGTCGAACATCTCATTCCTAAATCTTGGGCATTAATATGGCGTTGGTCCCCCCTTTGCTGCTATAACAGCCTCCTCTCTTCTTGGAAGGCTTTCCACTAGATGTTGGAACATTGCTGCGGGAATGTGCTTCCATTCAGCCACAAGAGCATTAGTGAGGTCGGGCACTGATGTTGAGCGATTAGGCATGGCTCGCAGTTGGCGTTCCAATTCATCCCAAAGGTATTCGATGGGGTTGAGGTCAGAGCTCTGTGAAGGCCAGTCAAGTTCTTTCACACCAACCTCGACAAACCATATATATGTTTTTACCCCCCTTTTCATCATATCCATTGTTGATCTTGTCTCATCGCTGCAACTCCCCAATGGGGAAGAGGCGAAAGTTGAGTCATCCGTCCTCCAAAACATGACCCGCCAAACTGCGCTCCTTAACACCCGCACGCTTGACCCAGAAGCCAGCCACACCAATGTGTCAGAAGAAACACTGTTCAACTGACGACCGAGATCAGCCTGCTGGCACCCGGGCTGCCACAAAGAGTCGCTAGAGCGCGATGAGCTGAGTAAACCTCCCCGGCCAAACCCTCCCCTAACACAGACGACGCTGACAAATTGTGCGCCACCCTATGGGACTCCCAGATGTGACACAGCATGGGACCGAACCTGGGTTTGTAGTGACACCTCAAGCACTGCAATGCAGTGCCTTAGACCACTGCACCACTCAGGAGGCTCAACAAATGGACCTCGCTTTATACACGGGGTCATTGTCATGTTGAAACAGATAAGGGCCTTCCCCAAACTGCTGCCACAAAGTTGGAAGCACAGAACTGCCTAGAATGTTATTGTATGCTGTAGCATTAAGATTTCCTTTCACTGGAAGTAAGGGGCCTAGCCCTAACCATGAAAAACTTTACAGTATACACTATGCATTGGGGCAGGTAGCATTCTCCTGGCATCCACCAAAACAAGATTAGTCCGTCGGACTGCCAGATGGGGCAGCGTAATTCATCACTCCAGAGAACGCGTTTCCACTGCTCCATAGTCCAATGGCGGTGAGCTTTACACCACTCCAGCCAATACTTGGCATTGTGCATGGTGATCTTAGGCTTATGTGCAGCTGCTCAGCCTTGGAACCTCATTTCATGAAGCTCCCGACGAACAGTTCTTGTGCTGACGTTGCGTCCAGAGGCAGTTTGGAACTCGGTAGTGAGTGTTGCAACCGATGACAGATGATTTTTACGAGCTACCCGTTTCATCACTCAGCGGTCCTGTTCTGTGAGCTTTTGTGGCCTACCACTTCGCAGCTGAGCCAATGTTGCTCCTAGATGTTTCCACATCACAATAACAGCACTTACAGTTGACCAGGGAAGAGCAGATATTTGATGAACTGAATTGTTGGAAAGGTGGCAGTAAGGCCATTCTAAGGCCAATGTTTGTTTATGGAGATTGCATGGCTGTGTGTTCAATTTTATACACCTGTCAGCAACGGGTGTGGCTGAAATAGTCAAATGAACTAATTTGAAGGTTGTCCACATTCTTTTGTATATATAGTGTATGAAAATATGAAAAAGTATGTTTTTTCTTATTCAACAAAAGTGGGGGAGTAAGGCTTGAAATTATTTAAATGCTTTCTAAATATAGTAACAATCAAATTATAAACAACTTGCTATAATATTTCACCTTGCTTACAACTGTAAAATATATATGACATATATATGATTATACTTAGTGACAGTACAAAATTAGCAACATTTCATATAACTGACGACAGAGCATTTTCTGCCCAGCGTCCTCTGAGCGACGCACAGACGCCATTCAAATGCCTGCTGAATCATTGCTTTTCCTCTGATTTTGTCCCTCTGTGATCAAGAGAAAGTGGTCTTGTTTCAATTCTATTAAATTATTTTATATATTTATTAACTCCCCTAAATAGGGGACTTAAAGTTTAAGAGGTACTGTACCACAAGATGTTCAAGGTAACTACATATATCCAACAAGCTCTCACTGTCTCACTGCAGAATTAAACGTTCATCTATGTTCTCCAAACGTCAAATTTCAAAGCGATTTTGTTGCTCCTGCTAATCTGTATCATTCCATTTCTCAAAATGTCAAATTTACAGTACAGTACATTACAGTACAGTAGAGCACAGTAGAGTACAGTACATGAATGAAAAGTAAAGAAAAGTAGAGTAGAGTTGAGTACAGTACAGTAAAGTCCTGTACAGTAGAGTAGAATAGAGTGGAGTAGAGTTCCATACAGTGCACAGTAGAGAACACTAAATTGACTACACTATAATCTTTTTCCGCAATTCTGTTACTGGCTGTAAATCCACTTCACTTAATGTAGTTCAATAACCAAAACCACCTGGGGGCAGCCCGTCAAGAAATCCATGATCCAATTTCAGAGGGAGGTGTTTAATCCCAGGGTCCTTAGTTTAGTGATGAGCTTGGAGGGCACTATGGTGTGGAACGCTGAGCTGTAATCAATGAACAGTATTCTCATGTAGGCATTCCTTTTGTCCAGATGGGAAAGGGCAGTGTGGAGTGCAATAAAGATTGCGTCATCTGTGGATCTTTTGGGCCGGTATGCAAATTGGAGTATGTCCAGGGTGTCTGGGATGATGGTGTTGATGTGAGCCATGACCAGCCTTTCAAAGAATTTAATGGCTACAGATGTGAGTGCTACGGGGTGATTTAGACAGGTTTCCTTGGTGTTCTTGGAAACAGAAACTATGGTTTTCTGCTTGAAAAATATACAGGACCAGTCAAAAATTTGGACTCACCTACTCATTCAAGGGTTTTTCTTGAGAGAATGCCAAGAGTCTACAAAGCTGTCATTAAGTCAAAGGGTGGCTACTTTGAAGAATCTCAAATATAAAATATATTTGGATTTGTTTCACACTTTTTCCGTTACTACATGATTCCATATGTGTTATTTCATAGTGTTGATGTCTTCACTATTATTCTACAATGTAGAAAATAGTAAAAATAATGAAAACCCTTGAATGAGTAGGTGAGTCTAAACTTTATATATATATATATATATATATATATATATATATATATATATATACACTGCTGTAGCTCGGCCACCTTTCACTGCAGATTACCGATTTTGATGGGGATTTTTTTATTATGTTACTTAGATTGAAGCAGGGGTGTGTCAATAGACTCTTAAGGATTAAAGTCACCGGCTCCTAGGAGCGCCGCCTCTGGGTAAGCATTTTCTTGTTGGCCCTATACAGCTTGTTGAGTACGGTCTTAGTGCCAGCATACGTTTGTGGTGGTAAATAGACAGGTTTGAGAAATATCTTGGTAAACCATACTATTTACAGCTTATCATGAGTTATTCTAACTCAGGCTAGCACAACCTTGAGATTTCCCTAATATTAAAGATTGCACGCCAGATGTTGTTAACAAACACAACACGCAACATCTCCCCTGACTTTCCACCGACGCCACCGTTCTGTCCTGCCAATGTATAGAAAAACAAACCAGCTAGATTTATATTTACCATGTCCTTGTTCAGCCACGACTCTGCGAAAGATAGGATATTACAGTTCTTCAGATCACGTTGATAGGATACGGAACTCATCCAGTTTATTCTCCAGTGATTGGCAATTTTTCCTCTCTGTGATGTAGTCTCGTCAGGTAGCCTGTACAGCGCCATCTCCTCCTTATTTGACTGTCAAGGATTTGGGCCTGGTTTCGCCTCCGACTCATTGAAGTAGAAGTCCTCTTCCAAATCGAGGTTAGTGATAGCAGTTCTGATGTCCAGAAGCTCTTTTCAGTCATAGGAAATGATGGTGGAAACATTATGTACAAAAATACACAAAATAGCACAATTGGTCAGGACCCTGTAAAACGGACACTATTCCCTCTAGTACCATTCTCAGACTCAAAGCAATAATTATTTTAATTAGAAAAAAACATAGGGTGGTTAAAGCTAGCTAGCATTTCCCCATCATTCACTAATGAGCTTCATTTCTGACAGGCTGGTCAGATTACATTTCAGCCTCACAGGCTGACAAATCATGATTCTGCCGTGTTAGCTGTTTCATAGGTAAAGCTCCTTGTAGGCAGATTAATAGTCAGTGATTTAAAGGCTGATGCAGGGCTGCCGGAAAATGTGTGGCGAGGCGCCATTTGCCACAGCACTTTTTAATCAGGTGTGGCAGCGCCACATTTTTTATTTCGTTGAAATAAAATATATTGACGCAAAATGCTAAAAAGAGGGGCAAAAAACACAGCCAGATGATACAAAATATTAGGACAGTGACAATGTAAATGTAAAACAGTGACAATAAAACATGATCAACATTAAAAGAGCTTAGTTTCCTTAAAAAGTAGAGCCTTTGC
The DNA here is from genome assembly GCF_018296145.1 of Oncorhynchus tshawytscha. Classification (NCBI taxonomy): domain Eukaryota; kingdom Metazoa; phylum Chordata; class Actinopteri; order Salmoniformes; family Salmonidae; genus Oncorhynchus; species Oncorhynchus tshawytscha. The sequence goes on along the minus strand of NC_056435.1, from coordinate 31,199,745 downwards.
TGTCCTTTCTTATACATCAGTGCTGTGCATTTTCCCCAACGTAGCTTGTGGTGATGCACAGCTAGGGTTGGGTAGGTTACTTTCTAAATGTAATCCATTACAGTTACTAGTTATCTGTCCAAAATTGTAATCAGTAACATAACGTTTGGATAAGCCAAACTCAGCAATGTAATCTGATTACATTCAGTTACTTTTAGATTACTTTCCCCTTAAGAGACAATAGAAAAATACAAAAATGTATGTTACCAATTGAACGACATCTATCGCAGGATAAACCGATGTTAAAGTTTATATAGCTGGCCATATATGGATGTTACATTTTTCTTTATGGATTGGTTACGTAGGCTTCTTCTAACCTATCGCTTTCTACTACATAAAATAATACAATTCAGTTATATCTTTACATTAATATTTATAATTTATGAGTCCAAAAATGGATGTAGCAACTACAGACTGCCCCTTTAAGTATATCAACAGTGTGTGCATTTGAGCATGTCTCTATTAGACCTATGAATTATACATTTTTTTATCAGCATGAATTCGATAGAGCAATAAAAGCCCCACATTTATTCTATAGGCTGGGATCGCACTATGCAGCTGTTGCAAGATCACATTTTTCACTGGCTGTCCACTGGTTTCAAAAACAATGATTGATATGCAGTTTAAACTTCTTGAATTCAACCATTCCTGGGTTGAAATAAACATTTTGATTTGTGAAGAGCCATCCACAACAACCACAATCCATAAGCAGGAAATAGCTAAATGAGAGAGCAGCAGTGTGTTTCACATCAATGTGCAATGTAGATGTCAATAATAAGTGATCCGTATCGCCATAGACTACACCACTGCTGTCATCCTTACCTCCAAGCGTTTATTCAAGTTGGTTAATCTTTGGATCCCGACAGCAGTCGCACCATTGGAAGACATAGCTTGGACTGTAGCCTACACAAAATCTGCCTATTCCTGCTCTTTTCCCTCGATCCATCAAACACATTTGGTGTGTCATCATAGTGGTCTCTAACTTGTGGTCAGACTCGCTCAGGTGGAACAAACATAAATTTACGCAATTTTTCAATGCTCATTTGAATGTCATTGAGAAAACAGAGAAATGTCAACAACAAAAAATTGCAAACATCCTTTCTGAATTTAAAAGTAATACTCTAAGTAATCATCTAGTTTTTCAAAAGTATCTGTAATCTGATTACAATTGTTGCTGGTAATGTAACAGATTACAGTTACCGTTTTTTTGTAATGCCTTACATGTAACAGATTACATGTAGTCCGTTACACCCCAACCCTGTGTACAACACCCAAATGTTTATACTCCTACACTACCTCTATGTATTGCCCCTGAACAACAGTCAGTGGGGAGGGTGTTATGTTTCCCCTACAGTCAATATGCGTTTCTTTTCTCTTTTTTGTGTTCAGCACTAAGTGAGAGTCATCACACCACTTAACAAAGTTCTCCAAGACTGGCCCGTGCTCCTTCTCCTCATCCTGGATTAGCCTGACCAGTGCTGTGTTGTCTGCAATCTTAATCAATTGTCTACCAGGGTAGGAGCTTTTACAGTCATTGGTATACAGCTGCGGAGAAAGCACACACCATGGAGGAGAGACCATGCTAGTGTTGCGCTTGTCTGACATCCACTGTCCCACCTTGACCTGCTGTGTCCTATTGCTCTGGAAATCCAGGATCCACAGCACCAGGCTTCCATCCAATGATAGATTGTCTGTCAGTCTCTGAGCCAAGGTGGAGGGATGGATTGTATTAAACGCCAAAGAGAAATCAACAAAGACCTTAGCATGGCATTTGACCCTCTAGGTGATTGTAGATCCAATAAGGTTCAGTAGCATAAGGATGGCATCAACAACCCCTTCCCCCTACCAGTCACAAAAGCAAACTGAAGGCAATTAAGACGCATGTTGCTGATCCAAAGAGGATTTGCCAGTTGCTCTGTAAAGAGTTTTAAAACAGGCAGAATCCTGATTTATCAGCCTCAGTTCCAATTGTGTTTTTATGTATGTGCAGTGCTGCAAACAATGATTAATCTGCATTAACATTCTACTTTTTCAAAAATGTATCTCAGTTTAAGGAACTGTATTATGGCCTTCCATGGATTCCTTGTTTTACTGAGAGCAAACAACTCACAAAGTAAAAGAGACAAATGGTTGTTGACCTTCATAAATCAGACAGTAGGTACAAAAAAGGGATCCAAATCCAAATATACCCCTTACCACTATTAGGGCAACGAGTAAGAAGTTTAAAACCACTGGAACAGTGGTAAATGTGCCTTGTATTGGACGCATGTGTATCTTGTCCCTACGCAAAGTGAGGAAGATTGTTCGGGAGGCAAAGAAAGGTTCAAGGGCCACAGTTAGAGAATTACAGAACTTGGTTGCATCTTCGGTTCACCAAGTCTCCAAATATAGCATTAGATGCCACCTAAAAGACAATAGCCTCTGGAAGGGTTGCCAAAATGTGTAAAATTCTTTAGAGCAACCAAGAAATGTAAATTCCTGCCTGAGTTTGCTAAATGACATTGGTGCTTGGATTGGAAACAGTGCTATGGTCAGATGACATGAAAATAGAGCTCTTTGACCACACACACCAGTGGTTGGTTTGGTGTCAAAAGAAGGATATCACATGCAGAAAACAACCTCTTACATACTGTAAAATATGGTCGTGGATCTTTGATGTGATGGGCTATTTTGCTTCCACTGGTCCTGGGGTCCTTTTTAAGGTCAACGGCAATTTGAACTTCAAGTACCAACGCATTTTAGCCAAAACCCCTGTTCCCTCTGCCAGGAGGCTAAACCTTGGCCGCAAGTGAATCTTCCAGCAACACAATAACATCAAGCACACATCAAAATACACAAATAAATGGTTAATTGACCACACAATCAACATTTTGCAATGGCCAATGGTTTTCCGGACTTGAACCCAATTTGAAAACCTGTCGTTTGAAGTGAAGAGGGCAGTCCATAAGCACACACAAAGGATATAAAGGATCTGGAAAGAAAGTCTATGGAGTAATTATCTAAGATTCCTCCCAATGTGTTCTCCAATCTCATAAAACATTTTAGAAAAAGGCTCAGTGCCGTTAACCTCGCAAGCAAAGTTTTGTGGAGTACTGAAAATGGGGGTGCAAAAAATCTTTACTTCTAACGACTGCTCGCACCCTCCCGCCCGTCCAGCATCACTACTCTGGACGGTTCTGACCTAGAATATGTTAACAACTACAAATACCTAGGTGTCTGGCTAGACTGCAAAATCTTATCTCAGCTCACTGGTCACCATAGCAACACCCACCCGTAGCACGCACACCAGCAGGTATATTGCACTGGTCATCCCGAAAGCCAAGACTTACTTTGGCCCCCTTTCCTTCCAGTTCTCTGCTGCCAATGACTGGAACGAGTTGCAAAAATCACTGAAGCTGGAGTTTATATCTCCCTCTCTAACTTTAAGCATCAGCTGTCAGAGCAGCTTACCGATCACTGTACCTGTACACAGCCAATCTGTAAATAGCACACCCGACTACCTCATCCCCATATTATTACTTACCCTGTTGCTCTTTTGCACCCCAGTATCTCTACTTGCACATCATCATCTGCACATATATCACTCCAGTATTAATGCTAAATTGTAATTATTATTATTATTATTTCACCTCTATGGCCTATTTATTACCCTACCTCCCTACTCTTCACCATTTGCACACACTGTACGTAGATCTTTCTATTTTTGTTTTCTTTTGTGTTATTGACTGTACGTTTGTTTATGTGTAACTCTGTGTTGTTGTTTTTGTCGCACTGCTATGCTTTATCTTGGCCAGGTCACAGTTGTAAATGAGAACTTGTTCTCAACTGGCCTACCGGGTTAAATAAAGGTGAAATAAAATAAATAAATCTTAGAGAATTTTTGTATTACATGTTCAACTAAATCTATTGACCTGAGCATTTGTATTAGTATAAAATAATATAATTTTCAAAGAAAATGTAGCATTTAATATAGCTCAGTATTTTATACAGTGTTTCTTGCTCCTCTAAATCAATGGTGCCAATAATGTTGGACCTGACTATATCTATTATTTTTAATGCTAGAAAGTTAACAAAAGTATTTAAGGGGGTTAACCTTCCAGACTGGAAATTGTGTCAACTCGCTACTCAAGGCTTTTACTTTTATATAGTTACATAAATGCACTAATTGAAGATGTGCATGTTCAATATTTTTTTATACTTTCAAAGGATAAAGCTAAGAACATTAACAACTTCATAGTTAAGAACAATATATCAATATGGAGGAAAATTAAATGTATTCTACAAGAACCAATATAACATCCTAAAAACAAAACCTTTATGGAGCAATCCTTGGATAGCTTTTCAAAATTCACTGATAAATTGGTCTACATGGAAAACTAAAGGAATATAAACTGGTAACAGGAAATAAATATGTTTCCATGACAGAATTCAAAAGTAATTTTGGACTGACCAATGTAGATAGCTTCAAATACATGCAACTTAAAAGTTGCATTTCATGAAATTTTGATTTTAAATCTTTTGGACGTCAGAGTAACCTTGAGGGAATCTTATTTGAATCAGAAAAGAATAGTCATATGAGTGTGAAGATATATAAAACCATGCAAAGAGCATATCCAACTGACAATCTCTTAGAAAAAAATATAAACTATTGGAACAAAGACTTAAAAAGTAGTGATGTTTTCACAAGACGGATAGAAAGTTGAAGCATAACTAACGAAATTAAAGTTAACTAAAATGTACACTTATTCCAGTTTAAACTAACGTATCAATTTATTATACAAGAGACAAAATTCACATAGTCTACAGAACAACGGCAGAGTCATATCTTACTATAAGTGTAAAACTAATAAATACTCAATTATCAATGCTTTCTGTCCAGAAGTTATGGAAGGAGCTAGAAAGTTAGAAGGTATTACAATGTAAACATACTTTTAACCCTCTTACTGTGTTCTGGTCGAATTGGACCAATTTCCAAGTTTTCTCTCTGAAAAATGTAGTTCATTTAATCTGATTGTTATAAGGTTCCATGACGTTGTCCACACAGAGCATCTGAACACACAAAATACATTTAGATGATTTTCATTACATTTTGAGTGTTTTATTTAACTTTGTACACCTGTGGTGTTCCCAGTCAAAATGACCGGTCATTAGAAATGAATTGGTGAAACTACAATTAGTGTATACAATTGAGTTCAGGCACATGCCCATTCATCAGATGGACACACTTCCTCTCCCATAACCCCACATGCATGTGTGTTTGAGCACACACACACACACACCTCACTCTTCTTCTTGGCTTCCATGGCAACCCCCACAGGAACCTTTCCCCAATATAATCTTTCCCCCACGGGAACCACACCTTTTGACATTCTCACAAACAATCGCAATATTGTTTCAATAATATATAGAACTTTTCTCACTGCTCTGGTATATATAAAGCTTTTTTGAGGCCTTGCTCAGAATTCATTCTGTGGCAGCACAATTACCAAACGATATTGTCACACCTTGGCCATAGAGAGTCTTTAGTTCTCTATTTTGGTTAGGCCAGGGTGTGACTAGGGTGGGCATTCTAGTTTCTTTATTTCTATATTTTCTATTTCTTTGTTTTTAGCCGAGTGTGGTTCTCAATCAGAGGCAGCTGTCTATCGTTGTCTCTGATTGGGAATCATACTTAGGCAGCCTTTTTCCCACCTGTGTTTAGTGGGAAGTTGTTTTCTGTATAGTTTATTTGCCTTACAGAACTGTTCGTTATTCCTGTTGTTATTTTGTTCAAGTGTTTTGATCAATAAATATCATGAACACTTACCACGCTGCGCTTTGGGCCGATCCTCATTCTGACAAGAGACGTTACAGATATACTGTATGTGAGGCTCTTGATCATATCTTTGATCATGACACTGGTGAGAAGGAGAGCCCTTGTCAAACTTGAAACTGTGACACAATGTAGTCTGTGATAAATAGCACAATATGTTTCATCTGAGTATTTGTTATAGTCAAAATAATCCATACATTATGCTTTTGTAACTCAAAAGCGAGTTGAATGAGCTCAGGTCAATGAGGCCTACAGGCCATAAATAGCAAATAGAAAGTTTAAAACTTGTAATGTTCACAAGAACTTAAGTTGATAAAAAGATCTAACACAACATTAGGTGATATTATATGTATTATTATGGCTTTATAATCAGCTACAATGGGGCAGTCGTTTTGGACCGGGAACACAGAATGAATTAACATGAAACGAACACAACAGGAGGGTTAATCTGTCTGTCTGCATATTTTAAGACATGGCATATGGGGGTGTAGTGAGATACCCAATGGTCTGGACCATTCTCTTCTCACCACTCATGTTGAAAAACGTATATTAAAAACTTGGAAATCAATCAATCCGCAATCATTAAACACAATGGAAAAATGTAATGATTTACTATTGAAATATTGAAATAGCATGGGCAACTGAGAAAAACAATTGGTACAATTTAAGGCCAAGTGGAAAACAATAATGCAGGCACTTGGGATGGAGGTGTGAGAATGTGGTTCTGGTCAGATGAGATGTAGTCGTTGTTTGTGTGCATCTGTAAGTTGTTGTATTTGTTTTTATAAAAAATTCAGTTTTTAAAAAACATTCGATTTTACTGTCTGTCCCTCAGTTGTATGTCACCATCTTGAAAATCACTCATTACATAGATATGCAAGGACCTTGAGCATTCCCCCCAGTGGCAAACTGTTATCGAGGGAGGAGTCTATATTAAATACAATTATTAGCTTCCCTTTAGTATGTCATTACTTTGAGGATTCTATTGATTCTTTGGTGTGTCTAAATCCAAAGTGTCACTTCGTGTTACTCAATTTATAACAAGATGGTGCCAATAGACATGGTCACCCTATTTCTAGCTCCTAGCCAACTTTGCAGTATTCTTTTAAATGTTTGTATTATTTCTTACATGATTTGCTCAGAAATTTCCTTGTATTATTACCTACAGCCGGAAAATACTTTTGGACATTAGATTGGCGGTCACTCACCAGAAATTCAAGCAAAAATGTTACTTCCCTGACCAGGGTCCTTTGTTTGAACTTCCAGAGGCAGTTTTATTCATCACGGTGCCTGCACCAAAACGCTGATGCCAAAGACAGTGAAGAACAAGTGGGGCCGTAGTCAAACTCAAGCTGTGTGCATACCATCCACCACTTCTGAATATATCACTCGCTAACGTTCAGTCCCAGGACAATAAAGTAGATGAGCTGAGAGCGAGGATCTCCTTCCGGAGAGACATCAGGGATTGTAACATACTTTGGACTATGTGCAAACTGTAAACCACATATCGCATAAATCGTATTTATTGTATCTGGGGACTTAAATAAAGGAAATCTGAGGAAAATGCTACTGAAATTCTATCAACACATCTCCTGTGCTACACACACACATCACACATTCTTGATCAGTGCCCTCCCTTCAGCAAATCAGATCATGCCTCCATTCTGCTCCTCCCCACCTATAGTCAGAAACTTAAACAGGCAGCACCCTTTGTAAGGACTGTTCAACGTTGGTCTAACCAATCGGAATCCATGATTGCACCTGGTGTATTCTACTCTTCTTACTCTCAATAGTAAGTTGAGGCCCCGATTGAGTGGCCGTGGCCCTAAGAGACCGCTTATGTCGCTTATGCCTGGAACAGGCTCTGCTCATACAGTATGAGGGTGCAGACAATTGGGAGCTGCTAGCATCTCTCTGAATAAAGCTGTGTTGCTGACTGTAAGATAATGCAGCATTCTGTGCTGCTTAATAGTGTCCATTATCCATAATCACATCCTCCTTTGATCTAAGCTCAGCCACTTCATTCCTTCCCTCAATGCTGCCCACACCCATCTCATCTCATCCTGGAGAGTGGGCATGGCAAGGGAGGACACTGTTGCCCTATATGTCATTAAATGGCAGTGTGAACACTGAAGATCTGTCCTCTGTGCCCGGTGGTCTTCATCACTTTGGGAGGCTTGTCTTGCCATTTACTCCCATATGTCCTCTTCCTGGTTTCCAAAATCTTTCATCTGTGGTTTTTTAGGGCTGTTTGCTCCTCAAAGGCTTTTTGCAGCAATAATAGGAGACTAAAGGGGCAGATTTTAATTACGCTCTTATAATTGCTTTTGCAGCATCTCAGCCTCTGTAGTTAATATCTCTCCACTCCATCTCTCTTTATCACAATCTACACTGTGCCTACACCTACACTCAAACTGATATAATGCATCATTTACCATAATGTCATAATGTAAAACATATCTTTCCATCTGCCCCGCGTTACATGTTTTCATTTTAGTCATATGGAATTATGCTAAACACCGTCTTTGTTGTCGAAGTAAATGCTTAAGGTTTGAAATGAATATATTATTGCAGAGCCTGTTTTTACTATATATGATGTAACATACAAATAATGACACAAGGTCTGGAAATGGTATAAAAAATATGAGGAAAAAAGTATTTTATTTTTGCTTGCTCCTCAATATACAACATACAGTATTTGCGTGTGTAAAACACAACAAACTCAGTGATCGTTGAATGATTCTAGCAAAATCAAAAATAATATTCTGAGAATTTAAAAAGCTTTGTGTCTACTTACCTAGTTATTAAACATTCATATTTCTATTGCTGGTTTATGGTATTTTCTCTGCAAACTTAAGTTCTTAATAAAAAATTACTGTTTGTTAATGTCAAAAAAGTCATTCAAATGATAGTTGATACAACATTACAGAACAATTGCTAACATTATTCAATAGACAGTATATCAAGTCTAAACTTACTTTGTCAGCTTATATTGTAGTCCATAAACAAATTGGTTTATATATTGCATTGTACAACAGTTAACACTTAAACTGTTTTATGAGAAAAAAAACATTGTATTCTCTAAGAATACTTCCAGAGAAAGAAATCAAAATGGATCCAATTCCAGCTCCAGCAAGTTGATCCAGACTGAATCCATGACAATACCCATGCTATGATATCAAAACAAGTACTCAAAATAAAGCACAATGACTACCAAGTCCTGGGAGCTAAACAAAGCTGCCATATTGACTGTCAAAAAGGGGGCAAGAGGAGAAAGGCAACACACTATACTAAAAAGTCTGAAATATCTGTCTGTTCTTCGCCTCAAATGAGCAAAGCAGAAAACTTCAAAAAAATATTTCATATTACTGTCACACAAAGAAGCAAAATAAGTGACTTTGTGCTCCTAAGATGTGTTATTTCTGGTTTACCCCACATGTAGTGGCTTTCACCACATGTAGTAGCTCCGTGTTGTGTCCACCTGGCCTGGTTTGGTCTCTGATGAGGAGGAAACCTCTTTCTCCTTCTCACTGTCCGCCTCCCACAGGTTGATGAGGGGAGGGTAGAGTTCATTGAGGGGGATGGAAGATGTTTTCTGCATGTACTTTTTCAGGGAGTGATTGTAGTTTTTCCTCTTCCACCTCTTGGAAATGTACACAGCCATAGAGGCCAGGCTGATGATGCCGAATATGGTACCCATGACCGCTGCGAGAGCGGTGTTAGTGCCTTGGTCAGATATCTCCACAGTGAAGGCAGCGTGCTTCGTTGTGACATTGACACAGGACTTCTGTGTCTGCTGGTGGATGTTGGAGACGGTGAGACATACCTCATACTCGGTGGAGGGCTGTAGGTGTGTGAGGTTATACTCATGGACATCCACTGGGACCCTGGCTGTGTAGGTGATGTGAGGGTTGTCTATCTTCATTGTGGCAGATGACCACTTGAGGTTGGAGGTCATGACATTGGAGTTGACCTTCCAGGAAACCAGAATGGAGTGGGACTCAGTCTTCTTCACGTACACTTTCATCAACTGGGTGCTGTCTAAGAGAGTACCATTCACCCTAATAGCAGTCACCCGAGTGTCCGCCCCCTCAGCATTCTGAGCCACACAGGTATACCTGCCAGAGTCCTCGACCTGGATTTGAGAGATACGCAGTGTTCCCTCGCTACTGAGGCTGTATTTATCAGACAGGGTTTCCACCATCACCTTGTTCCCTACAGGTGTGACCCAGTAGATATCTGGCTCAGGCTGCGACATGGCACGGCAGTCCAGGTCCACAGTCATGCCTATGTCCAGGTTCAGGTGGTTGGCAAAGCTGTCGTGGGAGATCATGGGCAGGCACTGCTCTGCTGAGTCCTGCTGGAGCAACTCCCTCACATGCTGACCTCTGACCTCGACTGGAAGAGCACAGAACATGGAGAGGGGTTCCATGAAGCGGATGCTGGTCTTGTTGGAGCTCATCCACTGGATGACGCAGTCACATCGCAGGGGGTTGCTGTGGATGCTGATCTCACGCAAGTTGGGCAGGGAGTCCACAGTGGACTGGTAGAGGGCGTTAAGGGCATTGTTGTTCAACATGAGGCTCTCCAGGGCAGGGACGTCACGGAAAGCCTGGCGGTTCACGTAGGAAAATTTGGGGTTATTAGTAGCCTCCAGCTTGGTAAGCTCAGGGAGGTTATCGACGGCAAAGCGGTCAACGGAGACCAGCTCCCCCATGTTGTTTATGCCCAGCTCTTTCAGCCTCAGCATGTTCTTAAAGTCCCCCTCTTGGATTTTGTGCACAGGGTTTTTGTTCAAGTCCAAGAACTTGAGGTTAGGTAGTTTCTGAAGGGCATTCTGAGGAACTCTAATTAGCTTATTGTCATAGAAGGAGAGACTCTCTAGGTTGTCCAGTCCCACAAAGGCATTTCCAGGGACGTCTGTTAAATCCATTCCAGCCAGAACCAAGCTCCTCAGGTTTACAAGCGGCTTGAAGTTAAAGTCCAGGATGCCAACAACAGGATTTTCCCCGATCATGAGGATCTCAAGGTTGGGCGTTGACTCAAACCAGCGACTGTCAATGGCCTTGAGCCTGTTGGAGTTGAGATGGAGCCTGAGCAGATTGTGCAGACCAGAGAGGGCGTTTGGGGAGATTATGTTGATCTGGTTATGGTTGATGTAGAGCTCTTGCAGGTTGCTGAGGTCCTGTAGGCAGTAGTCAGGCATTTCAGTAATCTGGTTCTCCTCAAGGTGCAGTGTGGTGAGCTGGGACATGTTGGTGAGGCCCACATCGTGGATGCTGCTGAAGTTGTTCTGAGACAGGTCCAGCTCGGTCAGGTTGAAGAGCTGCTCCAGCTCTTCACTGGTTCTGGCGATGTAATTGCTCTGCAGGAGGAGCACCTGAGTGTCGCTGGACAAGTTGCCTGGAATGCGTGTGAGACGGAGGTCGTTACAGTCCACCGTCGTGGCTTCTCTGTAGGTAGATTGGGGGGTGAACCAGGGTCGGATCTCACACACACACAGCTGGGGACACTCATTATCTCTCTGGATGGAGGATAGACCAATGGATGCCAGAATCAGGCCAGCCAACAACTGCCCTAGTAGACAGTAGATGAATCTCCCTCTAGCCATGCTGTCTGTCTGTGTTCACCGGTCCAAACCCACAGAGGGTTGGACACCAGAAAAGGTTGATGACCTTGGCAGGAGCTGTGTTATTGTCATTAACCAGAGGTTTTGCTGACTTGTAGTTGTATCCCTGTAAAATGGTCCAGGTGGGAAAGATGTGCAGGGGGTTCCAGTGAAACAGTCCCTGAGTTACAGTGAGCCTCCCACTGTTCAGAGTGTTTCTTTCATCAAAACCTCAGGACTGCACGGTGAGTCTGTAAAACAAAGACAAAAAAGACTATGGGTTACTGTACAGTTTAGTTTAATGCATGGATAACCAGGAACACATACAGTTGAAGTAGAAAAATTACATACACTTTAGCCAAATACATTTAATACAAATTCCTGACATTTAGTAAAAATTCCCTGTCTTAGGTCAGTTAGGATCACCACTTTATTTTAAGAATGTGAAATGTCAGAATAATAGTGGAGAGAATGATTTATTTCAGATTTGATTTCTTTCATCACAAACCCAGGGGGTCAGAAGTTTACATGCACTCAATTAGTATTTGGTAGCATTGCCTTTAAATTGTTTAACTTGGGTCAAACCTTTCAGGTAGCCTTCACCAAGCTTCCCACAATAAGTTGGGTGAATTTTGTCTCATTCGTCCTGATAGAGCTGGTGTAACTGAGTCAGGTTTGTAAGGCCTCCTTGCTCGCACACGCCTTTTCAGTTCTGCCCACAAATTTTCTATGCGGTTGAGGTCAGGGCTTTGTGATGACAACTCCAATACCTTGACTTTGTTGCCCTTAAGCAATTTTGCCACAACTTTATGCTTTATTTGTGACCAAGCTTTAACTGATGATGTCTTGAGATGTTGCTTCAATATATCCACATAATTTTGCTTCGTCATGATGCCATCTATTTTGTGAAGTGCACCAGTCCCTCCTGCAGCAAAGCACCCCACAACATGATGCTGCCACCCCTGTGCTTCACAGTTGGGATACTGTTCTTCGGCTTGCAAGCCTCCCCTTTTTTACTCCAAACATAATGATGGTCATTATGGCCAAACAGTTCTATTTTTGTTTCATCAGACCAGAGGACATTTCTCCAAAAAGTACGATCTTTGTCCCCATGTGCAGTTGCAAACCTTAGTCTGGCTTTTTTTATGGCGGTTTTGGAGCAGTGGCTTCTTCCTTGCTGAGCGGCCTTTCAGGTTGTGCTGATATAGGACTCGTTTTACTGTGGATATAGATACTTTTGTACCTGTTTCCTCCAGAATTTTCACAACGTCCTTTGCTGTTGTTGCACTTTTCGCACCCAAGTTCATTCATCTCTAGGAGACAGAATGCATCTCCTTCCTGAGCGATATGACAACTGAGTGGTCCCATGGTGTTTATTGTGTACTATTGTTTCTACAGATGAACATGGTACCTTCAGGCGTTTGGAAACTGCTCCCAAGGATAAACCAGACTTGTTGAGGTCTACAATTTTTTTTCTGAGGTCTTGGCTGATATTTTTAGTTTTCCCATGATGTCAAGCAAAGAGGCACTGAGTTTGAAGGTCGGCCTTGAAATACATCCACAGGTACAACTCCAATTGACTCAAATTATGTCAATTAGCCTATCAGAATCTTCTAAAGCCATGACATAATTTTATGGAATTTTCCAAGCTGTTTAAAGGCACAGTCAACTTAGTGTATGTAAACTTCTGACCCACTGGAATTGTGATACAGTGAATTATAAGTGAAATAATCTGTCTGTAAACAATTGTTGGAAATATTCATTGTGTCATGCACAAAGTAGATGTCCTTACTGACTTGCCAAAAACTATAGTTTGCTAACAATAAATGTGTGGAGTAGTTGAAAAACAAGTTGTAATGACTCCAACCTAAGTGTATGTAAACTTCCGACTTCAACTGCATAGCATAAACAATTTGATTTATGAGACAGGGAGTTGGTGAAAAGTAGTGTCTGGGGTAAATGTAAGGGTAAAAATACGTCTAGTCATATCATGTTAACCAGAAGTGACATGTCAGCCATGTTAAATAGAACATGAATGTAACACAGCTCATGATGATGTTGAGAGCAAACCTTCTGTTTGGCTGTCGTTTACATCTTCATCTCCCTGAGAGATTGTTAATGTGAATTATGCGGCATCATCAGTTGAGGAAAAATGCTAAATCAGATCCTTATAATGCAGGCACAATTAAAATAAAAAATAAAAAACTTGTATATACTTGGACACAGATCAAATTCACTTGAGTGCTTTCATCTATCCAACAGGCCCATCAGCAATAGATCATTAGCGTCTCCGCACATCATTAAATACTCTGAGATATGTCCGTATTCTCCATGCCTCTGAAGAAAATAAATGATGGCAAAAATATTATTTTGTAAAAAAGCATCACACTTCTCCTCAGCCTCAACTGTCAGTTATTCATCCAGAACTACTTTTGTCCAAGGACAGGAATTTCAGGAGAAGGACTTGTAAATCCAGAATCTAGTCTTGTGAGGAGCAGAACAGGAGCACTGGCATCTGCCATACCATACAGTGCTGACTAACAAATAGGCCACAATACTATTAAACCTCAAGTTAATATGTGATATCAATTAACATTGACTTTAATTGTGGTAACGTTCTTGAACATAATGATTTCACTGACAATTGAGTTGGTTCCTAGGCTTTTGCTCCCATCACTAAAGAGTGTTAGTGATTTTGCAGAGGAGAGGCAAGCACATATGCCCACTTGAGCAACTACAAGGTTCTGTAATTGAGTTCTGAATGTGGCAAGTGGAAATCAATAAGCACTGATTCCTCCCTGTAACTACCGGAACATTCAGACCATTTGAAATAGTGCTTAACTCTTTGAGTACCAACCTGTTCTGTATGTGTAGTAAAAGTATATAATGTAGATGGGCTAGCTGGCTCTAACATGGTGGAATCCTGTAGGGCATTATAATCTGAGCAACACTTAAGAAACCCCGTAACCTAACTAGGTGAATGTACTGAAGGAGGTATCAATCTCAGTGAGTGAGTACTGCATTGCCATAGGCCTTCTTAACCTAACAAAGTCTGTGGTCAACACTCGCTAATAGGCTTTGGAACTAAAGAGCTGACTAATTCATCTGAGTGCAAAACTGCTTGGCAACAGAACAAGGGTGACATGAAACAAGTTTGAGCTCTTCCTGCACAGGGGATTTTTCTCCTGGGCCAGGGTGAAATAAGGGTAATACAGACATGTTCCTGAAGCTAAAGCAGAATAAGTGAGTGGTTAGTTAGAGGTGGAGATCAAATCCAAGGAAATGGAACAGTTGAAACCCTCAGGAGAGATTTTTGATTTATTTTATTAACCTTTATTTAACTTCGCAAGTAAGAAAAAAACATTATTTACAATGATGGCTTAGGAACAGTGGGTTAACGGCCTTGTTCAGGGGCAGAACGAGAGATTTTTACCTTGTTAACTCTGGGATTCGATCTAGCAACCTTTCGGTTACCCAACACTCTAACCACTAGGCTACCTGCCGCCCCGAGATACAGTTCAGTGTCTAACTACTTTAATTAAAAACAACTGTAGCCGATCTAATCATGTTATTCACGGACTATTCACAGAAAAACAACATATTCAAATCATTCTGTTGAAATGTAAGAAAACTGCTTATTATTGGACCCTTATGTCATTGCACTAATGATTTTAATGCACTACAGCATGATAGTAGTCTATGTATTCTGAACACACCGTTTGAGACAAAGGTTGAGCCAGAACAGAGAGTCCTCCGACAGCCATTACTGATAGGCTTAAATAGGCTTAGAAGTAGCCCACAATGCCTCAAAAACACATAAAAGTGACAAAGTTATGCAAGTTATTAAATCCTGAAGTTTAAGGCAATAAATATGGAGCCTAAAAGGTTTCACAAGCTAAAGGATTGCCATTGATACCATTGGTTTAAATCTGATATTTCATTTTACTCCTACTGTAGTTATGCATTCTCTCATAATGCCTTCATTTATCACAATGGGGTTAATCTGAGATTCTGTTCATGACTCCGAACGACCTTAGAGATGGGACCATTTCATTGTGAGAGGTGACATTTAAGAGGCCATCATTTCATGTAAGTCTTTGTATTCCAGACAAGGGCTTCAGTTTAAATATTATCTAAAAGGTCTAAGCCAAAGATTAAACACATACACATTTTTGTTTCTTTTACTCTCGTAGCTTCCCTGACAACAGTTGAAACCAATGAAAACAAAACAAATATTGTTGTGTCCACTTATCTCTGTCAGACCGAGATAAGTGTCATTAAACATGTACAAGTATCAATATGGTTATATTGGAAACAGTTTAGTTTTATAAGGCAGGTGGGGTGGGCGGGGGAGGGGGCACATTTAAGAAATGTATATGAACGTTTAAGTGATGTGGGTGTATCATTACTGCCTGGAACCATGACAATACAGCTGAAGAGAGCTTGTGAACTTGGCCAATGCTGTGTTAATAAAGAGCTGTAGAGCCACGTTGACACTACCCTGAAACAGCCCTGACCGTGTTCTCCTGACCCAGAGGGCTCAGAGCCAGAGGAAACTCAGCCTTGAAACCTGGCCTCCACGGCCACACAGCAGGGAGGAAGAAAACAACACTACATGGAAGTAAAGAAAGAGAAAGCTATTCAGTTTGAATCACGACAGCCTTTGTATCTTTCAATGGGGGTACTTAACCTAAATACAGCAGTCACAGTTAATACTATGTGATCCTATGGGTAAGTGATTTGAAGATCACAATTTTCTGTGATATTGTAGTACAGCCTGAAATGTGTATGTGCATGAATTCATATGGGTACAAAGCTACTTCAGCACATGATATGTAAGTGCAAAATTCCTTGGTATACATGATTCTTGGGCATCAGTGGTTACTGGTACGCACAGTAGTCGTAGCTTGTCTGCTATGAGCCAAAATGGCATATGACAACCATGAAAAGGACTATCCAGAAAACTCTCTGTCCTTTGTCAAGAACACATACTACTTCTACCTTGGTGCACCTGCTACAACATGTAATATCTGCTAAACTGTGTACACGACCAATACACTTTGATTTGATTTGAATGCCAACTCGCAAAACAGTGTCAATCAAAAATATGTTTTCAACACCAAGTTATTGCAGTCAATGTTACAGTATGCTATTCTGTTTCGTGTGAACGTTTCCATCTTGGCTTTCATCTGATGTACTCCATTTTAAATATAAAGAGACTGCGACAAAATAATGACGTTCATGGTCTGACTGTGTGTCTTTGAATGGGTGGTAATGGAAATAAGGGTGTTCTTGAATGGATGGTAAAACTAAACAAAAGTATGTATGGGAAAATTCAACATTTACAGTGTATACAATACTTCAATCAAACCCCAAGAGGACAACTGCACAGTAAATATCTGGTACATAGACACTCAGACTACACATAATAGACACACAACACAGAGCTTAAAAAAAAAAATCAAATGTTAGCTGTACTCTTGTTATATAGTTACACATTACAATACAAATCTGTGTAATCAAATAGAAGAGACTGTGCTGGAAAATCTAATGGTTCACTTCACTACAGTACCTCTAGTTGTCAGATAAAACTGAATCATGCAAAGAATACATGAATACAAATTGACAATTGAGAAATATTTGAGTTACAGGATTCTTTTTGAATGCTGATGGTTAAGGATTTGCTTGTTCCCAGGTCGTTGATATGTAATGAGGAGTGAAATCCATTTTTCCATGAGAAGGGTGTTTACTTTCAATCCTGTGTACACAGTGCATATTACTCACAGAGATGTGAGCAATAGAAGACATGAAATCCCATCCCGTAATTCTGACATCTAAATAAACAAGATAAGGCTTCCCTTAGGGACAATCAAATTTAAGTCAATTCTCCACCATCACCAATCCCTCGAGAACTCCCTCTAAACCAAGTGAATAAACTAATTCCACAGAGGGCCGAGTGTCTGCGGGTTTTCGCTGCCTTCCTTGTACTTGATTGATGAATTAAGGTCAATAATTAGTAAGGAACTCCCCACACCTGATTATCTAGGGCTTAATTGAAAGGAAGAAATAAAAACCTGCAGACACAAGGCCCTCCATGTAATAAGTTTGACACCCCTGATCTAAATGGACACTCACGCTCAAATAAATGTTTTTAAATATTCAGATGTAACCTTTACTGAACTAGGCAAGTCAGTTAAGAAAAAATTCTTATTTACAATGATGGCCTATCCGGGCCGGTTTGTGCGCTGCCCTATGGGACTCCCAATCACGGCCGGATGTGATACTGCCTGGATTCAAACCAGGGACTGTAGTGACGCCTCTTACACTGAGATGCAGTGCCTTAGACCATTGCGCCAGTTGGGAGTCCTATGCTAACTCTATAATTGAGTAACAATGAGCAATACAAAATGAGAAAGTAGATTTTCAACACACTCGTTCATTTGAGTAGTGTAAACATGAAGTCAAAGACAACGAAAAGTGTTGATAAGCCCTGAGGCACTCGAGGGGCAGGCTTGAAGGGTGCTCAGAATCCATTATTCTGATTCCTAAAAGCCCATGGACATTTACACCTCCGTAAGAGTCTGGTGGGCTGGGATTGGGAAAGGAAATTGGTAGCTAGCACAGAGAAGATTTTTAAGAACAGTAAGTATTAAAATAACTATATTCCCCTGAAAGGGTGGGAGAGGTGAAATAAGTTACATACAGGAGAGTTTGGGAGGGAAGTATGTTGTACAGTATGATACGAGGAGCAGAATCAACTGGCTGGCTCAAGTTATGTCCTGCATTAAATGGTTCAGCCTCTTCATGTCCTGTCAACATGAGAAGATGCATGTTGATTATAGGCTAGATTAGAATATGACAAATATTAATATTGTACATCTCTGTAGTCATAAGATATCTGTGAGAGAGGTGTGTTGAGTCTTTCCGGTATTAAGAACACTGTAAAATGAAGCGTTACCTGAAATGTATGCTCGTATTTGTAGCCTGTGTCCTTCGCACTGAGAAAATAGAACAGTAATGTCCCACCACTAAGCCTGGGGTGTTTGGGCCCCTAAGCCCACTGTAAAATTTCCATTCTGCACAGAATGATTTCTTCAGCTGATTATGAGGACAGAATTAGTTGAACAGCTGCTGAGCCTGTGCCATGCCTTATCTCTGAGATCCACACAAAGACTAATGTGTTGCAACACCCTCCACCCACCCCTCCCCATCCCTACCCAGCCCCCTATCCCCAGCCCCAGCCCCAAGGGAACTCCCTTCTCCATGGTGGAGAGCATTGTGGCTTTCTCAGCGACTCCTAACAACCCTGCCTGGTGGACAGACACACGCACCCTATTAGCAGGCCTTTGTCACAGAGTGTTCTCACAGTAAAGTGTGTGTGTGTGTGTGTGTGTGTGTGTGTGTGTGTGTGTGTGTGTGTGTGTGTGTGTGTGTGTGTGTGTGTGTGTGTGTGTGTGTGTGTGTGTGTGTGTGTGTGTGTGTGTGTGTGTGTGGGGGTGTGGGAAAGGGAAAGGGAAAGGGGGAAGGGTTATACCCCCAGGGTAGACAGAAGAAAAGGCCAGACCCCTCATCAGGCACCTTGCCACTCTTCTGCCCCTCCTCTAATACTTTGTTCTTTGATTTTTGATAAATGGATTTGCCCGCTGTTCACTGTCAGTTCTGGTCTTGGATTGTAACTTGACATATCACATGGGGCTCACAACAAGGTCAAGTGTTGTGTCTTTAGCATTACTCATCTCTTTATTTGAACTGCTGTAAGAAAAAGGTCATCCTCAACACTTTATTTTTCAGTCTAGACTCTGACAGCCTATGCCATACTGCCAACACTGACTGAGGCTCAGTAGGCAAAGTGATGACTTGACAATTCTAGCATAGGCAACTTGAAACCACAGCAATGAGTGACATTGTATAAAACAATGAAAGTCTGTAGCTAAGTGATAACAAATGACAACTTTAACAGACTGACCGATAACAAATTGGATTCGGTTAGAACTATAATTTTGGATGGTCAGTCCTTGAATCCATAGCTCTGTCTATGAATTTGAGAGTGGTTACATTTCTCCAACCCCATCCCTCAGCTTTTTACCGAAGTATGGGCTGGGATCATCTTTGTTATTGTTTCTACTGTTGATTACTGCTTTAAAACAGTGCCAAAGATACTGCTCCACTACCATAGCCTAGCCTTAGTGTTGACAAAAACTGTTGGTCATACAAAGGGGGAATAAGAAGCCTGTGAGACAATAGTCTTAAGTTAATAACCTCAGCTATTGCATAGGAGCAACAGCTGCAAAACAGCAGACGCGTATATACAATGACAATAGGCTACCCAACTCCCTGCCCCCCTTGTACAACCTGTTCTCACTTAGATATTCTTGAAACATTGAACTTTTTTTTCTCACAGACCGGTTGCCTGTTCGAATTCTGCCGATATAGACTAATGAAATAATCGAGACATCTGCCCACATGCTTTCGCATCTATATTCAAATCACATTTTCCCTACGTTGCGTGCACCACGAGAGCCTACCTACATTTATGCGCAGCGGTGAGCCACACGAGGATCAAAGTTTGTTTCCGAGCACGTTATCTGACGCATTGAGATGTTGAAATTTGTATAATTCTGACTGTGAATGACCGGAACATAATATTACAAGAATAATAGATGCAGATATAAAACAACAGGCAGAGTAGTCTTAATCCTGATCAATTATATAGATCGCCTGATATTACATTATTATAGAAATCGGTTGTCTATTAGTTATTATGTCGTATAAAAGGCTATTGCCTTGGGTCCCTCCACCCCATGCACAGGAAGACATGCCCTGGCAGTGATGCAGTAACGGTAGGTTGTTGGCAAACAAATACAATTTTGTTAGGGAAATGTCCTTCACAGAAAAATTGATACTATGACCCCTGTTTTTTCTGGCCACGTTTAACCTTATTGTGAAGGTAAGTGTCAGACAATCGGTGCACAGCCACGGAGTTCCAGTTTTCATAACATCCACGTCCACCTGTTCTCATACTACTGCAAAATACCTCGAAAGAGCATGGCAGGCTACAAAATAAACAGCTTCCGTTGAATTTATTCTGACTTTGTTCAAACATTAGCCTAATTAAAGCAATAATTGTAAGTATTGGCCTCACCTCGTTGACATGCAATCCCCTCTCTTCTCAGTTGCATCCAGTTTCTTTGGACATCAGTAAGGTTTATGCAAATAGCCTTCACCTCTATGCGTCAACAGCCTACATCCCCAACAAATGCATACAATAAATACACAGATAGCCTGAACGGATTCCTTAAATATGATCATGTACAATTAATCTTCCTCTATTCCATGTGATTCAAGCAGCAACTCAGGTAAGCTAACCTTCGAGCAGAGCATAGTGCAGATTGCAGAGACATCCAAACGCCAACTGAAGCCACATTGACTAGTTGCCTGCTGATATTCTACTCTTCGCCCGTAGCCCACTGCTCCTTCAAGGAAAATATGAAAACAGCACCTGGCGCTGTCCAGACGAGTCAGCTGATTCCTGACTACGCGATTGGCTGCTGGCTGGTGCCTGTCATTCTCGCCCAAGCATAGCACCATCTGTTCGATGATTGTTGTGATGGGGACAAAGGCAGGCGCTAGGGCTGCGCAGTTGGAGAACGAGGGGAGTGGATAGAGAAACGCAAAGGGGGGCACTTTTTCTTGATTTTCCTTGTGAGAATGTCTTCTGCCTGCGGCCCCTCCTTCATCCAGGCTGCATTGCTACGTCTGTTGCCCCAGCTTGACAAGGAGACAATGTGCCTCTTTGTTTTGCGGTCGTTAAGTTGCTCTGATTAAAGTTGTCTAATATGCAACCCATTCTATTTGTTGCTCCACTTGAACTTTGTAACATTGTATACTTTTAACAAATGTCAGCAATAACTGGAGGGGTCTTTTTGTTTGAATAGAGATATATTGCAGACCTTCAGCAAAGTTGAATTGCCTGATTAATTATTGACATTCTCACCTATTTTAGACCAGATAGACAGAACCCTAGGTTCATGGCAAGACCTGAAAAGGATTTAAATCCCAAACCAGATCTTTTCAGGTCTCACTAGGCAATGACTCAGATGTAATGGACCCAAGACATTATTCAGTGTTGTAGTTGCAGCATTAAAATTTGCGCAATAGTGTATGATGGCATCACATTTATCACAGGGGACAGTTTTAGTATGCATCATTGCGTCCTGTGTCAAAAGGTTGGCTGGTCCTCATTAATGTCCTGTAGGTCACTTCATTACTCCCTCTTTGTTTACAAAGCTCTGCTAGGCCTACACAAGCTTCAGACTTGCCTAACTTCGGTGTTGAAGTATAAAAACGTGAGTTACAAAACGCGTTCAGAGGGTTGGTTAACTCTTGAGGTTCCTCAGGTCTCCACTGAATTAGGTCAATTCGCTTTTAGTTTTAATGCAGCTCACTGCTGGAACAATTCACAGATCTTATTAAAATAGGGTTTTAGGCACCAGAACATGTCTCAGTGTAGACTCCTTGTTAAAATAAAGGTGAAATAAAATTTAAAAAATAAAAAATTAATGATGCTGAGAATCCTTTTAGTGAGGGTTGAACCCACATGAACCCACTCCAGGTTCAGGAACACACGAGGCTGTGTGAACCTGCTCATGCAACACAACCCTGTTGCCATGTCTCAAAGTACATGGCAACAAACCAGAGGGGAGCCAAGTGAAAGCTGAAAGGGTTGAAGTGGAAGACCTGCATGAATAATTGCTCCTCCACCTCTATTCTCCATCCATCTCCTGCTCTCTTCACATCCATGTGTTGCTGGAGAGCTTTTCTTTATTAGAACAAGAACTATGCACTCCAAGCAATCCATGTCATTTTGAATACAGTAGACCTAAATGTTTTTTTCTGGTAGACACCCCTTACCCTGCTCTGTAAATGTCAAAAAGGTCCAGTTTATTTTCAAGAAAGTGAGGCTTGATGTCACTTGGACTGCTCTCCTTGAGTGTTCTTCACTTTGAAGCACCTTGATCTCAATGCACTCCACAACATGAGATAGATGAGACATGCACACTCTTGAAATCTAAGGTTCATGACTGGCAAGATTAACTATTCCAAGTCTATGCTCAGTGATTCATTCCAGTTGAAAGTGAACATATCAGGTTGAGACTGAAATCATAACAGGTTTAAAGATTTAATCCTGAACCTAATCTATCCTCGATCTACGATCCCTAGGCATAAAAAGACTTATGTGTTTGTGAACTGATTGACTGGTCAAACATGATATAAAAAGGACTGATACCAAGCCTTTAAAAAATGACCCTGAGCTTTCATCCTTTCTGGAAAGATAAACTAAACCTTTTTAGCTGTAGACCAGAAGGTAGATCTTGCAGACTGTGCAAGACCCATGGCTTCAAAACCTCCCTTGGTGAGGTGACAGGAGAGGTGGGCAGGGAGGAGGCAGGTAGGGAGGAAAGTTCTTATCGACTCCTCCCAGGGCCCTGTTTGTCCGTCCCTGTCCACGGAGAGAGATGAAGACAGATGGCCAACTCTGGCCCTGATAGAGAGAGGCTGCAGTGAAAGCACAGGCTGTCTGGAGCTGGATGGGCAGATGGATTGACCAAATAAGGTAGGGAGGAATGTCAGGAAGAAGGCTCCATCTTGCACCGCTACCTCTTCCAGGTGTATTGTGGTGCTATATGACAGTGGAGCTGCTTTTTGATGATTCATGTCTGTTCATATCGGAAAAATGCAACATTGGGGTGATCATAGGCATCGACTGTTTGTATTTAAAGCAAAATGATGATGTATTGTTACTCATGAGAACTTCACAGCCTTTTCATTGAGGAACTTCTCGAAGGGACATCTCCCACCGGTCATGACAGTAGATCTGAAGGTCTTGTTGTGTAGTTCTTCAAGGTCTTGATACATGGTCCTTGGTGTAGTCAAATGGGCCTATCACACACAAGAGAATATAATGGCGGTAAAGACTATATTGTCTCATTAAGATCACGACACACAGATAGTTGCTCCAGTTGTGATAGACTCTTTGGCAAGCGTGTCCTGCTTTCATTCCAGAGATTTTGTATTCACAGTATCGATGCCGGGTATTGATTCCTCCCATTAACTTGTGCGGTAAACAGTGTGGTTTATCAGGTGTTGTCATCTGCTTCCAGTATGATTCTCTGTGAATACTAAAGTCCACATCGCATAACAAGCGTTAAAGGGGAGATCGGGAGGACAAACAACAAACACATTTGTGCTTGGTGTCTCCGTTTCTAATATCCCTTAATCTCACAAAGGGACAGTCTCTGGAATGGCCAAAAAGCTATCACTCACAGCTGCCAGCTGCAACTGAATGACTGTGATGTTTTATGTGAAATGTTAGGGGGTGTGAGGAGAAAACTAAAACAGTTCAGAATATGGACCATGTAAGGAATACTTATTGGTAACTAATACTGTTTAGGAGTGCGTTGATATATATAGCTGTATCAAGTGAATTTGTTTCCATCAGTTTAACTTCACGTCTGATGATGGACAGTGATAACAGAGAGTGTGATTAATGTGACTGATCGTTACTCATTTCCAGGATGATGTGTCAAGTCGAAGTGAGAGGTGCTGTGGGAGAGTCTGGTCAGACTGTGAGCATGATGCCTGGCCAAAGTGACATGGCATTTAGCCGTGAGTCAGCCAGGAGGTCAGCCTGTCAGGACCACTGACCGTCAGCCATGTACGTGCCTACTGACACTACTTTGAGGAGGCAGCACCAGATGGAGACATTCACTCAGCCTCATATAACTGTTCTACAGAAGTATCAACAGTATCTCTCTTCACACTGCAGCCCTACTGACTGAATGTGATCGAGTGGGAAGGAGCTCAGACACTCCTCGTCTTGGACAAGTCAAACATCGTCCCACTGCAGCACATCGTGACCTTTCTCTCTTTGAACATGATCTTCTCAACATTCACCACAGATCACACTGGTCTTTCCTGCAACAGAGCACAGCCCTGCTCCTCCCAGACTTGTCCAAAGCAAAGGTGGTGGATAAATTAAGATAGTTCACTCAGGTCTACTGAACTGGGTGTGTCTCCCAAAGACACCAATGCATTTGCAGCTGGGCCCGGTGTACTTAATTCACTGACTTTCATTGAACTGAAAAAAGAGAGAGAAAAAACAGGGAGGGGGGTGGTGTCTCACTTCCTCTTTAGTTTCTGTTTAAAGGTCTTTTCTGCTCTGCATAGCTCTGAAGGCTCTTCCAGCCCTTTTCCTACAACAGTCATGCGTCACACCACACTTCTCGCCTCCACTGGCTGATTGAAGTTTGTTCATATTTCACTCGGAGATGAGAATAAGAATGTAGGGCAGGCTTAAGCCAGAGCCTCTGCAGGATATTGAGACCAACTTGTCCTCTTAATCTGCTACCTGAGGCAGAGGTAGTGCAAATTGCAGATATGTTACTGTTAAGTTATTTAATTTCCATTCAACGTCCCATTCTTGCTTGTAATAAAGGATGCAGGATTATGGCAGTTTAGACATAATAGTTTCAAAGCACTGGCCAATAGAAAAGAAGGTTATGTTATCATTTCATCTATTGGAGGAATCCACAGTTGTATACTTCCCCTTAACCAGCACATAAACAATCTGGTGACATTAGTTCCATTTAAAGTCACAGGACTTGAATATGACACATGCTAGATTCACGAGCTCTCATATTCCAGCTGAACACCTATAAAATTAGCATGACAAAAATAATCTGTGAGTGTGTGTTTTCAGAAAGTATTCACACCACTTGACTTTTTCCACATTCCACATGTTCTGTTACAAAGTGAGATTAAAATGGATTTT
This sequence comes from Oncorhynchus tshawytscha, assembly GCF_018296145.1. Lineage (NCBI taxonomy): Eukaryota > Metazoa > Chordata > Actinopteri > Salmoniformes > Salmonidae > Oncorhynchus > Oncorhynchus tshawytscha. The sequence continues at coordinate 31,174,455 of NC_056435.1, read as the reverse complement.
ATCGTTTTTTTGTCAACAAACTACACAAAATACTCTGCAAGGAAAAATAAAACACTAACATATCTTGGTTAGATAAGTATTCAACGCCCTGAGTCAATAAGTGTTAGAATCGCCTTTTGCAGAGATTACAGCTATTACAGGGCCTTTCTGGATAAGTCTCTAAGAGCTTTGCACACCTAGAATGTACAATATTTGCCCATTATTCTGTCAAATTGCTTGTTGATCATCGCTAGACAACCATTTTCAAGTCTTGCCATAGATTTTCAAGCAGATTTAAGTCAAAACTGTAACTCGGCCACTAAGGAACATTCATTGTCTTCTTGGTAAGCAACTCCAGCATAAATGCTGTCTTGTGTTTTAGGTTATTGTCCTGCAAAAAGGTGAATTCATCTCCCAGTGTCTGATGGAGAGCAGCCTAACCCACATTTTACTCTAGGATTTTGCCTGTGCTTAGGTCCAATTCCTTTATCTTTTATCCTGAAAATCTTCCCAGTCCTTAACAATTACAAGAATACCCATAAAATTATGTATCCACTACTACTTGAAAATATGGAGAGTGGAACTCATTTCATATTCAGGACCAAAAAAGTGAGTTGCTTTGCCACATTTTTTTCCATATTACTTTGGTGCCTCGTTGCAAACAGGATGCATATTTTGGAATAGTTTTATTCTGTACAGGCTTCCTTCTTGACACTCTGTCAATTAGGTTAATATTTTAGAGTAACTACAATACTGTTGATCAATCCTCATGTTTCTCCTATCACAGCCATTAAACTCTGTAACTGTTTTAAAGTGGCCATTGGCCTCATGGTGAAATCCCTGAGCAGTTTCCTTCCTCTCCAGCAACTGAGTTAGGAAGGACGCCAGTATCGTTGTAGTGACTGGGAGTATTGATACACCATCCAAAGTGTAATTAATAACTTCACTATGCTCAAAGGGATATTCAATGTCTGCCTTTTTAAATTTGGATCCATCTACCAATAGGTGCCGTCCTTTCGAGGCATTGGAAAACATCCCTGGTCTTTGTGGTTGAATCTTTGTTTGAAATTCACTGCTCGACTGAGGGACCTTACAGATAATTGTAAGTACAGAGATGAGGTTGTCATTCAAAAATCATGTTAAACACTATTATTGCACACAGAGCGAGTCCATGCAACTTATTATGTGACTTATTAAACACATGTTTACTCCTGAACTTATCTAGGCTTGCTATAAGAAAGGGGTTGAATACTTAATGACTCAAGACATTTTAGATTTTCATTTTTAATTCATATGTAAAAATCTTGAAGAACAGAATTCCACTTTAACATTTAGGGGTTATTGTGTGTAGACAAGTGATAAAAAAAATCTCTGTTTAATTTTAAATTGTACATCTGAGTGTGTGCCTCCAGGTATGAGAGTCCGCACTGCCCCCCCCCACTCCTCACTCCTCCTCTCACTTTCAGTAAATAACCACCCAGGTGGCGTTGGGGAGAAAATACCAAATGTTAGTGCTTCTGTGTTCAGAATGGCTCTATCCTCAGGCAATGTGGTAGCTAGTGACTGTGGGTCAAAAGTGAGAATCACAAAGTGGATGTCTGGTGTTAACAAGGTCAGGGGTAGTGCAGTGATAGGGATGGGAGGAGACAGGCAAGGAGAGAAGATATCGCAGATAGACTAATAATGCGTGCATTGCCACAGTTGCCAGGCAGATTTGATAGCTTGACGTTGGCTATGCAGCCTGTCCTTTCCCTGACTGGGGGAATCTCATCTCTTCTGCTTGCCTACACTCTCTCTTTCTCCCTCGGGTCTAAAAGGTTTTTATCCTTCTCTCTTAAACACACACACATACACACAAACGCACACTCACATGCACACACACATACACACAATACATAGCTAACAGAAATATTCAGGTTAGATAAATTCATAAAAATGGAGGAGCTAGAAGTGAACCACCTCAGTACCTGAGTATTTCAATAAATAAACATCCAGTAAGAGAGTTTTGCTGTAAGCTGTCACTCATGAGAGATGGTGGTAGTGTAGTCATCAGTTAAACATCCACAGGAATCCCCCAGCATTTCTCCTGGGGAAGGTCCACTGCCTCTGCATCACAGGAGATCGCATAAATTAATTTACTCAGCACATGCACAGGACCACGCCTTTTAAATACTGAATAACCTCTATCTAGTATCTACACATGTGCCTTTCATGGGCTGCTATACTGTACGGCCATCTCTCACAGAGTAGTGAGACAATAAAGTAGACGAGCTCAGGGTGAAGATCTCCTCCCAGAGAGACATCAGGGACTGTAACATACTCTGTTTACGGAATCATGGCACTCTACGAATATATTGTCCCGTCCCTTCAGCCAACAGGGTTCTCCTTCCATTGCACAGACAGGAAGAAAGAACTCTCTGAGAAAAATAACGTTTTTTTTTTTTTACAGAAACTCAAGTCCTTTTGTCCTCCCAATCAGGAATACCTTACCATCAAATGCTGACCGCATTACCTCCCGAGATAATATTCTTTGGATCATCTTCGCTGCCATGTACCTGTATATTCCCCCCCAAGCAGACACAGCGACTGCTCTGAAGGGACTATGTGCAAACTGTAAACCTCATATCCGGAGGCCGCATTTATGGTATCGGGGGACTTCAATAAAGGAAATCTAAGGAAAACGCTATTGAAATTCTATCCACACATCTCCTGTGCTACATACGCAACACAGACCCTGGATCATTGCTATCATTGCTAATTTCCCAGTCTGGGAAATGTTCTCGGTTGCTTCTGAGAATGGTGTCCACGTATAGACTGACGCAGCGACTGGGTTCATCAGGAAGTACATAGAGGATGTTGTTCCCACTGTGATGATGAGAACAAGAAAAAAACATGGATAGATGGTAGCATTTGTGAAGATGGAAAAGCACAAACCACTGCATTTGGCAAGGGGACTGGGAATATGGACATGTACAAAAATACCAGCTATGACCTCTGTAAGGCAATCAAAGAGGCAAAACGACAGTACAGGGACAAAGTGGAGTTGCAATTGAATGGCTCAGACACGAGACGTATGTGGCAGGGACTCCAGACAATGCACGAGCGAAACACCTTCTTCGCCCCCTTTGAGGAAAACATCATCAAGCCCCGACGCTGACGAGGACTTTGTGCTCTCATTTTCCGTAGCTGACATGAGTAAATAATTTAAGTTTTTTAACCCTCACAAGGCTGCCTTTATCCAACTTTATATCCATTTTACTGCACGGAAGGCCTCTGCTGATCCTGTAGCTATTGCATGCTATTTAGAGTGTTGGACAAGTAACCGGAAGGTTGCAAGTTCAAACCCCCGAGCTGACAAGGTACAAATCTGTCAGTTAACCCACTGTTCCTAGGCCGTCATTGAAAATAAGAATTTGTTCTTAACTGACTTGCCTAGTTAAATAAAGGTTAAACACATTTTTTTTTATTCATATGACTATGAACCAGAGTAATACTGTTACTACTAAGGTGGTGTGCCCTAGTAGGAAGTCCACCGTGTGCAGCTCACCCTGCACTAATAAAATAACCTGAATATGTCTCTCTCTGCTAAACTTCCTAGTAAAGCAAGAAACATAATTAAGCATCCCAGAAAAGTGTTAAAAATAGCCCACGTTAACATTTGTAGCTGAAGAAACAGGCAAAAGATGTAACAGATTACATTCATATTCTGATAGTCTTTGAAACTCACTTTAAAAATACCTTTGATTATAAAGTGGTGCCAAAGGTGGAGGTGTGGCTGTTTATATTCAGAACCACATTCCTGTAAAGCTTAGAGAGGATATCATGTTAAATACTGTTGAAGTAATATGGCTACAGGTTAATCTGCCTCACCCACCCATTCTGGTGGGAAGCTGCTATAGACAACCAATTGCTAACAGTCAATATCTAAATAACGTGTGAAATGCTTGATAATGTATGTGATATCAATAGAGAGGTAATTCTTTCTGGGTGATTTAAATATTGACTGGTTTTCATCAAGCTGCCCACTCAAGAGAAAGCTTCAAACTGTAACTAGTGCCTACAACCTGGTTCAGGTTATCAGTCAACGTACCATGGTATTTACAAACAGTACAGGAATGAAATCATCAACATGTATTGATCATATCTTATTAATGCAGCAGAAATGAGTTTAAAAGCGGTATCCAAATCCATCGGATATAGTGATCACAATATAAACTCGGCGAAAAAAGAAACGTCCTCTCAATGTCAACTGCGTTTATTTTCAGCAAACTTAACATGTGTAAATATTTCTATGAACATAACAAGATTCAACAACTGAGACATGAACTGAACAAGTTCCAAAGACATGTGATTCCACAGAAATGTGAATAATAGAATTTGAATAATGTCAAAATAAAAAGTAAGAGTCAGTATCTGGTGTGGCCACCAGCTGCATTAGGTACTGCAGTGCATCTCTTCCTCATGGACTGCACCAGATTTTCCAGTTCATGCTGTGAGATGTTACCCCACTCTTCCACCAAGGCAAGTTCCCGGACATTTCTGGAGGGAATGGCCCCCCTCACCCTCCAATCCAACATGTCCCAGACGTGCTCAATGGGATTGAGATCCGGGCTCTTCGCTGGCCATGGCAGAACACTGACAATCCTGTCTTGCAGGACATCACGCACAGAACGAGCAGTATGGCTGGTGGCATTGTCATGCTGGAGGGTCATGTCTGGATGAGCCTGCAGGAAAGGTACCACATGAGGGAGGAAGATGTCTTCCCTGTAACGCACAGCATTGAGTTTGCCTGCATTGACAACAAGCTCAGTCCGAAGATGCTGTGACACAGCCCTAGACCATAACGGACCCTCCACCTGCAAATCAATCCCGCTCCAGAGTACAGGCCTCAGTGTAACGCTCATTCTTTTGACGATAAACGTGAATCTGACCATCACCCCTGGTGAGACAAAACCGCCACTCGTCAATGAAGAGCACTTTTTGCCAGTCCTGTCTGGTCCAGCGACGGTGGGCTTGTGCCCATAGGCGACGATGTTTCCCATGATGTCTGGTGAGCACCTACCTTACAACAGGCCAACAAGCCCTCAGTCCAACCTCTCTCAGCCTATTGCGGACAGTCTGAGCACTGATGGAGGGATTGTGCGTTCCTGATGTAACTCGGGCAGTTGTTGTTGCCATCCTGTACCTGTCAAGCAGGTGTGATGTTCAGCTGTACCGATCATGCGTAGGTGTTGTTACACGTGGTCTGCCACTGCGAGGACGATCAGCTGTCCATCTTGTCTCCCTGTAGCGCTGTCTTAGGCGTCTCACAGTACGGACATTGCAATTTATTGCCCTGGCCACATCTGCAGTCCTCATGCCTCCTTGCAGTGCCTAAGGCACATTCACGCAGATGAGCAGGGACCCTGGGCATCTTTCTTTTGGTGTTTTTCAGAGTCAGTAGAAAGTGGTCTTTAGTGTCCTAAGATTTCATAACTGTGACCTTAATTGCCTACCGTCTGTAAGCTGTTAGTCTTAAGTCTTAACGACTGCTACACTGGTGCATGTTCATTAATTGTTTATGATTCATTGAACAAGCACGGGAAACAGTGTTAAAACCTTTTATAATGAAGATCTGTGAAACTATTTGGATTTTTATGAATTATCTTTGAAAGACAGGGTCCTGAAAAAGAGATGTTTCTTTTTTTGCTGAGTTTAGTAGCCATATCTAGGAAAACCAAAGTTTCAAAGGCTGGGCCTTGTGTATAAGTGGTTATGCAATACATTTTGTAGTGATTCCTGTGTTGTTGACGTGAATAATATTTGTTGATCAGTGGTGTGTAATGAGGAGCAACCAGATGCTGCACTTCAAATCAAATCAATTCAAATGTATTTATATAGCCCTTCTAACATCAGCTGATATATCAAAGTGCTGTACAGAAACCCAGCCTAAAACCCCAAACAGCAAGCAATGCAGGTGTAGAAGCACGGTGGCTAGGAAAAACTCCCTAGAAAGGCCAAAACCTAGGAAGAAACCTAGAGAGGAACCAGGCTATGAGGAGTGGCCAGTCCTCTTCTGGCTGTGCCGGGTGGAGATTATAACAGAACATGGCCAAGATTTTCAAATGTTCATAAATGACCAGCATGGTCAAATAATAATAATCACAGTAGTTGTCGAGGGTGCAGTAAGTCAGCACCTCAGGAGTAAACATCAGATGGCTTTTCATAGCCAATCTTTAAGAGCATCTCTACCGCTCCTGCTGTCTCTAGAGAGTTGAAAACAGCAGGTCTGGGACAGATAGCACATCCAGTGAACAGGTCAGGGTTACATAGCCACAGGCAGAACAGTTGAAACTGGAGCAGCAGCACGGCCAGGTGGACTGGGGACAGCAAGGAGTCATCATGCCAGGTAGTCCTGAGACATGGTCGTAGGGCTCAGGTCCTCCGAGAGAGAGAAAGAAAGAGAGAAAGACAGAATTAGAGAGAGCATACTTAAATTCACACAGGACACCGGATAAGACAGGAGAAGTACTCCAGATATAACAAACTGACACTAGCCCCCCGACATAAACTACTGCAGCGTAAATACTGGAGGCTGAGACAGGAGGGGTCAGGAGACACTGTGTTCCCATCCGATGATACCCCCGGACAGGGCCAAACAAGAAGGATATAACCCCACCTACTCTGCCAAAGCACAGCCCCCACACCACTAGAGGGATATCTTCAGCCACCAACTTACCATCCTGAGAAAAGGACTAGTATAGCACACAAAGATCTCCGCCACGGCACAACCCAAGGGGGGGCGCCAACCCAGACAGGAAGATCACATCAGTGACTCAACCCATGTAAGTGACGCACCCCTCCTAGGGACGGCATGAAAGAGCACCAGTAAGCCAGTGACTCAGCCCCTTAAATAGGGTTAGAGGCAGAGAATCCCAGTGGAGAGAGGGGAACTGGCCAGGCAGAGACAGCAAGGGTGGTTCGTTGCTCCAGAGCCTTTCCGTTCACCTTCACACTCCTGGGCCAGACTACACTCAATCATATGATCCACTGAAGAGATGAGTCTTCAGTAAAGACTTAAAGGTTGAGACCGAGTCTGCGTCTCTCACATGGGTAGGCAGACCATTCCATAAAAATGGAGCTCTATAGGAGAAAGACCTGCCTCCAGCTGTTTGCTTAGAAATTCTAGGGACATTTAGGAGGCCTGCGTCTTGTGACTGTAGCGTACGTGTAGGTATGTACGGCAGGACCAAATCGGAAATATAGGTCGGAGCAAGCCCATGTAAGGTTGCAAGTTCATATCCCCGAGCTGACAAGGTACAAATCTGTCGTTCTGCCCCTGAACAGGCAGTTAACCCACTGTTCCTAGGCCGTCATTGAAAATAAGAATTTGTTCTTAACTGACTTGCCTAGTTAAATAAAGGTAAAAAAAATAATTAAAAAAAATGTGTTGTAGGTTAGCAGTAAAACCTTGTAGTCAGCCGTTGCCTTAACAGGAAGCCAGTGTAGGGAGGCTAGCACTGGAGTAATATGATCAAATTTTTTGGTTCTAGTCAGGATTCTAGCAGCCGTATTTAGCACTAACTGAAGTTTATTTAGTGCTTTATCTGGGTAGTCGGAAAGTAGAGCATTGCAGTATTTTTCTGCATAATTTTTGAACAGAAGGTTTCTGATTTTTGCAATGTTACGTAGATGTAAAAAGCTGTCCTTGAAACAGTCATGTTCATCAAAAGAGAGATCAGGGTCCAGCGTAAATCCGAGGTCCTTCACAGTTTTATTTGAGACGACTGTACAACCATCAATATTTATTCTCAGATTCAACAGAAGATCTCTTTGTTTCTTGGGACCTAGAACAAGCATCTCTTTTTTGTCCGCGTTTAACACATTATGAACTTGACACATTATGAATTGTGCATCATGAAATTGCTTATCCCAGTTACTAATAAGCATGCACCCATTAAGAAAATGATTGTAAAAAACTGTTAAATCCCCATGAGGAATTGAACAATTGTATGGTTGAGAGGGATGAGGCAAAAGAAATGGCAAATAGGTCTGGCTGTACAATCGATTGGCAAACGTACTGCAAATTGAGGAATTATTTCACTAAACTGAATAAAAAGAATAAACTACACAATGAAGCCAAGATAAATTACATAAAGAATGATAGTAAAAAGCTTTGGAGCACCTTAAATTAAATTTTGGGCAAAAGGCAAACTCTGCTCCATCATTCATAGAATCAGATGGCTCATTCATCACAAAACCCACTGACATTGCCCACTACTTGAATCTTTTTTTCATTGACAAGATAAGCAAACTTAGGCATGACATGCCAGCAACAAACGCTAACACTAACACATCCAAGTATATCTGACCAAATTGTGAAAGACAAGCACTGTAATTTTGAATTCCATAGAATTCCAAGTGTGGAAGAGGTGAAAAAATGATTGTTGTCAATGAACAATGACAAGTCTGACAACTTGGATGGAAAATTACTGAGGATAATAGTGTACGATATTGACAGTCCTATTTGCCATATCTTCAATTTAAGCCTACTAGAAAGTGTGTGCCATCAGGCCTGGAGGGAATAAAAAGCTATTCTCCTACCTAAGAGTAGTAAAGCCCCCATAACTGGCTCAAATAGCCGACCAATCAGCTTGTTACCAACCCTTAGTAAACTTTGGGAAAAAAATTGTGTTTGACCACATACAATGCTATTTTACAGTAAACAAATTGACAATAGACTTTCAGGACACTTATAGGGAAGGGCATTCAATGCTACTTAATATAATGTTTACATACCCTACATTACTCATCTCATATGTATATGTATATACTGTACTCTATATCATCTACTGCATCTATATCATCTACTGCATCTTTATGTAATACATGTATCACTAGCCACTTTAAACTATGCCACTTTGTTTACATACCCTACATTACTCATCTCATATGTATATACTGTACTCGATACCATCTACTGCATCTTGCCTATGTCGTTCTGTACCATCACTCATTCATATATCTTTATGTACATATTCTTTATACCCTTTACACTTGTGTGTATAAGGTAGTAGTTTTGGAATTGTTAGGTTAGATTACTCGTTGGTTTTACTGCATTGTCAGAACTAGAAGCACAAGCATTTCACTACACTCGCATTAACATCTGCTAACCATGGGTATGTGACAAATAAATTTGATTTGATTTGATTTGATTCAACAAGCACAGCACTTATAGAAATGACTGATGATTGGCTGAGAGAAATTGATGATAAAATGATTGTGGGAGATGTTTTGTCAGACATCAGTGTGGCTTTTGACATTATCGATCATAGTCTGTTGCTGGAAAAATGTATGGGTTATGGCATTATACCCCCTGCTATATTGTGGATAAAGAGTTACCTGTCTAACAGAACACATATGGTGTTCTTTAAGGGAAGCCTCTCCAACAAAATCCAGGTAGAATCAGGAATTCCCCAGGGCAGCTGTCTAGGCCCCTTACTTTTTTCAATCTTTACTAACGACATGCCATTGGCTTTGAGTAAAGCAGGTGTGTCTACATATGCAGATGACTCAACACTATAAACATCAGCTACCACAGCGATTGAAATGACATTAACACTTAACAAAGAGCTGCAGTTAGTTTCAAAATGGGTGACAATGAATAACTTAGCCCTAATTATTTCAAAAAAGAAAAACATTGTATTTGGGACAAATCATTCACTAAACCCTAAATTTCAACTAAATCTTGTGACGATTAATGTGGAAATTGAGCAAGTTGAGGAGACTAAAGTGCTTGGAGTAACTCTGGATTGTAAACTGTTGTGGTCAAAACATATTGATACAACAGTAGCTAGGATGGGGAGAAGCCTATCTATAATAAAGTGCTGCTCTGCATTCTTAACAGCTCTATCAACAAGGAAGGTCCTACATGCCCTAAGTTTTGTCGCACCTGGACTACTGTTTAGTTGTGTGGTCAGGTGCCACAAAGAGGGATTTAGGAAAATTGCAGTTGGCTTAGAACAGGGCAACACGGCTGGCCCTTGGATGACAGAGAGCTAAGATCAATAATATACATATCAATCTCTCCTTGCTAAAAGTGGAGGAGAGATTCACTTCATCAAATCAAACTTTATTTGTCACATGCGCCGAATACAACAAGTGTAGACCTTAACGTGAAATGCTTACAAGCCCTTAACCAACAGTGCAGTTCAAAAAGAGTTAGGAAAATATTTACCAAATAGACTAAAGTAACACATCATAATAAAAAGTAAGACAATAATAACAACAATAATGAGGCTATATACAGGGGGTACCGGTACCGAGTCAGTGTGCGGGGGTACAGGTTAGTTGAGGTAATTTGTGCATGTAGGTAGGAGTGAAGTGACTATGTATAGATAATTAACAATGAGTAGCAGCAGTGTACAAAAGGGAGGGGGAGGGGGTCAATGTAAATAGGCTGTTGAAGATTTTATTAATTGTTCAGCAGTCTTATGTCTTGGGGGTAGAAGCTGTTGAGGAGCATTTTGATCCTAGACTTGGCGCTCCGGTACCGCTTGCCGTGCGGTAGCAGAGAAAACAGTCCATAACTTGGGTGACTGTCTCTGACAATTTTATGGGCTTTTCTCTGACACTGCCTATATTTTATAGGTCCTGCATGGCAGGAAGCTTGGCCCCCTGTGATGTACTGGAACATATGCACTACCCTCTGTAGCGCCTTACGGTCAGATGATGAGCAGTTGCCATACAGGGCGGTGATGCAACCGGTCAGGATGCTCTGGATGGTGCAGCTGTAGAACCTTTTGAGGATCTGGGGACCCATGCCAAATCTTTTCATCACTACTTGTATTTGTGATAGGTGTTGACATGTTGAATGCACCGAGCTGTCTGTTTGAACTACTGGCAAAGAACTCGAACACCCATGCATGCCCCACAAGACATGTCTTTTCACAGCCCCCAAGTCCAGAACAGACAAAGTGGAGGCGCACAGTACTACATAGAGCCATGACTACATGGAACTCTATTTCACATCAAGCAAGTAACGCATGCCAGCATTAAAGGTTGCCAAATCTACTAAAAGGCAAAAGGCCTCCTGCGGGGACGGGGAATTAAAAATGTAAAATAAAATAAAAATATAGGACGAAACACACATCACGACAAGAGAGACACCACCATACTACATAAAGAGAGACCTAAGACAACAACATTACATGGCAGCAACAATTGACAGCACAGCATGGTAGCAACATAACATGACAACAACATGGTGGCAACACAACAACATGGTAGCAGCACAAAACATGGTACAAACATTATTGGCCACAGACCACAGCACAAAGGGCAAGAAGGTAGAGAAAGCAATACTTCATGCGAAGCAAAATAACTGCCTTAATTTTGCTGGTCCCCGGAAGAGTAGCTGATGCCTTGGCAGCAGCTAATACATATACAAAGTACAGGTGCATCAAAGCTGGGAGTGCAACGACGTGAAGCAAGTTCAGGGAGTAAGTGTTTTAATAAAATAAACAGAATATAATACAAAACAAGAAACACTAACAGCACAGACAAGAAACAGAAACAATGACGCCTGGGGAAGGAACCAAAGGCAGTGACATATATAGGGAAGGGAATAAGGGAAGTGATGTAGTCCAGGTGAGTCTGACGACATGCAGGTGCGCATAACGATAGTGACAGGTGTGTGCCATAACGAGCAGCCTGGTAACCTAGAGGCCGGAGAGGGAGCACAGGTGACAGAGAGACTAAGAAAGAGCTTCTATCTACAGGCCATCAGACTGTTAAACAGTCACTGCTAGCCGGCCTCCACCCAGTACCATGCCCTGAACCTTAGTTACTGTTCTAGCAGGCTACCACATGGTAGGTACTCTACCCTGTACCTTAGAATTCAGCCCTATCTACATAGAGTCATTGAACCCCAGCCACTTTAATAATGTTTACATACTGTTTCCCCCACATTAAATGTACATACTGTATTCTAGTCACGGTTCATCCTATCTAACTACTGCGGTACACACCTTTTATTGTCATATACTTTCCATACTGTCTATATACACCATTTTATGTATATATACAGTAGCAGTCAAAAGTTTGGACACACCTACTCATTCAAAGGTTTTTCTTTATTTGTACTATTTTCTACATTGTAGAATAACAGTGAAGACTATCAAAACTATGAAATAACACATATGGAATCATGTAGTAACCAAAAAAGTAGTAAACGGGATATTTTGTCAGGACAAGATGCTAGAATATGCATATAATTGACAGCTTAGGATAGAAAACACTCTAAAGTTTCCAAAACTGTAAAAATATTGTCTGTGAGTATAACAGAACTGATGTTGCAGGCGAATGCCTGAGACAAATCCAATCCGGAAGTGCCTCATGTTTTGAAAGCGCTGCGTTCCATTGTGTCCCTATTGAGCAGTGAATGGGCTATCAAGATTACTTTTTCTCCGTATTCCCGAAGGTGTCTACAGCATTGTGACGTAGTTTTACACATTTATGTTGAAGAATACCCGTAGGCGGCTACATTGCGCAAGTGGTCACCTGATGCCCCCAGAGAGATTCTCGCGTAAGATACAGAGGTAGCCATTACTCCAATCGGTCCTACTGAAAAACGAATTGTCCCGATGGATATGTTATCGAATAGATATTTGAAAAACACCTTGAGGATTGATTATAAACAATGTTTGCCATGTTTCTGTCGATATTATGGAGCTAATTTGGAATATTTTTCGCCGTTTCCGTGACTGCAATTTCCAGGCGATTTCTCAGCCAAACGTAAAGAACAAACGGAGCTATTTCGCCTTCAAAAATAATATTTTGGGAAAAAAGGAACATTTGCTATCTAACTGGGAGTCTCGTGAGTGAAAATATCCGAAGCTCATCAAAGGTAAACAATTTTATTTGATTGCTTTTCTGATTTCCATGACCAAGTTACCTGCTGCTAGCTGGACAAAATGCTATGCTAGGCTTTCGATAAACTTACACAAATACTTGTTTAACTTTGGCTGTAAAGCATATTTTGAAAATCTAAGATGGCAGGGTAATTAACAAAAGGCTAAGCTGTGTCTCAATATATTTCACTTGTGATTTTCATGAATAGGAATATTTTTGAGTAATATTTATGTCCGTTGCGTTATGGTAATTAGTGTCAGATGATGACAACGGTCCCGTTCACGGGATGGGGTGTCACTAGAGGTTAAACAAATCAAAATATATTTTATATTTGACATTTTTCAAAGTAGCCACCCTTTGCCTTGATTGACAGCTTTGTACACTCTTGGCATTCTCTTAACCAGCTTCATGAGGTAGTCATCTGTAATGCATTTCAATTAACAGGTGTTCCTTGTTAAAAGTTAATGAACCGCTAGCGGTACACCTACGACAACATCCGGTGAAATTGGAGAGTGCAAAATTCAAAATACAAAAATCGTAATATTAAACATTCATGAAAATACAAGTGTCATGCATCATTTAAAAGCTTAATCTCTTGTTAATCAAACCACGTTGTCGGATTTCAAAAAGGCTTTACGGCGAAAGCATACCATGCGATTATCTGAGGACAGTGCCCCACATCAAAATACTTTTTCAACCAGCACAGTGAAGACTTACAGAAAACGTTTGACCTCTGTCATTGCCAACAAAGGGTATATAACGAAGTATTGAGATAAACTTTTGTAATTGACCAAATACACATCTTCCACCAATAATTGGCAAATAAATTCTTTAAAAATCCTACAATGTGATTTTCTTGATTTTTTTCCTCATTTTGTCTGTCATAGTTGAAGTGTACCTATGATGAAGATTACAGGTCTCTCTCATCTTTTTAAGTGGGAGAACTTGCACAATTGGTGGCTGACTAAATACTTTTTTGCCCCACTGTATATATATATTTTTTTTAATGGATTGTGTGTGTATTTTGTTTAGTTTTATTGCTAGGTATTACTGCACTGTTGGAGCTAGAAAAACAAGCATTTCGCTGCACCTACGATAACATCTGCAAATCTGTGGACGCGACCAATAAACTTTGATTAGATTTGAGAGAAGTCTAGCCTGAGAGGGGTTTATTTCCTGCTTAATGGTAGATAGATAGAAAGATATATATATAGAGAGAGATAGAGAGAGAGAGAGAAATGTTTTGAACAAAACGAATACGCTCCCACTGGATTCATGATCCTACCAGTTGTGTTTTCTGGCTTTGACTTCTCCTGTCCAGCTCCATTTTTTGTATTAATGTGTATAGACGTAATAACCCTGGGCCTGTAGGGTAAAGTGTAGACTGCAGCTGTGAGGCTGTTATACTCCCAGTGTGTATTTGTTGTAACCTCTTCCAGAAATTGCTGCACAGCACTCACACAATTATGGGTCCCAGCATGAGTCTCTCATGGTGATATCTGCACCACGGACACTGGCAGACAAGTACTGTAGGGCAAATTTAATACAAGTTCACCTCTGAAAACACCTGTATCAGGACTGCAAAGGGCATGTAAAGGGGACTAATAGAGACTAGAGTTGATTCTACCTCTCTATTTACACTAAGCAAAATCCTATGTGTACACATACAGTTGAAGTCGGAAGTTTACATACACTGAGGTTGGAGTCATTAAAAGTCGTTTTTCAACCGCTCCACAAATTTCATGTTAACAAACTATAGTTTTGGCAAGTCGGTTAGGAAATCTATATTATGCATGACACAAGTCATTTTTCCAACAATTTTTTACAAACAGCTTATTTCACTTATAATTCACTGTATCACAATTTCAGTAGGTCAGAAGTTTACATACACTAAGTTGACTGTGCCTTTAAACAGCTTGGAAAATTCCCGGAAATTATGTCATGGCTTTAGAAGGCTATAGGCTATAGGCTAATTGACATAATTTTAGTCAATTGGAGGAGTGCCTCTTTGCTTGACATCATGGGAAAATCAAAAGAAAAAAAATGGTTGACCTCCACAAGTCTGGTTCATCCTTGGAAGCAATTTCCAAACGCCTGAAGTTACCACGTTCATCTGTACGAACAATAGCACACAAGTATAAACACCATGGGACCACGCAGCTGTCAAACTGCTCAGGAAGGAGATGTGTTCTGTCTCCTAGAGATGAATGAACATTGGTGTGAAAAGTGCAAATCAATCACAGAACAACAGCAAAGGACCTTGTGAAGATGCTGGAGGAAACAGGTACAAAAGTATCTATATCCAAAGTAAAACGAGTCCTATATCGACATAACCTAAAAGGCCGCTCAGCAAGGAAGAAGCCACTGCTCCAAAACCGCCATAAAAAAGCCAGACTACAGTTTGCAACTGCACAAAGATTGTACTTTTTGGAGAAATGTCAAATCAAATCAAATCAAATTTTATTTGTCACATACACATGGTTAGCAGATGTTAATGCGAGTGTAGCGAAATGCTTGTGCTTCTAGTTCCGACAATGCAGTAATAACCAACAAGTAATCTAACTAACAATTCCAAAACTACTGTCTTATACACAGTGTAAGGGGATAAAGAATATGTACATAAGGATATATGAATGAGTGATGGTACAGAGCAGCATAGGCAAGATACAGTAGCTGATATCGAGTACAGTATATACATATGAGATGAGTATGTAAACAAAGTGGCATAGTTAAAGTGGCTAGTGATACATGTATTACATAAGGATGCAGTCGATGATATAGAGTACAGTATATACGTATGCATATGAGATGAATAATGTAGGGTATGTAAACATTATATAAGGTAGCATTGTTTAAAGTGGCTAGTGATATATTTACATCATTTCCCATCAATTCCCATTATTAAAGTGGCTGGAGTTGTGTCAGTGTGTTGGCAGCAGCCAATCAATGTTAGTGGTGGCTGTTTAACAGTCTGATGGCCTTGAGATAGAAGCTGTTTTTCAGTCTCTCGGTCCCAGCTTTGATGCACCTGTACTGACCTCGCCTTCTGGATGATAGCGGGGTGAACAGGCAGTGGCTCGGGTGGTTGATGTCCTTGATGATCTTTATGGCCTTCCTGTAACATCGGGTGGTGTAGGTGTCCTGGAGGGCAGGTAGTTTGCCCCCGGTGATGCGTTGTGCAGACCTCACTACCCTCTGGAGAGCCTTACGGTTGAGGGCGGAGCAGTTGCCGTACCAGGCGGTGATACAGCCAGGATGCTCTCGATTGTGCATCTATAGAAGTTTTTGAGTGCTTTTGGTGACAAGCCGAATTTCTTCAGCCTCCTGAGGTTGAAGAGGCGCTGCTGCGCCTTCTTCACGATGCTGTCTGTGTGAGTGGACCAATTCAGTTTGTCTGTGATGTGTATGCCGAGGAACTTAAAACTTGCTACCCTCTCCACTACTGTTCCATCGATGTGGATAGGGGGGTGTTCCCTCTGCTGTTTCCTGAAGTCCACAATCATCTCCTTAGTTTTGTTGACGTTGAGTGTGAGGTTATTTTCCTGACACCACACTCCGAGGGCCCTCACCTCCTCCCTGTAGGCCGTCTCGTCGTTGTTGGTAATCAAGCCTACCACTGTTGTGTCGTCCGCAAACTTGATGATTGAGTTGGAGGCGTGCGTGGCCACGCAGTCGTGGGTGAACAGGGAGTACAGGAGAGGGCTCAGAACGCACCCTTGTGGGGCCCCAGTGTTGAGGATCAGCGGTGAGGAGATGTTGTTGCCTACCCTCACCACCTGGGGGCGTCCCGTCAGGAAGTCCAGTACCCAGTTGCACAGGGCGGGGTCGAGACCCAGGGTCTCGAGCTTGATGACGAGCTTGTAGGGTACTATGGTGTTGAATGCCGAGCTGTAGTCGATGAACAGCATTCTCACATAGGTATTCCTCTTGTCCAGATGGGTTAGGGCAGTGTGCAGTGTGGTTGAGATTGCATCGTCTGTGGACCTATTTGGGTGGTAAGCAAATTGGAGTGGGTCTAGGGTGTCAGGTAGGGTGGAGGTGATATGGTCCTTGACTAGTCTCTCAAAGCACTTCATGATGACGGATGTGAGTGCTACGGGGCGGTAGTCGTTTAGCTCAGTTACCTTAGCTTTCTTGGGAACAGGAACAATGGTGGCCCTCTTGAAGCATGTGGGAACAGCAGACTGGTATAGGGATTGATTGAATATGTCCGTAAACACACCGGCCAGCTGGTCTGCGCATGCTCTGAGGGCGCGGCTGGGGATGCCGTCTGGGCCTGCAGCCTTGCGAGGGTTAACACGTTTAAATGTCTTACTCACCTCGGCTGCAGTGAAGGAGAGACCGCATGTTTTCATTGCAGGCCGTGTCAGTGGCACTGTATTGTCCTCAAAGCGGGCAAAAAGTTATTTAGTCTGCCTGGGAGCAAGACATCCTGGTCCGTGACTGGGCTGGATTTCTTCCTGTAGTCCGTGATTGACTGTAGACCCTGCCACATGCCTCTTGTGTCTGAGCCGTTGAATTGAGATTCTACTTTGTCTCTGTACTGACGCTTAGCTTGTTTAATAGCCTTGCGGAGGGAATAGCTGCACTGTTTGTATTCAGTCATGTCACCAGACACCTTGCCCTGATTAAAAGCAGTGGTTCGCGCTTTCAGTTTCACACGAATGCTGCCATCAATCCACGGTTTCTGGTTAGGGAATGTTTTAATCGTTGCTATGGGAACGACATCTTCAACGTACGTTCTAATGAACTCGCACACCAAATCAGCGTATTCATCAATGTTGTTGTCTGACGCAATACGAAACATCTCCCAGTCCACGTGATGGAAGCAGTCTTGGAGTGTGGAGTCAGCTTGGTCAGACCAGCGTTGAACAGACCTCAGCGTGGGAGCTTCTTGTTTTAGTTTCTGTCTGTAGGCAGGGATCAACAAAATGGAGTTGTGGTCAGCTTTTCCGAAAGGGGGGCGGGGCAGGGCCTTATATGCGTCGCGGAAGTTAGAGTAACAATGATCCAAAGTCTTTCCACCCCTGGTTGCGCAATCGATATGCTGATAAAATTTAGGGAGTCTCAGATTAGCCTTGTTAAAATCCCCAGCTACAATGAATGCAGCCTCCGGATAGATCGTTTCCAGTTTGCAGAGAGTTAAATAAAGTTCGTTCAGAGCCATCGATGTGTCTGCTTGGGGGGGGTATATGGCTGTGATTATAATCGAAGAGAATTCTCTTGGTAGATAATGCGGTCTACATTTGATTGTGAGGAATTCTAAATCAGGTGAACAGAAGGATTTGAGTTCCTGTATGTTTCTTTCATCACACCATGTCACGTTACACAGAGACAGGTCCTTTGCTCTGATGAAACAAAAATAGAACTGTTTGGTCATAATGACCATTGTTATGTTTGGAGTAAAAAGGGGGAGGCTTGCAAGCTGAAGAACACCATCCCAACCGTGAAGCATGGGGTGGCAGCATCATGTTGGGGGGGGTGCTTTGCTGCAAGAGGGACTGGGGCACTTCCCAAAATAGATGGCATCATGTGGACAGAAAATGATGTGGATATAGTGAAGCAACATCTCAAGACATCAGTCAGGAAGTTAAAGCTTGGTCACAAATGGGTCTTCCAAATGGACAATAACCCCAAGCATACTTTCAAAGTTGTGGCAAAATGGCTTAAGGACAACATTGTCAAGGTATTGGAGTGACAATCACAAGGCCCTGACCTCAATCCCATAGAAAAATTGTGAGCAGAACTGAAAAAGCGTGTGCGAGCAAGGAGGCCTACAAACCTGACTCAGTTACACCATCTCTGTCAGGAAGAATGGGCCAAAATTCACCCAACTTGTTGTGGGAAGCTTGTGGAAGGCTACCCGAAACGCTTGACCCAAGTTAAACAATTTAAAGGCAATGCTACCAAATACTAATTGAGTGTATGTAAACTTCTGATCCACTGGGAATGTGATGAAAGAAATAAAAGCTGAAATAAATCATTCTCTCTACTATTATTGTCACGCCCTGGCCTTAGTTACCTTTGTTTTCTTTATTATTTTGGTTAGGCCAGGGTGTGACATGGATGATGTATGGTTTTGTCTCATCTAGGGTGTTTGTACTGTCTAGGGTTTTTTGTAGATTTATGGGGTTGTGTTCATTCTAGGTGTTTATATAAGTCTATGGTTGCCTTTCTTCTCAATCAGAGGCAGGTGTTTATCGTTGTCTCTGATTGGGAACCATATTTAGGCAGCCATGTTCTTTGGGTATTTTGTGGGTGATTGTTTCCTGTGTCAGTGTTTGTGCCACACGGGACTGTTTCGGTTAGGTCACGTTTTTGTGTTCATGTTTGTTTTTTAATAAGAAAAACACTGGACACCTACCACGCTGCGTATTGGTCCGATCCTTGTTTCACCTCTTCAGAGGAAGAGGAGGAAATGTGCTGTGACAATTATTCTGACATTTCACATTCTTAAAATAAAGTGGTGATCCTAACTGACCAAAAACAGGACATTTTCACTATGATTAAATGTCAGGAATTGTGAAAAACTGAGTTTAAATGTATTTGGCTAAGGTGTATGTAAACTTCCGACTTCAACTGTACCTCAACCATCCCCATAAATATTCCTTTGAGAGTACGAGAGAATCTGTATGAATGTTCAATATGCACACATTAAAAACACATTGTACACACAGGATTTTTTTCCACACTCGCACTAATCCCGAAGGTAATGCGTTTTGAATACTAAATTATATTACTATCACAGCATTCCATTCCATAAACCCTATAGTAAGTATTATGATATTTCTCTTAATACCCCAACGTCTGCCAGAGATTATGGAGAATTTATTTTTTCCTAAAGACAGTACACCAACCAGAAATCCTCTTAAAATACTTAACGTTATCTAAACAACATACTGTAATCCTTATAATCTGATCATTGACAGATTATGTCTGCTGGGAGTCTGGCACTGAAAACTTTTAGTTTTGTTTCATTTGATTGTTTCTCTTGTTCTTTTGTTTTTACTCCGTTTCCATCACATATCCGGTGGAATGATTGCTACAGAGGATCAACCAGGATGTCTATACTCTGCAGTGCTTGCCAATGACACAGATAATACAGCAAAAATGTATCTGTACCAGCTCTCATTTGTAGATGTCATCCACATAGCCCATACATTTTATTGACTGTACAGTAATATACATTGAAAGGTTAGAATTGTTCGGTCACAGCCAGTGGTAAGGATATTTTTGTGATTTATTCATCATTATGAACAATATCAAGTGATCCCCATCACTGCTGTTAGGCTGAAATTAAACCCTGAGTTGGATATACGCGTTTTAAACTTGTTCTTCAAAGAACATCAAGTGTGAGCCCCAGGGAACACCATGCAGGAACTCTTTATTTGAGCAGCACTCAGGTTAAGAGAAGTTTTCTCCCTATTTGAAATATCATACTACAAAGGTTCAGGAAAATGTGGTAAAGCTTTTTAACTCATTTCATCATGAAAACATAACAAACCAAAACCATATTTAGCTATTCCCTTTGGTCATAAAAATATGACGTGTGTCAATTGTGAACTTCTAACTACTATACAGCTACAGGGTTTTCAACATTGAGAAGTGGTATTCACCTCCTACTTGTCACACAGTGTAGTGTTGATCATTAGAGACTGAGATGCCCAAACAATAAGTCTGTTCAATTGAACAGTGAGTGGGTCATCTTCCAAGATTCGGCCATACCTCAGGGGTTTGACGAGATGTAATATAGCTTTTGCCAGATTTGAATTTACATCAGGTTTGACAAGAGTTGTATCCCTTCTAGCCATGACCATACTTCAGGGGTTGTTATTTGTCCTCCAGTGGGACTGATTGCCAAGTGCTACAGTGGACTGCAGTAGAAGCCCAAAGTATTGTGGGTATTATAATGTCCAAACCCCAGATTTCTACTCTAGTTTTGGATTTCAGTAAACATTTTATTATCTGTTCTTCTCTTTTTCAATGCTTATCTTAGATTGAAGTAGGTACGTTTGGGCATTGCATGTTTGCGAATGAATATAAGCTTTAATGAACACAAACACACAAGCAAAGAAAGAACAGCTACTCCAAAAGAGCTCAACAAAGACATAAGCTAACAGTGGGCCTATAAAATATAGAGACTAAAAATAATCATTCAAATTGGGACTGTGTCCTCTGAAATTTCTGTTGGGGTTGACCAACATTTGAGCTTGAAAGTTGAACAAAAGAAAGAAACAACAAAAAACATCAATTGAAATTGACAGAAGTTGCACTTACTGGTGGAAAATGAGCTTTGGAATAATGCCCAGACATTTGGGGTATAAGAAAGCTGTTGATGGAAGTCTGAGGATTGCCATTGTACTGTATGAATAGCAAAACCCTGCTACCACTAAGCTGCTTGAAAACGCTGTACAAAGCAGATTATTGTTACACCTGCTGCTCCTCGCAGGGAGAACACAATGCTGCTCTTTTAAACACATCGTGGTGACATTTGCAAAGGGGGATGCATATGTATTCCGTCCCCTCCCCTGACTGGCACTTCAGAAAGAAGGAGCTTAGAGCCCTGCCCCATGGGGATCACACATAGAGAGCCCAACTAACAACCAACATTAAACCCCATGGAAAACAGCTTGAAATCTTATCAAGATCGCCAGACAACGCTGGTCTGATTGGCTTCCTCACCCACCAAGCCTCAAAACTAGTTCTCTTTAATTAAGTACTCTCTCTAAAATCCTTTATTATAAGCATCATGATGTCTCTCCTCTTCTCTCTCTGTCTCTGTGTCTCTCTCACTCTCTCTACACACCCCAAACTATTTATGCTCGGCAGAGCTCCCTTTAGTACACTTTTAACAACACAGAGGATCTTCTGTTGTTTATACTGCCATCAAGTACCTTTCACATCATTATCAGGTGACTAAACCGAGCTGGATAGAAAATGACTGAAAGTTAGGCTGACTTAGACACAGGCTGATAAGTCCCTTGGGGACTGTTATCGAAGAAACAAATCCCCCCAGCAATTACATGACCAATCTCCCACATCCTTAGCACCCACTCAATGTGAAGCAGTGAACAAAATGTAGAGGCCTAGGCCTAAATGAGGCATACATCAGAATATGTAACATTATAAACTATCATAGCTTTTTATTTAACATTTTCACAGTAAAGGTTTTTGCTTTGAGTACTGTAGTGATTTATTTATTATCTTAAATTGTTGTGTCATCACATTCATATGTCTGTTCATTGCACTTTTGCTAAACATTTATTGAATAGCCAAACTCCCAGGCCATGTTGATCCAATGCCATGTTGGTCTGGCAGTGCTACTCATTGAGCCTCAGACGCCAGCCAGCGCTGTCTATTTGTTTACAGACGGCAGTGGAGCAGATGGAGAGGCTCCATCCATATTCATGATCCAGCACCTGTCACGTTGACCCTGCCGTGGGACTCTGATCCTGGGCTCTATGGGGAGTGAATGGGGATGGGCTACGCCACGGTAGAGCCCTGTGTGAGGTGCTTTATCCCAGGCATGCATTAGGGAAAAATGCATGAGCTTCATGCCTCCATTGAGACTCGGTATTCAGAGTGTAGTGGAGGGCAGGCCTCTTATAGCTTAGAACATCTGCCTGCCTGGTCACCTTTTCAATAAGCCATGTTGGTTGGTGATGGATGAAGATACAAACAGAGAGGAGTAAAGCCCACAATGCTGACCGTTCAAGCGGAAGCCTGAAGTCTCAGCTAAGAGAACAAAGCTGATCAATTAGTCTTGAGTGGTGAGGGTACATGGACCAGCATGACCATTCGTTTCCCACAGAGCCTGGTCCCAGTCTGATTCCAATAGGGAAAATCCTGAACCAGGACTAACAGTGATATGAGTAGGTTTATTGAGGAATGGGGAACAGTGCAATGATACTGAATAATCTGTACTCTGTTGCCTTGTGCACTGGAAAACAAAAGCAGCGATGGCCACTTCATAATGCAATTAACCTTTATACCCATGCCAGGCAGAGAAAAACAATCACAGTGAAAAATGGAAAGGAAATGGCTGCCATCCATAATTCAAATGGCTATTTATGCTCTGCCTATGATCTGTTCTGCCCAGCATGGTATTTCGTGGGGAAGTGATTTTTTATACTATGATGGGAATTTAATTTTCAGTCTTGAAAGGCCCTACTGTCTCCGAATGGCAATTGATTACAGTGACCTTTGCATACAAAAGGGCTGGAGGCACAGTGACATGCTACTTACTAATGACATCAGAGTGACATGCATCACAATACAGCTCTACACTCCTAGAAAAAAGGGTTCCAAAAGAGTTCTTCAACTGTCCCCATAAGAATGCCCTTTTTGGTTCCAGCTAGAACCCTTTTTTGGTTTCAGGTAGAATCCTTTTGGGTTCCACGTAGAACCCTCTGTGGAAAGGGTTCTACCTGGAACCAAAAAGGGTACTTCAAACGGTTCTCCTATGGGGACAGCCGAAGAACCCTTTAAGGTTGTATATAGCACCTTTTTTTAGTATTTCCTAATCACTCAGTCATTCATTAACAGCCAACAAATTGTAAGGCCAGTGCAACTCAAAAGTTCAAAGGCAAATGTAGTGAGGTCAAACCCCTCAAGAAGGTAAGAAAGAGATAGAATCAGCAACATACTGTGGAGCTCATCACCTCTCTGCAGTGCAGTTTCCCCTAAAACCAACGTGTAAACCAGACCCCTGAGGACATAAGCATACAGCAACTACATCACTGCATAAACTGTATTAATCTTCTGCAGTAGATCTAATCTCTGACGGCACCATGCGTCTGTATTCCCCATCCATAGGCCACTACAGAAACACATTACTCACTGTGACTATGGGAGCCCCATGTGGGGAGTATCATCTCAGACACACAGGAGAATGCTTCTCCGAGATCCAGATTTATCTCGCACTATTCTGCAGTGCCTGTACCTGAGAGTGGTGTCTGAGGTAGGAGGGCAGGGTGCCATTGTGATACACAGCAGAAAAAAAGAGGAAGTTGCCTCAGACCATTTGGCAAAAGTCCTCCCTGGACCCAGGAAGTGTGTCTGTTTCTCCTTGAGAACTCACTGTGCTGAGGCCGCAGAACTAGGTGAGTGCAAAATACAAATATAGTGTCTCTTCTGCATTAGACAGGGCACCTTTCGTGTCCTTTTTTATTCCTAAGAGGCCATTGCCTCCACTGAGCTGTTCTCACTTTAACCTTATGAATTTTGTTGAACAATTCAGCGCCAGATTCTGATGACACCATGTGAAGACTCTGATCAGGGAGGGTAGGAAAGACCTTGTTACAGGTAAATCGTCATATTTCTCTATGATTGCTTTTGGTGGTGAACTAAGTTCAATTCCCATATGCTCTTCCTTATTGTTTATTCTAATAATGTAATTCAATGTTCTACTACCAGAAGCCTTCTTAATTAAACTAATTCAGCTCCACACAAAGTTCTGTGACAAATAGGATTTCCAATGTATGTAAGCAGTAGGAGTCCGATGTAATGTATCTCTGTCTAGCATCAATTCAGGGAGCGGCACGGGGCGCCCGCACAAAAAAACTTGGAATGGTGACATTTACGCGATCAGTTTTTTATCGCTAATTTGCACATCATGTCAATGATATCATGTCACCGTTTAGGACTGTGGGTCAATTAACTTGTTGGAGTGGGCGCACTGATTCTAGTTTGTGAGCCAGGCAGGCTATACTGCCTGGGAAGGTCTCCCACTCAAAAGTACGAGATGGGGAGGGGGCGGGTGTAGGTTGACCTCAGGTCTCCCCACTGGAAGTCCGAGGTAGGGGAGTGGAGGAATCTATCAAATAGCGCACCTCTAACTTTGTACAGCGCTAATGCAATTAGTAAAATCAGTCAAACTACGAAATGCTACCAGATAAAGCCCAATTCATTCATAATACTGTGAATATATAGTTTCACAGACATATTGTTGCATTTTTTTCTGATTTGTACGAAATCGTTAACATCTTCGAGATCGGTGTCCCGTCCACTGGACGGTTGAGCTAACGTAGGCTAATGCAATTAGCTAGTTTGGAAGTAACAAGAACATGTCCCAGGACATAGACATACAGTGGCAAAAAGTATTTAGTCAGCCACCAATTGTGCAAGTTCTCCCACTTAAAAAGATGAGAGAGGCCTGTAATTTTCATCATAGGTACACTTCAACTATGACAGATAAAATGAGAAAAAAAATCCAGAAAATCACATTGTAGGATTTTTAATGAATGTATTTGCAAATTATGGTGGAAAATAAGTATTTGGTCAATAACAAAAGTTTATCTCAATACTTTGTTATATACCCTTTGTTGGCAATGACAGAGGTCAAACGTTTTCTGTAAGTCTTCACAAGGTTTTCACACACTGTTGCTGGTATTTTGGTCCATTCCTCCATGCAGATCTCTTCTAGAGCAGTGATGTTTTGGGGCTGTTGCTGGGCAACACGGACTTTCAACTCCCTCCAAAGATTTTCTATGGGGTTGAGATCTGGAGACTGGCTAGGCCACTCCAGGACCTTGAAATGCTTCTTAGGAAGCCACTCCTTCGGTGCCCAGGCCGTGTGTTTGGGATCATTGTCATGCTGAAAGAACCAGCCACGTTTCATCTTCAATGCCCTTGCTGATGGTAGGCTTTGTTATTTTGGTCCCAGCTCTCTGCAGGTCATTCACTAGGTCCCCCCGTGTGGTTCTGGGATTTTTGCTCAGCTCACCATTCTTGTGATCATTTTGACCCCACGGGGTGAGATCTTGCGTGGAGCCTCAGATCGAGGGAGATTATCAGTGGTCTTGTATGTCTTCCATTTCCTAATAATTGCGCCGACAGTTGATTTCTTCAAACCAAGCTGCTTACCTATTGCAGATTCAGTCTTCCCAGCCTGGTGCAGGTCTACAATTTTGTTTCTGGTGTCCTTTGACAGCTCTTTGGTCTTGGCCATAGTGGAGTGTGACTGTTTGAGGTTGTGGACAGGTGTCTTTTGTACTGATAACAAGTTCAAACAGGTGCCATTAATACAGGTAATGAGTGGAGGACAGAGGAGCCTCTTAAAGAAGAAGTTACAGGTCTGTGAGAGCCAGAAATCTTGCTTGTTTGTAGGTGACCAAATACTTATTTTCCACCATAATTTGCAAATAAATTCATTAAAAATCCTACAATGTGATTTTCTGGATTTTTTTTCTCATTTTGTCTGTCATAGTTGAAGTGTACCTATGATGAAAATTACAGGCCTCTCTCCTCTTTTTAAGTGGGAGAACTTGCACAATTGGTGCCTGACTAAATACTTTTTTGCCCCACTGTATCTGATATTGGCAAAAAGCTTAAATTCTTGTTAGTCTAACTGCACTGTCCAATTTACAGTAGTTTTTACAGTGAAATAATACAATGCTATTGTTTGAGGAGAGAGCACAATTTTGAACACAAAAAGATATTAATAAACAAATTAGGCAAATTTGGGCAGTCTTGATACATACTTTTTAACAGAAATACAATGGTTCATTGGATCAGTCTAAAACTGTGCCCATACACTGCTGCCATCTCGTGGCCAAAATCTAAATTGCATCTGGGCTGGAATAATACATTATGGCCTTTCTCTTGCATTTAAAAGATGGTACAAATAAAATACGAAATAATGTTTGTTTTTTCTTTGTATTATCTTTTACCAGATCTATTGTGTTAAATTCTCCTACATTCCTTTCACATTTCCACAAACTTCCAAGTGTTTCCTTTCAAATGGTAACAAGAATATGCATACCCTTGCTTCAGGGCCTGAGCTACAGGCAATTAAAAACAATCTAAAAAAATCTGATTTGGGTATGTCATTTTAGGCAAAAATTGAAAAAAGGGGCAGAGCCATTTAAGAGGTTGTTAAGAATAATATAAAACCAGTCTACACACCACAAAGGTGAATTGGTTTAGTCTTGACTCTTGGTTGATAGTGTTGGGGGATGGGTAATGTATTGATGCTCGAATGCCAAAGTCTTATTGTTGTATATATTGTTATATTTATATAGTTGTAAATGTTATGATTGTAAAAATTACAGTTAGTGCAGAATGGTGCTTTTTTGGTGGTGGAGGGGGTTGGGGGGGCGCTGAAGGGGGGATTCACCCAGGGAGCCATACAAGCTAGAACCGGGAGTGTGCTATTGCTCCTGGGGGGCACACAAAAACATAAAACCTGAGCAGTAACCAAAAACTGATACACTGATAGACAAGAACAGTCCGTGTGTGTGTCATTTCACAGACCCTATTGTGCCATGAGATGTTGTTTGATATATTTTTTAAATGTCATTATTTGCTGTTTGCTTCAATAATTGGAGATGGAAGGGATTTCCATGCGATCATGGCTCTGTATAATACTGTGCGTTGCCATGAATTCGTTTTGGACTTGGGGACTGAAGTATGTATGGGATATGTCTTGTGGGGTATGTATGGGTGTCTGAGATGTATGTTATGTGATTATGCAGACAATCTGGAATTTTTATCGCAATAATATTTCTCATAAAATCTAGAGAGAAGCAGTTCATCTCTCATCAACCCTCAACCAGAAAAGACAGGTATGCATATTGTTGATGTTTGTTCTCTATGTGCAAGGCGTGCTGTTGACCCAGCTGCAGATTTGCGAGGTCTTTATTTGTTGCACTTGACCATATTACCAGACAGTAGTAAAGATAGGACAAGACCAGAGCCTGAACAGTTAGTACAATTGATTATTGTGTCAAAATATTTTTAAAACAGACATACCCCTCCCCATCATTGTGTAAGACTAGTGGCAAATAATTTGTAAAAATAGAGAAGAGTAACGGCCCAAGGCAACTGCCCTGAGGGACACTATACTATACATATCTGATGTTAGAGAAGCTTCCATTGAAAAACACTCTCTTGGTTATATTGGATATATTATTAAATAATTTTCTGACCATGTGATGGCAGGTGATGTAAAGCCATAGCAAGTGAGTTTTTTTATAACAATTTATGATCAATAACATCACAGGATGCAGTGAAATCTAACAATACAGCTCCAACTATCATATCATTATCCATTTATTTTAACCAATTATCAGTCATCTGAGTCAGTACAGTACAAGTTGGATGTCAATATTTAACTTTTTATCAGAATTTTTAAAAATTGTATTTGGTCAAACAATTTTCTAAATCAATTTACCAAGAACAGGCAGCACTTTACTAAAGGGTACTTTACCATTTTTAGGCAATGGAATTACTTTAGCTTCCTTCCACACCTGTGTACACATACACTCCTTTAGGCAGTCTGCTACCATTCTCAATACTCTCAATAGTTTGCCATTAAGGTTGTCTATACCTGGTGGGTTATCATTATTGATGACAATAGTTTCCCATTAAGGTTGTCTATAGCTGGTGGGTTATCATTATTGATAACAATAGTTTCCCATTAAGGTTGTCTATACCTGGTGGTTTATCATTATTGATAACACTAGTTTCCATTAATGTTGTCTATACCTGGTGGGTTATCATTATTGATAACAATAGTTTCCCATTAAGGTTGTCTATACCTAGTGGGTTATCATTATTGATAACAATAGTTTCCCATTAAGGTTGTCTATACCTGGTGGGTTATCAAATCAAATCAAATCAAATTTATTTATATAGCCCTTCGTACATCAGCTGATATCTCAAAGTGCTGTACAGAGACCCAGCCTAAAACCCCACACAGCAAGCAATGCAGGTGTAGAAGCACGGTGGCTAGGAAAAACTCCCTAGAAAGGCCAAAACCTAGGAAGAAACCTAGAGAGGAACCAGGCTATGTGGGGTGGCCAGTCCTCTTCTGGCTGTGCCGGGTGGAGATTATAACAGAACATGGCCAAGATGTTCAAATGTTCATAAATGACCAGCATGGTTGAATAATAATAAGGCAGAACAGTTGAAACTGGAGCAGCAGCACGGTCAGGTGGACTGGGGACAGCAAGGAGTCATCATGTCAGGTAGTCCTGGGGCATGGTCCTAGGGCTCAGGTCCTCCGAGAGAGAGAAAGAAAGAGAGAATTAGAGAGAGCATATGTGGGGTGGCCAGTCCTCTTCTGGCTATGCCGGGTGGAGATTATAACAGAACTTGGCCAAGATGTTCAAATGTTCATAAATGACCAGCATGGTCGAATAATAATAAGGCAGAACAGTTGAAACTATCATTATTGATAACAATAGTTTCCCGTTAAGGTTGTCTATACCTGGTGGGTTATCATTATTGATGGATAACAATAGTTTTTCCACCTCCCCTAACCTGAGCAAATTTCAAACAGCAATCCTTCTCTTTCATTATTAGATATTTTATACAAAAATTTGATAGTTCACTGTTGTCATTTCATTTCTGAGTTTTTCCACTTTACTAGTGAAATAGTTATTGAAATTATTGGCAAAATCAAAAGGTTTTATTGTAAATGACCCATCAACTTGAATTAACGATTTAGACAGCTGTCTTTCCACATCCCTGCAGGGGAAGTATTTGTTTTTCACTTGACCGACGATACAACCACTGAAAACCTTGAGAGTAAAAGTGACCTGAGATTAAAATGTTTGACTCTTTGTGATAGTTCTTCAGCTGCATACGACTTGAAGCTGAAATGTTCCCTGGAGACATAAACCTACCTTACCTCCCTCTGGGACTCCATCTCTTCTGCTCCTCCAATAAGAGGCTTTCCCTCCAGCTACCCAACACAAAAACCTCTCTGACACTAATGCAGAAATACCAAATCCCCTTCAAACGTACATTTTCTTCTCTATGGTCTATGCAAACCAGCAGTTCACTGCTTAGAGCTCAAGACACGGCTAAAATTGTAATGAAAAAGGGTAGACATTTTTCTTACCTAATGTAAATGCAATACTCAGATACTGTGTAGTAGGCACTCTCAAAATCCTAGATGAAAATATGTATGAGAAGAATAGACAGGGATCCTCTTTTCAACGGGACATACGGTGCTTTAAACAACGTTAATTATATGGTTTTCTTAAAGTTACATTGTGCATTGTTTTGACACAATCTTCTACAGCTGGACTTCAGAGTTGGATGAGGGAAGCTGATGCACCTGTCCTTTTCCTGCACTCAAATGACCTAGTGGCCTCATGGGTGGAATGTTATTGATATTTTTCATCATTTCATAATTAATAAACATATATTATACTTTTTTACGTCGGTAATCTGATGTTTCTATGTCAAACAGTTTTATTATATTTCAGTCTTCTGTGATGTATATAAATTGCAATATCGGGATGCAAACTCAAAATGGAATACATTTCAACTCTATATCTAATATGGTACAGATGTCTTCTTGTTTTAAAGCCAATAACCATGTGTGTCAGGTGGATTTGTTTAAGACTACCAAGAAACTCTCTGTGTGACCCTGATTTAGCCCATGGCAGTAAAAGGTTATTTATAGTACCATAAAAGCAAATCAGGGATGCAGACTCACCTTTGTGATGTGTGTGTGCACGTGTGTATGCACGCACACAAAAGTATGTTTGCTTTTTGAAATCCCTGGCACACACTGTAGCAGGCTCCTCGGCCCTCTGATGTGTCTTTGATTCCTGGAGAGATGGATCGTTGTCCAAGCCAATAAACCACAGGTGCCAGTTTGTGACGGAGTGTGGTTGACATGGTTACGCTCTCGTCGCCGTCTCTGGGTGGATGTAATACAGAGTAATAGCCTCTGAGGTTAGGGGGAGGGGTCCTTGAT
This sequence comes from Oncorhynchus tshawytscha, assembly GCF_018296145.1. Classification (NCBI taxonomy): domain Eukaryota; kingdom Metazoa; phylum Chordata; class Actinopteri; order Salmoniformes; family Salmonidae; genus Oncorhynchus; species Oncorhynchus tshawytscha. The sequence goes on along the minus strand of NC_056435.1, from coordinate 31,143,872 downwards.
TAGAGAGGCATATTGGGCTCCCTGGAACACTGTGGTCTGACAGCCAACTCTACAACATCTGGAATACTGTCCATATACAGAATGACATGTAGCATATTCATTAGTGGAGGTAACTTCCTGCTCTCTTCTATTGACAACATGAGGGCCTAAGTGGAAGCGTGCTGAACAGATATTCCACAGTGCTTTGGGTAATGGACAGGGCCGATTCCACATTATTTCTAATAAATATGCATTTATATTTTGACCTGAATGAAGGCTGTCTATATTGAAGATACTCAATATTGAAGTTACATTCCTTATAACCAACCATTCTGAACTTCATTCGACATGAGAGAGGTCAAAGATTGGATAGAGAATATGTCTAACAGATCGTCAGAGTACACAATGACAGTAGCTGTATACTATACTGTCATGCCCTGACCTTGGAGATCCTTTTTACGTCTCTATTTTGGTTTGGTCAGGGCGTGAGTTGGGGTGGGCATTTCTATGTGTTGTGTTTCTATGATTTTCTATCTCTATGTTTTGGCCGGGTATGGTTCTCAATCAGGGAAAAGCTGTCTATCGTTGTCTCTGATTGGGAACCATACTTAGGTGCCTTTTTCCCCACCTGTCTTGGTGGGAAGTTAACTTTGTTTATGGCACTTAGCCCAGAGCTTCACGGTTGTTTGGTATTGTTTTGTCGGCGTCATCACCTAATAAAAGTGAATATGTGCGCTCACCACACTGCACCTTGGTCCAGTTCATTCAACAGTATATATATACTGTAACTATTTTCTTCTCCAAAAATGAAGATGTACCTGGTAGACTTTGATTGAGAGCATATTTTGAGCAGTGTTCATCTTTGCTCTATGTTTGCCTTAGAATAATGTTAGAGAGACATCAGGGAAAATCTAGAGAGATGAAATGGTGTTTCAAAAATATTTATCTAATCTCCCCAGATGGGCCTAGAATGCTGTGCACACCAGATGAGTTATCATTTTGTTTGAATAGAAAAGGTCATTTAAATTAACAGCAAATGAGATTTGGTGATCAAGCGATTAGCGAGCGCTGCGGTAGGCAGGAGCCAGTGTTTCATTCCAGGTTGACTGTATCAGCAGCAACTGATTTCCTCCCACAAGGAGATCTTCACAAGGCCGTTCACTTTTATCAGCACTGAATGAACCACTTTCTCATTAACAGCCAGGGATGGATGTCTGCAAAGAGAGAATTTAAACAAGCAGCAACCAAAATAATGTCACAACCATAACTCAAGATAGAGATGGAAATGAAAACAAATATAGTAAGACATAGATCGCTGTGTTACTAATGTGAGGTTCTATTCTATTGCAGTATGTGCATTTTGGTTTGGTTTCATACTGGATAAAATCATTTGGCCCTCTTCTAAGCTAAAATTACATTTGAACCGGACTGATCTCCCACCTCTTATCACTCAGCAAGGGACCAGGAAATGGGAATTGGTGAGAGGCAGTTTGCGATATTCTTTTTGGGGACTTAAAGTCGAATAGGAAAGTGCTCTAGAGACAAGCATTGACAGAGCCTCTGCTGGAGAGCCCCCATCACTCCTCCTTGGCTTTCCCTGTCACACTCCACCCATCATCCCGCAGCTTAATTTCACGACCAGAGCAGGGCTGTATGTGAGCGATGGGGCCTGTGTCAGTCCCTCGCCTGCAGATTGATACCATTTACTGGACCCCTGCATGGTCGGTGGCTCGGCTCAAGAAGAGAGAGAACTAGAGGGAAGCAGAGGTCTCTGCACTGCAAGCATGAGTGTGAATCACTCCTTTAAAATAGACCATTGATATTACTGCAGCAGATGAGCTGTAGGGTCAGGCTGTCAGGGTCGCAGAGAGAACTCCATCATGTAGATCGCAAACACCAGGAAGGCTTGATGGAGATTAGACACAGTTCATCTCCCCTTCTAAAAAAGCCTTGAGAAAACCTAATGTTTTACAGGTGTTGGTAAGCAAAAACAGAAAACCCAACAGGCTTTGTAGACATGATAAAGAGGCCTTGGTCCCAATAATAAAATATATAAACTTTGTATGGTCGTCATCTGGATCGGTTCTGACGAGCATCTGGGGGCTAATGAGGAGGCTACATATAAAGTGGTACTGTACATATGAAAGCTGTCCTATGAGAGGCGCCTGACTGGTACTAAGCAGTTATAAAAGCTATTTTATAGCACCATTTACTGCATGAGCGCCAGAGAAGGTCTATAAAAATTTGCATTGTCACCACGGAGATGTAATGTGGAAAGGCCAGTAAATCAAAGTGAGAAGCAGATCCACATTAATGATGGCTAATTAGCTCATAATGATGGTGGCTGGAGGGCTTCTGTTGGTTCAGAGTAGTGTCCTATGTGACAGACAGCCTCGATTCGGTCTTATGTAGCAAAATTTGAAATAGTGTTTTTTACATTGGATAAAAGTAGAGACTCAGAACTATAAAATTGCATATCATACACTGCAGTTGAGGAACAACGGCAAAATAATTATGCTTTGAAAGTTGAAAAATGTGTAACCCCTTGAATGATTTGGTACACCTACTGGAGAGCTCTTCTTTGTCTATACCCATTCAGCATCGTTCACACCCTCTTAAGCCTTAGCCCCACCCATCTCTTTAAGGATTCACATGTGAGGCCTTGTGGGAAACACGCTACATCAAATAAAATCTAAGTTCATTTGTCACATGCACAGGATACAGACGGTGTAAATGGTACACTGAAATGGTTACTTGCATAGTAGCAATATCAAAAACAGAAATTGTACAGACACAAATATTTTATAAATATTTTATAATTATTGGATGATGATTACCTGACACACGTCTAAATTAATTGTCATGTGAAAGAAATGCTATAACCACCCCCCAGCCACATCTAGCTAAGTGGATGAGTCACTATTGTCTAGACATGTACACATGTTCATGAAATACAATAGATGGCCGTAATACCCCCAAGACACACCTGGCTAATTTGATGGGTCATGTAATAATCCGGCCGAAGTGGAGTCTTTTGTTTAGACATGTAGCTAGCAATTGACTGATCTGTGGATAGCGCCTTCTAAATTCAGGGCATCAATGTTGTTGAGAAAAGTAGGAAAACTTTTGTAGTTCTCGATGGCTAATGTTATATCTTTCAAAAATAGTGTGGTAGAAAGGACTATTAACACATACTTAATACCTCACATTACAGACAGAAGCATTCTACATGGCTGGGCCACTCATCTGCTGGCATGCCCAGCCCATTCATTATCTCAGCCAATCATGGCTAGTGGGAAAGATCCTTTCTTTTTCAGTGGCTAAACCAACTAGGCTCGTAATTTAACAATTTTATTCATATTTATGTATGAAATACAAGTTTGGTATTAAGGCACATGAAAGTTCACATGTTCCAGAAGGTATTTGATTTAAATAAAAAAATGTTTTCGTTAAAATGGCTCTCCTGTGAAGTAATGACGTGTGACATACGTGTGTGACTAGTTTACTGAAACGTGACACATATGTCAGGGCCATAGGTTGCTTTTAAACAGATAATTTTACCTATCCCCGGGGCGCTTTAAAAAATGTCATATTTGAACATTTCAAAAGGCGGTGTTGTTCACAATAAGACGAATTTAACCAAATGTATATCAATAGGAAATACCTAGAAACGGATTGACTTCACAGCAAGGGTTGTACTGTATTATTGGGAATATAATACAGAACCTTTGTCTCTGCCAGGTTGGTCTAAAAACTGTGTACCAACGGGAGGACAGGACTCACCTGTGTTCTGAGGTTTCACTGTGACTGTTTATTACTCAGTACCATAACACTCATCTAGTCCCAACTCCTACACATCCTTTCTGCTTCTCACTGTCGAGAAGATGCTGCATCTGCCTCCAGGAAGAGCAAGTTAGCGTTTTTCATCATGAATCTTGTTTTGGAGGCAGCTCTGAAGAGTGGTCACTAGCTGGCAAAGCTCCCCCCCGTCTTATCTTGTCTTAACTCCCTACGGATTCGGGAGAGGCGAAGGTCAAGAGCCGTGCGTCCTCCAAAACACCACCCTGCCAAGCCACACTGCTTGCTTAACCTGGAAGCCAGCCACACCAATGTGTTGGAGGAAACACGTCCAACTGTCAACCAAAGGGCCAATAATGCGCCGCCCCATGGGTCTCCCGGTCATGGCCGGCTGTGACACAGCATGGGATTGCACCTCAGCAATGCGATGCAGTGCCTTAGACCGCTGCGATCATAAAATGGCGGCCATCTCCTTCGGGCGCCATTATGACTGATACTAGCCTACGTGGGATTCCAGCACTGTCAACACTGTTTTCATTTAACACTATTACAAAACATATATAACGCACTTCTACCTACTTCCACTATCGATACAATGAACGAGTTTCCAAGTGTATCGACAGCCCTGTGTTTTTATTATTGTTAGCAGCTCATCGTGTCGATTTTAATATTGAGGAATATTAAACTTTCTCTGGTCATAGGAACAACATGAATTAGTGCATGAGACAGATGCAGTGTGACTCGAGTTTCGCAATCAGATGGAAGACGTTGTCCCCTCTCTATGGAGGAAAGGAAGGAGAGAGCAGGGACCATGTAAGGTGGAACCTCTGCTGCTCTCTCCTTCCCTGAAGATCGCTCGTATACCTAGTTTTTTCCTTCGAGTTTCCAGTTGCCTTGAATGCACCATGGCCATCAGATGCAGGTAACATCAGTCGAGTAAAATAAAAAAAGCGAATTATTTGAAAATGATTTCAATTTATGCTCGGCTATGCCTCGCAAGTCTACAATATGCTGTGATAATGTTTTAAGCCTACTGCACAAACCTCATTCCTTCAGAACTGTTCTTATTAGGTTCATATAAAAAAATGTAAGTCATGTAAAAAAAAACATCTGAGCGGTAGATCTCGGCTTGCTTTTTGACTGCGAAAGTGATCTTGAAATGTCTGCCTTAAATGAAGACCAGAAAGCATTTTTTTATTTTCATAAATTTTTCAAATATAGCCAATTTTGACTTTGCAACTGGCCTGTCTAAGGGGAAATCACTCAGTTCTGCCTCCAGGACAAGATGTCAACCTGCTCAGGAAGACTGTCATCTGTGGTTATTCATTCTGAAGGCACTTTGCAGACAGGAGGACCTCTGGTAAAATAATCCATGCCTTCCTGTCAGCCCTTTTGAAATGCAAACCTCGTCTTCCACCGTAGTCCCACCAACGACTTTCAAAGCCTTAGGAAAAAAAACAGTGGTGATATGACTGTCACAGCCTAAGAAGAACCCGGAGGCACATTGCCTTCATCTCAAAATAGATGACTGGGCTAAAAGGCAAAAATGCTGAAAGATTACAAAGTAGTGGCTGTGTGGCAGTGTCTGTAGGGTATCAGCTGGGTGTGAGGAATAGTTGATGTTATACATTACTGCTTTTCTAAGTGAAGGAATTTCATACTTAGAAACCCAAACCTGTTATGACAGAAATGTCATAAAGAGTTTTAATGGGAAGCAGATTAACCACATTTCAGACATATGCTGAGAATAATTCCAAGCAGTCAATCCAAGCAGCACAAATGAAGAAGACGGTATTTACTTCTCAGTACGGCAAATTTGAGTAAATTCTGCTCAAATACGTAAATCAATGTTGATTTGACAGGACTGCACGGTGCACAATGAAATGTTTTAATGAATGTGAAACAATGGTAAGAATTACAGATACTGTACATTCTGAGATATGGTTAAATTGATGGAATTAGCCAAGAAAAACATTTAGAATAGTGCATGCTGGGTTCTAGTCATTCTGCTCTCCCTGATAAATTAATAACACTGCCCATAATAATTATATTTGATTAATTTGTTCATAACAGGTTTCTGTCATAACTATCCAAGTGTGAAGTATTCTACATTAATCGTGTACTGTCAAATACATTTTACTTACACCGACCTAAGCAATTCTTCTAAACATAACCGGGTCATAGCTGATATTGTTTTTCGTTCCTCCTTGGTCAGTAAATGTAACTGGGAAGGGAATATGTTGTTCTGGAATGGAGATATCTTATTTCACAGCAAGTTATAGTCGAATGCTCCGCTCACTCTTCTCACGATGGAAATTGTATTGAAAATGTATTTGATATCTTGACCCAGTCAATCCAAGATAATACCATGATGGTAAATACCTGCTCTCACCCACTGTTTCCTTTTATTTATTATATGAATTACAGGGCTCTAACAAACATGAGGACTGTCTGGTGGCGCCCCAGGAGAGGGTTGGTAAACGCTGATATAACACATCAATGTGGAGAGCCTACTGTATATTTGGCTTAAATAGTTCCATATCACTTCAGAGTTTTTATTGCTTTTACTGAACAATCAACACCCACAGATGATAATGTGCAATGCCGCATTTTATATTGGTCGACCGGTCTCAAAAGGAGATTATAAAAATTCCTAAATTGGATGCCTTCCTCTCTGCTAATGGATTCTGTCCTGTTCTTCTGTGACCTTCCTTGTCAATGCAGCTTCACGGTTCATAGGAACGGTTTATTTGAGGACGGTAGCATAGAACTGTACACATAGCATTGTATATTAGTATGTGAGTGAGCATGAGCTACGTTACTGTGCATTTAATTATTGGAATTTATCCCATGTTACATCCAGTGTAACAACACCCTTAATAAACAAAACATATATGCACATGCACTGTACAGTATGTCCAGAGAGCCAACCCACCTACTCTGAGTCAGCCACCCTGCAGTGTAAAAGCATGTGATAACAGCAAACACCACACAAATCATATGTAGAGGGGTCTCTCTCTCTCTCTCTCTCTCTCTCTCTCTCTCTCTCTCTCTCTCTCTCTCTCTCTCTCTCTCTCTCTCTCTCTATGAGCGAAGGCGTGCGTGTGTTGTGTAGAGTTAGATATTCAGAACTTTCGGTTTTCTATTCTTCTGTGTATGATTAAGGTTATTATGACTAGTCCAGATGCCCACTACGAGTAATGAGGTTCAGGTGGGGCTAGTCTCCCAGGTAGTGGAGGAGATGCCTGGTACGAGTGATGGGGTGCACGTGGGGAGTATTGCAAGGGATGTGGTAGAGGGGAGTCAGTTGTCTGTGGCCTCAGCTTAGGAGGATCAGGAGAAGGATATGGATATCTCTTTTGATATGATAGCAGCTGGTGAGGACTCAATTTACAATCTAGAGGAGGTAAATGGGTTTCTGGATCAGACTTTTGGGAAATCTGTCAAATTGGCAGATTATTTTGATGTTGATAAGTTTGTGAGGTCAGCTGTGATGTTACAGAAGACGGTGGGGTTCGACCAATTGAGTGAGAAGAAGCGGTTTCGCTTGAGGAAATATGTTACTGCTGTTGCAGCAGCAAAAGGTGGTGGGAAAAGTGGTCAGGTTAATAAGAGAAGATTTAAACAATGATGATGATCATGCTTCATAGGGTGTCTTTTTTCTCTTTGGTTTCTGTGTGGTTTCTTCTGCTTTTCTTTTTTCTATATGGAGGTACTACGGGTAGGTTATCTCAATATTAATGGGGGAAGGGACAGGAATAAGAGGGCTTGGGTATTAGAAGTAATAAAACAGAAAAGGCTATGTGTAGTTTTCCTACAGGAGACACATAGTGATGAGGAAAATGAGGTTGACTGGGGTATGTGGTGGGAGGGGCAGCATATACTCAGTCATGGTACTAATGTCAGTGCTGGGGTGGCAATCTTGTTTTCCTCAGGTTTAGGGGTGACTGTGGTATCTACAACACAAGGGTCAGGTTTTATTGGTCAAGGTGGATATATATATTTTTTTAAATGTTTATGCTCCTAATGAGGGTACAGAGCGTATTGCTGTATTTGATCAAATAGAGGAAACCTTAAGACAGTGTGACCAAGAGGGGTGTATGGTTTTAGGGGGTGACTGGAACTGGACAGTGGATTTTACTGTTGATCGCACCACTGAAGAACCTCACCTGCGGTCAGCCACTTGCCTGTCTGGCCTATTAACTGAGTTTGAGCTTTCTGATGTGTGGAGAGTAAGGAATGCAAAAGTGAGGCAGTACACATGGCTAAAAATTAATGAAGGTCATGTCAGTGCAGCAAGGTTAGACAGGTTGTATGTATCTGAGCAATACTGTAGTAGGGTTGGAAAGTGTGCCATTACTCCTGTGGGTTTCTCTGATCATCATATTGTTACTGTTGATATTTACTTGTCCTGTCCACGAAGGTTATCACCTTACTGGTATTTTAGTGTTAAATTGTTACATGATGTCATGTTTTGTGATAGGTTTTTGTTGTTCTGGGGAAAATGGAGGGTTACAAAAGGGAATTTTGAGTCCTTGAGACAACGGTGGGAGGTTGAAAAGGCCCAAATGCGATGATTTTGTCAACAGTATATTGAATATTATTATATATTATTATATATATATATCAGAACGACCCTGGACTAGCCATGAACTTACAGGACAAGAGACATGAACTGAGGTCGTTTCTACATGAAAGAGTGAAGGGTGCCTTCATTAGGTCTCGTTTCACTTCCCTCAAGGATATGGATGCTCCTAGCACTTAAAAAAAACAACTACGACATTGCAACGTAAACAGATGGTCTGCCTTCGTCTCCCTGATGGGAAGGTGACCACGGATGACAGTGAAATGCGTCAACATGTCGTGGCTTTCTACTCGGCCCTCTATGAGGCGTAGGATTGTGACTCTCCGTGTACTGAACAGTTGTTACACGGTCTTCCTCAATTGAGACCTGAGCAGAGAGTCGCATTGGACCCTGACATTACACTGCAAGAGCTGTCCACAGCAGTTATGCAGCTCTCAACAGGCCGAGCCCCTGGCATTGATGGTTTACCATCTGAGTTTTATAAGCACTTTTGGGGGTCTATTGGGGAGGATTTTTATGAAGTGGTGTGTGAATCCTTTCATGTGGGTTCTCTTCCTGTACCCTGGCCACGTGCGGTGCTTTCACTGTTGCCAAAAAAGGGGGGATTTGGCTCTCATAAAAAATTGGAGACCTGTTGCTTTGCTGTGCGCAAAATACAAAATTGTTTCTAAATGTCTCTCAAACAGGTTGAAAGAGTATCTGGGATTGTTGGTCCACAAGGACCAGTCCTACTGTGTACCTGATCGCTCTATCGTTGATAACTTGTTTCTGATAAGAGATGTTTTAGACATTTGTAAACTGTCTGATGTAAATGTGGGTTTACTTTCTTTGGATCAGGAGAAGGCTTTTGATCGTGTGGACCACCAGTACTTGTTTAAAACGATGAAATCCCCAAACCCAAAGGCTGTTTTTTTGTCTTGGATGAATTTACTGTATGCTGGGGCCTCGTGTATGGTGAAGGTGGGGGGTGGTTTGAGTTTCCCCATCCCTGTCCAAAGGGGCATCAGGCAGGGATGCCCAATTTCAGGGCAGTTATATAGTCTGGCGATTGAACCAATGCTTTGTTTTTTAAAAGCGAAGCTTACTGGTTTCTCTGTGCCAGGTGTAATGAAGGGTCCCACGATAGCACTGTCTGCGTATGCAGATGACGTGATAGTTTTTATTACTTTGGGTGAAGATGTTGAGGTTCTCTCAAACGCTTTAAAGGTGTATGAGGGGGTCTCCTCAGCTAGAGTAAATTGGGCAAAGAGTGAAGCGCTGTGGGCAGGTCAGCTTTATATGGGGTCCACTCCACGGTTACCAGGGGGGCTTCAGTGGGATGAAGACATTGTTTTTTTTTCTAGGCTCTGATGTCTTTCAGAAAAAGAACTGGGAGGGTGTAGTGGAGAAGGTGTGTGCCAGACTGTCAAGATGGATATGGTTGCTGCCCCCGCTGTCTTATAGGGGAAGGGTACTGGTAGCTAATAATCTTGCTGTCTCTACCCTGTGGCACAGACTAATGATTTTGCAGCCACCAAAGGGTCTGATACAAGAGCTTCAGAGGACCCTTGTCAATTTCTTCTGGTCTGGACAACACTGGATTAAAGCTGCAGCCCTGTACCTGCCGCTGCACGAGGGTGGGCAAGGCCTGGTGGACATTTCCTCTAGGATCATGGCATTCCGGCTTCAAGCAGCCCAGAGACTGTTGTACAGTGACGGTTCTAGCTGGGTCGACACAGCCTGCACATTGATGAGTAGAGCGGGTTGTTTGGGCTTAGACAAACACCTTTTCCTCTTAACCTGTTATGGCTGCAATCCCGATACCAGGATCGATATGACAACTACCAGTGAAAATAGAGGGCGCCAAAATTCAAAATACAGAAATCTCATAATTACAATTCCTAAAACATACATGTCTTATATCATTTTAAATCTATTTTCGTTGTTAATCCCACCAAAGTGTCCGATTTCAAATAGGCTTTTTAGCGAAAGCACTACAAATGATTATGTTAGGTCTTCACCAAACCACAATAAGCACAGCCATTTTCCAGCAAAATATAGCCTTCACAAAAACCTGAAATAAAGATAAAATGAATCACTAACCTTGAATTATCTTCATCAGATGACACTCATAGGACTTCATGTTACACAATACATGCATGTTTTGTTTGATAAAGCTCATGTTTAAAAAATCTGAGTTTACATTGGCGCGTTAGATTCACTAGCTCCAAAAACATCAAGTGATTTTGCATAGCCACATCATTCAACAGAAATACTCATCATAAATGTAGATGATAATATAGTTATACACATGGAATTATAGATATACCTCTCCTTAACGCAACCGCTGTGTCAGATTTCAAAAAAACTTTACGGAAAAAGAACTGCATGCAGTAATCTGAGACGGCGCTCAATTTAAAAACACCACAGCCGCAAAGATGGCGTCAACATAAACAAGAAATTACATGATAAAAAAATGAACTTGCCTTTGATGATCTACATCAGAAAGCACTCCAGGAATCCCAGGTCCACAATAAATGTTTGCTTTGTTAGATAATGTCCGTTATTTATGTCCAAATACCTTCTTTTGTTAGAGCGTTTGGTATACATATCCAAACACTAATTCTGGTCAGCCTTATATCAGACAAAAAGTGATATTACCAGTCGAAGAAACATTTCAAACTAAGTACAGAATCAATCATTAGGATGTTTTTAACATATAGCTTCAATAAAGTTCCAACCGGAGTGTTCTTTCTTGTCTTCGTGAGCAATGGAACGCAAGTGACTACCATGAGGAAAAAGTGGGATCACAAAATGTCAGCTGATATATTCTGCTCTCATTCACTCCCACAACAACATAGAAGCCTCATTATAATTTCTATTGATGGTTGACATGTAGTGGAACCCCTAGGCAGTGCAACATCATTCATATCTCAAGGGGATTTCATTGGGGACTCTGGTGAATACATACAAGTTTAAAAAAAATTGCGATATGGAAGACCCGAAAGAACAGTATTCGGGGACAGGGGTCTGTGGATGTGGTGGGAATGCTGGAGGGAATGTTGGCAGCGAGACTGAGGGTTGAGTTTGCCTATTATAAACTTGTCAACAATATTGATCTGTTTATGAGTATATGGGGTATTCAGAGGCTGTTGTGTTTAGTTACTGTGGAGGAGGAATTGGAGTTATGTTTTTAATTGATGTGTAACTATGGTTTTGTATGAGTATTTATGGTGTTGTGGGCTCCCAGACCCAATAAAGATTATTTAAAACCAACCCACCTTCTCCGAGTCAGCCTCCCTGCAGTGGAAAAGCATGTGATAACTGCCAACACTACAGCCATCATATGTGGAGGGGTTACCAACAGGCCAGGGTTTTCTCTCTCTCTCTCTCTCTCTCTCTCTCTCTCTCTCTCTCTCTCTCATAAATAAACACCATATGTTTGTGTCTGGAGCCCCCATGGTGATGGACTGCAGCTCAGACAGGATATGACATAGTGATGGTGATGAGAGCCCATAAAGCCATAGTTGAAGGGCCTGCAGCATTAAGCACAGATGGCTGTGGCAGTGTGTGTGACTGCCTGCGTGTGCAGGAGCAGGTATGCCCTGTTACTGTCTTGTGTGTGAAGGTTAAGCGCAACCATAGGGAGAAGAGCTGTCAACAGTCTGAATCTCACTGCTGCCCACTTCAACACTCTACCGAAATAAAAAACCCACCTGTGAAATATGCTTATTGCTCTGTCATCGCTGCAATTCAACACTGCTAATATCACATAAATGGATGCCAAGTCTGGCAGCTTTCCCATCAATGACTAAACCATCCATAATACTGCTGTAAATTGCTTTAAGGAGCCTACTATTTAGGACATAATTATGCGTTGTTTGGGCCTGCGTGCCCCACAGCTCCTTGTCTCTGACGTCAGCTAGGCGTCCTGGCAGATGTGAGTCATGTCACGGCTCCAGGGTGTCTGCGTCTGGATGTGTGGGTGTGTCTACAACTTGGAGATATCACCCAGTTAACAATTCAGTGTGTGCACAAAATCCCATAGAAATATCAAGTTAAGAGTGCCTCAATAGGCTATACTCTTACTGGAGAGAGTCCAAAGGAAGCAAAGAGGAATACTAAATTAGCTGTGTTTAATTTTGGATTGGGTAGAGATGTGTCTTTTCAGGATCACTTTTCATCACCATAATTGTCTCTTAATATTGGTTGAATTGTAGATATTTGGTCATGTGAATTGAGTCTGGTATCTGGTCACAAAGCATTATCAGCAGATTTGTAATCCCTTCACTATGATAATATGTGACAGAGTTGCGGTCAATTCCATTTCAATTACAGTCAATTCAGAACATCAAGCAAATTCTAATTCCAAATTTTTGTCATTGAAAAGCAATGGAGATAATTAGAATTTGAGTTAGAATTTGATTGTACTTCCTGAATTGAAATGGAATTTACCCCTACTCTGTTATGCGCATTTCCACAAATATGTGTGTGTGTGTGCGCGTGTGTGTGTGTGTGTGGGAAGACAGTACGAACTGTCATCCGACACAGAATTCTGTATATACAAACATTTGAGACGGCAGCAGCATTTGCTTAATGATGTAACATTTAGGTCAAAGGTTTCCAAACATCTCGTGGCGCGAATATCTGTTTTCCCAGTCTCTCAGACATTCATGCCAGTAGTCCTCAACAGACCAGATGTTGAGAGGAAGCCTAAGGTGCCAGACAGAGAAAGACAAAATCCTCCCCATCCTCTCAATAATTCAACACACAGAGTAACAGCAATTATATAAAGTGCCTGATCAATTATTAACGCAACCACATGCATTATTGACTTGGCAAGCCAGAACGTTATTGTGACTTTGTTGTTGTGACTGTGCAGAAGCAGCAGTGTCAAACCAACTGCCTGTACATATTGCTGTTTCATTTCTTGAGTTGACCACTGTGGTGCTGTGGATACACCCGGAGGACAGCAGACTGGGATGGAGTTGAGAGGGGACACACAGCACTCGTTAAGTGATTCACCAGCAATTCCTTTTCCATAAATTGTTGGACCCTGATTGCGATGAACATCCTGGAACCATTGTCACAGAAATGTGTTTTTCTCCTTGCATTGATTTCCACTAGCTTTCAATGGCATGGGTTTTACTGTAATTTCATCCACTGTGTGTGGAGACAGTCTGTGTCTACTGACATAAAAAGGTAAGCCAACTAATAAGCAAAATATGTTATTGTGCACACCAGTAACTTTATCTAAGGGTATACAGTAATGTGAGAAATACATTGTTTCCTTTATATGTATGTATATATATATAGGGCTCCTGAGTGGCGCAGCGTTCTAAGGCACTGCATCTCAGGGCTAGACGCATCACTACAGACCCTGGTTCGATTCCAGGCTGTATCACAACCGGCCATGATTGGGAGTCCCATAGGGCAGCATCATCTGGGTTTGGCCCGGGTAGGCTGTCATTGTAAATGAGAATTTGTTCTTAACTGACTTGCCTAGTTAAATAAAATATGTGCTTTATGCATTATATTTACTGTGTGGCCTACATGACTGGGGAGTCTGTTATACTCCACTAATGCAACTTGAAGCAGAGAGTTTCAAGAATTTCTAATGAGAGAAACTTTTTTACAGCCGATCAGTGTAAGCTGCAGGCACATCAAAAGGCGTGTCAAACAACTACTGAGAAGCTGTTGAGTTACTTACTGTATATCACTTTAGGATTTTCATGGCATAATATGCAAGGCTCCTGTCAGACTGTTTCCTTCATCTTTCTGTATTGATGCATGTTGGAGTGTATGCTGTTTCCACAGAAGGGAGGGGGGAGAGTGTGCTGACCCTTTGAGCAGCACAGGGGCATTCACACACCAGTCATGTATCACTCTGACACTGGAAAACAAATTCACCAAACATAGGGACAATAATGGAGGGAGGGAGGGAGGGAGGGAGGGAGGGAGGGAGGGAGGGAGGGAGGGAGGGAGGGAGGGAGGGAGGGAGGGAGGGAGGGAGGGAGGGAGGGAGGGAGGGAGGGAGGGAGGGAGGGAGGGAGGGAGGGAGGGAGGGAGGGAGGGAAGGGACTGATTTCTGTGATTGAATTAGTCTGGAACAAGTAAACTGTCAACAAATATGCATCACCCACATGAGAGAGCATTTCCATATTCAAGCAATGTCATTTCAAATGATCCATGTCATCACATTAAAACTCATGCAGAATACAGGGCCTAACCATATCCTCATTAAAACACCATAAGATTAATAATTATTGTTGAAGTTCCTTTAGATAATGCAGTTGAACTAGGAGGTAAACTCTATTAGTAGATCAGTCTGAAATCATGTCACTCCTGGAAGGCTAAACAGAACAGAGGAGCAGGGTGCGTGTGTGTGTGTGTGTGTGTGTGTGTGTGTGTGTGTGTGTGTGTGTGTGTGTGTGTGTGTGTGTGTGTGTGTGTGTGTGTGTGTGTGTGTCTTTGTGTGTGTGTGTGTGTGTGTGTGTGTGAGAGAGAGAGGACTAAACAAACAACAGAGTCAGCATTGAATTTTTGGGATTTTTGTTTAAATGTAAGGCACATTCAGTTAACTTTAGTTCAAGGCAAGTCTAGTCATCATCCGTCAGTATCAGAGTGATTTATCTATCTCTTTTGACAAGTATCAGTTTCATGATGCATCTTCAATAACTGAGCATCTGGTTCGTGTCAGCGAGCCTTGAGCTCATACCAGAGAAAGAGCCTGGGCAAAACAGCAGTCTAGTCTGGACAAACCACAGATGTCTGAAAGAATGCTTCTGAATATCTATTACTGTATAATAGAGCTTGCACTTAAATTTAAATTGAGTTATCTCCCTCTATTGAGCAATTTAGGGGTGACTGACTGCAATAAAAGCTGGGCTCCATGCTTGTGCCATCAAACCCCTGCAACTGATCCAAAACGCTGCAGCCCGCATGGTGTTCAACCTTTTCCATGTCACCCCTTGTAGTGGAAGCTTGCATCCACTACAAGACCATGGTGCTTGCCTACAGAGCAGCAAGAGGAACTGCCCCTCCCTACCTTCAGGCTCTGTTCAAATCCTACACCCCAACCCGAACACTCTGTTCTGCCACCTCAGGTCTATTGGCCATCCCACCCCTACTGGAGAGCAGCTACAGCTCAACCCAGTCCAAGCTCTTCTCTGATCTGGCACCCCAATGGTGGAACCAGCTTCCCCCTGAAGCCAGGACAGCAGCACATCTTCCGAAAACGTCTTTAAAGAATATCTTATATAATCCCACTGCACCCCCCGAAAAAAAAAAAAACCTAGGCCTTTCGTGAACTAACACTCACACTTTACTCTTTTATTTATTACTAGCTCTGACTTTGCTACATAATTGAGGACAAATGTACTTACTACAACTAAAATGTAAATAAAACAACACATGTTCCTGCATGCTCCACAGGTAATGTGTTGGAATAAAATGAGGGTCATGTATCAAATGAGGCCTTGAAATTCAGGCAAGCCTGGGAGAAAGGGTCAGGTGGAGGTAAGGTATATTTACGTAAAAAATAGGCATTCTATGACACAAAAATGATATGACAGTGTAAGCCCATAATTTCATTCTAATTCTTATACTGATCATAATTTGTTTTACATTCTCCTGCCCCTATCCTGATACAGCTATGAGATCCAACACTGGGCTTTTGTGCGGAATGCTGTCAGACACATATCAAGTGAAATAATCCAGGAAATAATAAGATGTTCTTTGATATAACAAATATAACAGATGGAGTGGTGATGCCCTGAGCCCAAGTGCCCAACACCTCCCTGGCCTGGCTTGGCCTGGGTTTGCACCCACTTCAAATGACTGCCTGCAGAGCAAGGAGGCCAATAATCAGATTAACTAAGGACTTGAGGAGTAAAACATAACATGTTGTTTTCCTCATGAACTCTGAGACCCCGAGACATTCCCGGGCCGTCAGCCATCCTCTTCAACGTTTGCCGTTGTCCCTCATCTCCTGTCTAGGCCTTGTTCTGGGCTTGGATCACTGGGGAGCAAACCAATACACCTACATTGAAACATTAAAGCACTTCTAATGTATCTGAGTCATTGTCACATAGAGAGAAAAACTAATGTACATTGATCCTGACATTCAATTTGAAGTTGGGACAAAATAATACCACATTTATTGCAGTTTTCTTTTGTGATTTTTCATGGGCTGGAGCTGCATGTATAACATTGTTGACTGTGTTTGTCATGTCTATTTTATGATGTTCTTTTTTTATGTTGTAGGAAAACTCAATACATATACAAAAACTATTATTATACACCGTTGGTGTCACGTTCATCATAAGGAGTAGACCAAGATGCAGCGTGATATGTTTCCATCCTTAATGTTTCCATCCTTATTCCATCCTTGGAATAGAAAAAAGAAAGAAAGAACAAAACAACAAAGCGAACAAACGAAACGTGACACTATAATAATGCTCACAGGCAACTATACATAGACAAGATCCCACAAAACACAATGGGGAAATGGCTACCTAAATATGATCCCCAATCAGAGACAACAATAAACAGCTGCCTCTGATTGGGAACCATACCAGGCCAACATAGATATACAATTCCCCTAGATAACCTACCCTTAATCACACCCCGACCTCACCAACATAGAGAATAAACAGCTCTCTATGGTCAGGGCGTGACAGTTGGCCTAAATGGAACATTCTATCTGTGGCTCAATAAACAGCTGTAAGGTGAAGCATGTATGAACTCTGTCCTGCTCTGTTCCTGACACCTTGGGCTCCATCGCTCTGTTATTTTCCAACACTGGCACCAGAGTTGGTAATTTACCTGTCTAACATCAGCTCGCTAGCACTGAGGTGGGAGTGGTGTAAATATTTGAGTGTCTTTAAAAACATGCATCAAACTGCCAATTATGGGCAGTGCACCTTGAGATTTTTAAGACCGACCAAAAGCTAGTCTTAGCAGTTGGTTAGGGCTTCGATTTTGACATGGCAGTAGCCTAATCAGTGGCATAACATCAATGTTTTATGAAAATATCACCTTTGAGAGCAACAAAACAGTCAACAGACATTCCCCTTTTTTCTGTGTATTATAGTAGTCCAGCTTCTTTGAAAGGTTTGGATTCATTAGGCTATGTGCGATGCCCATTGAATGAAAGGTAAGTGACTGTGGGAACCCTGTTTGGGAACATCAAGTCATTAAAAAATACTTTTTATTGCAGTGGTGGGCCGTCAGGGCCAGCAAGGCCTTCTCTGCTGGCCTAAACTTCATCAAAATATATATATTTTTTAAATATATTTTCCCACAAATATGTATTAAATTATTCCCCAGAGTAAGAGTTATACTCTTCATTTCATAGCTTTCCTCTTGGTTGCACTGCTTCCAGCCCCAGGTTGAGATTTGGAGGCCTGGTCTTTATGTTAGATCTTTTATCCAATCATATTCAGCCATCATGTGTTGCCAGGGGTCTAAAATCTGCCCTCAGGCCTTCAGAATCAACAGTGCAGGCGTTTGTAGCTTAAAGTGAATGGAAATTCAAATTTAGTGTCAACCAATCAGCTTTAGAGTTGGCTATTGTACGCCTGCTGGCTGGCTCCAGTGTTACACAGGAGCCAGCTAGCAGGCGTAGTGCGTGTATGTCTTTTGATTGGATTACCAATATTGAGAGGCAGGTCCTATGGGCAGGTCTATGCAGAACCTCAGAACTAGGAAACTGAATTTGATAAACAAATTAATTTGCTTACTACTAAGCTGTTTTTTCAACCCACAATGGCGGAAGGAGGAGAAGATATCGATTTGGTCGAGGATATAATTATAACGGCATTCTCAAGACGAACTTTTCAAGAAATGTTAGACATTGTAAGGAGAGGACGCCCGACGCTGACGCTACAAAGCCTGTCACAGGCGGGAAAGGGGTTCGTTCGCCACTTTCAAAGTTCCAACTACGAGCGCTATCAATGGCTCACAGGCTCCGAGAAGCACTGCAAACTGTACTGCTGGGAATGCCTATTATTTGCAAGTGATCGATTTGGTGTTTGGAGCCACACTGGCTTTGCAAACTTGAGTTGTCTAACCAAGGCAGCAACGAGACACCAAAGTATGGCTGGGCACTTACAAGCAATGGTGCTTTTGAAAACTTTTGGGGACACCCGAGTGGATCTACAGCTCAACGAACAACCGCGCAGGGCAACGGAGCTGCACAATGAAGAAAAATAGGGAAATATTGAAAAGACTCATTGATTGTGTCATGGCATAATAATGATGGTAATAAGAGGTGGATTAATTCGGGTGGGACTGTGTAGGACCTCACTGAAGGCCCAGGCCCACGGCACGCCACTGATTTATTGTTTAACGTTTGCATCCTCCACTTTCCTCTCACCGAATTGTTTGAATTCCGATCAATCCCTCTAAGTGGTGCTGAATTTGAAATATGAATGCAATGTGTAGACTCATTTTTCCATGTTGAAGCCAATTACGTATTTCATGTAAAAAAGAAAAACCGGGCTCCATGTTTGTTATAAATAGGCCTATTGTAAAGGATACATTATTTGTATCCTATATTTAACTAGTTAAGAACAAATGATTATTTACAATTACAGTCTACTGGGGAACAGTGGGTTAGGGGCAGTATGACAGATTTTTAACTTGTCGATCCAGCAACCTTTCGGCTACTGGCCCAACTCTCTAACCACTAGGCTACCCGTCACCCCTATATTCCATGTATAGGATAAACATCCATGCTTCCTACATGTGCAACCAGTGCCTTACGCTCATGGAACGAGAGATACAATTCATGCTTCTTTCCGCATATTATTTAGAACATATTGTTGTTGTGTAAAAACAAAAAAACTACTGCCTGTTTTTCATTTAATTTGATGAAACACAAACATATTAAAATTATTCACCCTCCATGTCGCTTTATGGTGAGAAGGTCCATGGGTCTCATGCAACGCGGTTTAGGAGCCGTCTGCTAGTTCTGGAGAATATGATCGGTAAGATGGTTCCATGACATTTAGGAGCAGTTAGGTATAGGCCAACATTTTGTTATTTTGTTTCTGTAGGCTATTAAACAAACTAGGCTATAGCGGACTAACATTTGAATTGGAGTTGATAAAAACGCAATACATAAAATACCATAAATGCACAGCTTGAAGCAACCACATTTTTAGACATGAAATGTGTTCTGATTGGCCAGCATAGGGTCAAGCCCTTTCGCACCACCACCAGCTACTGCGCCCATAATTCCCACTGTGAAACACGCCCAGACCAATAGCTCTACCGCCAGCGCTAAGATTAACCATTGCATTTGGTTTGTTAAAGCAGAGACCCTTAAGTTAATTCTTAGCTGTGCAAAGCCAAACCAAAACTTTTTATTTTATAAAAAAATTCACTGACATTTATTTTAGATTTTTGTAACAGTTCACTGTAACTCTGCAACTATTGATGCAGTACCCAACAACTATTGATGAGGGTTCAGGTGGGCCTTCTCGCTTCAGCAAACAAAGGCAAGGAGGGGTGCTCAACAACGACAGAAATCATGAGAAGGGCTTACCAAGAAAAACTTCCAAAATAACTCAGGCAGAAAGGAGTTAGAGCACTCAACAACCGAGATAGCTTTCTCTTCTTTTTGTTGTTGATGAGTGTTCCAATTCCTTTCTACCTTGAATTAGTCCTTTGGAAGTCTTTCTTGGAAAGCCCTTCTCATAACTATTGATTACGGTTTGGTTGTTTTCATCTCAGTCTCCACCTGATACCTTCCACTTAACATTATAATGAAAGACGCTGTATGCAGGCTGTATCACAACAGGCCTTGATTGGGAGTCCCATAGGGCGGCAGATATTTGGCCCAGTGTGGGTTTGGCCGGTGTAGTCCGTCATTGTAAATAAGAATTTGTTCTTAACTGACTTGCCTAGTTAAATAAAAGTTAAATAAATGTAAATACATTTTAAAAAGAGGTAAAGTAAACACCACAGAGGACAAAAAGTATTGATTCCTGGTATGATGGCAGACAGCCTGAGGAGTTGTCACAGACATGCTGTAACAACAGACTGAGGCCTAGGCCTGGACTGGATCCTCTGCTCTGCAGTGGCACGGCTACAAGTAGGACATGGAGCAGGGAACACAACACACATAAATAATGTAGTCTGTTTTCACTCTACCAGACTAGTCATTTAGCTTGTATCCCCTTATGGCTCCCCAAAATCCCCAAATGTGGAGTGTTTGCCCCCCCCTCCCCCTCCGGTTGTGGTGAGTGACTATCACGAGCCTAGACATGACAGGGACGGAACAAGGTGTGACAACTCCTGGGCTCGTTAATATTCATAAGTTATAATAGGAAGTTCTGTGGCTGCGGGGCATGCCAAGGCACATCTGTACCAGTGGGATTTTCCTGGAAGATGAGGGCGGAGAGAAAGGGGGACAAAAGGGTGGAGAGGAGGGGTTGAAGTGGCAAGAAAAACGTGTGCCAAGGCTGAGTAAAGGCAAATCAATTGGTCTCAAAGTAGGATTGTTAGACATTGAGTCTACATGTTATTCATACCAAGAACCATCTAGTGTCAGTCATCAGTAAGGGCCTCATCCCCCAGACTGCTTAAAATAAATAATAAAAATACTGCTATATTGTATGCTATTTCTTTATTATACTTTTATCAAAATACAGTTGCTCAGAGAAAGAGATAAAGTAATACAAAAAATCAAAAATAGATAGGGGTCAAAATGCTTGGCACCCCTGTTTTCAATACCCTAGCAACCTCTGCTTGAGAGGATAATGACACAACCTTTTTCTAAAATGTTTTATGAGATTGGAGAGGGACATATTGAGAGGGATTTTAGACCATTCCTCCAAACAGAATCTATCCAGATCCTTGATATCCCGTGTCTGTTTCATGGAATGTCCTCTTCAATTCAAACCATAGGTTTTCAATGGGTTTAAAGTACAGAGACTGAGATGGCCATTGCAAAATGTTGATATTGTGGTAAATGAACTATTTATTTGTGGACTTTGATTTGTGCTTGGGGTTATTGTCTTGCTGGAAGATTCACCTATGGCCAAATGTCAGCCTCATGGCAGAGGCAACCAGGTTTTGGGATAAATGTTCTAGTAAGTAAAGTTCATGATGCCGTTGACCTTAACAACGGCCCCGGGACCAGTGGAAACAAAATAGACTTCATAACATCAAAGATCCACCACCATATTTTACCGTAGGTATGAGGTACTTCTCTGAATACGCTTCTGTTTTTCCAACACCAAACCCACCACTGGTGTACATGGCCAAAGAGCTCGTTTTTCATGTCATCTGCGCATGCGTAGGGCACTATTCTGCCTGCCGCCCTTTCCTGTCCTTTACCCTGCTCTCAAAGCTGAGCAGGAATTCCGTAACAAGGGAATAATAATGAAGCCTAATATGTTGACATTCAGTGATCAGACTTAATCAGAACTCAATAGCCCTGAAGACATACTGGGTTCCTAAACAGTTTACACCAATCAACCAGGGAATGAAGCATTGTAGAGGAAAATGCTAACGTAAGCACTTCAAATAGGTGGGAATGATTTCCTTTCCACCAAAAATATGATGACATGTACGTATAGTCTGTGCCTATCATCATAGGTGATGACAGGCACAGGCCATTTTGCATGCCCTTCCCTGCGTCTACAGAGTATGTGTTAAAACTAGGCGGCTGGCTGTGATGAGATTCATAATGAAACCCATAGCCTTCTGGGAAGGGGAGGCTTGACAGTGAGTGACAGCTGATGACACGGAGGAGATGAGAACAGAGGCATCCACACGGCCACTCAGAGAAAACATAAACTGTGACATTCACTAAAGGTGAACTCTCTCACTCTGCCACTGCACAATCAATACAGACTGCATAGGTGTAGATATACACATCAAGTACGCACAGAGACACTCGCTGCACACACGCACATGCTTGCATGCTTACATGCACACACCCGTACACACTTACACGCACTGCATTCTATGATGCCAGGGTCTAGTCTGATCCGGTCTTATTGATTTCAGTGGCAGTGCATCTTTATCAGGTTTTTTGTAGTTCTAATGGAGGGCAGCGGGATGTTGCAGTGAACACTTGCCGGCATCATTATCTCTAAATGGAAATGTACAGTATGGAGGTATTGCTCCACAACATACAAATGGACCCTGTTCATTTTGTTAACAGGCCAGTGGTCTGGTATCCTACCGTAACTGTGAAAGTGGAAACCATGATTTGATTTGATTTATTAGGATCCCCATCAGCCGACGCCAATGGTGACAGTTAGTCTTACTGGGTTCTGACACATAAGAAAAAAGACATTACAGACAAAATACCTCAAAATGTACATACAATTAAAAACAATAACATGTAGTGTGTGTGTGCATCTATCAGTTCCACATACAGTACATGTCAGTACAGTCACATGGGGGAGAAGCGTTGTGCTGTGAGGTGTGGCTTTATTTGTGTTAACAACCCTCCAGGCAAGCTTCAATGCCATACAACTCTCCTTCCGTGGCCTCCAATTGCTCTTAAATACAAGTAAAACTAAATGCATGCTCTTCAACCGATCACTACCTACACCTACCCGCCTGTCCAACATCACTACTCTGGACGGCTCTGACTTAGAATACGTGGACAACTACAAATACTTAGGTGTCTGGTTAGACTGTAAACTCTCCTTCCAGACCCATATCAAACATCTCTAATCCAAAGTTAAATCTAGAATTGGCTTCCTATTTCGCAACAAAGCATCCTTCACTCATGCTGCCAAACATACCCTTGTAAAACTGACCATCCTACCAATCCTCGACTTTGGCGATGTAATTGACAAAATAGCCTCCAATACCCTACTCAACAAATTGGATGCAGTCTATCACAGTGCAATCCGTTTTGTCACCAAAGCCCCATATACTACCCACCATTGCGACCTGTACGCTCTTGTTGGCTGGCCCTCGCTTCATACTCGTCGCCAAACCCACTGGCTCCATGTCATCTACAAGACCCTGCTAGGTAAAGTCCCCCCTTATCTCAGCTCGCTGGTCACCATAGCATCTCCCACCTGTAGCACACGCTCCAGCAGGTATATCTCTCTAGTCACCCCCAAAACCAATTCTTTCTTTGGCCGCCTCTCCTTCCAGTTCTCTGCTGCCAATGACTGGAACGAACTACAAAAATCTCTGAAACTGGAAACACTTATCTCCCTCACTAGCTTTAAGCACCAACTGTCAGAGCAGCTCACAGATTACTGCACCTGTATATAGCCCACCTATAATTTAGCCCAAACAACTACCTCTTTCCCAACTGTATTTAATTTTAATTAATTAATTTATTTTGCTCCTTTGCACCCCATTATTTTTATTTCTACTTTGCACATTCTTCCATTGCAAAACTACCATTCCAGTGTTTTACTTGCTATATTGTATTTACTTTGCCATCATGGCCTTTTTTGCCTTTACCTCCCTTCTCACCTCATTTGCTCACATTGTATATAGACTTGTTTATACTGTATTATTGACTGTATGTTTGTTTTACTCCATGTGTAACTCTGTGTCGTTGTATCTGTCGAACTGCTTTGCTTTATCTTGGCCAGGTCGCAATTGTAAATGAGAACTTGTTCTCAACTTGCCTACCTGGTTAAATAAAGGTAAAATAAAAAATAAATAAAACATTTTTGTTTTTTTGAAACCAGCTTTGCGGTTCACTTCCACTATATAAGTTCACTATATAACTACGCACATGATAAAAACAGCATGTTTCATGAAGATTGTTCGTAGTGTTCTGCAGAGATTCTGCAGAGAATGTACTGTACTTACAGAACCACCACATAGGTTCCCTGAATGCTTTCCCAATAGCGTAACATCTACTAGCTTGAAATACACTAGACCAGGATTGGGCAGCTGGTGTAGGCCCGCGGATCAATTTCCCCAAAAAAAGGAACTCAGTTTGGATCTGAACTTACTGTTGAGAGTTAGAATAGGTGCAATTTCTAAATGTGGTCGTGCACCAGCAGGATGTTCTCTTTTTATGTCATTTACTGACAGTCGCTCAATTAGCCCATACTGGCTTCAATTTTTTTAGGTCTAGCCAACTATCTAAACTTATAGTAACCGTGGTAGAATTACCGACCTGGGGGCACCCATTGATTTTGTTTTCGATGTCACACAGATATCACATTAACATGGCATAAGTCAGGGCAAAACGTGTGGAATTGCTTGAAATTTGTTATAAAATTGCTAAATCTTCTCTCAGCCCCATGACAAAATGTGTATAATTGCACTAAACTGGCTTCAAAAGAGCAATCTTTTCATTAAGCCACATGGCAAATTCAATAGAATTGCAGGACATGTACTCCTTAACTTCCTCCAAAAGGCTATGACTGCATGTGTGGGTACACAGACCCACGAGACTCTGCGGCTCCTCATTATGAGTTCAGATTTTTTTGTGGCCCCTAACCTCATCAAAGTTGCCCATCCCTGCACTAGACAATCCTTTTGCAGACATTCCCAAGGAAAATGCAGAATTAGAGGCAGTGTATATACAAGTACTGTATCAAAGTGCATGTACAAGGATGTGGCCATTTCAAAAACCAAAGCCATTCAACATCAAAAATGGATATTAATGAAGACATATTATGAGCAGTGTGGCCTCTACTAAAGTACCTCTGGACTCAGGAATGATCAATGTTAGACTAGAGGCTAATGTAGTTTTACCTGCTCTGTCAAAGAGGATTATTAGCATTGCCAGTTCAGGGAGAATCACAGTTAGGTTTTCTACTCAAGTTAACTTTAGAACAGAGCTCTGCAATATTCATTCCTGTGGATGAATACTTAGTTAAATGATGCATCAGTTCCTGCCTGCCAGCTGAAGACCTCCTCGGCATCCAATGCAATGTTGGTGGTGGGGGGGATGAGTGCATTGCTGAGTTATGCCCTGCAGGTGCTGCACAGGTGCTTGGTCCACCTGCTGTGTGTGATGCTCATATACCATTGGCACTGATGTGTCACTAAGGGAATACTTGGTCACTAGGATCATACTAACACCACAAAAATCATTATAGCTTGAATAAGCTAAGTAGCCAATAGGCAGAGGTTAGCATAATGTGTCTGGTTCTCTGTAATAATGGTATGTTGGCGTCAACATAAACAAGAAATTACATGATAAATATTCCCTTACCTTTAATGATCTTTATCAGAAAACACTCCGGGAATCCCAGGTCCACAATAAATGTTTGTTTTGTTCGATAATGTCCGTTATTTATGTCCAAATACCTCCTTTTGTTAGAGCGTTTGGTATACATATCCAAACGCTAATTCTGGTCAGCGTTATGTCGGACAAAAACTTCAAAAAGTTATATTACAGGTCGAAGAAACATTTCAAACTAAGTACAGAATCAATCATTATGATGTTTTTACAGTTTTTCTCAGTCGCTTTGGTGCATTTCTTAGATCAAAAGTGCAATTATTGATACTACTTGTACAAATTCCAAATCATCTAGTCACTTGTGCACATCATTAAAGCCATTTCTTATTCCTTTGAACAAATTGCAATTGATAATGTACAAGTGTCAGCTTTTTTCCACATTATCAATTGCTCATGTCATGTTGATCAAAATATAGTAGATGGTTCTCTGTTGAATAGTCTTACCCCTCAAAACATCTAGGCATTAATTCCTTGCATAAGCCATTACATGCTAAATTGTTGAACTATTTGTCATAAACTGTCAAGCATAGTTTTACACGCATTTCTATCAGACCTTTTGTACAAACACGTGAATTGATGAATCGTGCAGGTGAAATTGACCCTCACTCATGAAGGAATGTAAAGTGTTAGTTCAACCAACAATCAACCAGTTGTCTAAATTGCTCAAATGTGCATCTCATGAAGAATCAATTGGCAAGCATATATAGACAGACCACAACACAGAGTTGCAATTTTCCAATAATGGATGGACCAGGAAACAAACAGGGTCAACAGCCAAGAGGAGGAAGAAGAGGAGCAAGGATGCGTGGTGGAAGGCAAAACAGAGGAAGAGGCAGAAGAGGACATAGGCGCATATCTGATGACATACTGTATGTACATTTTATGTCACTCTTCCTTACCAAAACAAATTCAACTGTGTGTTCTGGGATATAGCGTATAATGGAGTTGGAATCAAGTGAACCCTCTCACAACTTTGTATACGTGGATGAGGCTGGCTTCAACCTGACCAAATGCAGAAGGCGGGGTCGGAATATCATCGGTCACAAAGCTACTGTGGATTTGCCAGGCCAACGGGGAGGAAATATCACCATGTGTGCTGCTATTTCGGAGCATGGTGCCCTAAGCCATATCCCCCTTATAGGGCCATACAACACCCAGCATCTACTCAACTTTTTAGAGACTCTCTACAGGGCTCTCATCCCTGATGATGAGAGGGGTCTGTTTAGAGAGGATTTTTCCAAAATATGTGGTCATTTGTGATAATGTGAGTTTCCATCGATCAAACATCATAAGGCAATGGTTTGTGACCCACCCGAGGATGCTCATAGAATTCCTCCCACCTTATTCACCATTCCTTAACCCAATTGAGAAGTTATTTTCAGCATGGAGGTGGAAGGTGTACGATCGTCAGCCACACATACAGATGACCCTGCTGGCTGCAATGGATGCAGCATGTGAGGACATCACAGTAGACGCCTGCAGAGGATGGATAAGGCATTCCAAAAGATTCTTTCCATGTTGCATTGGAAGAGAAAATATCCGGTGTGATGTGGATGAGAATATGTGGGCCGACAGACAGGAACGTCTGGATGTGTAGAGACAGCACAATAGTGCTGCGGGCAAAGTTGTGCCTTAGGGGTGGTTTCCTGTGTTTCTTTCTAATTTAGTTTTTTTTCCTTTGTGCCCCTTGGGTTGTCCAGTCTCTTTCAATCAATAACCCACATACAGTAATATGTAAATAGTACTGTTGAAATTGATATATGCCATAGAAGTGCAGCCTTGTGCATTTTCAATACAGTAACTGTCATCCAAACTGTAGCCTAAGTTTACATCAGGTAATACTGTCAAAGTACACAGTTACATTGACAACATGCCTAAACATTTTGACGACCTTGTTCGTGAACAATGACTCAATGACTTATCATTCTGATGACACTGACATAATCATTGGCATGAATATTTACTTTTGAGAGATGTACTAAGGATTTTTAGTGACTGACTAGCTTTAGAAACATATCTATTGTATATTGCAGTTTGTACAAATTGTTCTGAGAAATGCACTTATTATTTTGCACATGTTAGGGATGATGTGAAAAATGCACCAAAGCGACTGAGAAAAACTGTAACATATAGCTTCAATAAAATTCCAACCGGAGTATTCCTTTGTATCTTGATGAGCAACGGAACGCAAGTGGATACCATGAGGAATGCGTGTGATCAGAAAATGGCTGACTGCCAGTCACCTGATACATTCTGCTCTCATTCAGTCCCACAACACAGTAGAAGTCTCATTCAAATTTCTATAGATGGTTGACATCTATTGGAAGCCCTAGGAAGAGCAACATCATTAATATCTCAAGAGGATTTCAATGGGAACTGTGGTGAATACACACCAAGCTCAGATTCCTCACTTCCTGTTTTGATTTCTCCTCAGGATTTTGCCTGCCATATGAGTTCTGTTATACTCACATACATCATTCAAACAGTTTTAGAAACGTTTGAGTGTTTTCTATCCAATACTAATAATAATATGCATATATTAGCAACTGAGACTGAGGAGCAGACCATTTACTTTGGGCAACTTATTCATCCAAGCTACTCAATACTGCCCCCCAGCCATAAGAAGTTTTAAGCAACACAACCGACGTGTGCGCAACTATTTCCTCTCCAAATGTTTATTGAAAACATAATCACATTTGCACAATGAGTACTTGTTGTCTCTCAAATACATCCTTACCAATCATCCCTTTAAGCTGCATGCAAGCAGTAGCCCAAGACTGCCTCGCAGCTTCCCCAGGACTGCCAGGGAGAGCACAAGAGAAATATCAGCCCACGGAGAGAAGTATGAGATGGAACTTGCTATTTTGTTCTAGGCAGAAGACATCAGAGTAGGGTTCTATTGTACATGACTCAGGCCGTACTCTACACAAACCGGTGCGGCATAACCAATCAGAGCTGTAGGCCTAGAGTGCATTTGGAAAGTATTCAGACAGTACAAGTCAGAGCAAAAACCAAGCCATGAGGTTGAAGGAATTGTCCGTAGAGCTCCAAGACAGGATTGTGTCAAGGCACAAATCTGGGGAACGGTACCAAAACATTTCTGCAGCATTGAAGGTCCCCAAGAACACAGTGGCCTCCATCATTCTTAAATTGAAGAAGTTTGGAACCACCAAGACTCTTCCTAGAGTTGGTCATACAGCCAAAGTGAGCAATCGGGGAAAAAGGGCTTTGGTGAGGGAGGTGACCAAGAATCCGATGATCTGTGGAGATGGGACAACCTTCTAGAAAAACAACCATCGTTGAAGCACTCCACCAATCAGTCCTTTATGGTAGAGTGGCCAGACAGAAGCCACTCCTCAGTAAAATGCAAATGACAACCCACTTGGAGTTTGCCAAAAGGCACCTAAAAGACTCTCAGGTCTGATGGGGATGTTTTTCAGCGGCAGGGACTGGAAGACTAGTCAGGATCTAGGAAAGATGAATGAAGCAAAGTACAGAGAGATCCTTGATGAAAACCTGTTCAAGAGGGCTCAGGACCTCAGTGGGGAGAAGGTTCACCTTCTAACAGGACAACAACCCTAAGCACACAGCCAAGACAATGCAGGAGTGGCTTCGGGACAAGTCTTTGAATGTCCTTGAGTGGCCCAGCCAGAGCCTGGACTTGAACCCAATCGAACATCTCTGGAGAGACCTGAAAATAGCTGTGCAGCAACGCTCCCCATCCAACCTGACAGAGCTTGTGAGGATCTGCAGAGAAGAATGGGGGAAACTCCCTTAATACAGGTGTGCCAAGCTTGTAGCATCATACCCAAGAAGACTCTAGGCTGTAATCGCTGCCAAAAATGTTTCAACAAGGTACTGAATAAAGGGTCTGAATACTTATATAAATGTGATGTTTTATGTTTAATAAATGTGCCACAATTTCTATAAATCTGTTTTTGCTTTGTCATTATGGGGTATTGTGTGTAGATTGAAGAGGGGGGAAAAAATATTTTATAAATTTTAAAATAAGGCTGTAATGTAACAAATGTGAAAGAATTCAACGGGTCTGAATACTTTCCGAATGCACTGTATATGCAAATAGACCATTGCCTAATATGGATCTGTTCAATTTACTTTGAACTGGACTGTGTTTACAGCTGTGGTCATGAGTAGAAGTGCTTGTTTTGATATCAAAGCAAGAGCTGCATGTAGCCACGTGTGCACATGTTGTTCATATCCTTTGCTAGTTAGTGAGTTATTTGCCCAGTTATAGATCATTTGTAGTCAGCAATAGGGGAGTGATTGCTTCCCACAAGAACACAAAATGTGTACATTTTTAGACATCTTTGAAAAGCGAGTCGGGTATTTTATTTTATTTCGTAAAGTGGTTTCTTGCATCCAACAACACCACAACATTTTCAGTCACCTCCTTGTCAGAAAGGACAAGTAGATAAACAGGTTAATGTCAAGCCCTGCATGTTTTTTTTCTTCAAAATTCTCTTGGAATGTATGTTGAACACCACACATTGGCTGCTCTGTAGGCTAAATAATAGAACAGTTGTTTCCATGTACAAATGTTGTGGGATGCATTTTTTCCATTGTTTTTGATGGTAGGCCATTTTGGTAGGCCCACATTATGATCAAATAGCCACAGTAGCGTACTTGGCCACTGTTAAAACTGTAACTTTAAGCGACTACAGCCTCCGTTTTCACAGTAAACGTGCACTGGAAGTTGCACAGAATTTTCACAATGTTCAGCAGACCTGACATTTGCTCAGTGCCGAAAAAAAATTGAGGGAACATTGATCCTTACAGTTGTTGGTTTGTTAGCTTGCAAATGTTTGCTATATTAGTGTAAATATTACATCAGTCAAAGACCTCAAAACAAGTGCGGAACAGTGGGGGACAGAGAAAGCGAGAGAGGTTTCCAGTAAAAGTAGTTACAGTTTTTTTCCAATCGCTTTGGTGCTATTTTCAAAAGTATGTTGTGAATTTTAAAAACTCCAAACTGGTAACACTTGAAATCCAGAAAGTCTTATATTAAAAACCTTTTATTGTCCATTCATTTTGTTTGGAGACGTCCTTCGCCACAACACCATTGATCCAAAGTTTACTGTGAAATACCATGAGAACATTGATTTAATCATAATGTTTAAAAACTAAAACACTCTCAGTGTGTGTGTTTGTGTGTGTGTGTGAACTTCACAATGTTTTTAAAAGTCAAGCATTGTTCGAAAGCAACATATAATATATGTAGGTCACCTTACATCTGATACACAGATTGTGGCAATGGATGTGTTGGTATACAAACTGCTGAATCATGCTTTCAATGGACCTATTGACAGACTGTCTCTGTCCTTGAGAGGATAGCAGATACATGCCAAGCACAACAAAGACATGGCAATCAATCCCTGAGAGTCTTCCCAAGCCCTGACTGATCCCTAAAGTGGGGAAGACTTCTACAATGAATTTACAGTAATCTCACTTTACATCAGGTTAGCGAGTACCATGGAGTTATGGAGTTTTGTTGTGTAACCACATAGTAGTCAAGCAGGGCTGCCAACTTTTGAAGAAAGCTTGGAGTGAGATTTGCTAAGTGAATTTCATTTCCCCCTGGCACAACCCTTAGAGTGAAAATGTTACCATTTTAAAGCTAATTTCTTATAATTCCACATATTTTGACATGGTTTAGGTATATGACCAGGGTGGAAATATATAATAAAAAAATAAACACAGGTCAGGTGTATTCAGGATGCTTTGTACATTAAATGAACACTCCATTTTACGACTTTGTTACATTGAGATTTTGGGGAGAAGAAATGTAAGATACCATTATTATTGTACTGGTCGATGACAGTGAGTAACCAAATCATAGATTGCAATCTCCTTGTCCATAAACTGCTTTCAAGGTAAGGACAAAAATATTTAGTTATTTGGGTGAACTATCTCCTTAAAATTGGTCTGGATGAAAATCCTGCTTGCTCTCCAGGAGGGCTGGCCAAGTGCTAGGTGTTTGAGAATGTTCTTGTTGTAATAATACATTTCTCAAAATCACCAGACATTCAAGAAAAATTGAAAGAATATCAAAATTCAGGTGGTTTATGCCTACTAGTTGAAGATGAAATGGAATAGAGAAATATGTTTGGGAAATAACAGTAGTGTTCTTGCTGACAAACACACTAATTGGGCTATATTATATCCCATTGTTAAGAATGATAATTGTTCTACTGATCAGACTAAATAAAGTAAAAAATAAAATAAAAATCTCCTGAAGACAAGATTACATAAATCTGCCCCTACACCCTAAACAAATTATTCTAAATCTGGTCACCCTGCCTTTTCGTTGTCACAGCCTAAACGCCAATCATCAAACGAGGGGACAAATGCAAGTGTCGATTAAATCGACTTTAGTACGTGCTGTCAAATGGCTGCATTCTGCAATAGGGACTGAAGTAACAGCAACCAATAAATATGTTCCGATAAGTGAAATAAGCAGTGACAAGCAAAAACTTGGTTTGGAAAGTTTTCAAACAAATAATCAATAATCACAACAAAGGTACAGTATCTTTTGGGTATCACTATGGCAACAGCCTCCAGGAACAACACAATATTTACATCTTACAGTTATTAAGAATGTAAGGAAAAGGAATAAAACAACAATATGTACATAAGAACTGCAACATACCACTGGCGGCTTGCCTTTGAAGCAATGCAGGGTTGGTCGTGGTCGGTCCCTGGGTGGGAGACCAAATGCTGCTGGAAGTGGTGTTGGAGGACCAGTAGGACACTCTTTCCTCTGGTCTAAAAAATATATATATACAGTGCATTTGGAAAGTATTCAGACCCCTTGACTTTTTGAACATTTTGTTAGGTTACAACCTTCTAAAATGGATTAAATCTACACACAATACCCCATAATGACAAAGCAAAACAGGGTTTTGGACATTTTTAGACAAAAACAGCAACACCTTATTTACATAAGTATTCAGACCCTTTGAAATTGAGCTCAGGTGCATCCTGTTTCCATTGATCATCCTTGAGATGTTTCTACAACCTGATTGGAGTGCACCTGGGGTAAATTCAATTGATTGGAAATTATTTGAAAAAGGCACACACCTGTCTACAGTGCCTTGCGAAAGTATTTGGCCCCCTTGAACTTTGCGACCTTTTGCCACATTTCAGGCTTCAAACATAAAGATATAAAACTGTCTTTTTTTGTGAAGAATCAACAACAAGTGGGACACAATCATGAAGTGGAAGGACATTTATTGGATATTTCAAACTTTTTTAACAAATCAAAAACTGAAAAATTGGGCGTGCAAAATTATTCAGCCCCCTTAAGTTAATACTTTGTAGCGCCACCTTTTGCTGTGATTACAGCTGTAAGTCGCTTGGGGTATGTCTATCAGTTTTGCACATCGAGAGACTGACATTTTTTCCCATTCCTCCTTGCAAAAAATCTCGAGCTCAGTGAGGTTGGATGGAGAGCATTTGTGAACAGCAGTTTTCAGTTCTTTCCACAGATTCTCGATTGGATTCAGATTCTCGATTGGATTCTGGACTTTGACTTGGCCATTCTAACACCTGGATATGTTTATTTTTGAACCATTCCATTGTAGATTTTGCTTTATGTTTTGGATCATTGTCTTGTTGGAAGACAAATCTCCGTCCCAGTCTCAGGTCTTTTGCAGACTCCATCAGGTTTTCTTCCAGAATGGTCCTGTATTTGGCTCCATCCATCTTCCCATCAATTTGAACCATCTTCCCTGTCCCTGCTGAAGAAAAGCAGGCCCAAACCATGATGCTGCCACCACCATGTTTGACAGTGGGGATGGTGTGTTCAGGGTGATGAGCTGTGTTGCTTTTAAGCCAAACATAATGTTTTGCATTGTTGCCAAAAAGTTCAATTTTGGTTTCATCTGACCAGAGCACCTTCTTCCACATGTTTGGTGTGTCTCCCAGGTGGCTTGTGGCAAACTTTAAACGACACTTTTTATGGATATCTTTAAGAAATGGCTTTCTTCTTGCCACTCTTCCATAAAGGCCAGATTTGTGCAATATACGACTGATTGTTGTCCTATGGACAGAGTCTCCCACCTCAGCTGTAGATCTCTGCAGTTCATCCAGAGTGATCATGGGCCTCTTGGCTGCATCTCTGATCAGTCTTCTCCTTGTATGAGCTGAAAGTTTAGAGGGATGGCCAGGTCTTGGTAGATTTGCAGTGGTCTGATACTCCTTCCATTTCAATATTATCGCTTGCACAGTGCTCCTTGGGATGTTTAAAGCTTGGGAAATCTTTTTTGTATCCAAATCCGGCTTTAAACTTCTTCACAACAGTATCTCGGACCTGCCTGGTGTGTTCCTTGTTCTTCATGATGCTCTCTGCGCTTTTAACGGACCTCTGAGACTATCACAGTGCAGGTGCATTTATACGGAGACTTGATTACACACAGGTGGATTGTATTTATCATCATTAGTCATTTAGGTCAACATTGGATCATTCAGAGATCCTCACTGAACTTCTGGAGAGAGTTTGCTGCACTGAAAGTAAAGGGGCTGAATAATTTTGCACGCCCAATTTTTCAGTTTTTGATTTGTTAAAAAAGTTTGAAATATCCAATAAATGTCGTTCCACTTCATGATTGCGTCCCACTTGTTGTTGATTCTTCACAAAAAAATACAGTTTTATATCTTTATGTTTGAAGCCTGAAATGTGGCAAAAGGTCGCAAAGTTCAAGGGGGCCGAATACTTTCGCAAGGCACTGTATATAAGGTTCCACAGTTGACGGTGTATTTCATAACAAAAACCAAGCCAAGAGGTCAAAGGAATTGACCGTAGAGCTCCGAAACAGGATTGTGTCGAGGTACAGATCTGGGGAAGGGTACCATTTTTTTTGCTGCATTGAAAGTCCCCAAGAACACAGTGGCCTCCATCATTCTTAAATGGAAGAAGTTTGGAACCACCAAGACTCTTCCTAGAGCTGGCCATACAGCCAAAGTGAGCAATCGGGGGAGAAGGACTTTGGTGAGGGAGGTGACCAAGAACCCAATGGTCTGTGGAGATGGGACAACCTTCCAGAAGGACAACCATCTCTGAAGCACTCCAAGAATCCGTCCTTTATGGTAGAGTGGCCAGACGGAAGCCACTCCTCAGTAAAATGCACATGGCATCCCGCTTGGAGTTTGCAAAAGGCACCTAAAGGACTCAGACCATGAAAAAAATATTCTCTGGTCTGATGAAACCAACATTGAACTCTTTGGCCTGAATGCCAAGCCTCACGTCTGGAGGAAACCTGGCACCAATCCTACGGTGAAGCATGGTTGTGGCAGCATCATGCTGTGTGGATGTTTTTCGGCAACAAGGACTGGGAGACTAGGATCGGGGGAAAGATGAACGGAGCAAAGTACAGAGAGATCCTTGATGAAAACCTGCTCCAGAGGGCTCAGGACCTCAGACTGGGCCGAAAGTTAATCTTCCAACAGGACAATCACCCTAAGCACACAACCAAGACAATGCAGGATTGGCTTCAGAACAAGACTTTGGATGTCCTTGAGTGGCCCATCCAGAGGCCAGACTTGAATACGATCTAAGAGACCTGAAAATAGCTGTGCAGCGACGCTCCCTATTAAACCTGACAGAGCTTGAGAGGATCTGCAGAGAAGAATGGGAGAAACTCCCCAAATACAGGTGTCCCATGCTTGCAGCATCATACCAAAGAAGACTCAAGGCTGTAATCGCTGCAAAATACTTTCCAAATGCACTGTATTTCCCAATGCCCCAGGGCAGTGATTGGGGACATTGCCCTCTGCAAGGTGCGTGTGTCCTGACTCTCTGTGGTCACTAAAGTGCCCATGGCACTTATCGTAAGAGTAGGGGGGTTAACCCTGGTGTCCTGGCAAAATTCCCAATCTAGACCTCATACCATCATGGCCACCTAATCATACCCAGCTTCCAATTGGCTCATTCATCCCCCCCTCCTCTAACTATTCCCCAGGTCATTGCTTTGAATGCGTTCTTAGTCAACTTAGTCAACATTGTACATAAAACAGCCCTACCTAACTACTCTTTTTAGAGGTTTAAAAACTCTGCAGAGAACGTTCTCTCTCGCCATTCAGCTCCACTCTAATCTTAAGGGGTGTTTCTTTAAAACCTGCATCCAATCCCCTTGATCCCTTACATAACAAGACCAATCATATACGTCAATGTGCCGTGCAGCAAGACAGCACAATTATAGAGGTTGAGCTCATGATTAAATTGCAGGCGTAGATGCTCCGATTTCAAAACAATTTGGAGCACAGTTGAAATGTTAACGCGGTGACTAATGGACTCATTTGAAAAATCAAAATCAGCACTTTTCAATGCGTGAGATATAATAGGGGGGCCGTGAGAGCATTAGAAGAGGGTCAAATTCGTGTCTCACGTCCAATGCGTGAGAGTTGGCTGCTCTGAGTCAAGTGTTTTTACACTTTATGCAGTTAGGTAACTGGAAGTACCTTCAGATTACTATAGTTGTTTTAGAGTTGATCTGGGCATACTATACTGTTGCAAGTTGCAACCCAGTCCACCGCCCAAGCCTAAATGAAGCAAAACCTCAGTCTGAGTTCGTCATGCTGTTACAAAAGAACACTAGTGACATCTTCTGGACTAAGTGTCAGACACAAGAAGAGCTCATGAGAAAATTAATATACATAGAAAGTATACATTTACTCATCAATCTTGCAGTATAGCTAAAAAACAAAAACAAATTCAACCCCCCCCCCTTTAAAAAAACATATATACCTAAAAAATATAAAAAAGACAAAAAATAATATGAAATCCACCCAGTTCACCATCATCAACCCAATCAAAGACACTGATTGATTGTCAAATTAAGCAGCAGATGTCATCAAGATATTTATCAATATTGAGTATTCAATGTTTGATGTAATCATCTCTCACATGAGACTAGAACAGGAACTGAACAGTTATCACCACAAGAGATCATCCTTTATTTTTCCCCTACATTTCAACTGCTCTGTGTGCCGATTTGCCAATAAACCCCTAGTCAATGTCTGCACCCCTGGATAAGTCTAATTAGCATAGTAAAACAATCCACATCAAAAATCCGACTGTTTAAGCTAGAGACCACCACAATCGTCACGAAGTACCACCGATCTGCCAATGTCTGACGTCGATACCGCCGATCTGCTAACTTCTGCGAATAGTGTCCGAACAGTTTGGGCTACACACTAATATGGAAAGGTGAGACTCACGAACACGTACATACATGTCGGTTGCTTTGCTTTAGGACGCCCACAAGCCTCACAAAACTAGTCTGAAGCTAGTCTGGTACCAGTTAAAATATTTATGGAAGTATACAAAACATTAGGAACACCGGCTCTTTCCATGACATAGACTGACCAGGTGAAAGTTATGATCCCTTATTGATGTCACTTGTTAAATCCACTTCAACCACTGTCGATGAAGGGGAGTAGACAGGTTAAAGAAGGATTTTCAAGCCTTGAGACATGGATTGTGTATGTGTGCCATTCAGAGGGTGAATGGGTGAGACAAAATATTTAAGCGCCTTTGAACAGGGTGCGAAGCGCACCGGTTTGAGTGTGTTATGAACTGCAACGCTACTGGGTTTTTCACGCTCAACAGTTTCCCATGCAATGCGTATCAAGAATGGTCCACCATCCAAAAGGACAACAAGTGACCTTTTGATTTATTCTTTGACTATCTGTTTTTCCATGTATAAATCTGTCATTCAATGCAAAAGCCAAACCAAAACTGCAGTGCAATACATGCTGATCACACTGAAGTCTGACTCTGTGTTTCTATTGTCACCATTATCCGAAGGAACCTAAAGCCTCAGGAATGACTAGGGCCCTATAATATTCTGAGGTTTGACAATACATTTATCAAACACATAATAAAGGTCTAACCCTAAAATGGTATCACAATGTCCCTACAGCTGTAATGATAACAGCTGCCGTAACCCTGAACCTGACCCTAACTCTAGAATGGTATTACAATATCCATACAGCTGTAATATTAACTGCAAACCTGAGTCACACGTCAGTCAGTCACATATAATGGACAACATAAACACGTTGCAGGATCTCGGAATTCCTATGGCTGAAATGAATCGACCTTTACACGTACTACCACTCAGGACCACATGGTGGGGTAATTTCTCCATCATAATCAAATAATCTGTGATTTATCTTAAATCAGAAAAGACTCATATTTCCCATTTTTGTTCAAATAATTTGTTATTATTCTTTATAATTGATCATGAAAAGATCAATCACCTTAGTTGAAACAACATCTAACATCTAATATTCTTAGTCACTAATCTGACTGATATCGGCATCTATGACATTCAAATTAGTGGTATAATTATGATAATTAGGTAACAACAGCTCATCCCTTTTCAATTGTTCTGTATGATCACTATCATCAGTGGGAACTCATATCAATCATAACTTATCATCTGAATGTAGTGCACTGCTGTTATCTGAGGATGATAAGGAAAACAGACCACACTTCAGACTCATTTAGTTACATGTGAAGCCTATCTGAACTCTAATGAAGGCAGGTTCTAGTCCTGTTTCAGCCATGTCCTGAGTGTCTACACCACTAATGGTATGAGCCTAGCCACCTATGCTACTTTTCATCCAGTCACAGAGTGGGAGGGTGGATTTCAAATGGAAGGGAGGGCTCATTAACAGTTGATGTCATACACCTTAGCCAAATACAATGGCCACTCCAACACCTTGACTTTGTAGTCCTTAAGCCATTTTGCCACAACTTTGGAAGCATGCTTGTGGTCATTGTCCATTTGGAAGACCCATTTGCGACCAAGCTTTAACTTCCTGACTGATTTCTTGAGATGTTGCTTCAAAATATCCACATCATTTTCTGACCTCATGATGCCATCTATTTTGTGAAGTGCACCAGTCCCTCCTTCAGCAAAGCCCCCCACAACATGATGCTGTCACCCCCGTGCTTCACGGTTGGGATGGTGTTCTTGGGCTTGCAAGCCTCCCCCTTTTTCCTCCAAACATAACAGTGGTCATTATGGCCAAACAGTTATATTTTTGTTTCATCAGACCAGAGGACATTTCTCAGAAAAGTACAATCTTTGTCCCCATGTGCAGTTGCAAACCGTAGTCTGGCTTTTTTATGGCGGTTTTGGAGCAGTGGCTTCTTACTTGGTGAGCGGCATTTCAGGTTATGTCAATATAGAAATCGTTTTACTGTGGATATAGATACTTTTGTACCTGTTTTCTCCAGCATCTTCACAAGGTCCTTAGCTATTGTTCTTGGATTGATTTGCACTTTTTGCACCGAAGTACGTTCATCTCTAGGAGACAGAACGCATCTCCTTTCTGAGCGGTATGACGGCTGCGTGGTCCCATGGTATTTATACTTGCGTACTATTGTTTGTACAGATGAATGTGGTACCTTCAGGTGTTTGGAAATTGCTCCCAAGGATGAACCAGACTTGTGGAGGTCTACAATTTTTTTTCTGAGGTCTTGGCTGATTTCTTTTGATTTTACCATGATGTCAAGTAAAGAGGCCCCGAGTTTAAAGGTAGGCCTTGAAATACATCCACAGGTACACCTCCAATTGACTGAAATGATATCAATTAGCCTATCAGAAGCTTCTAAAGCCATGACATAATTTTCTGGAATTTTCCAAGCTGTTTAAAGGCACAGTCAACTTAGTGTATGTAAACTGCTGACCCACTGGAATTGTGATACGGTGAATTATAAGTGGAATAATCTGTCTGTAAACAATTGTTGGAAAAATTACTTGTGTCAGGCACAAAGTAGATGTCCAGTAGATGTCCTAACCGACTTGCCAAAACTATAGTTCATTAACAAGAAATGTGTGGAGTGGTTGAAACACTTAGGTTGGAGTCATTGAAACTAGTTTATGTAAACATCTGACTTCAACTGTACCTAAAGATTACAGCAATACACACTGTAATCTTTATAAGGCATTCAGATTATCCAATGAATAAGCGTTTAAAATTCATATTCTTTAACGCAAACCAACCATATCAAAAGCCTAATTTATGTGCGTGTCTCTCTCTCACTCTGTGTATTGCTGGGTCGTGTTAAATGGTGTGATGTTCAATATCTCCCCCTTCTTTTCTTAGTGGTGGCGTGGCACCGCACTACTGCAGCAAATTGTGTATGTCTGTGTTTGTGTGGGCGAGCAAGATGGTGTGTGTGTTTCTGTTTTTGTCAGTGACTGACACATCCCTGATGTCAAACAGTTTTCTAATAGACAACTATATAGTTACGCAATAGTGTGTGCAGACGCTGATACACATGAATAGTGTAGGTAGGGTATGTACCAGCAAATAAGAACAAACATCATTACACAAAGTCAAACATCTGAAGACTGAGGCTCAGTGAAGTGTCCATGTTCTGTCCAGATAAGAGTGATCACACAAGTATTATGCAATAAAAAACCCAGACATGGATCAAACCCAGGTAGCTACAGAGGTAAAAGCCCTGGTCCTTGTCATGTCTGGCATGTCCTTTCATGGCTATGTAGAGAGGTGCACGCTAGATGTCCTGGGCGGTGGTGGGTGTTGGAGATAAACACAGGCATACTGTCATTTTATGTAACCATACTTCTCACCGAGACCCCAACACAGAGCAACCCCTTGCCTATCGCCACTGTGTTTCTATTGAGTTTCTGTGGCATCGTTCCAGTATAAGATTGCAGGCTTGAATGCAATCAGTCCAGACAGGGAGGTTGGCTGGCAGATTGATTTTCTCAGAAGAATGTAACAGCAGGTTTGGTCACAGTTAGAGGCGTCATGCCCATAGGGGGCGCAAGGGTACGTGCCTCCTCAGATTTTTCAGATATTCAATTCCTTACTAAACTTGATTTTTAAGCCCACATTTTTATCTTTTTTGTGTGTTTATTAAAGATCTGTCAGCAGTATTTCTTTTGGGGGGGGGCACACTGACTGGCCCGGCAACGAGTACCCACCCTCCCAACCTATTCTCCCTAGTAAGTGGTTCTTTACAAGGTGCACCACGGAGCAAAGATATGCTGGGCAGGATGCTAGATACTTTAGTGCGTGGAGACAGTATCTTCAGTGGAGGAGGAAAGAGGGTGTAGTGTGACGCACGTAGCGTTTGATTTGATTTTAGCTGCTGGTGATGGGCAGGACACACAGGAGGTATGTTTGTAAAGGAATTTGATCAAGCTATGTAGCCTATTGATTCCTTCTTGATTAATAAATACAGCGTAATACTCTGTAATACTAGCCATCTAGCAAAGTTATGAAGTGGGCTTGAGCTAGCCAGCTAGATAGGTTCCCAATCTCCCAACCTCATAACTAGCTACCAAGCCATTTCAGACTATCAATAAAGTTAGAGTAGCTTGTCTATCCTAGCTGGCATGCCTGCTGGCAAGGTTGCTAGACTTTAGAAAAGCAAGCAATTACTAAATATACTGAATAAGACTCACAGAGAAGCATATTTAGTTTCTTTAAAAAAATAACCATTAGTCAGGAGGATACAGAACGCTCTACATGTATGCTTAGATATGCATAAAAATACTTGTTTTAAATGTTAACTGGCACCTTATGATAATATCATGATATTTGCGTATTAAAGGTGCAATATGCAAAAATAACTGCCATTTCCTGGTTGCTAAAATTCTGATAGTTTGCCTAATTTAAGTTTATTTGACAAAACAAGCCATGTATAGTGTCGAGAATCATTGTGCCATAAATAACTGTGAAATCTATTTTCAATAACAAAAATATTGTATTTTCAGCCATTTGAAGCTGGTGTAGAAAACTGCAAAAGACGCAAAAACAAAACTTAAGAACATAGAAGCATAGAAATAGCACACATAGAACAGATATACAGTTTCTTAGACTTGCTTTCAATGAGAATGACAGATCTATAACTCATAGTTCTATGTGAATTTGGTCAGACAGCACAAAAAGCTGCATATGCAGCATGTGCATGTATTGCTGGTGTGATATGACCTCATGTACTTTGTTGTAATTTGAATGTAAAATCCTAGGCATGCTAGTGCAGTATATTGAGTCCTGTGATTTACAACAGTCAGAATGACACCATCAATAAAATTACTATTGAACAGCTAAAGAGGTATGCTTAGACATATTCTTTACATAGAATTAGGCATAATGATTTTGGCTCTAGATTGCAGGAAGAATCTCCTTCAGGTGTTTGAAAAATGCTAAGTTCAACACATACTTTGTGCCCCCTCAAACATAACGGGTGTATGATGCCCCTGGCCACAGTCTATTATTCTACCTCCCACAGTCTATCTGGACCAGGCAGACACACTGGTGACAGCAGTGTTAGTCATGCTGATTCCCATTCAAATGAGTCTGTGACAGTGCATATTACTGTGGAATATATTATGTTTGCTTCTCAGCTTTGCAAAATTAAAATTGATTACTGTCCTCATATTGTGAGAATTTTCTTATTGCTGCCGTTTTGTAATGGTATACAGTGCCCTACGTAATTATTGGAACAGTGACATTTGTTGTTTGGTGTCTGTAGTTCAGCACTTTGGATTTGAAATGATACAATGACTATGAAAAGTGCAGACAGTCAGCTTCAATTTCAGGGTATGTTCACCCATATCAGGTGAACCGTTTAGAAATTACAGCACTTTTTGTACATAGTCCCCCCATTTAAGGGAACCAAATGTATTGGGAAAAATACACTAATATGTGTTTAAGTAGTCAAAAGTGTATTTGGTTCCATATTCCTAGAACGCAATAATTACATCAAGCTTGTTAATCTACAAAC
Source organism: Oncorhynchus tshawytscha (assembly GCF_018296145.1). NCBI lineage: Eukaryota > Metazoa > Chordata > Actinopteri > Salmoniformes > Salmonidae > Oncorhynchus > Oncorhynchus tshawytscha. Next base: position 31,101,545 of record NC_056435.1, on the reverse strand, counting down.
TTGTTGGATGCATTTGCTGTTTGTTTTGGTTGTGTTTCAGATTATTTTTCGCCAAATAGAAATGAATGGTAAATAATGTATTGTGTAATTTTGGAGTCACTTTCATTGTAAATAAGAATATAATATGTTTCTAAACACTTCTACATTAATGTGGATGCTACCATGATTAGGGATAGTCCTGAATGAATCGTGAATAATGATGAGAAAATTACAGATGCACAAATATAATACCCATCCAAAAATGCTAACCTCCCCTGTTATTGTAATGGTGAGAGGTTAGCATGTCTTGGGGGTATGGGTATTTGTGCGTCTGCAACACAGGAGAAGTGAGGGAGAGGTCAACAGTCAGGTGAAACTGCCAGCGGAACAGCTCTTAATAATACAATTGACCTTTACCAGGCACAATGTGACCATATCCTCCTTCACTTCAATGAACCTTTACCAGAGGTGCTGTAAGTGTAATGTAGCTGAAAGGGTAAAAACACAGACTACACTATATACACAAAAGTATGTGGATACCCCTTCAAAGTTGTGGATTTGGCTATTTCAGCCACACCCGTTACTGACAGGTGTAAAAAATTGAGCACACAGCCATGCGATCTCCATAGACAAACATTGGCAGTAGAATGGCCTTACTGAAGAGCTCAGTGACTTTCGACGTGGCAACATTATAGGACGCCGCCTTTCCAACAAATCAGTTCGTCAAATTTCTGCCCTGCTAGAGCTGCCCTGGTCAACTGTAAGTGCTGTTATTGTGAAGTGGAAATGTCTAGGAGCAATAACGGCTCAGCCACAATGTGGTAGGCCACACAAGCTCACAGAACAGGACCGCCGAGTGCTGAAACGAGAAGCTCGTAACAATCGTCTGGCCTCGGTTGCAACACTCACTACAGAGTTCCAAACTGCCTCTGAACGCAACATCAGCACAAGAACTGTTCGTCAGGAGCTTCATGAAATGGGTTTCCATGGCTGAGCCACCGCACACAAGCCAAAGATCACCATGTGCAATGCCAAGTGTCGGCTGGAGTGGTATAAAGCTTGAAGCCATTGTATTCTGGAGCAGTGGAAATGCGTTCTCTGGAGTGATGAATCACGCTTCCGACAGACGAATCTGGGTTTGGCGGATGCCAGGAGAACGCTACCTGCCCCAATGCATAGTGCCAACTGTAAAATTTGGTGGAGGAGGAATAATGGTCTGGGGCTGTTTTTCATGGTTTGTGCTAGGCCCCTTCGTTCCAGTGAAGGGAAATCTTAATGCTACAGCATAAAATGACATTGTAGACGATTCTGTGCTTACAACCTTGTGGCAACAGTTTGGGGTAGGCTCTTTCCTGTTTCAGCATGAAAATGCCCCCGTGCACAAAGTGAGGTCCATACAGAAATTGTTTGTCAAGATCGGTGTGGAAGAACTTGACTGGCCTACACAGAGCCCTGACCTAAACTCAATCAAACACCTTTGGGATGAATTAGAACGCTGACTGCGAGCCAGGCCTAATTGCCCCAACATCAGTGCCCTACCTCACTAATGCTCGTGGCTGAATGGAAGCAAGTCCCCACAGCAATTTTCCAACATCTAGTGGAAAGGCTTTCTAAAAGACTAGAGGCTGTTATAGCAGCAAATGGGGGACCAACTCCATGTTAACGCCACTGATTTTGGAATGTTATGTTTGACGAGCAGCTGTCCACATACTTTTGGTCATGTAGTGTATTTCCTCCATCTTCACATCCTTCACTTTCAACCAGGTAGTCTACTTACAACCCCCATGCGATTACTTTAAATGGACAAAGGCTGTAGGGAAAAGTAAAAAGTTGAAACTATGTCTAGTTAAATTCAGCTTGAATCTTCCACTTTTTGAATGAGTCACCACTCAAGGAAGATTGAATGGAAGTGATTTAGAGGTAAGTGCAAATGCCTTGGTGGAATTTGATGAAATGGTCTGACGAACATTGCTTTCTTTTTGCACTCAGTTTTTTTGTTGTTGATGAAACTGAAAAGGGGACAAAGAACAAGTACCAGCAATCTTCCATAAAAACACCATACAAAAAGAACCTAACTTATGGTAAATTGCAGGAGAAAAAAAGTACAGTCGATTTCTGGTGTAGAGGCTATTTCTCCACTCAGAGCAAAAGCATGAGAATGACTTGAGGGAGAAAGCGTCAAATCTCACTGACAGTGCAATTACAAATAAGTGCAGGGAACGTGAACAGTGATGGGTGTGAGTAGATGTAAGTAATAAGAGGAAATAGACAAGGGAAAGAAAAGTATCAAAAGGTCAGAGGTGTCTCTGCTCTACTGCAGATGATGAAATGGAGTACGCTTCTGGGGTTGTTCTTGTCAAACATTAATATGTGGCTGATCATAGATATAAAAACGTTACATTTTACATCTGTAATAGAGTGTATAATTAGTGACTGATTTTTATGTGGTAACTGCTCGAAATCTCTATTGGAGCTGTAGCTTCACCTCAGGGTTCAAGCCAGAATAAACCTAATAGGCCCTAAGAAGCCTTCCAATGATAAATGCCACATCCATCGCTGTTAATCCTGACATTAAAGTCTCCCGCATGTTCTTTGTGAGAACGGCCCTGTTCCGAGAATAGTATGTTATGGTATGGCCTCAGTGGCTGGTTCTCTCTCCCATTCATACTGAAGCCACCCACCGACAGATCTAAGGGACTGATAAGATGCGATGGCTGCATTCACACGTTCTCAGATACGTCCCACCTGGCCTCCTGCCAGCCTGTCTGCAGTGACTCTACCCCTCAGACTCATTATGGGTTATTGGAACTTGGACCTAATCCTGGCATTTTCTTGGCAAAGCTGGTTTACTTGTGTCAGTGTATTCCCTCAGGATTTGGCAGTCTCATCTAGAGCTATAGGTTTATGTTGTATGAGGTGAAGCATTGACACTGCAACAAGCATTGGCCCAGTACAAATACAGACAAATGCATCAACAACAAAAAATCACACATTACTACATGTACTTTGACAGTTTGTTCAGAGAAGGAAATCATATGATAAATGCCACACAAAAAAACAGGTGTAGCACTTTATTTTTGCATAATAAGTTCATTCACAGGCATGTCCTGACAATACCTAAGATAGGTGGTTTTCTTTCCAGCCAAGAATGCCATTACTTTCAGTGAGCACAAGTGTGGTGAAAGCTAAATAGGCTGTGTAGGTATTTGTACATTTTATCTGAATGAACAAAGACACATACAGTGTGATATTAATGTTGGGACATCAACAGCAGTGTGCGCACATTCCTGGCACCTGCAAAGCACCAAAGTGTTCAGAGCACCAAGTAGATCAACACCATCATCCGGAAACCCTAGACCCACTGCAATTTTCGTAACAGCCAAACAAAACCACTACCATGGGTAGTGCATACGGCCCAGTACTTCACTGGGGCAAAGCTTCCTGCCATCCAGAACCTATATACTATGCAGTGACAAAGGAAGGGCCATAAAATTGTCAAAGACTCCAGTCACCCAAGTCACGCTGTTCTCTCTGCTACCGCACAGCAAGCAGTACCACACCGCCAAGTCTAGATCCAAAAGGCTCCTTAACAGCTTCTAACCCCAAGCCATAAGACTGCTGAACAATGAATCAAATGGCCACCCAGACTATTTACATTGACACCCCCCCTTTCTTTTTACACTGCTGCTACTCGCTGTTTAATATCTATGCATAGTCACTTTACCCCCAGCTACATGTACAAATTACCACGACTAACCTGTACCCCCGCACATTGACTCAATACCCGTACCCCCTGTATATAGCCTTGCTATTGTTATTTTATGTTACTTTTAATTTTTCTTTAACTGCATTGTTGGTTAAGGGTTTTTAAGTAAGCATTTCACGGTCAAGTCTACAGCTGTTGTATCTGGCCCATGTGACAAATACAATTTGATTTGACCAGTAGTCATGACACGTGCCACTCTCCCCTGGTCCTGTGATGAGACATGGAAGTAGTCCCTAATCAGACACTAAGGACTTGTGCCGCCTTAAAGGGACGAATAACTGCTCCACATGAGAGGTTCTCCAGACGCCACTCACAAAGCAGGTGGCCATGTGAATGTATGTGAGCAGAGCTTTTCAAGCTCAAGAGAAACACATCAACAGTTTATTTCTCAGCTTTACAATTCAGCCTGAGAATGGATTCCCACAATAATGTAGCAGGTAACCACAGAGGGTAGGAAGCAATGTAACAACATAGGGTGGTCAAAGACTTAGTAACGTAGTTGTGGTCACGATCTGGTTACCTATAACTACAAACAGTTATGTTTTTGTGTTTTTACATATTTAGAAATGCATTTCCGGAGATCTTCGGAACTACCCACAATGCAATATTTCTCAACATCATATGCAGTGGCGATTTTAGCATGTAAATCTTGGTGCTTGCCAGCAAAGCCACTACACAACACAATATTAAACAATATATGAATTGCACTATGACGGTGACCAAACTGTTAGGGCCTACATAAAGCTGTCCCCACACCTTACCACTGCTACACCTGGCTATCAGCGGAGACTTGTCTGGCAGCAAAAGTAAATACAGACTCATTTACTAACTTTAAAAAAAACATAGATGATATGGCTGACTTGCTTAAACAAATGTGGTTTCCACTAACAACTGAGATGTACAAACTTATGGCATAAGGGAATGAGGAGTGGATAAGAGGTGTCTTTTATACTAATAACAAGTTCAAACAGGTGCCATTAATACAGGTAACGAGTGTAGGACAGAGGAACCTCTTAAAGAAGAAGTTACAGGTCTGCGAGAGCCAGAAATCTTGCTTGTTTGTAGGTGACCAAATACTTATTTTCCACCATAATTTGCAAATAAATTCATAAAAAATCCTACAATGTGATTTTCTTGATTTCTTTTTCTCATTTTGTCTGTCATAGTTGAAGTCTGTCATTAGTAACACACTACGCCGTCATGGATTAACATCCTGCAGAGCACACAAGGTCCCCCTGCTCAAGCCAGCGCATGTCCAGGCCCGTCTGAAGTTTGCCAATGACCATCTGGATGATCCAGAGGAGGAATGGGAGAAGGTCATGTGGTCTGATGAGACAAAAATAGAGCTTTTTTTGTCTGTACTCCACTTGCCATGTTTGGAGGAAGAAGAAGGATGAGTACAACCCCAACAACACCATCCCAACCGTGAAGCATGGAGGTGGAAACATCATTCTTTGGGGATGCTTTTCTGCAAAGGGGACAGGATGACTGCACCGTATTGAGGGGAGGATGGATGGGGCCATGTATCACGAGATCTTGGCCAACAACCTCCTTTTCCTCAGTAAGAGCATTGAAGATGGGTCGTGGCTGGGTCTTCCAGCATGACAACAACCCGAAACACATAGCCAGGGCAACTGAGGAGTGGCTCCGTAAGAAGCATCTCAAGGTCCTGGAGTGGCCTAGCCAGTGTCCAGACCTGAACCCAATAGAAAATCTTTGGGGGGAGCTGAAAGTCCGTATTGCCCAGCGACAGCCACGAAACCTGGAGGATCTGGAGAAGGTCTGTATGGAGGAGTGGGCAAAAATCCCTACTGCAGTGTGTGCAAACCTGGTCAAGAACTACAGGAAACGTATGATCTCTGTAATTGCACACAAAGATTTATGTACCAAATGTTAAGTTCTGCTTTTCTGATGTATCAAATACTTATGTCATGCAATTCAAATGTCATACTTATGTCATGCAATGCAAATTAATTACTTAAAAATCATACAATGTGATTTTGTGGATTTTTGTTTTAGATTCCGTCTCTCACAGTTGAAGTGTACCTATGATAAAAAGAATTACAGACCTCTACATGCTTTATAAGTAGGAAATACTTGTTCTCCCCACTATCTATCCATCATCTAACTAACGTTTCACATTTATTATAATGTACTAGTAACGTTACTAGTAAGGCTACACTGCCTGCAGTGTTTTTGACCAGACAACTTAGCTAATGTGTCATAGCCTCTTCTCTGTTAGCTAGCAAGCTTATCCAGATTGTCCTTGTGACTGTGCACCAAAGACACATGTCAACGCATTGCTGGGATTGAGACATGGGGGCCAGCCAGCCACAACTTGCCCAGCTAGCTAACGTCCGTAAAAGTTATTTTTGCCAATGATCTTGTTTGTCAATGTCATTGCATTGCACACCAAACGTTGTACGCCCAAAATTGGCTGCCAAATTTGGTCAATATCATTGCATACCAAAAGTCCCTCAAAGGACCAGACAGTGAGGGAGTAGATCACGTAAAGTGTAGGTCTTTTTTAAATGCAGGCGGCTTTCCTTATGCCTCAGCTTCTCCGGCCTACTCTGGAACAGCTTGAGATAGTAATAATATGATCTAAATGTTTTACAATATGTGAGAACTTGAGTAACATCCTAATTTATTCTTCTTTCTCCCTCTTCCTCTAGAAACCTGAGTACCACCTCAGTCCAACATCAGAGACCTGACCGTGTGGTGCATGGACAACAACCTCTCCCTCAACATGATCAAGACAAAGGAGATGATTGTGGACTACAGGAAAAGGAGGGCCGAGCACGCCCACATTCTGTAGTGGAGCAGGTTGAGAGCATCAAGTTCCTTGGCGTCCACATCACCAACAAACTAACATGGTCCAAGCACACTAAGACAGCCGTGAAGAGGGCATGACGAAACCTATTCCCCCTCAGGAGCCTCAAAAGATTTTGCATGGCTCCTCAGATCCTCAAAAGGTTTTACATCTGCACCATCGAGAGCATCGGGACGGGTTGCATCACTGCCTGGTATGGCAACTGCTCGACCTCCAACCGCAAGACACTACAGAGAGTAGTGCATATGGCCCAGTACATCACCGGGGCCAAGCTTCCTGCCACCCAGGACCTCTATACCAGGCGGTGTCAGAGGAAGACCCTAAAAATTCTCAGACTCCAGCAGCCCTATTCATAGACTGTTCTATTACTGCACGACAATCGGTACAGGAGTGCCATGTCTAGGTCCAAGAGGCTTCTAAACAGCTTCTACCCCCAAGCCATAAGACTCCTGAAAAGCTAATTAAATGGCTACACAGACTATTTGCATTGCCCCTGCCCCCTCCCTCTTCTATGCTGCTGCTACTCTCTGTTATTATCTATGCATAGTCACTTTAATAACTCTACCTACATGTACATATTACCTCAATTACCTCGACACCGGTGCCCCTGCACATTGACTCTGTACCAGTAGCCCCTGTATATAGCTATTGTTATTTACTGCTCTTTAATTATTTGTTATTCTTATCTCTTACTTTTTTTTAGGTACTGCATTGTTGGTTAAGGGTATGTAAGTAAGCATTTCACTGTAAGGTCTAAATCTGTTGTATTCGGTGAATGTGACTAATAACATTTGATTTGATCAGCCTTCTTAAGTCACACTGCCATTAACACACCTGTATTCAGCCCTAGGTGATTCCTGTCTGTCTGCTAGGATAGAGCTATAACTGTAATTAGGGTTTTGTTACACAGTGTTGTTCCCTTGTACCCTTTGCCTTTGTTTATGTCCCATTTACTGAGCTGAGATCATTGGATAAATTTAAGCATCACCTTGAGCCGGTAACAAGCTGAACTCCACACCTACACACCCGCCTGCGGTCTATGTTCATCGGACATTGGGCTCCTTGACACCTCCTCACACCAAGCACTGCACGTCTTTGCTGCTGCCACCAAGCTTTCAGAGTGGTGTACAAATATTGTTATAACATATATTTGTATAACTGTTAATAAAAACATACAAATGTGTTTGAATTATTTGTATGGTAACTTGAAGCCCGTTTAGGGCATATTATCCTCATTTGGGAACTACAGTATTTCTTATCCCATTGACTGTACATGTTGGAATTGGCGGATGGTTGTACCGCCCAAGATTCCAGATGATGAACTGAACTGCCTGTAGGCAAAGTGTCTGAACTTTCTAAAAAAGAAAGGGGGGGGGGTGTAAGATTATTAGATTGTATTATTGCATTTGATTAGTGAGGATTCTATTTATAACTCGTGTTGACTAGGGACTCTGTCAGCATCCTGGGCGTAGTCTGCCGGTAAGTATTGTAGGCCGTGAGCAGCACATTGACATCCAGGCAGACCTCTGTCATCGTGGACATTGTCTCCGGTATTCCTGACACGACACAGACTCCATGGCTGTCTGCATGGGAATACACCTGGTACGACAAGTAATGTTTCCATGGTTCAGGCGTAGTAACGAAGGAATTGACGTTATAGGATATATTCTCAGTAGGGAACTAACTAGCCATAATTATCAATCAACATCCCCCCACACTACCGGCGCGCTCTACCGGTTAATACTTTGTAGTGCCATCTTTTGCTGCGATTACAGCTGTAAGTCGCTTGGGGTATGTCTCTATCAGTTTTGCACATCGAGAGACTGACATTTTTTCCCATTCCTCCTTGCAAAACAGCTCGAGCTCAGTGAGGTTGGATGGAGAGCATTTGTGAACAGCAGTTTTCAGTTCTTTCCACAGATTCTCGATTGGATTCAGGTCTGGACTTTGACTTGGCCATTCTAACACCTGGATATGTTTATTTTTGAACCATTCCATTGTAGATTTTGCTTTATGTTTTGGATCATTGTCTTGTTGGAAGACAAATCTCCATCCCAATCTCAGGTCTTTTGCAGACTCCATCAGGTTTTCTTCCAGAATGGTCCTGTATTTGGCTCCATCCATCTTCCCATCAATTTTAACCATCTTCCCTGTCCCTGCTGAAGAAAAGCAGGCCCAAACCATGATGCTGCCACCACCATGTTTGACTGTGGGGATGGTGTGTTCAGGGTGATGAGCTGTGTTGCTTTTACGCCAAATATAACGTTTTGCATTGTTGCCAAAAAGTTCAATTTTGGTTTCATCTGACCAGAGCACCTTCTTCCACATGTTTGGTGTGTCTCCCAGGTGGCTTGTGGCAAACTTTAAACAACACTTTTTATGGATATCTTTAAGAAATGGCTTTCTTCTTGGCTCTCTTCCATAAAGGCCAGATTTGTGCAATATACGACTGATTGTTGTCCTATGGACAGAGTCTCCCACCTCAGCTGTAGATCTCTGCAGTTCATCCAGAGTGATCATGGGCCTCTTGGCTGCATCTCTGATCAGTCTTCTCCTTGTATGAGCTGAAAGTTTAGAGGGACGGCCAGGTCTTGGTAGATTTGCAGTGGTTTGATACTCCTTCCATTTCAATATTATCGCTTGCACAGTGCTCCTTGGGATGTATAAAGCTTGGGAAATCTTTTTGTATCCAAATCCGGCTTTAAACTTCTTCACAACAGTATCTCGGACCTGCCTGGTATGTTCCTTGTTCTTCATGATGCTCTCTGCGCTTTTAACGGACCTCTGAGACTATCACAGTGCAGGTGCATTTATACGGAGACTTGATTACACACAGGTGGATTGTTTTTATCATCATTAGTCATTTAGCTCAACATTGGATCATTCAGAGATCCTCACTGAACTTCTGGAGAGAGTTTGCTGCACTGAAAGTAAAGGGGCTGAATAATTTTGCACGCCCAATTTTTCAGTTTTTGATTTGTTAAAAAAGTTTGAAATATCCAATAAATGTCGTTCCACTTCATGATTGTGTCCCACTTGTTGTTGATTCTTCACAAAAAAATACAGTTTTATATCTTTATGTTTGAAGCCTGAAATGTGGCAAAAGGTCGCAATGTTCAAGGGGGCCGAATACTTTCGCAAGGCACTGTAGACACACTTGCTTTACCCAAAGCCAGTGGCATGTCATTAGTAAAGATTTTAAAAAGTAAGGGGCCTAGACAGCTAACCTGGGGAATTCCTGATTCTACCTGGATTATGTTGGGGAGACTTCCATTAAAGAACAACCTCTGTGTTCTGTTAGACAGAATATAGCAAGGGTTGTAAAGTCATAACACATACGTATTTCCAGCAGCAGATTATGATTGATCACATCAAAAGCGGCACTGAAATCTAAAAAAACAGCCCCACAATATTTTATCTTGAGGTTCTGCTCACTTGAGTTAGAATACTTCATGATAAGGGCAAATCCAGAAGTGGTGCTCCTAGTAGCCGCATGACTTGATTTTAATGCAGGAAAACTGAAATACATTTTCTACCTCATTTCTGCACCAGAGCTGTATGGGCCCTCAAACAAGCAAATCTGTGCAACTAGCAGGAAAACTGAAAAACCTCATTTCTACAGAATTGAATCCTACAACACCGGCTCTGACACTTGTTGGATGTTGCAAGTCCTGCAAACTATCGCGGAGTACAAAGGGAAACCCAGCCCCGAGCTGCCCAGTGATGCGAGCCTACCAGATGAGCTAAATGCTTTCTATGCTTGTTTCGAGGTACCAGCTGTTCTAGACGACTGTGTGATCACATTCTCTGTAGCCGATGTGAGTTAGACCTTTTTAAACAGGTTAACATTCACAAGACAACAGGCCCAGACGAATTACCAGGACATGTACTCAGAGCACGCGCTGACCAACTGGCAAGTGTCTTCACTGACATTTTCAAACTCTCCCTGATCCAGTCTGTAATACCTACATGTTTCAAGTCCTTGTGCCCAAGAACGCAAGGGTAACCTGTCTAAATGACTATCGACCTGTAGCAATCACATCTGTAGCCATGAAATGCTTTGAAAGGCTGGTCATGGCTGACATCAACACAATCATCCCAGAAACTCTGGATCCACTTCAATTCGCATACCGCCCCAAAAGATCAAGAGGAACACCTATGTGGGAATGCTGTTTAATGATTACAGCTCAGCATTCAACACCATAGTGCCCTCCAAGCTCATCACTAATCTAAGGACCCTGGGACTGAACACCTCACTTTGCAACTGGATCCTGGACTTCCTGACGGGCCAGCCCCAGGTGGTGAGGGTAGGCAACAAACAACACATCCGCCATGCTGACCCTCAACACAGGGGCCCCTCAGGGGTGCGTGCTTAGTCCCCTCCTGTACTCCCTTTCCCTCCCTCAGCCTCTCCCTCGATGTCAGCAAGACAAAGGAGCTGATCATTGACCACAGGAAACAGAGGGTCAAGCACACCCCCATTCAAATCGGCAGGGCTGTAGTGGAATGGGTCGAGAGCTTCAAGTTCCTTTGTGTCCAAATCACTAAGGATATATTATGTTCTACACACACTAACACAGTCATGAACAGGGCACTAAAATGCCTCTTCCCCCTCAGGTGGCTGAAAATGTTGGCATAAGCCCTCAGATCCACAAAAAGTTCGACAACTGCACCATTGAGAGCATCTTGACTGGCTGCATCACCTCTTGGTACATTCTTAGAAAAAAAGGTGCTATCTAGAACCAAAAAGTGTTCTTCGGCTGTCCCAAAGTAGAACCCTTTTAGTTCCAGGTAGAACCCTTTTGGGTTCTACATGGAACCCAAAAGTGTTCTACCTGGAACCAAAAAGGGCTTATCTGGAACCAAAAAGCGTTCTCCTATGGGGACAGCCGCAGAACACGTTCTTCTAAGAGTGTATGGTAACTGCTTGGCATCTGACCACAAGGCACTACAGAGTGTAGTATGTACAGCCCAGTACATCACTGGGGCCGAGCTCCCTGCCATCCAGGACCTCCATACCAGGCAGAGTCAGAGGAAGGCCCTAAAAATTGACTCCAGCCATCCAAGTCATAGACTATTCTATCCGCCGCATGGCAAGCAGTACCGATGCACCAAGTCTGGAACCAACAGGACCCTGAATAGCTTCTACCCCCATGACATAAGACTGCTAAATAGTTAGTTAACCAAGTAGCTACCCGGGCTATCTGCATTGACCCTTTTTACACAAACTTTTTTTACTTATCACATACGCTGCTGCTACTGTTTATGTGTATTGTCTGTCACTTATTCCTACCACATGTCTACCACAATTACCTTGTACCCCTGCACATTGACTAAGTACTGATTACCCCATGTATATAGCCAAGTTATCATGAATCATTGTGTATTTATTATTACTTTTATTATGTGTTTTACTTGTCTATTATTTCTCTATTTTCTTTCTCTGCATTGTTGGGAAGGGCCCGTAAGTAAGCATTTCACTGTTAGTCTACACCTGCTGTTTACAAAGCATGTGACAAATACTATTTGATTTGATTTGAACAATGGTGGACATCTTGAAGCAAGTGGGGACATCAGACTGGGATACGGAGAGATTGAATATGTCCGTAAACAGTCCAGCCAGCTGGTCTGCACATGCTCTGAGGACACAGCTTGGGAAGCAATCAATGTGTTCCACTATGGATCCCCTCTTTTCATCCCCATCATCAGGGGCAATTTACTTTCACAATAATGCCTGACTTCTACCTCTGAAGCACTGGAGATTCAGCCGAAGATGGTCGATAAATGAAGATGTCCCACTCGGGCCGTTTAACATTGAAAAATATTGTCACAGTTGTGATCTGCTTAAGGGGTGGCTCTCCTATAGGCACCAATGCATTAGCAGCTGGGTCTGGTTTGCTTAGTTCATTGACTGTTAATGAACCAGAAAAAAGGGGGCTCCTCTTCCGTCTCTGATTCAGCCATAGTTGGATCATTGATGGCTGTAGTTTACTTTAGAGATTACTAGTTTCCTAGATATGTTTATGCAGCTTCTTTGTTTCCACTGCGCTCTAAAGACATGCCTCTTTCTTTACCACTGTAACATACTAAGGCGATGCAATAATGAAAACTCTATCCAAGTAGTTTGTGTCCAAAATTACTTTTATCTATTTGATATCAAAGATATGCATGTGCTAACACTAAAGAGGTCCTGAATGTCCAGAGAATTTAATACAATCTTCTACTACAGTAAGTAGTAGTACTTCTACTACTACTTGCCATTTTTATTCTTTGTTGTAATAAGTTTTTGTTTGATACATTCCCTAAATGTATTTTTTTTATTTAACTAGGCAAGTCAGTTAAGAACAAATTCTTATTTACAATGACGGCCTACCCTGGCCAAACCCAGATGATGCTGAGCCAATTGTGCGCCTCCCTATGGGACTGGCCGGTTGTGATACAGTCTGGAATCTAACCAGTTTCTGTAGTGATGCCTCTAGCACTGAAATGCAGTGCCTTAGACCGCTGCGCTGAAACTGCCACGTCCATTTCCTTCCAACAACACAGTTTTTTCCCTCGGACATCATTGCACGTGCAATAGTACAGCAGATTTTTTTGCCAAGATTCTGGATTCTCCTCTCCTCCTTTCACAAACAAAACAAAAATAGCTGAGAGCAGCAATGATTGGGGTTCACAGGATGACACAGTGACAACCCAGGTAGCACATTTATTTCCTTGGAAATTGTGGGAATGTAAGTTTTTGGTCTCCCATTGGTTCAGGGAACAAAGCCATCTGTTTTTTTAAACATTCTTAGAACGGAAGTGAACATTTTGCTTGTTCTAGGAACGTACAGTTAGGTTGCAGGGAGGTTCTGAGAATGTTTTACTATGGTCGCCTGAAAGTTTTCCTAGGAGAATTTATTAACGTTCGGAGAAGGGAAATGATCCGTTTTTGAATAACTTCCATAAAACTTTCTCTGAATGTTTCAATAAGACTTTTAATAACAATGCTAGCTTAGTTTTGGTTCGCTGTTTGGAACTCCAAGCACAGATAGGACATAGGATAAGCAGGATAAACATTAATCATGCAAACACATTTATTCTTTATTGTGGCCTAGGATCTTCTGTTCTCTATCCATGTAAATTAGTCCACTGCGCCTGGATGGAGCTAAGAGACCATATTTTTTTCTTTAATCATACAAAGCTGTTCATTATGGAGTATGTTCAAAGAACACTGAGAATGTTATTGAAAACATATATACTCTATGCTCAGCATCAACAAAACTTGCTCTATCCTCTATCTTGTTAAGTGTATTCCGGGTGTTAGCTAATGCCTCTTAATTGGCCACACCTGGTCTTAATGAGTGCTTGAGTCATGACCGTAGTCAAATTCCACGTGGCTGTTGAGTCACGGTAATGTACTTAGTTTTTAAATTATTATTATTATTATTATTTTATTTTTTACATGCGTTCTACAGGAGGTTGGTTGCACCTCAATTGGGGAGGATGGCTCGTGGTAATGGCTGGAATGAGTGAGTGAAATGGTATCAAACACATGGGTTCCAGAAGCCATTCGCTCCTTTCCAGCTATTATTATGAGCCATCCTCCCCTCAGCAGCCTCAGCTGATACGTTAAGGGGTACCCAATTTGCTAACAACCGCCAGGTCGCTAATGGCCTTGTACTCTGCTCTATTATCCCTCTAACCACTCTGACCTCTCCTCACCGCTCTCCTTCATTCCTTTCTCGAGCACGTAGAGAGAGGGGCAACAGTCAACAGTTCAATTAAATATGTTTTGTTGTAAAAACATGCTACGATCAATGTTCCTGAACAGATATCACTTGGTTTCTTAAATTGAGCACTGGGTAGCTGCAGGAACAGGGTTGGCGAGCCCAAGGCATACAGAGTTTTGGCAGAATACCACCTGTCACGCAGCAAGAGGCTGCATGCTCCTCAAACAGGTTGATGCGTGGAATGAAATATGTGTTCTTAAAAGCCCAGACATTTCTATATACAATCCCGATTGATAGTTGATGGTTGCCAATAAAAAGAGAAGGATCCCAGCTGCTACTGTATTTATGTCTCAGCTGCTAATATTAAGCACATGCTCCACTATAACATTGAAAAACTCCAGAGCGCCCACTCCTTCTGGACAGGAGAAACACAATGAGTCCACTTCATGTTACTTTCACAGACAACAGTCGCCAACTTCTTCTCCACCCAACCTGACACCACATATGGATCAGCCAGAATACAAGGACTCATTCTCTACACATCACTCACTCCCACTGTGCCAAAATCATCCTTGTCATCATCGGGACGAGGCTTGAAATCAGCGGTCTTCACCGCAGGTACTTCACTTGTCAGGTTCCATCTCTGAACTACTGGAGCACGTATCCCTATTTTTGCACTTGACGCCAAACTTCCTCACCACACCGCTTCCCTCTACACTTAGCTCCTTCTCGTCGGTCATCACTCCACCTGGCGGAGCATTGAATTAATCCTCACTCTCGTCACGTTCAATTTCCTTCTCTAGCTCTTCCAAAAGTGCTGTGTAATCATCCATTCCATATTCACTCAAAACATATTCCAATTTTCTATTTTTTTTCTTGTCCATCATCTTGTCCTTCAACAGATACGCCACTCTATATTTATTCATAATATGTTCCACTTTGCTCATTTTTTTCTTGTCTGCCATCTTCCAAGTGCGGTCGTACCCTTTAGACGAAAAAACAACCTTCTGTAACCTGTTTCCTCCCCTGCATCTACACTGATTGAAATGAATTCAATATTTTTGTAATACAGTAAATAGTCTAAAGTTAAGGCTCTTACAAACAAATGTAAGAGTATTTATTCAACCTTACAATGAGTAATAGATCCCATGGTCACATCTTGAGGTTAGCCTACTGTAACTATAAATGTCTTCTTATGTAATCATAGAAAGCATGCATGTTAAAAGTGGCATGCAAAGGTCACAGTTCTGTGGAGATCTTCACAATTGCTTTAATAATCTGTGCAGAACCTTGAACAGCATTGATAATTTGCACTTTTAATGTAATCTCAACTGAAATCCAGGTCATTTGGTTGTGCTATTAGATGAAGCACAGTAATAACACGTTGAGTAGTTAAATAAATACAAAATAACACAAAAATAACACAAAACTCAGACATTGTTTTTCCATTGGAATTTGGTTGTGCTTTTAGATGGTTGAAAGCCTAGTAATAACACATTGTTGAATTCCCAAACTTCTAGCTGGCTTTTTGAGTGGATGAATTGTGGTTGAAATCTCATTGATCAATGTCTCAAACAAATATTACCCAAATGTCCATGTTGAGATGATGTGGTGTGCCCAGTGGGCTGCCACTCCACTTTATAATCAACAGTTGTCTAGAGCATGCGCCAAGATGAGCTTAGGCAAGTGTGCAATTTATCGCAACAGTTTTTGTGACAAAACCATTGTTAGAGTTGAAAATGTGAAATAAACACATCAAACTTTTGATTTTTATTCAGTACATGAAAGCGTATGCAAAAAAACGCCCTTGTGCACTACACACAGCTTTTTATCTGCAACAAGTTAGTTTGATAGAAACACACCACTAGTGGGAAGATGTGCATATTTTCTTTATGCATATTTTATAATATTAGCCTACATAGCTACTGTCAGATCTGAAGTATCAACAATGAATCAAAGTGATACTTCCCAGAATTTATATCAGATATGACTGAGGTAAAAACAGAGTAGCCTAAATTGCCTCAAAATACAGCATACTGTACAATTTAATAGACCAACCTTATATAAGCCCTGAGAGACACATAACAAAGCAAATCATCTACAATACTTGTTTTTCTCAATAGGCTCCAGAGTTTCCATAGCTTAGCATACTATTAAGTAATCAATGACCTTCCTGTCAATCTTTACCTCCGCTCACCTCCCTTCCCACTGGGCACAGACATCAGTTGAACATCTAGTTTTGTTCAATGTCTAGCTTTGATTTACATTTGGTTGAGTTGTCAACTAATATGAATTCAATGTGAAATCAACAAAAAAACGTCACCATTTCACCAAGTCATTGGATTTGGGTTTTAAAAAAAAGACAGAATTCCCTTATGTTGATGACTTTTTGCTAATCCAATCAGTTTTCCATGTTGATTCAATGTCATCACATTGTTTTTTTGGATTGAAATGACATGGATGAAAACAACGTTGATTCAACCAGTTTTTGCCCAGTGGGCTCCCTCGGCTCCCCTCCCCGCGGCTCCCCTCTAGCTCACTTTAACATTGAAGACACTGATGGCTTCAATGATCAGAGAGGCCCTAGCTATCTACACTGAACAAAAATACAAAAGCAACATGTAAAGTGTTGGTCCTATGTTTCATGAGCTGAAATACGCACAAAAAGCTTATTTCTCTCAAATTTGGTGCACAAATTTGTTTATATTCCTGTTAGTGAGCATGTATATTTTCCCAAGATAATCCATCCACCTGACAGGTGTGGCATATCAAGAAGCTGATTAAACAGCATGATCATTTCACAGGTGCACCTTGCGCTGGGGACAATAAAAGGCAACTCTAAATTGTGCAGTTTTGTCACACAATACAATGCCACAGATGTCATAAGTTTTGAGGGAACGTACAATTGGCTTACTGACTGCAGGAAAGTCCAACAGAGCTGTTGCCAAAGGATTGAATGTTAATTTCTCTACCGTAAGCCACCTCCAACGTTGTTTTAGAGAATTTGGCAGTACGTACAACCGGCCTCACAACCGCAGATCACATGTAACCACGCCAGCCCAGGACCTCCACATCCAGCTTCTTCACCTGTGGGATCATCTGAGACCAGCCACCCGGATAGCTGATGAAACTGTGGGTTTGTACAACCTAATAATTCTTGCACAAACTGTAAAAAAAAACTCAGTCTCAGGCAGCTCATCTGCGTGCTCGTAGTTCTCACAAGGGTCTTGACCTGACTGCAGTTCGGCATCGTAACCGACTCCAGTGGGCAAAATACGAATTTCGCATTGAAAAGATGCACAAAAGTCACTTTGTGGTCTGATTGTGTTCAGATGTGTCTGCCCACTTCAGGTGGTCAGGGATTCATTTTGTGTGGATTTCTCCACAGTCTGGATGCAATCAGGCTACCGAAAACGCATACAGTGGACGACATCATCAGCACTCCTCCCACAAGTCTCCAGAGAACGTGTGTTTTCAGACCGAGCAGGAAATACGTTGGAGGAAATAAGTTCCTTGCATGTGGGGAACGTGTTTGCTGGCCTCATAAATGCTAGCCACCTGGCTAATATTTAGAAGAAAATATGACTAAAGTTATGCTAACTCGTTTGCAATCCATTTACGTTGCTTCCTCTGCTAGCTTGCTGGTTACCTACAGCAGCCATCAGCTGTTGTTGTGTTATCATATTTTCCCTACTGGCACAATGTGGACATGGAGGGCACATTTAAATGTAAATATAGACGTATGACAGGTTTGGATCATTCCATGATCAGAATACAAAAGCTGCATGAACTGTCATGTCTAGATACGGCCAGAGATAATGTGACGAGATCCTGAGGTCCATTGTTGTGCCATTCATCCGCTGCCATCACCTCATGTTTTAGCATGATAATGCACGGCCCCATGTTGCAAGGGTCTGTACACAATTCCTGGGAGCTGAAAATGTCCCAGTTCTTCCATAGCCTGCATACTCAACAGACATGTCACCCATTGAGCCTGTTTGGGAAGCGCTGGATCGACATGTACGACAGCGTGTTCCAGTTCCCGCCAATATCCAGCAACCTCACGCTGATTGAATGTGAGGCTGCGCTGCACACAGTCATTGAAGAGGAGTGGGACAACATTCCACAGGCCACAATCATCAGCCTTATCAACTCTATGTGAAGTAGATGTGTTGCGCTGCATTAGGCAGATAGTGGTCACACCAGATACTGACTGGTTTCTGATCCAGGCCCTTACCTTTTTTTCAAGGTATCTGTAAACCACCAGATTCCCGGTTGTGGTGTATTGAGAAATGTGTTAATGAGTTTAGATTTAAAATGGTGCAAATAGCCAATGGGAATTGTTTGCAGGGGTTGAGTTATTTGAATTAACAAATGACAATGGAGTTTCCGTTCTGGCATTGAAGTGATTGGATTACGAGACGCAAGGGCGGTTAGAGTTCAATGATGTATGGGAGAGTTGGGCTGAAGACACTGTAGAGAGTGGTCAACTGTAATGTGATAAGGAGAACGCAAAATAAATCTGTTCCATTTATTATAAACCCGCTTCGGAGGCTTCAGTAAGAGAACCCAGCATCTTAGGATGAAACACCAGTCAGGCGAAATCCATAATGAATTTATTTCAATTGACAGATTTCTTTATAAGAACTGTGCCTTCGTAAACTCTTTGAAATTGTTGCATGTTGTGTTCAGATTTTTGTCCAGTGTACCTGCTCTCTGAAAGAAGTACTCTTTTTTTAAAACACAGACTCCAGAGTCATTTGACAACTCTCTCCCAAACAATCTCATGTCTGCACCTGAGTTTTGGGGGCTTGTCTCCAATTGTTTGCCACGTATTAAGAATGATTGGAAGGCAGAGGAGGCATGAGGATGTCTCTGCTCTTCTTAGTGTCACAAAGTTGTCAACTGTTCAATGTGTGGTACTTAAGAGATATGCATTCACAATGCACTCTGTTACATCTCTGCTTTGTGAGTTTAGCTGAAGCTCTGCTACCTTGACATTTCCTTCAAGCTTTGTGTGCCATGGATGCCGAGAGCCCAAACTTTTTGGATGTGAACAAGGTCAAGCCATTGTTGGATCTAACCAAATCTGAACCAGTGGAAGTGGAGTTTATTGCGGGTCGCATATTCTTGCAAAGTGAAATTGAAACCACAACCAGCAACAACAAATGGAACCCTTCTCAGTGTTCTTCAAGGATATGACAGGCCTTTGTCAGCAATGCCGACTATGCTGTTGGCACTGAACCATTGATTTGGGGCATCTACAGCAATGTTCGAATATTCATTCTCCACCCTGAATAACATATTCAGTGAACACAGCATGTTACATCAAGGAAAGCCCAGCTGGTATTTAAGAGGGACCTGGCAAGTAAATTTCGCCAGGAATGATAATGTAATCAAATGTATCATGAGGTTCAACACATCATCAAGGAGGCTGCAGCTCTTCTAAACGGTAAGCTACAACCTTTATGGCCATGCCAGAATGATTAATGAATTGGTTTTCCACTCATGTAAGCCTGGCAGATTTGTAAAAATGTAATATGTAGTTACTTTAGGCCTTTCCTTTTTACTTCAATGCATTTTAGATTTATCTATGATTCTTAATGTCATTGCTTGCTTTTGCAGGTCTAATTGCTATTGATAGATATACAGCTTTGAGTTATTTTATGTGTTTAGGGACAATTACCGATGTAGCCTATTGGTTGTGCTCAGAGGCGAGCCCTGGCACAATGCTCCTGTTGTCCTGGCTGTCCACTTCGGTGGTGCTGAAATTGGCAGTGCATCCTTTCGTTGCGCTGACTGGCGGTAGCCTTCTATCCATGTCCCTGAATCGATGGTTACGGTGTGTGCTGTTTTAGTGAGTGCATCTTGGGCTGCCAATCTTCGTGGGGCTTCTCTTCAACATCGTGTACTTTCGTGTACTTTTGTTGTGTGCTATATGGCTGCATTTCAGATAGGAATAACGCAAGGAGGCCGAGATGCTAAAATAGTATAATTGAATCCATGCTTGAAAGAATACAAGTACTGTACAAACAAATGAATAAGACACCTACATAAGACACCTGCTGTGCATAACAGATGCAAGCAGATAGTTGATTAGAGACTGGCGAATAGGGAGTCAATGCATATTAACAAGGAATAATATAGACTATCAAATAATTGGAAAGAGACAACTGTCTGGGCTACATAACAATATCAGAAGCAAATATATGTAATACTCTAGTCGGCTAAAAAGCTCAGAGAGCGGCAGGGTACCGAGGTTAAGTTGGTTTTACATTCGGACATTCAACAGACATTCGCCAAAAGATATTTACAAATGTAAAAATCAATACCTAATTCACCGTTTGTCACAGAATCATCAAACTATATATGATTTATTCTATAAATGTCTAGCATACTTTTACAACCTTTGTTTTGAGTAAGCATTCCAGTTCTGATTTGATGGAAATACATAACATCTATCAAATGCCATTTAAAGCGGTATAAATCAATAGAATCATCAAGCTAGATTGGATTTATATGGCTTTTTCTTCGCAATTCCGCCTAGAAGGCCAACATCCTGGAGTCGCCTCCTGTTGACATTGAGACTGGTGTTTTGCGGGTATTATTTAATGAAGCTGCCAGTTGAGGACTTGAGAGGTGCCCGTTTCTTAAACTAGACACTCAAATGTACTTGTCCTCTTGCTCAGTTGTGCACCAGGGCCTCCCACTCTTCTTTCTATTCTGGTTAGGGACAGTTTGCGCTGTTCTGTGAAGGGAGTAGTACACAGCGTTGTACGAGATCTTCAGTTTCTTGGCAATTTAACACATGGAATTGCCTTCATTTCTTATAACAAGAATAGACGGACGAGTTTCAGAAGAAAGCTCTTTGTTTCTGGTCATGTTGAGCCTGTAATCGAACCCACAAATGCTGATGCTCCAGATACTCAACTTGTCTAAAGAAGGCCAGATGTATTGCTTCTTTAAATCAGCACAACAGTTTTCTGCTGTGCTAACATAATTACAAAAGGGTTCTCTAATGATCAATTAGACTTTTAAAAATGATAAACTTGGATTACCTAACACAATGTGCCACTTGAACATAGGAGTGATGGTTGCTGATAATGTGTCTCGGTATGCCTATGTAAGGTGTGGTTAGAGCGTTGGACTAGTAACCGGAAGGTTGCAAGTTCAAACCCCCGAGCTGACAAGGTACAAATCTATCGTTCTGCCCCTGAACAGGCAGTTAAACCCACTGTTCCTAGGCCGTCAATGTAAATAAGAATTTGTTCTTAACTGACTTGCCTAGTTAAATAAAGGTTTAAAAAAAAATGTTTTAAAAAATGTAGATATTCCATTTAACAAAATCTGCCTTTTCCATCTACAATAGTCATTTACAACATTAACAATGTCTACACTGTATTTCTGATCAATTTTATGTTATTTTAATGGACAAAACATTTGCTTTTCTTTCAAAAACAAGGACATGTCTAAGTGACCCAAAACTTTTGAACGGTATTGTATGTTATGGTTCACTCTTAGTTTTCCTTATCTCCACTGTGGAATGTCCATGTTAATCCTCTTGGTTGTCTTGGTCCTCTTGATCCATCCACCTGTCTTCTTTGTTAGTCAGGCCTGACCCCTTCATCCCGTAGTTTAAAAAAACCCTGTAATCTAATTTAATATGACTGAAGATGCAGAATTGTATGCCAGACCCCTTCTAATAGGGTATAACAGACTCGTTAAAACTTTGACCACATGCCCTCTAGACAGACTACGTGCCCTCTATCAAATCAAAACTGGAATTATTACTCAAAACAAAAGTTGTACAAGTATGCTAGACATTTATAAAATAAATCATACCTAGTTTGATGTTTCCGTGACAAACGGTGAATTGGTTATTGATTCATACAGCTTTAAATTGCATTTGAAAGATTTGATGTATTTCCATCAAATCAAAACTGGAATGTTTATTCAAAACAAAAGATGTAAAAGTATGCTAGACATTTATAGAATAAACCATATCTAGGTTTATGTTTCAGTGACAATCGATGAATTAGTTATTGATTTTTACAATTGAATTTTAAATGGCTTTTGGTGAATGTCTGTTGAATGTCTGATGAATGTTTGTTGAATGTCAGTTGAATGTATGAATATAAAGCCAACTTCACCTGGGGGGCTGCTGGTGAGTGTAGACAACACTACAAGAAACATACAAGATCCAGGTCCTCATTAACAAGGATTATATAGGATTAAAAAAATGGACAATTAAATGTCACAAATAATTGGAAAGAGACAACCGTCTGGCTATATAACAATATCAGAAGCAATAGATATGAACTACTCGAGTAGGCTAAAAAAAAAGATCAGAGAGCAGCGGGGGAACATTTTAACATCTAAAAAGTCCATCAAATTCAGTTCTTTCGTGATAAATAAATAATACACCATCAATAGATTAATTAACTGTGGATCTAACGATGTATGGTCTTGTCCATGCGGCTTGCAACACTGGTATTACGCGCAGACAACTACGGTTACGCATCAACGAGCATCGCATTGCCATCCGAAGAAATTACCGAAAATCACCAGTGGCCAGACATTTTCATGAGGCTAATCATGCTGTGACTGATCATACATTCTGTGCCATTGACTGTTTTCTTAAGCCACAGATGCCGCAATTTGGATGAGCGCCTTCTCCAGCGCGATGCCCGATGGATCTTGGACTTAAAAACTCTACATCCCCAAGGGCTTAATATGCATTGATTCCCTATTCGCCAGTCTAATCACGTATCTGCTTGCACATGTTGTAATGCCCAACACGTATGCTCCTTGCCTTTTATATATATATATATATATATATTTATACACCTTGCACTTTCACATTTTGTGAAGTGTCATTTTAGTGTGCAGTGTTTTAAACTTTAACGGTAGGGAATGGCACTTTGTATAGTAAGTATAGTACAGTACCTGCGCTGGGAAAGCTGTTGTCCTGTCAACGTAGATTTGATATATGGACGGATTTGGAGGTATTGTGCTGCAATTTGGTAATTTGCAATCTGTGTGTGGGGCTTGTTTTGAGGTTTGTTGTAGTGGTAATTTTGTGGCCTGTATATGTATTTGTTATTGCAGTAGTAGTGGTAATTTTGTAGCCTGTATATGTATTTTTTATTGCAGTAGTAGTGGTAATTTTGTAGCCTAGGATCAGGAATGTGCAACAAATTAACGTTTACACCCCTGAATCAATCTTATTGAGTGATACATGCTTCCCTAACGCCGTCTCTTTGGAGTCCCCCCCCAAAGTCTTCCCCATGGTGATTTTGTAAACACAAGGCAGTAGCAGGTCATTTGATCATTCAGTTGCCGGAGAAGACACGATTGTTATATACAAACCCGAATATTAGGAACACTTCTCTTCAAGGATCAGAGAGCGAGACAGTCCGCATAAAATTGCATTGGCATTAATTCTCCTGTGAATTTTCCGTTACATCTTGGTCATATTCATGTTTACTCTTATGCAATGCGTTGCATAATTAAAACATGATAAACATGATGCATTTCTTATTATGAACAATCATGTTTGTAAGATGGCTGTTGTTTAAAAAGTAATTTCACAAATATTGGTTCGATGGATGATCCACCAGGAGCAGTGCATTTTTATCTCGTTAATGATCCCGGTTGAATAGCCATCTGGATAGTGGGAACATGCTCTGATAGCGTCAAAACTGACAGAGAAGGAAACATTAAAACCCCAGCAGATGACTTTTCAACATTGATGAACCAATCTGATTCACACTGTAGCCTACGTCATACAACAAGACATGATCGATATTCCCTGCCATTTTGGAAACAGACATCGTCTGCTTTGTCAGTGTCAGCCCAAGCATGGAATCGATCATGATGTTACGTGGCTTCGTGTATTGTGTTTCACAAAATACATCACTTCGAGCTGTCCTATCTTGCATGGGGATCTGACATGTATAGCTGATCTCGATGCATCATACAAACCATCACCTCAACAGTGCATGGAACCAGCCCAGCCTATGGAACAGTCAGCTAATGTATTGGGTTTAGTTGTGTCCACTTCATTTATTTAGCTTTGTACTTAAAGATTAAACATGTACATCCTCACCGGACATTGAAACATGTGCATTGCCCAAAGCGATGTTATTTATCTACCACAAACCTCTGTTCGCATATACTTGGTAAAGCAAGTTTGCCATGAAAACAGATAAGATATTTTGGAGATGTCGAGATCAGTTATTTAGTAAGAGATATTTAAGACAATATATTTTATATACAATGGTGTGAGATTTAATCTTACAAAATATTATGAAAATGTTGAACCATGTTTAGTCATTTTCGCCGTCATTTGATGTTCACAATACTCTTAACAAAACCATACAAAAAGGAGACCGAATGCTTTCACCAGAATAGTTCTCCCCATGCTCTCACTTATCAACTGGTTTTGTTTTCATGCGGTACTCGTGGATCGATGTCGGTGGTCGTTATCACAGTATGAAAATCCACCTCTTTGGAATCGCAGTGAGCTACATTAGTGGATCCTACATGCAAAGTAAAGCTCAAACACTGCGTTAAATGCACTTAGAGCTAGCCCATTTTGCTTTTCTATGTTGACTGTTAGATTTGTTTGGGGTTAATTGAACCCTCTACAATAACCTTTGTGCGAATGCAAACACAGGTGTTTACCAAATTACGAATGCATTTGAGCCATTGAGGTTGATTGTTTAATTTGTATTTCTAATCAAATCTATTCTGTGACAGGCTATGGTAGTTTTAATGAAATACATTTCAACCATAATGTGCGTCATCATCACCTTTTTACACACTTACTTTGAAGCAATTATTGTCAGATGTTAGTGTTTTTTTTGTTTGTGTGAGAGATAGAGAAACAAGTAAATACATGTGTGCAGTAGGCCTATGTGTGGTTTGATTCCTAATGAGTTTTTGAGTCCACTCGCCAGGATGTCTTCCTGAATGAACAGACTTACAGAGTCGTCTGATTGTCAGAAATCTGGCCGATGAATGGTGGGAGCCCTTTATCATAAAAGGTCCAAACTGAGACAGCTGCCACACTGGGGAAGATAACAGGTCTTAGCAGTATTGTGTGAGTGTTGATCCCACTATCCTAAGGCTTTTAGTCCACCAGACTTCCAACGGGATTTTGTGGGAGTGGAAAAGAGTTTCTTGAAATTTCTCAAGTGTCATTGATTCAGGATGGAGAGCCATGATAAGATCCTCATTTTTTATTATTTTTTATTATGGCCTGTGCAGGATACTTTCCAAAATGTCTCATATAAATGGACCATGGTGTACTAAAATAGGAGCCAACTCTTATTTCTTACTTATTTTGTCACAACTAACTTAAGTACAAAGTAACTAAGAGCCAAGGTGTCCTTCCTTGTAAATATATGTTTTATTTTGTCTTGAGGACATCATTAGGCTATTTTATTGGAATTCATCTTACCTCCTATGTCTACCCATCACCTCCCTTGGCCGTAGGACACAGTGCCCTCTGACACTCCTTGAAGTAGCCTACCTCTGCTGTGAATATACCCAACCCACTCTCCTGGATCAAATGAGGAAAACAGATATAGTCTACATTTACTGGCATCCTAGATGTATTGTAGCCTACATCATAAAGTATCTTACTTTCTGCACACAGTTCATATTTTATAATTGATATATTAATAAATTGCATATCTGAAATCAATATATTTTCCACCCAGCATTTTAATGCTGACATAATTTCATAAATCAGATGTGCAAAACACTGAGGCTAACAACAGTTACAATAACTAAATTGCAATAAATATGAATTCAAACACTGACAGTATGTTGGGCATAGGCCCCTTTTTTACATAAGTTAATTTCACTGCGTATATGTCACCTTAACCAGCTCGATGCTTGAATGTTCAAATTCATGCCATGAGAACATTCCTGAATCACAATGACTATCTGTGTTCAAAACATATGCAATGAGGTTTCTTTATAACACTGTCAGTGTCAGTATTTACATCTGTGTACACAGCTCCCTGTCTATATTCATTTTCAGTGCTTGAAAAACATATAAACATAGATGTGCTGTAACAATTTGCAGATGTAGCTAGATCTTAAGAGTTATAGCAGCAGGAAGATGTTTGAGGGTGGGGGTGCTGCGATTTTTATTTTGCCTGCGCTATAGACTGCTAAACTCAGCAATAAAAGAAGTGTGCCTTTTTCAGGACCCTGTCTTTCAAAGATAATTCATAAAAATCAAAATAACTTCATAGATCTTCCCATGCTTGTCGAGGGAACCATAAACAATTAATGAACATGCACCTGTGGAACAGTCGTTAAGACACTAACAGCTTACAGACAGTAGGCAATTAAGGTCACAATTGTGAAAACTTAGGACACTAAAGAGGCCTTTCTACTGTTTCTGAAAGACACCAAAAGAAAGATGCCCAGGGTCCCTGCTCATCTGTGTGAATGTGCCTTAGGCATGCTGCAAGGAGGCATGACGACTGCAGATGTGGCCAGGGCAATAAATTGCAATGTCTGTACTGTCAGACGCCTAAGACAGCGCTACAGGGAGATAGGACGGACAGCTGATTGTCCTCGCAGTGGCAGACCACGTGTAACAACACCTGCACACGATCGGTACATCCGAAAATCCCACAGGTACGGGATGGCAACAACTGCCTGAGTTACACTAGGAATGCACAATCCCTCAATCAGTGTTCAGACTGTCCGCAATAGGCTGAGAGAGGCTGGACTGAGGGCTTGTAGGCCTGTTGTAAGGCAGGTCCTCACCAGACATCACCGACAACAACGTCGCCTACGGGCACAAATCCACCGTCGCTGGACCAGAAAGGACTGGCAAAAAGTGCTCTTCACTGACGAGTCATGGTTTTGTCTCACCAGGGATGATGGTCGGATTCGCGTTTATCGTCGAGGGAATGAGCGTTACACCGATGCCTGTACTCTGGAGCGGGATCGATTTGGAGGTGGAGGGTCCGTCATGGTCTGGGGCGGTGTGTCACAGCATCATCGGACTGAGCTTGTTGTCATTGCAGGCAATCTCAACGCTGTGCGTTACAGGGAAGACATCCTCCTCCCTCATGTGGTACCTTTCCTGCAGGCTCATCCTGACATGACTCTCCAGCATGACAATACTGCTCGTTATGTGCGTGATATCCTGCAAGACAGGAATGTCAGTGTTCTGCCATGGCCAGAGGAGAGCCCGGATCTCAATCTCATTGAGCACGTCTGGGACCTGTTGGATTGGAAGGTGAGGGCTAGGTCCATTCCCCACAGAAATGTCCAGGAACTTTCAGGTGCCTTGGTGGAAGAGTGGGGTAACATCTTACTATAGCAAGAACCGGCAAATCTGGTGCAGTCCATGAGGAGGAAATGCACGCAGTACTTAATGCAGCTGGTGGCCACATCAGATACTGACTGTTACTTTTGATTTTGACCCCCCTTTGTTCAGGGACACATTATTCCATTTATGTTAGTCACATGTCTCAGTTGTTGAATCTTGTTATGTTCATATAAATATTTACACATGTTAAGTTTGCTGAAAATAACCGCAGTTGACATTGAGAGGACGTTTCTTTTTTTTTGCTGAGTTTATATCGGTCCCCTAATACAGGCCTCGTGAAGGCCTGTATTAGTTTAACATAATATATATTTTTTAAATGCCTGCACTACAGACAGCTATTTTGGGCCTTTAATACAGGATTATGAAAGGCCCAGTGCACTACTTTTGTGGAGAAAAAAATACAATTTTCGAAAAAAAATGTGGCTATGCTTCAGATGGCTATATTGGTCAGCTAATACAGGACTCGTAAAAGGCCCAATGTGTGCGAATTTATTATTCTCAAAATTATTCAAAAGGTATTCTGATTTTTCAGGGGGTGCTGCAGCACCACTACTTCCCGCAGCTATGCTTAGTGAGCTGAATATTTAATATATGCTCTTTACATATATATACACCAAGCTCTATCAGCATTAATCATCTGTGTTTGCTAGGGATGGAGAAAAAGTGTGACACCAATCAGGCCCCTGAGGACTGGAGTTGCCCACCCCTGAGCCAGACTGAGCTCCTGTCAACTTGTTTCATCTGGAGTTAGAAAGGCTCTTGGAACTGTACCGCGAGCTAACCACAGTGGCGTCCTCTTGTATGGAGTCATTCATGTCCGACTGGCTAACACACACTAAAGCCACACGTATCTTGGGGCGCTTCCCACTGAAGAGCAGGTAGATGCAGGGGTTTGCACAGCTGTTCAGACTCGCCAGGAGCATCAGGATGGTGAAAGTTGCAGCTGAAATATATGTCAAAAGATGTAAAACACTAAATATTATCTAAAGCATCCTAATGTATTTATATTCCTTAATACATAGGAGGTGGCGCCAAAATGCCAAGTACATAAACTATAGTAAACATACATTGCAAGTAAAGTTGTAATCCAGGTATTAAAACGTGTGACAAAAGGAGGGATTTCTTAGATATACAGATTGAACAGCTCTTACTCTCAGTGGGTGCTTGGACATCCCAGACGGACCACAGCTGGACAGTGAAGAAAGGAGTCCAACAGATAATGTAGGCAAGAACAATGACCAAAGTCATCTTCACGGTCTTGATCCTGGCTTTGGACACCCCAGCAACGCTACTTGCCCTGGAGGGCAGCGGTTTGGCGAGAAATGTCGATACTTGTTGAGTTTTCATGTGAAAGTTGATTTGAACAGCTCGGCAAATACGCACCTGGCACACGATAACAGTTAAGATGGGCAAGACAAATATCACTAGAGTGGTCCAGGTCACGTAAGCTTTTAGCCCCCACGGTTTGATGAAGTCAGCCCAGCAGTCATAGACACCAGGCGCGATTTGAACTCGGGAGAAGATGAACACTTGAGGGAGACTCCCGATGAGGGATACAGACCAAGCAACGCACACAGGCACGTTCCAGCGCGCTCTCCGCCTCTGGAAAGTAACCATTGGGTTACAGATTGCTTGATAGCGATCAATGGTCATCACTACAATCATGTAAGTGGAGGCAAACATGCCAACGACCTGCAGGTATTTCACCAGGCGGCACAAAACGTCAGGACCGAAGAATCTGTCCGTTACATCCCACATCAGCTGCGGACAAACTTGGAAAAATGTGACAACAAGGTCTGCCAGGCAAAGGTGAAAAACAAAGACGCGCATCCTCGACAGCTGCTTCCTCCTCTTCCACAGCACAAATAGCAGTCCAAAATTTAAGATTGCTCCACTGAAAAATATTATGCTTAAAAGGGCTATTTCAACTTGAGCCAAGCGCTCATCCCGGGACAAATTCTCGGCCAATTCCGTTTCCAAACTTCTATTACTAATATTTGGACTAAAGAAAGTCATACTTTGAAGCAAATTGTCAGTTTTACAGATAAAAACGAAAACAATTTGGCACGTACGTCCACAGGTAAAACATTGGCTAGTACAGTAAACATGAACCAAAATCTGCCTAAATGTATACAACTGAAATACACGTTTATGTAAATGTGCAATTGTTGAAAGTGTAGAGTAGAAAACGTAGACGCGGGAAAACTTTGGAGACGGATAGCACCACCACTGCGAATGAAGAGGAGCGGCGGCGGTGGCAAAGCATTTATATCTACGGATGCACCCCAGGAGGGAGGGGCTACCCTTCTGCACCTTTACAATAACCAAACGACGCCTTAAATACATTCACATTTGAGTCATTTAGCAGACGCTCTTATGCAGAACGACTGACAGAAGTAAGTGCATATATTTACATACCTTTTTTTTCGTACTGGTCCCCCGTGGGAATCAAACTCACACCCTGGCGTTGCAAGCGCCATGCTCTACCAACTCAGCCATAAAAAAATATATAATGCAATACATCTGAAAATAATATAGGCTACCAGCACTAAGGATTCACTGCAAACATGCAGAAAAAGGCATGCATTAGTGTTCAAAAATTATTATGATGACTTGTGTAGGCTACACAGTAAATTGCATAGGGAGGTAAACTAAGAATTAAGAATAATATTTGTTCTAGTCAAACTTGGGATTTATTCTTGTCACTAAAGTAACATCCTTTAGCTTGTAACTTTTTATACACCCGCTTTATCCATAAAAAAAGAGTGAGTCCTCGCGAAACCAGGACAAAGAAATGTCATTATGTTGGGGATTTGTATGCAGAACCCTTTAGTTTTCCCACGTTTTGTTACGTTAGAGCTTTACTCTCAAATTTATTAAATGTATGTTTTTCCTCAATCTCCACACAATACCCCATAATGACAAAGCGAAAACAGGTTTTTAGAAATGTTTGCAAATGTATTAAAAATTAAAAACAGAAATACCTTATTTACATAAGTATTCAGACCCTTCCCTATGAGACTGGAAATTGAGCTCAGATGCATCCTATTTCCATTGATCATCCTTGATGTTTCACCTGTGGTAAATTCAACTGATTGGACATGATTGGGAAAGGCACACACTGGTCCCACATTTGACAGTGCATGTCAGAGCCAAAACCAAGCCATGAGGTCGAAGGATTGTCCGTAGAGACAGGATTGTGTCGAGGCACAGATCTGGGGAAGGGTACCAAAACATTTCTGCAGTATTGAAGGTCCCCAAGAACACAGTGGCTTCCATCATTCTTAAATGGAAGAAGTTTGGAACCACCAAGACTCTTCCTTGAGCTGTCTGCCCGGCCAAACTGAGAAATCAGGGGAGAAGGGCCTTGGTCAGAGAGGTGGCCAACAACCCGATGATCACTCTGACTGAACTCCAGAGTTCCTCTGCGGAGATGGGAGACCTTTCCAGAAGAACAACCACCTCTACAGCACTCCCCCAATCAGGCCAACAAGATTATCTGGTCTGATGAATCCAAGACTGAACTCTTTGGCCTGAATGCCAAGCGTCACGTCTGGAAGAAACCTGGCACCATTCCTACGGGAAGCATCGTGCTGGCAGCATCATTCTGTGGGGATGTTTTTCAGCAGCAAGGACTGGGAGACTAGTCAGGATCGAGGGAAAGATGAACAGAGCAAAGTACAGAGAGATCCTTGATGAAAACCTGCTCCAAAGCTCTCAGGACCTCAGACTGGGGTGAAGGTTCACCTTCAAAGAGGACAACCACCCTAAGCACACAGCCAAGACAACACATGAGCGGCTTCAGAGCAAGTCTCTGAATGTCCTTGAGTGGCCCAGCCAGAGCCCGGACATGAACCAGATCGAACAACTCTGAGACCTGAAAATAGCTGTACATCGACACTCCCCATCCAACCTGACAGAGTTTGAGGATCTGCAGACAAGAAATGGGAAAAACTCTCCAAATACAGGTGTGCCAAGCTTGTAGCATCGTACCCAAGAAGACTTGAGGTTGTAATCACTGCTAAAGGTGCTTCAACAAAGTACTGAGTAAAGGGTCTGAATACTTACGTAAATTTGATAGTTTTTTTGTTATACATTTCCAAAAATGTAAAACACACACACACACATATTCGACTTTTGTAGCTAAAAGCATAATTTATAAATAATAAAAAAGTTGTTATATGTATGAAATTTGATTTGGCATTACCCAGTGGCGATTTTAGCATGTAAATCTTTGTGGGGTAAAAAAAAACACAAAAAAAACGATTTGCACTATAAAGGTGACAAAACAGTTTCCACAAACTGTTAGGGCCTACATAAAGCTGTCCCAACATCAGAGTCCCAACACAGCCACTGCTACACCTGTCTATCAGCGGAGCCTTGGCTATCAGCGGAGCCTTGTCTGGCAGCGAAACAGTTCATTCAGCCTCATTTACTGACTTTTAAAAACATAGTTGATATGGCCGACTTGCTTAAACAAATGTGGTTTCTACTGACAATTGAGATGTACAGTACAAACTATTGCATAAGGGGACGACAAGTGGATAAGAGGCAATCCGTAATTTCGATTAAGACATTAATGAGCAAGGTAGGACGGACGTAGTCAATATAACTATTTGTTCAGCACTTTTGAAATGTACAGCAACATAATTCAGAACATGGGCTGTTCTTAGGGTGTTCTCCCTGTACACCAAGTCAGAACAGTAGGATAAATAAAAGGGGGCATATAAGCAGACAATGAAAGCTTTTATAATATTCAATGATTACATTTCTAAAAAACAGTTTAAAGGCTACATGTGCAGAACAGTCGGTGAAATTAAGAGGTGAAAATAGACCAAATGATTAGGGTGAGGCACATGGGCAACTAACAGCTTACTACACAACATACACTTGGTATTACTTTCTTAGTTACAGTATACATATCTCCCTGGCATATTAATAATTTATGCAGCAACATATGAGACAATTTTGGACTCACCTTGTTGTGCTGTGCTCACTTGAACAGGAAGGTGGTGAAGAGAAGGTCCTTTGTGGGAAAATGTTGTCATCAAACTGTCATCAAAGTCTGGTATTCTCTGGATTGATGGTGCTTTCAGGGGGGGCATAACCATGATGACATCAGTGATCTTTAGGTGGTAGCTCTAGACAGGCCTGGGCAACTCCAGTCCTCGGGGGCCTGATTGGTGTCACACTTTTACCCCAGATCCAGCTAAGACACCCAACTCCAATAATGAACTAATCATGATCTTCATTACAGAATGCAATTAGTTTAAATCAGGTGTGTTTGCTAGGGATGGGGAAAAGCATGACACCAATCATGCCCCCAAGTACTGGAATTGCCCAGGCCTGCTCTAGAAAGATGCCCGAGTTCCGAATGTACAATTCCTAGTTGGATGAAAGTTCAAAATGTATTTTTCCAGTCGTAGCTCATTTTTACCGAGGTCCCAGTTGTCTTGAACTCACTAAAGTCTGATTTCGCAGTTCCGAGTTGTTGTTTGAGCGCGGCACAAATCATGCTTCATTGGCCATGCTGTCAATGTTGAATGTATATCATTTTAAACTAGGAAAAGAGACCCTTAATCTTAGATTTAGGACCACACAGCTACTCAACTGAATAGCAGGCTAATGATTGCTTTGCAATGCTTGCAGTTTGCCACTGATTCCTTCCAAACCACTCATTGTTGAATTTGCGATTTCTAACTTTTTGTGTAATGTTTATGTCCAATGGCTGATGAGCACCGATTTGTTTTATCTATAATTTCTCTTCATTATTTCGCTTCATACAGTTGAAGTCGGAAGTTTACATACCATAGCCAAATACATTTAAACTCAGTTTTTCACAATTTCTGACATTTAATCCTAGTAAAAATTCCCAGTCTTAGGTCAGTTAGGATCACCACTTTATTTTAAGAATGTGAAATGTCATAATAATAGTAGAGAGAATAATTTATTTCAGCTTTTATTTCTTTCATCACATTCCTAGTGGGTCAGAAGTTTACATACACTCAATTCGTATTTGGTAGCATTGCCTTTAAATAGTTTAACTTGGGTCAAACATTTCAGGTAGGCTTCCACAAGCTTCCCCCAATACGTTTGGTGAATTTTGGCCCATTCCTCCTGACAGAGCTGGTGTAACTGAGTCAGGTTTGTAGGCCACCTTGCTCGCACACGCATTTTAGGTTCTGTCCACAAATGTTCAATAGGATTGAGGTCAGGGCTTTGTGATGGCCACTCCAATACCTTGACTTTGTTGTCCTTAAGCCATTTTGCCACATCTTTGGAAGTAGGCTTGGGGTCATTATCCATTTGGAGGACCTATTTGCGACCAAGCTTTAACTGCTTGACTGATGTCTTGAGATGTTGCTTCAATATATCCACATCATTTTCTGTCCTCATGATGCTATCTATTTTGTGAAGTGCATCAGTCCCTCCTGCAGCAAAGCACCACCATTTCATGACACTGCTACCCCCGTGCTTCACAGTTGGGATGGTGTTCTTTGGCTTGCAAGCCTCCCCCTTTTTCCTCCAAACATAATGATGGTCATTATGGCCAAACAGTTATATTTTTGTGTCATCAGACCAGAGGACATTTCTCCAAAAAGTACAATCTTTGTCCCCAAACCGTAGTCTGGCTTTTTTATGGCAGTTTTGAAGCAGGGGCTTCTTCCTTGCTGAGCGGCCTTTCAGGTTATGTCGATATAGGACTCGTTTTACTGTGGATATAGATACTTTTGTACCTGTTTCCTCCAGCATCTTCACAACGTCCTTTGCTGTTGTTCTGGGATTGATTTGCACTTTTTGCACCAAAGTACGTTCATCTCTAGGAGACAGAACACGTCTCCTTCCTGAGCGGTATGGCGGCTGCGTCGTCCCATGGTGTTTATACTTGCATACTATTGTTTGCAAAGATGAACGTGGTACCTTCAGGCATTTGGAAATTGCTCACAAGGATGAACCAGACTTGTGTAGGAACACAAAAATGTTTTCTGAGGTCTTGGCTGATTTCTTTTGATTTCCCATGATGTCAAGCAAAGAGGCACTGCGTTTGAAGGTAGGCCTTGAAATACATCCACCTCCTATTGACTCAAATGATGTCAATTAGCCTATCAGAAGCTTCTAATGCCATGACATAATATTCCAAGCTGTGTATTGGCACAGTCAACTTAGTGTATGTTAACTTCTGACCCACTGGAATTGTGATACAGTGAAATAATCTGTCAGTAAACAATCATTGGAAAATTACTTGTCATGCACATAGTAGATGTCCTAACTGACTTGCCAAAACTATAGTTTGCTAACAAGAAATGTGTGGAGTGGTTGAAAAACGAGTTTTAATGACTCCCACCTAAGTGTATGTAAACTTCCAATTTCAACTGTATGACAAGGATTAAAAAGGATTTGCCAGTAGATTGTCAACTTGATTCATGATGACTGCTAGCTAAGATTTTGAAAGTATGATGTTGACATGTCCTATCAAAGCTACTGTAGATATGTGATTTGACGTCATTTTATCTGTGGCCAATGACCTTGAGCCTTCTTGGATGGCCACTTCTAATATAACTCTATGGCAGCACCCAAGGGGCTTGAATTGTATAGCTCTACCCTTAAACTTGGCGGAGAGGTAGTGTTCCCATGAGTGACAGAACACTGAGCCAATCACGGCGCAACGTCTTTTCTGCTGGCTTGCTCCACCATCACAGAAAGCACTGAGATAGGCTGAAACACCTGCATTTTGGAGCTGCCTTACTAAAAAAAAAAGAGAGACCATGTTTGTGGCTTTATTAACACAATGATATATATTTTTTGTTTGCAAACGGATATGTGACATGTATTAATGCCAAAATAACATGCAAAACCGGAAATCCCTGAATGACAGGTTGACACTGGCCTTATCAAGGCCTCATTTAAGACACCATAATGTTTCATCTGTAGGCAGTGCTTAACTTGAGGATAGGATCCGGCACCTATCAGATTTGACTTTGTTTGTTCCGGCACCTATTTGCCCGGATCTGGTACCTCTCGCGGCATGATTTATTAATTGTTTAACTGTTCGCACTATAGACATTCTAATAAAAGCGATCAGCGTTAAATCAAGTTGCCTCCTTGTTATTTCTCCTGCTCCCAGAAAGACCATCGTGTAAAAGTGTGGTGATCCTTCTGTGTAATCATCCTATACTGTTACACTGATTCCAGACCTGCTCTCTTATTTGTACATAGAGGTTATGGGGAGTGGTGGTCAGCTAGTGAAGAGGTCCCTATGTAATCACGTCACCTAGGCTAGTCATTTCCATACTGAATTTTAATCGTGGGAAAGTAAAAAAAAAAAAAAAAACATTTTTTAAAAATGGATAA
Organism: Oncorhynchus tshawytscha; assembly: GCF_018296145.1. Lineage (NCBI taxonomy): Eukaryota > Metazoa > Chordata > Actinopteri > Salmoniformes > Salmonidae > Oncorhynchus > Oncorhynchus tshawytscha. The sequence continues at coordinate 31,065,540 of NC_056435.1, read as the reverse complement.
GAAAAGGCAATCGATTTTGATGACAATTTTCAAGTCCAAAAACCTAGAGAAAGATGGTGAATCAAACTCGGAACGAGACAAACTGTCAGTGCCAGAGGAGAGGAGTACGGGGCAAACTGTTCCTGATGGCGATGCTTTAGCTAGCAGCGATACTGATCCCGGCAGTGTACCACTGGCACCTCCACTAACTAGTAAGCCTACTAGCGAGTCAGACTCTGAGGGAGACGGGAAGCTGGGGGGCAGTGTTTTCACCGACAAAGTGCTCTGAGCAGGTGCAATTTGCAGTTCAACAACAAACAAGCTCGCTGGTCACCATAGCATCTCCCACCTGTAGCACACGCTCCAGCAGGTATATCTCTCTAGTCACCCCCAAAACCAATTCTTTCTTTGGCCGCCTCTCCTTCCAGTTCTCTGCTGCCAATGACTGGAACGAACTACAAAAATCTCTGAAACTGGAAACACTTATCTCCCTCACTAGCTTTAAGCACCAACTGTCAGAGCAGCTCACAGATTACTGCACCTGTACATAGCCCACCTATAATTTAGCCCAAACAACTACCTCTTTCATTACTGTATTTAACTTATTTATTTATTTAGCTCCTTTGCACCCCATTATTTTTATTTCTAATTTGCACATTCTTCCATTGCAAATCTACTATTCCAGTGTTTTACTTGCTATATTGTATTTACTTTGCCACCATGGCCTTTTTTTTGCCTTTACCTCCCTTATCTCACCTCATTTGCTCACTTCGTATATAGACTTGTTTCTACTGTATTATTGACTGTATGTTTGTTTTACTCCATGTGTAACTCTGTGTCGTTGTATGTGTCGAACTGCTTTGCTTTATCTTGGCCAGGTCGCAATTGTAAATGAGAACTTGTTCTCAACTTGCCTACCTGGTTAAATAAAGGTGAAATAAAAAATAGAATAAAATAACCCCTGGCTTGTCAAGCAGAATTCAGAGTTGGGTTGTACAACATGCAAAAAGGTAGGGAGTTTGGGTCTAGAAACGACTGGAGAGGTTAAAGTAGCAAAAGAGTGGGTGGAATGTACGGTAATTTAACATCACATGCCATAGGCGTAAACAAACAACAAAAAGCCCTCAGAAAAAAAGTTTTTTTAAACATGCCCGAACCAAGGCACATTTGGTGGCAGCAAGCCTTTTAGACAAGGTTAAAGAGGACACCCAGGTTAACACTCAAAATGAAAAAATATACTCTTACAGCCAGTCTTCCGGACAGCCGTAGGAGGCTAAACATCACAGCCACAGGCCCGCTCATGGCTTTGTGCAAGAAATTGACTCTCATGAGTTAAATGGACTTGACATGGTGAGAGTCAATGTGGGAGGTTTTGGAAACTAAGGTAGGATTTTTTTCTTTACAAACTTGTTCTGTACTGTGAAGGTAATTTGAATATGTGCTTCACATAGGCAGGATGCCTATATATTCTCATGTGTGTGTTCTGCTGCAGCCGACATTGATTTATTTTATTTGAAGTTATATTCCAATATTGTGATTTGTTCTACTGCTACATTGAGGTCTTACAATATGAAATGTGTGTCTTGTAAGCTTCACAGCTGAGTATGTGTGTATATGCATATGGCATTTTTTCCCCCAGTGTCGTCTAAAAATGTTGCTGTACAATCATGTCTAGAAAATCAGACTAAGAAATTCGGACTTGTGTAAGCCTCGCAAATATACTAAAGTATGTGTGCATGCTGCAGTAACGTCTAAAATGCTTTGAATTAAATCAGCACCTTGTAGAGTGCTGTCTGTTTCCCCACCATGGATAGCCTACTTGGCTGTTTACCCTGTCTGCCACGCTGCTATGTTGTTTGACAAAATGTATTTCTCATCGTGTTCTGGTACCTCAGAGCCCCCCAGGATAACCCCCCTCTTCTCGCGCTCACTGTGTTCCGGGACCTCCCGATTTGACAAATTAAGCACTGTCTGTAGGTGCTACAAAGCAAACATTGGCGTCATCTGGAACTTCACCGCTTGCTCTGTAATATCAGTAGCATTTTGATTTCATTAACACATTTCTTACATTCATTCATGAATATAGAAAAATATAAACATGCATATTGAAAATATACATTTGTTTTTTATTTGACAATTTTTTATATACAATGGGGAGAACAAGTATTTGATACACTGCCGATTCTGCAGGTTTTCCAACTTACAAAGCATGTAGAGGTCTAACTTTTTATCATAGGTACACTTCAACTGTGAGAGACAGAATCTAAACAAAAATCCAGAAAATCACATTGTATGATTTTTAAGTAATTAATTTGCATTTTATTCCATGACATAAGTATTTGATCACCTACCAACCAGTAAGAATTCCAGCTCTCACAGACCTTAGTTTTTCTTTAAGAGGCCCTCCTGTTCTCCACTCATTACCTGTATAAAAGACACCTGTCCACACACTCAATCAAACAGACTCCAACCTCTCCACAATGGCCAAGACCAGAGAGCTGTGTAAGGACGTCAGAGATAAAATTGTAGACCTGCACAAGGTTGGGATGGGCTATAGGACAATAGGCAAGCAGCTTGGTGAGAAGGCAACAACTGTTGGCGCAATTATTAGAAAATGGAAGAAGTTCAAGATGACGGTCAATCACCCTCGGTCTGGGGCTCCATGCAAGATCTCACCTCGTGGGGCATCAATGATCATGAGTAAGGTAAGGGATCAGCACAGAACTACACGGCAGGACCTGGTCAATGACCTGAAGAGAGCTGGGACCACAGTCTCAAAGAAAACCATTAGTAACACACTACGCCGTCATGGATTAAAATCCTGCAGCTCATGTAAGGTCCCCCTGCTCAAGCCAGCGCATGTCCAGGCCCGTCTGAAGTTTGCCAATGACCATCTGGATGAACTAGAGGAGGAAGGGGAGAAGTTCATGTGGTCTGATGAGCCAAAAATAGAGCTTTTTGGTCTAAACTCCACTCGCCGGGTTTGGAGGAAGAAGAAGGATGAGTACAACCCCAAGAACACCATCCCAACCGTGAAGCATGGAGGTGGAAACATCATTCTTGGAGATGCTTTTCTGCACAGGGGACAGGACGACTGCACCGTATTGAGGGGAGGATGGATGGGGCCGTGTATCGCGAGATCTTGGCCAACAACCTCCTTCCCTCAGTAAGAGCATTGAAGATGGGTCGTGGCTGGGTTTTCCAGCATGACAATGACCCGAAACACACAGCCAGGGTAACTAAGGAGTGGCTCCGTAAGAAGCATCTCAAGGTCCTGGAGTGGCCTAGCCAGTCTCCAGACCTGAACCCAATAGAAAATCTTTGGAGGGAGCTGAAAGTCCTTATTGCCCAGTGACAGCACCGAAACCTGAAGGATCTGGAGAAGGTCTGTATGGAGGAGTGGGCCAAAATCCCTGCTGCAGTGTGTGTAAACCTGGTCAAGAACTACAGGAAACGTATGATCTCTGTAATTGCAAACAAAGGCTTCTGTACCAAATATTAAGTTCTGCTTTTCTGATGTATCAAATACTTATGTCATGCAATAAAATGCAAATAAATTACTTAAAAATCATACAATGTGATTTTCTGGATTTTTGTTATAGATTCCATCTCTCACAGTTAAAGTGTACCTATGATAAAAATTACAGACGTCTACATGCTTTGTAAGTAGGAAAATCTGCAAAATCGGCAGTGTATCAAATACTTGTTCTCCTCACTGTATATATTGTAGACCATAATATACTCTGCAGGCAATTCAAAGTTCCCGAGTGGGATCTCTGCTACTTCTAGAGTTATAATCCCGTTTGTAAGCATTAAAAGCAGAGTGAATGTTAAAATGGATTCAAAATGGTTGCGTTTGCTGGTAATTTCCAGGATGTGCAATGATGCAAGTAAAAGGTAATCCAGTGATTGGATTGGTTACATTGCCTACTATGCCATTTTCTCTGTATATAATTTATCATAACTCTAACAGTATCAGAGATCTCACTCTGGAACTTTGAAATTCCATAACGGTAAAGCCAAAATGCAAAAAATATGCCAACTTTGATTCATTATTTCTCATTTTTGCTTTTAGATACATATGTCAAATATATGTCAACAATTCTTCCTAAATCATGGTCTTTTTTTGTCCTGGTTTCATGAGGAATCACCCAAAACCTTCATTAAATAGCCTAAATATTTCACCGGAGAAACCACACTATACACAAGCTGCTTTCACCCTCAAGCCATTTGATGAGTCATTCTCAAAACAAAATGGAAAATTCCTGGATTAACGTTGTTTTTTTTTCGCCCCACAAAGACCGCCTTGCTGAGATATGATTATGGGACATTTAAACCAATCCCACATTACTCAGACTTTCGTTGCTCTAATCTCACCAAGCACCATTGAGAATTGGCAAACTATCCAGTTTTCAGTTACTCTTATTGACTGAATCCAAACTAAACACCAGATTGCCCAATCTCAAAGGCATTTCAGGGCAGGCAATATACAAATGGTCCCGGTATCTATACTACCACAGATGCTGAGAGATTGCAGTGGCTCTGGTTGATTACAAACAAAACAAAAAATGTCATAGACAGCTGTTTAGCTGAGAGCACTATATCTAAACTCTATGTGCTGCACTGGGATAAATTAGTTCATTTCAACGCTGTAAAAAAAAAGTAGGGTTTCTCTCTCATTCTCATATCCAACACTCAAAGATGTGTGTGGGGGTAACGCCTGATGGTTGCAGACGTTTACAGTTCTGTGAACCAGTGCAATCAACAGATTTCAGTCAGGGCCGTGCACACACACACTCAGCCCCTTCTAGCCCTGCACACACTGGGATCATGTCTTGTTGACATGACTAAGCAGCTCGGCTTTGTTCATCTCTTTTTTCCACATGTCTCGTAGGTTCTGTAGGATAGTGCCAATCTCCTTGCCAGAGGTGATGCCAATCTTCCTCAAGTCGTGCTTACTCGCGGGGAAGCGAGGAGTGGACCATCTGCTCATCTCTGCCAGTAACTTGTCCTCGCCCTAGTACTTAAGCAGCTGACACACTTTACTTTGAGCATCCACCTCTCAACTCTGCAAACAATATACATAAAATGATCTACTAGACCATGTGCTGCTGTCAGGTTAGGCCATTCATGGCAAACTCATTTCCAAAAGGACACCATCTTGACAGTCATAAAATTCTAAATATAGTTAGTATCATTACATCAACTCATTTTGTTATGCAATGGCTGTGCTTACATCTATGATATAGTCAGTGTAGGGCTTCATGCTGTCTGAATCGTCCTGCGATTTATGGCGGTCTCGTCTGTGTTTGACCAGGAAGTAATGGGCTTGGGAGAATGGTCCTTCACATGCTGCCAGACCTGCTTCATCTCCTCCAAGTCGCCCTCTGCAGGTAAACCTGGGAATAAAAGCATAACTCTTACACAACTATAATTATGGGACTATCTAAAAAAAAATGCTCTAGCTGAGAACATTTCTAGTGATCTGTCACCATGAGGACCTAAACACAGTGCTTTGAGGTTTGCTTTACGTAATTGGTTGCATGACTCCTACATGCATACTTTAGGGTTTAGTTTGGACTTAGTAAGACTCATTGTAAAACTGGATAGTTTGCCAATTCTCAATGGTGCTTGGTGAGATTAGAGCAATGAAAGGATAATGATTAATGTGGGATTGGTTTAACTGCTCCATAATCATATCTCAGAAAGGTGGTCTTCTTTGACCAATGTATGGGGAGAAAGGTGGTCTCCCCACACCAATGTATGGGGAGAAAAAAAAAGTTAATCCAGATATTTTCTATTTTGTTTTGAGAATGACTCATCAAATGGCTTTAGGTTGAAAGCAGCTTGTGTTGCGTGTTTTCTCCGATTGAACATTTAGGCTATTTAATATCACTCAATTAATACTTGCTAGCACTGCCTTGAAATTGTTAAACTTAGGTCAAACGTTTCGGGTAGCATTCCACAAGCTTCCCACAATAAGTTAGGTGAATTTTGGCCCATTCGTCCTGACAGAGCTGGTGTAACTGAGTCAGGTTTGTAGGCCTCCATGCTCGCACACACTTTTTCAGTTCTGTCCACAAATTTTCTATAGGATTGAGGTCATGGCTTTGTGATGGCCACTCCAATACCTTGACTTTGTTGTCCTTAAGCTATTTTGAACAACTTTGGAAGTATTCTTGGTGTCATTGTCCATTTGGAAGACCCATTTGAGACCAAGCTTTAACTGATGTCTTGAGATGTTGCCTCAATATATCCACATCATTTTCCTGCCTCATGATGCCATCTATGATGCCCTCCTGCAGCAAAGCACCCCCCACAACATGATTTTGCCACCCCCGTGCTTCACGGTTGGGATGGTATTCTTCGACTTGCAAGCCTCCCCCTTTTTCCTCCAAAAATAACGATGGTCATTATGGCCAAACAGTTCTATTTTTGTGTCATCAGACCAGAGGACATTTCTCCAAAAAGTACAATCTTTGTCCCCATGTGCATTTGCAAACTGTAGTCTGCCTTTTTTTATGGTGGTTTTGGAGCAGTGGCTTCTTCTTTGCTGAGCGACCTTTCAGGTTATGTCGATATAGGACTCGTTTTACTGTGGATATAGATACTTTTGTACCTGCTTCCTCCAGAATCTTCACAAGGTCCTTTGCTGTTGTTCTGATAATAAATTTCACTTTTTGCACCAAAGTACGTTCATCTCTAGGAGACAGAACGCGTCTCCTTCCTGAGCGGTATGACGGCTGCGTGGTCCCATGGTGTTTATACTTGAGTACTGTTGTTTGTACAGATGAACGTGGTACCTTCAGGCATTTGGAAATTGCTCCTAAGGATGAACCAGACATGTGGAGGTCTCCAATTTTTTTCTGAGGTCTTGGCTGATTTCTTTTGATTTTCCCATGATGTCAAGCAAAGAGGCACTGCGTTTGAAGGTAGGCCTTGAAATACATCCACAGGTACACCTCTTATTGACTCAAATGATGTCAATTAGCCCATCAGAAGCTTCTAAAGCCATGACATCATTTTCTGTAATTTTCCAAACTTTTTAAAGGCACAGTCAACTTAGTGTATGCAAACGTCTAACCCACTGGATATGTGATACAGTGAATTAAGTGAAATAATCTGTCTGTAAACAATTGTTGGAAAAATTACTTGTGTCATGCACAAAGTAGATGTCCTAACCGACTTGCCAAAACTATAGTTTGTTAACAAAAAAATGTAGAGTGGTTGAAAAAACGAGTTTTAACGACGCCAACATAAGTGTATGTAAACTTCAGATTTCAACTGTATGTGGTGCCAAACTGGATCAGAACATCTACTGCTTTCTCAGCCAGGCAGGAGACCGCTTCCTGCTGTAGATGAGCAACACAGAACTGTGTCAGTGTGTTTGCCTCAAAAAGCATCTTGCTTCAATCAGTTTACTCTAGTTCAGAATAAAAATTAACTGCATTTTAACAGCAATACTTCCAACCTAGACTTGTTTTCAACAATAATTTCTACAGCGAAATGTACAGTAAGCCTGAATTTTTATCTTCATCTGTACTGTTTCTTAGGGTTGCACTATCAGTAGCTAGCTAGGTTGCTTTGGCTAATGTTAGTTATTAGCTGTGTAACGTCACAAGGCCAGGGGATTGTTTAAAAGATGATCTCACATCTACTACTATTGGAGATAGTACTCCCTTATTTCTGCTTACAGTATCATCATCACCTGTTATAAAATGACAACAATGCCTTGTTGGCTGACTTACTTTCCACTGTCGAAGCACTGTTTCCTGAAGCACTGTTTCCTGAAGCATTCTGCCCTGTTCTGAAAGAACTCCCTGTGTTTACCGTCATGTTGTGCCTGGATGTTTGGTCAGGACGTGTCATTTTATTAATTTGTTCATTTTGAGAGACTCATTACTAAACACATCCCCACACAAAACACATTGTGGGTGCTCCTCGTTATTTCTCAAAGTTTGTATGAAAGAGCAGCATGTGGGTCGCGGAGTGAACTTCAAGAAAACTGCAGAAAAAAGATCCGGTAAACTGCAAAGCACACAGGCATCTTCCCCCTTACCTCTCCCACTCGCGCAGCTGTCAAACTGAGCAGAGACCGCTGCTAAGCAGGGAGCGCACTGAACCGAGAGCGCAGTTGCACTTGGCCAAATCAATTCCAGTAATTAATGAAATATTATACATTAACTTCGCGACCCTCCATTAACAGGTCCGCAAACCAAACTTTCAGAAACGCTTATATAGAATCCAATCTAACCCCGTTTGGACAGAAATCAAACCAGACATGTTTTTTGATTTTCTAATGTCAAGTTTGACATTAACGCCAGAAGAGGTGAATATATATATATACTATAAACACACCTAAAAACATGGAGAGGTCTCTACGGCGAGGTCTCTACGTCTTTCTGCCAGTCTGTAAGTGAACATCCACCTGCAGTGTGGTCACCTCAAAGTTCTCATTGTGAAGCTAGAGATGAAAAGACAAATGTGTTTTAAAGGCATACACACCTCCTGTACAGCATAATTTGCACTACAATGACTGTAGTGTTAAAGTAATTATTCCCGTCATGGCAAAATCATAGTGTAAAAAGAAAGGTCGCTAGTGAAAGGCAACATCACTTTCTTTTACAACAGCAGTCTTACATCCTGTATCTTTAATTGGATTGTAAAAGCAGGGAATATTTGTGTATAGCTGGTCGAACTTCATAGTAATCTTGAGATGCGCTTACTCGGGCAGTGATGGTCCCATGCTTCTCCCCTTTATTGTTGATCCTCCTGATCTCTGCAGTCTGGAACGTGCTCTACATATCCTCTGGTGTTGCCATGGTCACAAGTCCACATCCTCTGGCCGTTTCCCAGACAAGAGGTCCCGCACTGCACCCCCTGCTATCCTCAGCTCAAACTTGTACTTCTCAAAGAGCTCTATGGAGAAAGACAGACATGCCTAAATACATAAGTTGATAAGATCTATACTGTTGACATGCATTGGCCCCTGCATCACCCAATTATAATTACAAAAAAGTAGACACACTGATTAATACATTCGGATCCAAACCTGCTTCTCAAGTCCTGGCCTCATCACTAATTAGAGAATAAAAAAACTACTTGAGAGGATCAACTTCTGAACAGTGCTATGAATGAATTTGCATGCCACAGACCTTGAAAGGCAGTTATGAATATCTAGACTTTGATCCAGATAAATTGGTTGGTAGCTAGCTAAGTAAAGGTTTATGAGAATGTGATAGAGTAGACCTGGCTTCTGCTCTCACCTGCTATTCCATTCAGTCCATCACTGAATAAGGACTGTACCTCTGTAGTCTTCAGCTGCATGGTAAGGAGACTTCTGAAACTCGAAGTGAGACGAACTCTGCTAATCACCACAGGATTCAGGATTCTCCCCCACATCTAGATGATGTTGAGCAGCGGGACTGTTAGCTATAGCTAGCTGTGGTTAGCTAGCTATGATGTGCAGTGGCAATGAATGAACTAACGTTAGTGGTGGTTGCAACACACATTCTGCTAATGTTAGATAACCCTAGTGACCAAGCAACTACCGTAGACAATTCATTACAGCTAGTAGTAAATCTGGTAAAGTATACTTATATCGTCATGCAGTTGGGTATAAATTTCATGTGAACTGACCAACAAAATATAAAGAATTTCACTACTTTGGGAGTCTTAGAAACATTTCCATACTATGCTTATTCAACAGCAGGAAGTGTGCTTTCACAACAAGAGCTCGCTGACCAATGAGAGTGCGTTTCGTCGTAAAAAAAAGGGCGGGGTAAAGTAGAATAACGTGAGATGTCACGCAAACATTTGCATGAACTGTTACTTTGTTGTACACTTTTGCGTTCTCGGTCTGTTACTTTGTTACGACTATTGGGCAGTCTCTACCTAAGCCTAACATTTTCCCCAAACTAAATACTTAATGTCATAATTCCACTTGTCAGCTAATTTTGACTGCGCTATACACAGATTAACAGAGACTGGAAATATATGGTTGATGACGCTTACATTGATTCATTAGATCACTCTGAAATATATCAAACTTCATCAGAGAGATTAGTGTTGCGCAGTGTGCCGAAACTTTTACAGTACTAGAACATGAAAAACGGTTCGGTACTATAGTTTGTGTACTTTCGTTACTTCTGTCAAATGTGTTCACGTCATCTACTGATTGGGAGAGGATCAAGTATGTTGGTGCGTTCAAGATTACTGGAAAGTCTGAAAAATATGAGGTCGTGATGTCAGTGATCTTCAGGTCAGAAAGTCCCGAGTTGGAATTCCGAGTTGGATGACCGTTCAAAACGATTTTTCCCAGTTGGAGTTCCCCCCCCCCCCGAGTTTACAGTTGTCTTGAACGCAGTGAAGTCGGAATTTAGAGATTTCTGAGTTCCCAGTTGTTTTGAAAGTGGCATGTCTATCAGTGCAGCAAATGCCCCCTTGTATTATAGTGTGAGAGCACCATACCTGCTCCACTGATGCCTCGTTCAAAACAACGTGCTACTTATATACAAATGATGCTGAATAGTACAATAAAATAAGTCCCAAATAATAAATCCCAAATGGAAGGGAAATAGATTATATTCCCATGAAATCAGCCAAAACAAGCTCAATAAATCAATGCATGCACACACTCATATTAAATATTAATTAAACTGTATTATGAATTGGCCTAGGCTACATCTTTATTTTCCCAGTTTATCAATGTACTAGAGATATACCATTCAAATAAATGATTACCATTATGTTGTTATGTAGTTTGATTGGCAAAAAACAAAGTCAAATCGAGGATATTTAAAAAAATATATATTCATGTTTTATTTTTATGTTTAACTCACATAATATAATTTAAGCATATGCATTAAGGTGTCTAATAGAATACGCGTGGGAAAAAAAACACATTTAGACATTAATAAATGCATTCCTATACCTTCCTAAATATTTGTTTACGCCGGTGGGGTAGTGCCAAGATGGAGGCGAGTTGGCTTCAAAATAGTGCCTAGAATGTCATCTAGTGTGTATATAAATAATTGGTTTATATACATCATTGGTTGACTGGTTGGTTTGAAAGCTATCGCGAGAAATGGAAGGGGTATTTTTTTTAATGATATTTGAGCGTAATCTTCCTTTTGTTGTAACCAGACGCACGTTCTGCAGCCTACAACAAGCATATTAATTATATTTCATAGTCTTCATACAGTAGCAAAATGGCTAAGGTAGAACTCACACCGCTGAGAGCCTGGGACGATTTCTTCCCAGGTTCTGACCGATTTGCTAAACCAGACGTGAGAGATCTACCTAAATGGAACAACAGGGTTGTCAACAACTTGCTTTACTATCAGACGAACTATTTGGCGATGGCTGTCATGGTTTTCCTTATTGTGGGGTAAGTAGCATGAGACGCTTTCCACAAATTGTATCGACAACATAAAATATCTGGAAATCTGCTTTACTGTAGGCCACCATTGCCTAGTCTATTCATCTATGTTAACTCTGGCCATCACCATAACTGTTGTGTTGACGTCTATAAAAGCTGCAATCTGGGATTCGTTTTTGAGCAAAATGACAGCCCCGCCACTTGTTTTGGTATAGAGGCCTACATTATTGGTGCTTCTTGTTTTTTTGTTGTGAACAATAGAGTACATGTTGGGTTATGATAGGGTAAAACAGTTGCGCTAAAAGCTGAGGCATACATTCTTAAAGAATAATTTTCAATGGGTAGCCTATGACCAATGAACATATTCCCATATCCAAGATTGTACTTTTAACTGATGCCAGCCTGAAATTAAAGTGTTGGGTATCATTTGCGAATTTTGGGGGCAGAGAGACTCACTTTAATGTCTAATCATAGGAGCTTTCTGCCATGTTAATTGCTACCAAAGCATATGTTGGCATTTTGTAATTTCTTACAATTCATCTGAATGAGCTTTCTCCTTCTATTGCCATGTCTGAAGGATTGGCAGCATGATACGACTAATGCCAAGGGAGACCGAGTGCATGATTGGTAAAACAAAGTCTCCAGACCTATTTTGGGCATAGAGGATGTGGGCACGCTTCACAGGTTGAGAGACTTGTCTTGCATCCCCCTGAAACTCGACTTGCAACGTCTTATTGCAAATGTAGTTAAGCTTTTCTCTTATGATGTTCACATTTGATTTCACAATAATTTTAGAAAATTAATATAAAGGCCTTGCAAGTGTCTCATTTCTTCATTTGTTTCTAAAGTTCCTCAGATTTATGACATTGTCATTTCACAAATGGTGGAACATGACAGTGCATTACTAACACTTGATCACAAAAAAATGACTTAAGAGGAAGAGTTTCCACTTCAGAAATGTGGAGTTAGGGTTTCTAAAAATAGTCATCTTTTGGCTAGACCTACTTGATTATGACACACTGTTGCTATGGTGGTCAGCTACTAGGCCCCTAATCCCTGCTCACTCATCAGCTGCTGTTCTAGATAACAGGAATATGAGATGAATAGAGCACAGAGAGTAAGCTGTCCTTAATCAAATAAATAAAAATAACTGTGGGTTGGGGAAAGCTCACCATTGGAGTCTGAAGATGTAACGTCAGAGCGTCATATGATCTAAAACAACACTCTAGAATAAAGTCTGAGACAAACTATTGGAAATTCTAACATCCTTAACATAGCCTGTGAAGCAATGTCAAAACTACTTGCTGTTTAAAAGTTCCTCTCATCCTTCATCAGGCCATTTCTTTTGCCAGTTCTAGTAAATGTCACTGCTTTGTAATCTCTTGATGATGTAGATTCACGTCAGTAACACATCACCATAATCTTTGACATTGCTCTTATTGTGATTATGAGTTAATAATGTTTTGTAGAAATACACATTTTCATTAGAAAAATTGGAAGTCATGTTGATGTATTGACAGTCTTTCACCACTAGATGGTATCACTGACTACAATGTATGAAAGATCAACTGTTCCACACTGTTCCAGCCAGTGTATGATCCTACCCCTTCAGTATGTTGTAATTCTCCCTGCAGGTTCCTGAACCCTATGGAGATGTTCATGGGCATGGCGGTGGTGTCATTGGTCTTCCTGGGCTCAGTGTGGGCTGGAGAGAATAAGGCCATGATCAAGGACTTTAAGCGGCAGAACCCCACATTGTTTGTCATGGCAGTGATGCTTGCCAGCTACTTCCTCATGTCTCTCTTCGATGGCGTCATGGTCTTTATATTTGGGATCACGTTTCCTCTTCTCTGTACGTTTTTTTGTTTGTATTAATTGTTTCTTTTAGCCTACACTTCATTATGTCATCACATTAGTTCTAGGCAGAGAGGTGTCGTGCACATTTAAGAATATTAATCTGCATCTATTTCTTTGGATTTCAGTGATCTTTGCACATGCCTCATTTCGCCTTCGCAACATGAAGAATAAACTGGAGAATAAAATGGAGGGGGCGGGGCTAAAGAAGTCACCAATAGGTATTCTACTGGATGCACTGGGCCAGCAGGAAGAGAGTCTGCAAAAGATCCAAGAATTCTTGGAAGGAAAACTAAAGGAAGGATGAGAACTCCACACAGACGCCACAGTCCCTGTGTTGCCGTAGGTCCCCTATCAGCCTCCCTGGCCTCTGACCGGATGGGAAAGGATTATTTTGCACACCCCCTTTTAACGTGCAGTCTCATTGCATGCAGTCAATGTTGAATGGGAATGATTGTAATACATCTCAGCTTGTTTGAAGACTTCAGCTAGAAACCGTATTGCCTATTGCACATGCAAGTGTATGTGTGTCTAGACTAGAGAACATGTGTTGAAAACACAAGCGTTAAGTTTAACCTCAGGGTATTTGTTATTCCACCCAAAACTTGTCAGAGCACTTTTTTTTTTAAAGTAGTGATGTCTGCATCTCAATAGTTCACATGTGAGTCTTCCCCGTTGAATGGATTTGTGTGTGTAGTTGGGCAAGTGTTTCCAAATCCTGTATGCAATATTTATACAACTTGTTTATATTTTGTGACTTTTGTAAATATAAGGAGTGAAAATATTGTGGCGTTAAAAGCAAAACTGTGACCGGACTGATTGAGGTCACTTGGTTTGAAAAATAAACAGAACTAGGTTTATTGTTCCATAGATAAATTCACAATTTATCTCGCAAATTAAGCAGTAGGGAATTAGCTTTTTAAAGTGCTGTGCATTCTCCCTTTTATTGATGCAAACATTGCAATGTGAAAATGCTGATTTGTGGAGAGTAGACCTTTACTTTGCTACTAAGTTGTACTACCTTTCTTATTGCTCTCTTTCCTCAGAAGATCTGGAGGTATTTAATCTATGTTTAATTATTTTCAGTTAAGAGAAACAACTGACCGGCTTGGCTATGAAGGAGAAATTGTGAAATCACTGTAAATTATTAGTTGTGAATTTTTGTTTTCAACAAGTGTTAAATAAATACAGTACCAGTCACGTTTGGACACACCCACTCATTCAAGGGGACACACCCACTATTTTCTACATTGTAGAATAATAGTGAAGACATCAAAACTATGAAATAACACAATCATGTAGTAACCAAAAAAGTGTTAAATCAAAAAATAGTTTAGATTTTTCAAAGTAGCCACCCTTTGCCTTGCTGACGGATTTGCACATTCTTCGCATTCTCTCAACCAGCTACACCTGGAATGCTTTTCCAACAGTCTTGAAGGAGTTCCAACATATGCTGAGCACTTGTTGGCTGCTTTTCCTTCACTCTGCGGTCCAACTCATCCCAAACCATCTCATTTGGGTTGAGGTCGGGTGATTGTGGAGGCCAGGTCATCTGATGCAGCACTCCATCATTCTCCTTGGTCAAATAGCCCTTACAGAGCCTGGAGGTGTGTTTTGTGTCATTGTCCTGTTGAAAAACAAATGATAGTCCCACTAAGTGCAAATCAGATGGGATGGTGTATCGCTGCAGAATGCTGTGGTTGCCATGCTGGTTAAGTGTGCCTTGAATTCTAAATAAATCACGAGTGTCACCAGCAAAGCACCATCCTCCATGCTTTACGGTGGGAATCACACATGCGGAGATCATCCGTTCACCTACACTACGTCTCACAAAGACACGGCGGTTGGAATCAAAAATCTCACATTTGGACTCATCAGACTAATGGACAGATTTCCACCGTTCTAATGTCCATTGCTTGGGTTCCTTGGCCCAAGCAAGTCTCTTCTTATTGGTGTCTTTTAGTTGTGGCTTCTTTGCAGCAATTCGACCATGAAGGCCTGATTCACGTAGTCTCCTCTGAACAGTTGATGTTGAGAAATGTCTGTTACTTGAACTCTGTGAAGAATTTATTTAGGCTGTAATCTGAGGCTGGTAACTCTAATGAATTTATCCTCTTTTCTGGATTGACTGACCTTCATGTTTTAAAGTAATGGTGGACTGTCATTTGTCTTTGCTTATTTGAGCTGTTCTTGCCATAATATGGACTTGGTCTGTTACCAAATAGGGCTGTCTTCTGTATACCACCCCTACCTTGTCACAACACAACTGATTGGCTTAAACGCATTGGAAGAAAATAAAATTCCACAAATTAACAAGGCACACCTGTTGATTGAAACGCATTCCAGGTGACTACCTCGAAGCTGGTTGACAGAATGCCAAGAGTGTGCGACGCTGTCATCAAGGCAAAGGGTGGCTACTTTGAAGAATCTCAAAT
The DNA here is from genome assembly GCF_018296145.1 of Oncorhynchus tshawytscha. Classification (NCBI taxonomy): domain Eukaryota; kingdom Metazoa; phylum Chordata; class Actinopteri; order Salmoniformes; family Salmonidae; genus Oncorhynchus; species Oncorhynchus tshawytscha. Next base: position 31,049,892 of record NC_056435.1, on the reverse strand, counting down.
GTAAAATATATATATATATATTTAACACTTTTTTTGCTTACTACATGATTCCATGTGTGTTATTTTATAGTTTATGTCTTCACTATTATTCTACAATGTACAAAATATTACAAATAAAGAAACCCTTGAATGAGTAGGTGACTCCAAACTTTTGACTAGTACTGAATATGTTTCAAGTAGGAAACCATAGTTCCTGTGCCCATGAACGCCAAGGTAACCTGTCCAAATCGCCCCATAGCACTCACATCTGTAGCCATTAAATGCTTAGGGTGTTTTTTTCTCACTGAATTCAAAGGTTTATTTAATAACAACATGGGACAAAAAGTAACCTGACATTCTACGCTAATAAAAGGACCAAACAAAAGAAACAAGACAATTGTGTCCCAATAAACTATATGAGAGATATTCAATATTGTGAATTTCATAATCAAATGACCTTTGAACAAGCGTTTGATTTAGAACTTCAAAGGAATGTGGGATCCTAACGTATGTCCCATCAGCATTCACTCAGCGCCTCACCCTGTTTTATCTCCACAGTACCTCCAGGGTGATGGATGGCCTAACTTTTACCTTCTCTCCACTTGTCCCAATGCTAATCAATAGGCTGCAGTAGATTATAGTGAAGAGCGGAATACTGCACAGTCAGTGACAGAGTGGATTCATCTGCAGTCACTCAACGCCAAACTTTCTCTGGATTGCTGTTGTCAGCTACTTCGACCTCTCATAGGCGCACATTGGAAATTCATTTCAAATCACAGTGATCATTCTATTGCATTTACAAGCCTGGGAGAGAAAGTTTTATGATTTACATAACGGTGTCTTTTTTAAGGGTGTGTGCGTGAGAGAGATGGAGAGAGAGAAAGATCGACAGCAGGAACTGATGGCCTGGGTGTACTCGGGTGCAGTGTTTTAAGTGTGAGTGGTAGAGAGTTCAGCTGCAAGGCCTTATCGGTCCTCTCGGAGAACTGCACAAGTGTGATTTATGTCTCCTCCTGCGCCACTTTTCCTTCATGCGGACGACATTGAGCAACCTGGGAGCACACAAACGAGCACACAAGCCCAAGCGGCAGTAAACTCAAGTCTCAGAGCAGAGAACACGGTGGAGGCCCTTGTTCTCTCTCTCCCTTCCAGCTTTTGTGCTGATTTACACAAACATGTCTGTTGTGCGAAGCAGCTCGTCCAACAGGCATGTGTTTGGTGTATTGCCTCCTGATCTGAACAGATGTTTAGTGTGAGGCTTTAAGAACATACGTGTTACTCTGGCAAGGAGCCTGGTGAGGAAACATCCTTTGTGCTGCCGAGACTCTCCCCAAAACACACGCATCTTTGCTGTAGTGTGTATGTTTGGAATATTTTGAACAGGGATTCAAAAAAGTGTTTCCTAACTAGCCATTACTGGCAGACCATGACCAGTGTAACCCTCCCTATCAGGCTTTTTAACTTTGCTGTGTGAATGCATTTGACCACAGTTTGCTGACACAGCACATGTAGTTTTGTATTTAGCATTCTTTCGGGCTGTTGTGTTCTCATGTGCTGTTATGGGTTTGGGGATGACAACATCTGTCTCTTGTTTTTGTTGCAACAAGTCAGTCACTGGGCATGAAATGGAGTAATTCAGCATAATGCAACATTCATGAAGTCAGGTCAACACAGTCAGCTGGCTGTGCCTTAATCCATCATGCCATCAGAACCCTGTATCAGTCGGTCATATCCCGCATGAGACCACTTTAATCTGCAGTGCTATGAGACATCTACCCATTATTACTGTTTCCTCATGATCTCACAAACAATAACCCCCCAGTTTAGGTGCAGAACACTGATCCAGCTAACCCCTCAACTACAGGTCAGGAATATTGCTCCCTGAACAGAAGTAAGACCTGCTGCCCTGAGGCGTGATGACCAATTATCATCCGGATTGACAGCTGCTTTACCCTGAGCAGGGTAAGCAGCAGGCAGGGTCTAGCTAGCCACATGTCTGCACTTGACATCAGGGGAGTGTCTTTGTGGTCTATCGACACACACAGGAGCCCATTGTTTATGTAGTCTTGTGTCAGCTGGAACAGCCATCGTCCAGGGAGGAGGTGGAGAGACACTGGGGAAGACAGCTGTTGTCCAGGGAGGAGGTGGAGAGACACTGGGGAAGACAGCTGTTGTCCAGGGAGGAGGTGGAGAGACACTGGGGAAGACAGCTGTTGTCCAGGGAGGAGGTGGAGAGACACTGGGGAAGACAGCTGTTGTCCAGGGAGGAGGTGGAGAGAGACTGGGGAAGACAGCTGCAGAAGTATGTCTCTCTCACGCTCTGCCTCGGGTAAACTCAAGGACCTGGAACCCTCCGAACCCTCCCCAGAGTTCAGTGGCGTTAAGAGCCATAACACTTCAAGGAGGGATACACAATGCAAGCTGGTGAACTGTAGCCCCAATAGTAGGGTCAACAGTGGTGGAATGGTAGTAGGATATACTTGAAGTGCTGAGAAATGTGTGCCGGCTGGCTGGGGAGGGAGGAAAGAGGTGAAGGGTCACATTCTGCTCCATGGATGAGTTGAGGCGCCATGTTCCGGAAACACACTCGCACTACATGGACAGAGTTTTGACTAGTAAGTGAAGTGAAATGTTGCAAAATGTAGATAGAAATCTAATGAATAGAGCAGACTCCTTTCCCTATTCAGCATGACCATTATATCTGTACTGCATTTCTTTTTGAATGTTCTTCAATGTTGTACCCTTGTGAACAGGCCCAGGTTTAGAGCAGTTTACTCTAGCTTGTAATTCATGGGAAGGGCAGTGGGTGTCAGCCTTTAAACAAACTGGTTTGTCTGGTTTACAACTTATGCAGACACATAACCAGCTTGACTACACAGTGGTCAGAAAATGGAGCCCGAGCACCCTAATTGAGTCTTAAATTCTGAGGCTAGCAACAGTTGTTTACAGCTATGACAGGTTATACTCGTCACATTTCACCCCAATAAGTTGCCACAAGCAAGTGCAGGGGGATAGATATACACCGAGCGTACAAAACATTAAGGACACCTGCTCTTTCCGTGACAGACTGACCAGGTGAATCCAGATGAAAGCTATGATCCCTTATTGATGTGACTTGTTAAATCAGCTTCAAAATCAGTGTAGATGAAGGGGAGGAGACAGTTTAAAGATTTGTAAGCCTTGTGACAATTGAGACATGGAGTACGTGTGCCATTCAGAGGGTGTATAATACTGTGACATAAGTGTAAGAGCCGTTTGAAAAGACTGCCTGAGATTTCTGTCTGTTTTGGTGGAATGGCGTTATGGCCTGCCTGGTGACCTCACCAGGTGGTACATTAGTTACAAGGCCAATAAGAAAGAGTTCCAAACCTCTCTGCCAATAACAGTTTTTGGTTTTCCACTCCCCACTCAGACCACGCCCAGGCAGTCTGAGGAAATTTCTTACATGAGAAATTGCTCTTTGACAAAGTTATGTTTCTTTTTGACCATTTTAATTAAACAGAATCACAGTAAGGTACTTAATTGTTACCCAGAAATTATTTGATATAAAACAGATGCATTGGAACTTTAAAAAAAGTCATATTATTGTCCTGAGCTCTAAATTCATAATTTTAAGTTAAAAAAAGCATTGTACTTTCTTTACGGTAAAACCCAATGAACTAATTACCCTGGCTGAACGTAGACAATTTAATTTAAGTGCTTGATTAAATGGATCTGGATTTAAATCCTCTTTTACTGAATCAGTTACTGGAGATATGTTCTTTTCAGGTATAACAGTGTTTCTCATGACACATTAATAGCAACCATTTTAGAGAGTAAAACACAAATGAACTGAGGATATAGTTCAAAATGTATGTTTTAATTCAAATGCATTTCAATTATACAAATAACTAAGAACCAGCTTAATATTTGATTGTTTACTATATATTACATGCTTCTTAAAATACCAAAAGAAAATGCTCTAAAAACAGACAGAACCGTACAATGTATTTACATTATCAACAGGTACATACAAATTCCTTCTTGAGGAATGGAGAGCACCAGTCCAGTCCAGCATGGGATGCAGTAAGCATAAAAAAAATTACAAAAATGAATTTTGTATCGACAAAATAAAGCCCTGTAATAGACTTAGTATTAACATCACAGTCATTGATAAAGTGTTAACGTGGTCTTTGACGGTATAAAAGCCGACACGTTAGACTGAAGCGTTTGGAAGTAAAGATGATCAAATTGCTGAGAATGAGCGAGGTCCAAATGCTTGTAAATGGCTGGTGCAAAAAGACTGACCAACAAAGAATAGCCAAGTGCTGTACATACCTACGAATAACGCTACCATAGAATGGGCTCTGGAAACTGGTAGACTGGAGAATGTTTCAGCAGGTTGCCATTGGTTGGCATCCTTACACTCAAAATCCAATTTCCATCCTTAAATTTCAACATGTCATTGTTTGAAAGATCCTTCATTGTAATGGTGAGCATACCGCTTCCCCATATATTGGTCACGCAGGACAAGTCATGTTCACTGTCCTCCATCCTCCTACTGTCATCCCAGACCCTCAAACTAATCCAACCAGCCACAGCACCAAGTGCAACTCCATGCGCAACACACACACAGAATCTAGCAATACAGAACATTCAGATCAGGTGACCGTGTTGTAATTCTGCTTTCAGAAACTATGACTGTATGCAGATAGACCTACTTTGGCAATTCCGTGTAGGAGAAGTCAAATCAGCTGTACATCGACTTTAGGTCCTTCCCAGTGTGAATTCCATAGTGTTGTTATTTGATTCTTTGGGTCCCTTCTTCCATCCAGAAAAACAGTTAAGTGCAGTCCAAAGCACATGAAAGTGTCACAAAGTGGAAGTTGAGACCGTTCATGATGGGTCTGACCGCTAGACTATAGTTCCAGGTTTGGAGGAGCCTTCATGCCAGTAAAGTCGCTGGTCGTCTGGATCCAAGCTGCAGTTTGTTTGGCTGCCGATGAATGGATCGGTTTGGCTGCCGATGAATGGATCGGTTTGGCTGCCGATGACTGGATCGGTTTGGCTGCCGATGAATGGATCGGTTTGGCTGCCGATGAATGGATCGGTTTGGCTGCCGATGAATGGATCGGTTTGGCTGCCGATGAATGGATCGGTTTGGCTGCCGATGAATGGATCGGTTTGGCTGCCGATGAATGGATCGGTTTGGCTGCCGATGAATGGATCGGTTTGGCTGCCGATGAATGGATCGGTTTGGCTGCCGATGAATGGATCGGTTTGGCTGCCGATGAATGGATCGGTTTGGCTGCCGATGAATGGATCGGTTTGGCTGCCGATGAATGGATCGGTTTGGCTGTCAATGAATGGATCGGTTTGGCTGCTGATGAATGGATCGGTTTGGTTCACATCTACATAGGATCTGCAACACATACAGGATACAAACAGGTTAGGCTAAAAATAAACAAAGCTGGTAACACAATCCAAGCAAATAGACATTTCTCACTGGTGGAAAGTTATTTGAATAATTTAACTCTGGGATATTGATTGGTTGGGATACAGTGCTAGAGAAATGAAAAATGGACAATTCTATGCCGGGTTTGAAAATGCCAAAATGTGTGTGTGTTTGACCCAGGATTAAACTTTTCTCACACCTAAAAACAAAAGCAGATGCACAGAACAACACGCATGAAACACAGAGCATTCAGATATCCGACAGGCAGGGTCACATTTTCTTCCACATATACCACCACTTCCAGAGCTGCACCACCACCACCACCAACAGTGGACACCACCACGAGTAAAGAGTAGAAGAACTGCCACGTACAAAATGAGTCCCCACCAACACCATAGCATCTTTATGGGTAGTTTGTTCTCTCTCACCCTTTCTTTAGTGCGGTGCCTTTGATTAGGCGGTTTCATTTCGCTGGTCAAAACTCAGTACCATGATAGGCACCAGCGTCATACATCTCTAATGACCCCGGAGCCCATGCTGGCCCCGGCTCCAGTCTACCACAGCGCCTCCACTCATACTCTGCTGGGGGACATCTGTGCACGAGAGGGTCAAGGGTGAGTGATAGCAATAACAGAGAGGGAGGAGGCAGCTTAAGTGGTGTATGTGTGCCTTTGCAGACCCCATAAGAGAAATGTGACCGCTGGATGACAATTGGAACTAGTATGGCAGCTGAAAGAGATGGCAGGCGTAGACAACAATTCTAAAAGCCATGCAGTTACCAAAGAGCGAGAGAGACAGAGAGAGAGATGGCTCAAAAACAGCTTTGATACTCATTGAAAAAGAGAAGTCCAAGGTACAGACCAGGACGTTTTTAGCTCACTTAAAAAATAAAAACAAGCAAGCAATGAGGTCACACTGAGGACAGACTGATAAGCAAAACCACAGACAGGCCTGGTAGCTGGTTACTTACTACTATCATGGGCTACACTTAGCAAAGGAGACTTTACTAAGTATCTGGCTTCTGGAGCTGCTGCATGGGGACTAGAGCCCTGGCCTACCAGCCCTGTGCTCAGCCGGAGCCCACAGCGAGGGGAGGAGGAAGAGAAGGGGGAGGGGAGGAGGGAGGAAGTGCTGGCAGGGACAGAGCCACAGCATCTCTGGCCATCAGGGCTGTACCAGGAACGCTTAGAGTGCTGGGAGGAGGAGGAAGAGGAGCCGTATCTATGAAGAGAGCGGTCCAGTGGACAGTTAAAGCAAGAGAGGAACCACCATTCGTAATCCCAGTAAGAGGAAGAGCTGACCATTGGCTGCACAGACAGACGCTATATGCTATAATCCAATCCAAGCAGTCATGCTAATTGGCTTGTGACTGAGGGAGCACCAACTATCAAAGGGTATTTGTAAACGTCTGGGACATATCGTGGTCAAGTAAGGGAGCCTAATGTCGGCCACAATGGTGTGTGACTGATAAACCAAATGGAAGCTTAATTTTTTCCAGCAAGCATCCATTCAACATAATGACACAGTATTGATTCTTAGGGCCATGGGTTAAGTATCTAATTAGGTAAGAAGCTGAAATGGGGCCAGGAGCTCACCTGCTGTAGGCGGGGTGGTGAGCTGTGCCGTAATGTGCTGTGCCATAGGAGGGGTAATGCTGCTGCACCGGCACGTCGTACTCTACCATACCGCCACGCAGGTGACCGGGCCGGCCTCCTGCTGTAGAGGACTGATGAGACGAGACTGGAACAGAAACGGGAAGAAAGTAGCGTCAGAACAGGATGACATAGCTCTGAGATATAGAGCGCTAACGAGTGACTGAACGTTAGCGTTTGTCGACATGCTCGAACGCAGAGTTGGGCGTTTTGCGACGCTCATACAAGTGAAACCAAATAATTGCCTTTGACTAACAGACTGGATGCGAGTGATGTGAGAGGAGAGACTTTGACATGCTGTCTGTACCTGAGGAGTAGGGCATGGTCTGGTAGCCAAGGCTCTGCTGGGAACCCCTCTGATTGTAGTCATAGGCCTGTGGCTGCTTGTGGCTTGCATTGCGGTGATACCAGCCTCTCAGGTGCTCCTCCACCAGCGCCTTCTGGATGTTCCTGGTCACGTGTTCCGTCCTGGGCGGAGCATGGCGGTTCCTGGGCGGCCTCAGCGTGGCGTAGGGGTTCTGGGCCATACTGTCCGTCTCGTCGTCACCATAGCGACTGCTGTACGCATCATGTCTGTGGTAGGCCGGCGCGGCGTTGTAGGAGGGGTGGATGTTGTAATGACCCTCCAACTCGTTGTGGTACATGTAGACGCCGTTAGAGTAGGGCTCTGGCTCTGGGTAGCTGGGGTAGCCCGTCACGTAGTAGGCCGTGGTGGTGGGTCGCGGTGCCCGTGGGGGCTGGTATGTGTTGTAGCGGGCGTCAGTCTGTGCCAGGTTGGGCATGCTGCCCGAGTTGGCATAGACGTTGCTCTTCCTGCCCCGCCGCCGGTCCCTGGGGCGGTGGGTATGGTTCCCGGGCGCCGAGTACTCCACGCTGGACTGGCTGGTGTAGGATGAGCCGTCGTCCAGGAACTCCGTGCTGTTGCTGCGGCGTGCCAAGACGGACGCGGGCGCCGGGGGCACGGTCTCGACCAGGAACTGAGACTGGGACTCCAGACTGCCACTCCGCTGGCGGAAATGCTGAGGGCCGTCCTCCGACCTGGGAATAAACACCATTAGAATAGGATCCTCGGTCCTTTTCATATCAAATAAATATGGAAAACTATGTTACGTCGGGTTACAATACGTTGTACAGAGAACAACACTAGACAGGAGGTTAGTCTAATTGGGGCTCATGGCTGGTGCCGAGACAGATGTGGTGAACATCAGGAGGCAGCTGTGTATGCGAGGCGTGTAATGGGACATGGACGCCTGGCCTACCTGATCTGGGTACTGCTGTAGGCATTGCGGGTGAGGAGTGGAGTCGGAGGCATGCTGCGTGCATCACGTGGCTGTCTGGAGGCAGGCTTGTAAGGGCTGATGTGGCTCGATAAGGTGTCCGCGTGATTGTAGTGGAACGGTTCCCGGACTTCACCATCATGTAATCTGAAGCACATAAGAACAATGCTTTTTCACAGACTTGACGTCCTCAGGGTGAAGCTTTTATCGTGGTGACAGAACCTCTGCGTCTCTACTCAAAACAGAAAAACGTGCCGCGGTTTCAGTCAAAACCTTCCCCTGGGTGACAGTCATTTCAGAGCTCATTAATCTTTCTCTTCATGGAACAGTAAACAAATAACATTACAAAAATGGTAGCTGTATGAAACCTACATGAACCACTGAATTCTGCTCTCCTCTCCCAACAGCACATCATCCATGTAATTTGGTAAATGTTCACACAGTGAGCGAATACATTCAAATTCTGAACGTTTCCGGTCCCAGACTGCTTTTTCCCCCCTCCTTGGGATTGTGGTCTGTTCCTTAGCAGGCAGACACATGCTTACTGCAGTCTATTTTTAAAAGTGGAGCGCGTTTGGGCTGATAAGAGGAGATTGTGGTGGGCAGTAGGAGAGGCGGCGGCGGCTGGTAGGAATGCAGGCGGCCCTCCCTAGTTCTCCTGTACAGGTTTATACTGGCTGCTGCTATGGTTCTCCGGGCCCCAAGAATAACTGAAACACTGAGACTGGATAACAAAACAACCCAGAGCCAGTAGAGCTGAAGCCACTAGCCAGGCCCGTGCCAAGTGTGCCTACCTGCTGTTGGTGCCGAGGTCCTGGAGCTGGTTGTGAGCTGAGGCCCGTCGATCAGACTGGTAGTGGAGACTGAGGGTGTCTGAGTGGTGGGGCCGGGGAGAGTACTGCACCGAGCGGGACCGTTGCCTCTGGTCTCCCAGATCCTCGTCTTAAACACACAGGGGAAGGAATTGTCATTGTCATGGTCTGCTAAGAGCTATGGGGGATGATACAGAGATTTAGCTAATGTATGCATGCATGTATTTATGAATGAATGATATAACCTCCGCAGCACTCACCATCGTCCAGAGTAAGGCTGTCGGACAGAGAGCTGAGTTCGGCGGGGTTCACATCATCTGAGAAAAGGGGAGAGACTAAGCCTTTAGACGTGCTTGTTTTGGGCTTTTCATTAGAAGCCATTAAATAAACAAAACCACATCTGATAAAAATCCATCGCCTTAAGTCTAGTTCATTTCCGGCTAATACAGACAAGGTGCTTCTGGCAGGAATTCTGATCTCTTTGACTCCTCTGTAAGCTACACTCAATATAAACCATGTTATCACTGTGACAGTTTGTGATGTCTGCCAGCTGATATGGCATGGTGTAGGCTACCTGCTATGATTATTGATGCTCTCTGGGTGGGCTTCTTGCCCATCTTGACCCTGTATTCGTTGATCTCGTCCTCAATCTCATGCAGCTTCCTGATGGCGTCTAGGCAGTTCCTCCTCCTCTTCTTCTTCACTGTCTTACAGAGCTCAGCCTCGTTGGCCAGTTTCTTCGCCGCCTCCGCGATCTTCTGCTGCAGGGCAAACCTGCTCTCCAGGTTCCTCAGGTGGGGATCCTGCCGGACAACACACAGCACAAACTGAATTTTACACACAGACGTGCAGAACGAAGTCTAAATATATGATTACAACATTTCACTACAATGTCAATCAAGCCTAAGATTTATTAGCAAACATTGTTATGACAGCCAGCACTGCTCCCATCCTGTGACTGCCACACTAACCGCGTCATAGGGGAAGAGGTCGTCCAGTTTGAAGGCTGTCCCCATGCGCCGACGGACCACGGGGGGCTTCTCGCCCGAGGCTAGAGGGTACTCTTTAGGCAGACTGCCTGTCAGCTCCTGGAGGAACAAAACAACAAAAACAGAACAAATCAGCTGGGATATAATCTACTTGAAATCAGGACCTTGAGAATGCTAAAGATGCTTACAGCTTCTCGCAGGCAAATCTTCTTGAGCTCCTCCAGTTTCTGAGTCAGAGAGTCCTGCAGATCCTGCTGTTTCTTCTTCAGGTCTGCAACCTTCTTCTTCTGTTCCTCACTCACCTCGGAGTCTGCTGATCCTGCAACAGGCAGGCATTATATTTAGACCACGATGACCACTAATTTCATCGAATCTAATCCATCACTTGTCTTAAATGGGAGCCAATAAGACAGATAGGTCCATCCAGCGTAGTTGGATTGTTAAGCTTATTGTCGACCTGCTGAGATGAGGGATCCGTTGCTGGCCATGATGAGCTGGTCTTTACTCTCTAAGCTGGACAGCTTACTGATCCTGGGCGCTCTGATCTCGGTCAGGTCCATGGTGATATCATTCAAACTTCTCGCTGTGGCAACTTTGGACTGGAGAGAGAGAGAGACAAGGAGAGAAGATAAAGTCAGTATTTCATCTTAATGATTGTGCCGTGCGATGAGAGACCCGTTTGCATGCTTCTGTTTAGGCTAGGAGCGGAGCTCGGTCTCTCTGTCATTAATCAGCCTCAGCACTATTCCGGGATGAGCACTGGTAGAAGCCCCATCTGCTTCTGGAAGGCAAAAAAACATTGACTGCAGCCACACGCGCACTCATTCACCCCCTCGGAGCAAATCTCATCGCTCACACTCAACTTGGAAACAGCAGCAGAGCACAACAACCTACTAAAATATGCACAATCTAAACAAACACATCCAAAAAGGCCCTTCAGTTGATTCATCAAATAAAACAACAAAGCAACTCAGCATTACTTCAAGAATCCCCATAGCCAAGCTTGGGCTAGTCTAACAATAGTACAACACACATAAGATACTGGGGCAGAGACATGTTAGCAACTGGGAGGAGTTAAAAGGTAAAGACAAGCCAGATGTGCATGGTGGAGTGGAGAGATGGTGTGTGGAGATAGATCCGAAAGCGTGGCGAGGGTGATGAGGCCTTGAGATAAGGCTAGGAACAGCATAGAGCCTCCAGATGCAGGGGGTAGTGAAGAGAAGACACTCACTTTGCTCTGCTTCCTGTCCAAATAGAACCGGTGCTGACTGATGGCCATCACCCAGATGGTTTTAATCAGAGAGTGGCTGGCATACCACGAGTGGATGACCGATCCAGTCTGCCCGAATGTACGCCTGGACACTGTCCTTCTGTGGATTAACGGAGACAGATAAGACACACACAGTTTTAAAATCACTCATGTTACTGCTAAGGAGTAATTTCATCTCTTTAATCCAGACCGGGAATACATGGATCTCACGTGTGGATACACTTTTAATAACATGGTATGATGGGTGCTGGTATCAGAATCATACACAAATCAGGGATTACAAAAACAATTGCTCCCATAAACTCACTCAACATCCCAAATTAAATCTCATGACTGGTTCCGTAATTCAATACATTCATGGCGGAGAGATCGAGCAACATTAGGTCAGTTTTGCACCAGTGACTGTTTAATTACAGCCAAGCTGGCTAGTAGCACCATGTCCCGAGAACACAGACTGCAGCAGTCCTTTAAAACAGGAAGGAAGGCCTTCATTTGTGACTAGCAGGTTGTTGTATTGGAGAAGAGAGAGCTCAGTAACAAGGCTCTGAAAAGGGCTAGAGGCAGCAAACAGACAACTAAGGCTTCGGATACCAGTTGTAATGTTTCCGAAAGGCTAGTATTGGAATATAAGGAGTGATTTCTGGGTCTAGTCCAGTAGGCACAAAACGTTTTGAGGCGCTTCAGCAACCTGTCCAATAACATTTTGTTGCCATGTCAGGCCCAACAGAACACGACCAAGGATCGATCGATGTATCCAGTATCAGTTCTCACCTGTGAGGGTCGTTCACCTCAACTGCAAATTTCTTCTCACGGAAATACAAATTATCGAGCTGCTTCCACTGAAACAACTGCAGACAGAGGGAGAAAACAGGACACACAACTTAGTACATAGTATACGGGACCATGCCTTGTTTGAGTGAGTGCAGACCTACAAAGAGACGTGGTTTGATACATCTCTGCATGAAAACAAACATTTACATCAAACTGCTTGAGGCGTCCAATGTGTGTACCCATCAAAACACAAAGAAAACGCCACAAGCATGGAAAAACACTCTGGCGTTGTCCCAGACACACCAGCCTCTCGCTTGGCTCTTCGTTAAATTCCAGTGAACTTGCAACATTAACAGCAGCAGCTGTGAACAGAGGACAGCCAATCAGTCAGGTGGAAGGTCAATTTAGTTACTACTCCGTAATGAAGCCGGCGCAGAGAGCAAGACTTGCCTAGCTGAAAACTAAGCCTCTCATTTCATTCTGCCTGAAGGGAGAGCGCTGAAAACAGGGCAAGAAGGAGTGCACTTCAGTCAGGGTGAAACATCTGCTTACAGTGAAAAACAGGATTTCTTTAGAGACTTGGATCTCTCATGTCATGTGAGAAACAGAGAATCCACCACTAACACCAGAATCCGGGGGTGTAGATTTACAGACGAGGGTCTTAATAAACATTCTCTACCAGGTACCGGCGAGCCGGGCAGACAGACAGAGCTCTAAATAATAGAACACATTATCCTGGACTACAGGAGGCATATGGGTAATATATCATAGACAACCTACAGTCCTCAGCGAGAAATCGAAATCATCTCACAAGAAGCCCAGCCCATGACACTGTACTTTGTAGCATGCATCGCAGTGTATATTGGCTATTCTTTCACTCATCTCGGATCTGAAAACTGCTCTTAGTACATTTTTTAAAATGACACCACAAACAGCAACCAAATTGTTGTTAAAAAAAAAAACTTTAAAAAAAAACAGGTTCTACATGTTGCCAGTACACTGTCAGTTTGGTTTAAAATGGTGGATTACACAGCACGTTAACATACAGTTACTAACAGGTAACCCAAAAAAAACAGAAAGACAACAAAATAACTGAATATATCCTAAACTACCTAGTCAGGTAAATGGAAGGCTTACCAAAGCAGGTTTTAGTGCTAAATCCCTGGTGAATTATCAGGGTGCTGTTGAACCCTCTGGCTGTTTCCCACAGGGCTAGAGACTTCTTTGAACAATACGCTCTTGTCTGTTCTCAGGCAGCCAGAAAGGTGTTGGAAGAGTTTCAGCTGAGCAGGCTCCACCCCTCTCCCCCCACTTCCTCTGACATCACAGACACCTCACCCAGCTTGCACCTCTCTCTCTCTCTCAAATTCTCTCTGTGTTCCTCACTCGATCACTCACTTCCTCTTCAGTCAAACCTGATGAACAGGTTGTGTACAGTGCACACAGAAAGGTATTCTACCTCATCTTCTGAGAACTGAGCGCTGTTACCCTCTTTCAGTCTGCTTCAGTTCCGTTTATCCACAGATCTTAGATTAGCCTTCTAGTCATACCTGCCCCTTAGCACCTTCATTACCCTCTGTGATGTTGTTCTATATACCTTGCCAACCCCTGTTGTTTGGAGTGCCATCAACTCCAGCCTCCAAACGCTCCCACAAGGCAAATATGTCAGGAATCTACTACTTTGGTCTAATCATTAATAGCAGGCCCCTCCCTCACCTCGCTGTGACTACAGGACAGAGCTCGGTCAGTTCTTCGAACCGGGCCCTACCTGACAAAGAAGAATCTCTCATTACACCTCTAAAGCCAGTTACTTAAACCAGCAAACCAAACTCTGCAACTGACAAAACAAATGCTGTAGCCAATAACAAACATTTAGTATATTAGGTAGCAATGTATTTCATTTTATTGAACCTTTATTTAACTAGGCAAGTCAGTTAAGAACAAATTCTTATTTTCAATGACGGCCTAGGAACAGTGGGTTAACTGCCTGTTCAGTGGCAGAACGACAGATGTTGTCAGCTCGGGGGTTTGAACTTGCAACCTTCCGGTTACTAGTCCAACTCTCTAACCACTAGGCTACCCTGCCGCCCCAAGATAATAGTTCAGACTTCAAGACTTTAGCCCCCACCCCCCCAAAAAAGCAAAGAGGCAGTAGTTTATGATTTACAGTCTGTAAAGAAAAGCATCTCCAGAGATCCGGAGTAGTAAAGTCAACCAGTTTCTCCATTGCTGCTCCAGATGATACTGCAAGCCTAGCCTAATCAATTAGATTCCTAGTCTCACCGTGGATTGGGAGCATGGTAATTACTGAACAATGAGAACCAGCAGCCTCCATACTTCCCACAGGCTCATCTTCAATTCACAAACCCCCTGGCCACTTATTACTCAATTACTAGTAGAGCACATTCAGAAAAGACACAGATAAGTCATGTTTACGTAACAAGGTCATTCGATAATTTCAACACACACATTTAATAGGTGCTCAAGTGTGGCCGATGGTAGTGACTGCCAAAATATGTCAAAAATGTGACACCTCAAACTCTGATTACAAGACCACACCGTCTAGACAGAGAACAGTCCAAGACAGTGCTGCGAACAGCCTTCAAACCACCACCAAAACTAAAACACGAGGTGGAGAGACACTGTTCAGTCATCTGGAGTACAGAACAGTAGGTCCCCCATCTCGGTCTGATTTCAGTTGTTACACTTCTCATTAGAGGCTGAGTCCATGCCAAAATGCCTGTGGTCATAGATAGTCCCAGAACTTTCTGATCCAGACCCAACCCTGAACCCACAACAACCTCCCCAGACCACCCCCCAGGGCTTTGTGACTTGACAGAGTCATTTCTGAGGATAAAAAAAAAAAAATGATTGTGTGTCAAAGGCCGTGACTCGCACCCCTATGCAGGATGCGTACGGCCACACCCTTCTCATGCCATGTCACATGGCACGCTGGCTGGTAACACGGAACATTTCCACCAGAAGCATAACGGGAGAGATTGCTACAGTCGACTAGACTCCACAAACACGCATTAAGGCTATGACTTTAACCCAATATATACTAGGGTGAAAGAAGTGTGAAAGTGGCTTGTATGGAATGGATTTGTATGGTCCACTGCCACAGCTGGCATTTCATTTTAACACCCTTTTAAATATTTGAGCAGTCTTTTACTGTTCCAAGACCAAAATGTATGGTCTGTCATATGATCATTACCGAAATAATTTCATCCTTACTGAGCTGTGCTTACATTGGTTGACCATGTATCTGGACCTGCAAGTGATTGTTCTTTTATTCTTTTTTTATTTAAAAAAAAAAGTGTCAAATTACTTGCGGAGAAGGGTAAGATGGACTGAAACACATACATAGAGACAGCGAGTGAAAAAGAGCTCATGAATGATTCAAGCCTGTATGAATCAAGCTGGGCTCTAAAAGCGCTCTACATCACGGATGCTTGCTCCTCTGACCATCTTAGAAATCCCTTTTCATTTATAGTACAGCTTTTGTATAAAACGTGGTGCTCTAGCATACATATGATTCTCCTGCATGGTCTTCAGTCCTCTACCCATTCAAATGCAAACTTCCCTTCTTCCATAGTCGTGGTATGCTTGAACACGCAGTTCAATAGACAGACTATCAGAATGACATGTTGGCTACTATTGACATTTTGGGAGAATCCTTACGAGTCCTTTTAACCCCAGCAGGCACGGATAGAGAGTTGTGGTTCATCCCATTCATGACGCTGTGATGAAACTGACATCCATGAGGAGGAGGATAATGAGAGGTTAAGCTACAGTAACTTCTTTCAGCGCATGTCACTGAACTCTGGGAGAAGCTCAATTAAAAGCCTTTTCATCCTGACGCCCCACGATTTCTCCTGGGACGAGTGGAGTGCAGAAGTGGGCTCCTCCTCCTGCAGCTCCCCCTCACAAGCCCCTCCCAGCCTCCCAAGCGTCTCTCAGCCCCCCTGCCAAGGTGATTGTGTTTTATTACTTGATCAATTGTTTGCTCTCCAAGATACAACACACACAATGACAGGCGGCTTTGCATAATGAGCGCAGCATGCTGGGAGAAGGGCAGAGGGGGGCTGCGCTGAATAAAGGCCGCCAGCCTCAACAGGACGCACTATCAATATTATACTAGATGACAGGCCCTTCTAGAACAGCAGCTAGTTGGGTACTTAACAACAACAAAAAAGCATGTACAATTTTAAAAAGTCCACCCTTTCACCAGGGGACTGCTGAGGAGGAGTTTTGGCATGAATGCCCCCTCCCTTTATGGTCAGTGGGTTGGGTTTGTCTGGCTGGAGCATGGTTCTCTCTCAGAGACAGCCCAGGCTGGCTTGGTGCCAGCTCCAGAGCCCTGCCTGCCTGCTCCCCATGGCGCGCCATAATTACACCTTCCACTGGGAGGGCTGCTGGGAAAGGAGCTGCGATACGCTGGGTTTAATAAGTGGGACATGTCCATTAATGCCTTGGCATTCGCTGCAACAGCACATCCAGCTGTGCCAACAGGTATCCGACATGGAACAGGTAAGACACATACAAGTAATGAAGCTGGCCGATTAAACACACAAGACAAAACGTGCATGGAAAGGAACATAATCCCCTGAAAATAGAGTGGGTGAGACGTAGGGCTGGGAATGGCCAGGGACCTCACGATGTGATATTTTCACTATTCTTAGGTGCCGATACGATATGTATTGAGATTCTATATGGATTGTGATTCGATACTGTGATTTTATTGCAATTCAATGTTTCAAATACGCTGCTCACCATATGTCTGCTACAGAGGGACAAGACAAAACAAGTTTTGATCAGTCATGGAAATCAAAAGTGCTGAAAATAAATACTGGACTTTTGCTGCAGGTACAGCCAACTAACGCAAAAATAATATTGCGTTATGTAATTATCGATCCCCACTCACGAGTGAGCAGAGGATGTTGAGAGATAATGAGAGGACAATCTTTTTTTCAAAAGTAGCATTTTCTATATTTAAAAAGGCCAAAACTGTAACTTATACTGTTTCATATTTGTAATTAGTCGTAGTTATTAACATTACACCCTAAATGAGGAATCTTATCTTTCCCTTTCAAGACAATTTGATACGCATCTACATACATGGTCTCCGATACGTTATAGTTTGAAACGATTCGGTGTGAATCAGTTTGATTAGAGGAACGATTCGGCGCGATACGATTCCAGGCACTAACATTTGTTGCATAAACACATTGATTTTCCATTCTAAATGAAAACCTGCTGCTGATGGAGCTCATGAGCTGGGCCTCTCTGAACGCAATCTGTCTGAGCCAACAACAAAAGCGTGTGGGTAAATGATGTCTATGGCGTATGTAGGCACCGGAGCTGAGCCGTAAGGTAAACTGGGCCTCTACAACCCCATTATCAGTTAGAGAAGGAGGGAGACATATTATTTTGAGCATGGTGAAGTTATTCATTACACTTTGGATGGTGTATCAATACAACCAATCACTATACAGGCATCCATCCTAACTCAGTTGCTGGAGAGGAAGAAAACCGCTCAGGGATTTCACCATGAGGCCAATAGTGACTAAAAACAGTTACAGAGTTTAATGGCTGTGATAGGAGAAAACTGAGGATGGATAAACATTGTAGTTACTCCATAAAACTAAGCTGATTTTTCACCTAGTCGGCTCGGGATTCGAACTAGCAACCTTCAAGTTACTGGCCCAACGCACTTACTGCTAAGCTACCTGCCGCCGCTACCTGCCACCCCCACGTTGATAACACAATTTTCACCTCCCTTTCCTCCCTCTCTTTTTCCATTTTTCCATGACGCTGGCCAAGAACAAGCTTTTTGTTTCCGTCATTTACAGTTTGGTTGCTTATTAACCAGAGGAGTGGGGGTGAATAAGAATGACAAAAGGAACAAAAGCCACAAGACATACAAAGGGAGGCCAACCTACCTTCCGAGGTTTCAACTTGTCCTGTAAATCGTACTGTCCGATGCCTTTATAGCTGACTCCCAGCCACCACGGTAGGCCCTGCTTGTCCTGTTGAGAAGGCAAGGCACACCACTCATTAAGAGCTGCTTCAGTGGTACAGTTTTAAACTAAGGGCCATTACTGTGGCAATTACCCCATTAGGCTAGCAGCACAAGGGAAGATCAAATACATTGAAGCAGCCCTAAAAATCCACAGCATGAGGGAGTCATTTTAACACCAGCGTTTGATGTGCTCAGACACCCTGCTTTAATGAGTGAGTTGGGAGGGAGCTGGGGCTCTGGGAGAGAGAGGTGCTGAGAGAGGGATCACTCAGTCATCAGTTAACTAAGCATGCGGCCGGAGCAAACACCCAGCTTAAGTCCCCAATCAGCCTCCAGAGGGAAAATGGCTGTATTTCGATGAGAAATAACTACTTCTTAATAGGGTTGTCACAACACCAGTATCGCGATACTCAGATTTATCGTGGCAAGGAAACCAAACATGAAGCGGACTGAATTTCTTGAGTAAAACAGCCATAACGAAACAAGCAGCCTTATGTTGTCATCAGAATCACATGTTTTTTGCCCCAAAGCTATAGCACACAATATTTTCCATACAGTAGGTTTCTTAAAAGGACCAAAGAGTTCAGCCTGCTTTGTGTTTTCCTTTTTTCCATGGAAAATCAGGTATTGTAGTATCGCGATACTGGTATCGTGACAACTCTACTTCTTAATCTCAAACAGTGTTAGTCCGATGGGAACGCAAACATGAACACAACAGTACAGATATTGGATGCCTTCTACTGTTTGATACAGGGTGCAGCTCTTACCTTTACTGGATAATAATGGACTCCATATGTAGGGAGGGACTCAACTAAGGCCAAATACCTTCAAAACAGAGGGAGACACGTTAGCAGTAATTCAGGCAGTTCCACTTCATCGATGTCCGTGAGCGGCCATTGCACAGAGGTTAGAATGGGCTTCAAGCCCCAGTCATTTACCAGACTGTCATTTACAGTGGCAGAGCCATCGATTTCTGTACATGGCCTTGACAGAGAGAGGGGCAGTCCACTGATCAACTCAAATCATACACCCCGGGTTGTGGATGACCTCGCTAGGCTAATCTCTCCCAGGTAAAACAAAGCAGACCACTGCCACACGCTTCTGGCTGCCCACATTAAGAGCTAGCTGTTCCCTAATTAAATGACACATTCTGGTAGCGCAACAGCAATCCCCTTTAAACAACAACACCCAGGAGTAGCCTGTACAGAGGGGGCTGCAGAGGGAGCAGTGCTGATGAACGTGCTGGACTAGAGGTGCACAGCAGCTCATTTCCTTCATGCACTTGACCCAGATGAACATAAAAGGACAATTCATTACGTTACTTACTGCACAATGGCTTGCCCTCTGCTGAGGCCCTTCAGGTTCTCGTGGCACTCAATCACTCGGTCTTCACTGTAACAGAGAAATAAAAGCTGTAATGATTCATCCATCGCCGATTGTAACATCCCCAAACTGAGGGATGTGGTGAGACAGTCCTTCCCTGACACACATTCTGCCTGTTCATGCAGACAATTCTGGCTGGCCTACAGACCTGGCCAGCCAATGGATCTCATCTCCCTCTCAGCTCCCACACACATCCCATCTCGTTCCCACTGTAATCATCCCCCTTAACAGCATGGATTGATTCAGAGGGGTTGGGTTAAATGCGGAACACACATTTTGGTTGAATGCATTCAGTTGTGCAACTGACTAAGTATCCCGTTTCCCTTTCCTTAACAGTATGGAGGGATTGCAGCGCGTGTGCACTCTCACACACAACCCTGTAATTCCAATCTGCCCATTGATCTAACTCCAGCTGCTGTTCATCAGTGAGCAGAACTGCAGCCTCAGATGACCGCTAAGGCAGAAGACACGGCAGCATGCACTCAAGACACTGGCACAGAGACACGGGAGCTCTAAAACAGTGCCTGGCCTCCTCCTCCTCCCTCCCTCCCTCTCCAGCCTAGCTCCCATGAGGACATGATGAAGTCAGCACCTCCCTAGCTGTGCAGGGTGCACTCAGAGCAGAGCCACTGGCCAGCCAGTCTAATTAACAGAGCACTAATGAATACAGCCCATCTGAAATAAACAGGCTGCTGGTACCAGGCAGAACTCTGGGTGCACATCCACCCTCATCTGCATGGGAAAATAATTGCTTTGTGCATCCAGGTGTTAGCTACAATTAAAAACCCTTTGATGGGGATGGGAATGTGGTGGGGGATGGGTGGTATCGACAGGGCGGCGGTCTGGTATCTATGGGACTGTGTGTAATCCACTTGGATTAATTCCCCCTGTGCATTTGTGGTTAAAGTGCTTCTAATGTGGCACTGCTTACCAGTAAGCCAGGGAGGGGTGCTCTCTCAGGACTCTGGTGGGTAGAACTGGTAGCTTATTCAGGTCCGATCTGGAGCTTTCAACACTGGAAACACACGCATTGTACAAATGATTAACAGAGTTCGTTCACAAGAACATCATTGTAACAGATGTTTTGACTTAAAAGGGGCATTCTTCAATAGGAAGAAAATGCTCATCCAGAAGTGGCACTCCTAGTGGACAGGGAATTTAATGCAGTTATATATATATATATATATATATTTTTTTTATAAACCTCTAGACCACCTTTACTCCACACACAGAGACGTGCACAAAGCTCTTCCTTGCCCTCCATTTGGAAAATATATTTTTATTTTTGGAGAACTTTTTCCCCCTTTTTTCCCCTCCCCAATTTCATGATATCCAATTGGTAGTTAGTTTTGTTCCATCGCTGCAACTTCCGTACAGATTCGGGAGAGGCAAAAGGCAAAGGTTGAGAGCCATGCATCCTCCGAAACACGACCCCACCAAGCTGCAGTGCTTCTTGACAAACTGCTTGCTTAACCCGGAAGCCAGCCGCACCAATGTGTCAGAAGAAACACCATACAGCTGGCGACCGAAGTCAGCGTGCATGTGCCTAGCTGCCACAAGGAGTCACTAGAGTGCGATGGGACAATGATACCACAGCCGGCCAAACCCTCCCCTAACCCGGACAAAGCTGGTCCAATTGTGCGCTGCCTCATGAGTCTCCCAGTCGGGGCCGGCAGCGACACAGCTCGGGATCGAACCCGGATCTGTAGTGCCGCCTCTAGCACAGTGATGCAGTGCCTTAGACCGCTGAGCCACACGGTTGAACCATTTGAAAATTCTGACCATAATTCAATCCTGCTGATTTCTGCTTACAAGCAAAAACAAAAGCAGGAAGTGCCAGTGACTCCCTAAATAAGGAAGTGGTCAGATGACACGGATGCTACAGGACTGTTTTGCTAGCACAGACTGGAAAATGTTCCCAGGATTCATCCAATGGCATTGAGTATACCAATTCAATCACCGGCTTCATCAATAAGTGCATCGTCCGACATCGTGAGCTGCCAGTGACACGAGCCTACCAAACGGGCTAAAATGGCTTTTATGCTTGCTTTGAGGCAAGCAACACTGAAGCATGAGAGCACCAGCTGTTCCGGACGACTGTGTGATCACGCTCTCCATAGCCGATGTGAGCAAGACCTTTAAACAAGGCCGCAGGGCCAGACGGATTTCAACGATGTGCACTCAGAGCATGCACAGACAAACTGGCAAGTGTCTTCACTGACATTTTCAACCTCTCCTTGACCTGTAATACCTACATGTTTCAGGCAGATCACCATAGTCCCTGTAACCAAGAAAGCGAAGGTAACCTGCCTAAATGACTACCGCCCTGTAGCACTCACGTTGGTAGCCATGAAGTGCTTTGAAAGGCTGGTCATGGCTCACATCTACATCCCAGAAACCATAGACCCACTTCGCATACCGCCCCAACAGATCACCCAATCTCAAATCGCACTCCACACTGCCCTTTCCCACCTGGACAAAAGGAACACCTGTGAGAATGCTGTTACTACAGCGCAGCGTTCAACAACATAGTACCCACAAAGCTCATCACTAAGCTAAAAACACCTTCTGCAACTGGATCCTGGACTTCCTGACTGGCCACCCCCAGGTGTTAAGGGTTAGCAACAACATCTGCCACGCTGATCCTCAACACAATGGCCCCTCAGGGGTGCGTGCTTAGTCCCCACCCGTACCCGCTGTTCACCCACGACTGCATGGCCAAGCTCAACACCAACACCATCATTAAATTTGCTGACAACACAACGGTGGTAGGCCTGATCACAGACAAAGATGAGACAGCCTATAGGGAGGTCAGAGACCTGACAGTGTGCCAGGACAACCTCTCCCTCAACGTAGGCAAGACAAAAAGAGCTGATCATGCACTACAGTGCCAAACACGCCCCAATTCACATTGACAGGGCTGTAGTGAAGTGGGTCGAGAGTTAAGTTCTTTGGTGTCCACATCCACAAACTATCATTGTCCAAACACACCAAGAAAGTTGTGAAGAGGGCACAATGCCTTTCCCCCCTCAGGAGACTGAAAAGATTTGGCATGGGTTTTCAGATCCTCAAAAAGTTCTACAGCTGCACCAGAGAGTATCCTGATTGGTTGCATCCCCACCTGGTATGGCAACTTCTTGGCATCCGACCGTAAGGTGCTACAGAGGGTAATGCATACAGCCCAGTATATTACTGGGGCCAAGTTTCCTGCCATCAAGGACCTAGATATTAGGCGGTGTCAGAGGAAGGTACAAAAAAAAGTCAGACTCCAGTCACCCAAGTCATAGACTGTTCTCTATGCTACCGCACAGCAAGCGGTACCAGAGCGCCAAGTCTTGGTCAAAAAGGATCCTTAACAGCTTCGACCCCCAAGCCATAAAACTGCTGAACAATGAATCTAATAGCCACCTGGACTATTTGCATTGACACCTCCCCCCTGCTTTTACACAGCTTCTACTCTCGGTTATTTATGCATAGTCACTTTACCCCTACCTACATGTAAAAATTACCTCAACTAACCTGCACATTGACTCGGTACCGGTGCCAGTACCTCCTGTATATAGCCTCATTGTTATTAAGGGCTCGTAAGTAAGCATTTCACGGTAAAGTCAACACGTGTTATATTCGGAGCATGTGAAAAATACAATTTTATCTGATTCTTTTCAGGTCAGGGGGGCATTTTAAGGCTCCATAATAGCAACACTGCCAATTGGTCAAAATACATATTATTACACTGTTTTTATACGTCATTACTGGCATTATATGTCTAATTACTAACCTCGATCTCTCTATGTTGACTATCTCCGAGTTCAATAAACCCCCATATCCAATAATGACACCAGAACACAGATCATGCGAAATATAAATATTCAAGTATTGTATAGAGTTTGGTTGATGCATTTGTAGTTTAACAGAAGAGTTCAATTCCCAAGTCTTACAGCATGAAAGTGATAACTCATAACAAAACGCAAAGGTGCAATGTCTGAACATTTTTCATATTTTTATCAGGCAGGCTATTAATGCTTCCCAACAGACTTGGCTTAATATCCACTTATGTCTTGCCAAAGTGCCTCAGTGGAAGTAGATAAGAGCCCTTTTAAGTTAACAGAGGGTCTACCTTAAAAGGTCATTCAAATAGTTACATCGTGTCAAGGCCCCTTTAAATGTACAGTTGCAGCCAAATACACCATTGCACTTTTCCCCCTCCCTATTTCTTCTAAAATAAGTTGAACTTTGTCACCACACCTTACATGGATTTGAAGTTCACCATTTTAATTCCTGGGTGCTTTTTAACATGTGACTAGGGTTGTTGTCCTGCTGGAAGACCCAAAACCTTTAACGGAGAGACCGTTTTTGAACACTGTGTTGAACATTGGATTCCAACACCTGATAATTACTTGTAACCTTTATTTAACTAGGCAAGTCAGTTAAAAGAACAATTTATTTACAATGAAGGCCTACACCGGCCAAACCTTGACGACGCTGGGCCAATTGTGCTCCGCCCTATTGGACTCCCAATCACGGGTGGTTGTGATACATTATGCCTTGCGCACGTTCAAAGCACCCTGGAATGGATCAAGAAGAAAATGTTGGAGTGGCCAGCGAAAAGTCTCGATCTGAATCACGTCCATAACCTATGGCGAGAGCTGAAAACAGCAGTTGGTGGAGGGCACCCCACAAACATTGAAGAACTGGAGCAGTTTGCTGCTGAAGAGTGGGCCAAAATGCCTGTAGAAAGGTGCAGCAAGCTCATTGATGGCTTCAAAAAACATTTGTAGGCAGTTACCTTGGCCTCAGGGGGCCAATAATTTTGTCCATGCCAAAAATACAATTGGTTTTGCTATGTTGAAAATTCAATGACAAGGTGGAGCCCAAAAGTTGTTTTATTATTACATTTCTACCTATTTTACTAGAAATAGGGAATAATTTAAGAAAAGTGCAAGGGCGCTAATATCTTTGGCAGCAACTGTATGTGCTGGTACTTATGACTCACGAGTAGGGTTGCAAAATTCCAGGAACGTTCAATACATCCTCTAGTTTTCCAGAAATCCTGGTAGGAGGATACTGGTTTTCCTGCTTATTCAAATCAAATTTAATTGGTAGAGTACACATTTTGCAGCTGTTATTGCGGGTGTAGCAAAATGCTTATATTCCTAGCTCCAACAGTGCAGTAATACCTAACAATACAAAACAATGCACCCAAATGTATTTATTTAACCAGTTAGGCTTTGGGGATGACAAGGATAATATACCTGCTGGAGCGTGTGCTACAGGTGGGTGTTGCTATGGTGACCAGTGAGCTGAGAAGGCGGGGCTTTACCTAGCAAAGACTTATAGATGACCTGGAGCCAGTGGGTTTGGCGAAGGATATGTAGTGAGGGCCAGCCAACGAGAGCATTCATGTTTTGGTGATAAAACGGATGGCACCGTGATGCTCTACTCAACAAACTGGATGTAGTCTGTTGGGGGATATTTTGTAAATGACATCGCCAAAGTCAAGAATTGGTAGGATAGTCAGTTTTACGAGGGTATGTTTTAGAGGTCGACCGATTAATCGGAATGGCCGATTTCAAGTTATCACAATCGGTAAAATGCATTTTTTGACACCGATCATGGCCGATTACAATGCACTCCACGAGGAGACTGCGTGGCAGGCTGACTACCTGTTATGTGAGTGCAGCAAGGAGCCAAGGCAAGGTGCTAACTAGCATTAAAAGTATGTTATAAAAAACAATCAAACATAATCACTAGTTAACTACACATGGTTGATGATATTACTAGTTTATCTAGCTTGTCCTGCTTTGCATATAATTGATGCGGTGCCTGTTAATTTATCATTGAATCATAGCCTACTTTGCCAAACGGGTGATTTAACAAGCCCAATCGCGAAAAAAAGCACTGTCATTGGTTCAATGTTTACCGAACCATAAACAATGCCTTTCTTAAAATCAATACACAAGTATATATTTTTAAACCTGCATACTTAGTTAATATTGCCTGCTAACATGAATTTCTTTTAACTAGGGAAATTGTGTCACTTCTCTTGCGTTCTGTGCAACAGAGTCAGGGTATATGCAGCAGTTTGGGCCACCTGGCTCGTTGCGAACTGTGTGAAGACTATTTCTTCCTAACAGACAGCCAACTTCGCCAAATGGGGATAATTTAACAAAAGCGCATTTGCGAAAAAAGCACAATCGTTGCACGAATATACCTAACCATAAACATTAATGCCTTTCTTAAATTCAATACAAAATCTTTTTTTTTTTTACCTGCATATTTAGTTCAAATAAATCCAGGTTAGCAGGCAATATTAAACTAGGGACATTGTGTCATTTCTCTTGCGTTCATTGCACGCAGAGTCAGGGTATATGCAACAGTTTGGGCCGCCTGGATCGTTGCAAACTAATTTGCCAGAATTTTACGTAATTATGACATAATATTGAAGGTTGTGCAATGTAACAGGAATATTTAGACTTATGGATGCCACCCGCTAGATAAAATACGGAACGGTTCCGTATTCACTGAAAGATTAAACGTTTTATTTTCGAAATGATCGTTTCAGGATTTGACCATATTAATGACCTAAGGCTCGTATTTCTGTGTATTATGTTATAATTAAGTCCATGATTTGATAGAGCAGTCTGACTGAGCAGTGGTAGGCAGCAGCAGGCTCGTAAGCATTGTGCTTCAAGCATTGATCGGTTTATGACTTCAAGCCTATCAACTCCCGAGATTAGGATGGTGTAACCAATGTGAAATAGCTAGCTAGTTAGCAGGGTGCGTGCTAATAGCGTTTCAATCGGTGACGTCACTCGCTGAGACCTTGAAGTAGTTGTTCCCCTTGCTCTGCAAGGGCGTGGCTTTTGTGGAGCGATGGGTAACAATGCTTTGAGGGTGGCTATTGCCAATGTGTTCCTGGTACGAGCCCAGGTAAGGTCGAGGAGAGGGACAGAAGCTATACTTTCACACCGGCAACACTAAAAATGCCTATAAGAACATCCAATAGTCAAAGGTATATGAAAAATAAATGGTAGAGAGAGAAATAGTCCTTTAATTCCTATAATAACTACAACCTAAAACTTCTTACCTGGGAATATTGAATATGTTTAATTATTTATTGCAAAGCAGGACAAGCTATACATACATACATACATACATACATACATACATACATACATACACAGCTCAAAAAAATAAAGGGAACACTTAAACAACACAATGTAACTCCAAGTCAATCACACTTCTGTGAAATCAAACTGTCCACTTAGGAAGCAACACTGATTGACAATAAATTTCACATGCTGTTGTGCAAATGGAATAAACAACAGGTGGAAATAGGCAATTAGCAAGACACCCCCAATAAAGGAGTGGTTCTACAGGTGGTGACCACAGACCACTTCTCAGTTCCTATGCTTCCTGGCTGATGTTTTGGTCACTTTTGAATGCTGGCGGTGCTTTCACTCTAGTGGTAGCATGAGACGGAGTCTACAACCCACACAAGTGACTCAGGTAGTGCAGCTCATCCAGGATGGCACATCAATGCGAGCTGTGGCAAGAAGGTTTGCTGTGTCTGTCAGCGTAGTGTCCAGAGGCGCTGCCAGGAGACAGGCATGGAGTCGCTACCAGGAGACAGGCCAGTACATCAGGAGACGTGGAGGAGGCCGTAGGAGGGCAACAACCCAGCAGCAGGACCGCTACCTCCACCTTTGTGCAAGGAGGAGCAGGAGGAGCACTGCCAGAGCCCTGCAAAATGACCTCCAGCAGGCCACAAATGTGCATGTGTCTGCTCAAACGGTCAGAAACAGACTCCATGAGGGTGGTATGAGGGCCCAACATCCACAGGTGGGGGTTGTGCTTACAGCCCAACACCGTGCAGGACGTTTGGCATTTGCCAGAGAACACCAAGATTGGCAAATTCGCCACTGGCGCCCTGTGCTCTTCACAGATGAAAGCAGGTTCACACTGAGCACGTGACAGACGTGACAGAGTCTGGAGACGCCGTGGAGAACGTTCTGCTGCCTGCAACATCCTCCAGCATGACCGGTTTGGCGGTGGGTCAGTCATGGTGTGGCATTTCTTTGGGGGGCCGCACAGCCCTCCATGTGCTCGCCAGAGGTAGCCTGACTGCCATTAGGTACCGAGATGAGATCCTCAGACCCCTTGTGAGACCATATGCTGGTGCGGTTGGCCCTGGGTTCCTCCTAATGCAAGACAATGCTAGACCTAATGTGGCTGGAGTGTGTCAGCAGTTCCTGCAAGAGGAAGGCATTGATGCTATGGACTGGCCCGCCCGTTCCCCAGACCTGAATCCAATTGAGCACATCTGGGATATCATGTCTCGCTCCATCCACCAACGCCACGTTGCACCACAGACTGTCCAGGAGTTGGCGGATGCTTTAGTCCAGGTCTGGGAGGAGATCCCTCAGGAGACCATCCGCCACCTCATCAGGAGCATGCCCAGGCGTTGTAGGGAGGTCATACAGGCACATGAAAGCCACACACACACTACTGAGCCTCATTTTGACTTGTTTTAAGGACATTACATCAAAGTTGGATCAGCCTGTAGTGTGGTTTTCCACTTTAATTTTGAGTGTGGCTCCAAATCCAGACCTCCATGGGTTGATAAATTTGATTTCCATTGATAATGTGATTTTGTTGTCAGCACATTCAACTATGTAAAGAAAAAAGTTTTTAATAAGAATATTTCATTCATATCTAGGATGTGTTATTTTAGTGTTCCCATATATATATATATATTTTTTGTATTTATTTATTTTTTTAAATATTTTATTTATAAAAATCGGCCAAATAATCGGTATCGGCGTTGAAAAATCATAATCGGTCGACCTCTAGTATGTTTGGCGGCATGAGTGAAGGAGGCTTTGTTGCTAAATGGGAAGCTGATCCTAGATTTAATTTTGGATTGGAGATGCTTAATGTGAGTCTGGAAGGAGAGTATACAGTCTAACCAGACACCTAGGTATTTGTAGTTGGCCACATATTCTAGGTCAGAACCGTCCAGAGTAGTGATGCTAGTCGGGTGGGGGCAGCAAATCGGTTGAAGAGCATGCACTTTGTTTTACTAGCATTTAAAAGCAGTTGGAGGCCACGGAAGTAGTGTTCTAAGATGTTGAAGCTCGTTTGGAGGTTTGTTATCAGTGTCCAAAGAAGGGCCAGATGTATACAGAATGGTGTCGTCAGCGTAGAGGTGGATCAGAGAATCACCAGCAGCAAGAGCAACATCATTGATATATACAGAGAAAAAGAGTCTTATTCTAAAATGGATTCAGTTGTTCCCCCACCTCAATTTACACACAATAGCCCATAATGACAAAGCAAATATAATTAACATATTTTTGCTAATTTAATAAAAAGACAAATATCACATTTACATACGTATTCACACCCTTTACTCAGTAGTACTTTGTTGACGCACCTTTGGCACCGATTACAGCCTTCTTGGGTATGACGCTACAAGCTTGACACCTGTATTTGGGTTTGAGTTTCTCCCATTCTTCTCTGCAGATCCTCTCAAGCTCTGTCAGGTTGGATAGGGAGTGTTGCTGCACAGCTATTTCCAGGTTTCTACAGAGATGTTAGATCGGGTTCAAGTCTGGGCTTTGGCTGGGCCACTCAAGGACATTCAGAGACTTGTCCCGCAGCCACTCCTGTCTTGGCTGTGTGCTTATGGTCGTTTTCCTGTTGGAAGGTGAACCTTCACCCCAGTCTGAGGTACGGAGTGCTCTGGAGCAAGTTTCCATCAAGGATCTCGCTGCACTTTGCTCCATTCATCTTTCCCTCGATCCTGACTAGTCTCCCAGTCCCTACCGCTGAAAAACATCCACAGAGCATGATTCTGCCACCACCATGCTTTACCAGAAGTGATGCTTGGATTTCAGGCCAAAGTGTCCCATCTTGGTCCAAAGTGTCCAGATCATCTTGTTTCTCATGGTCAGAGTCCATTAGGTGCAATTGGGCAAACTCAAAGCGGGCTGTCATGTGCCTTTTACTGAGTGGCGGCTTCCGTCCACTCTACCATAAAGGCCTGATTGGTGGAGTGCTGCAGAGATGCTAGTCCTTCTGGAGGGTTCTCCCATCTCCACAGAGGAACTCTGGAGCTCTGTCATAGTGACCATTGGGATCTTGGTCACCTCCCTGTCCAAGGCCCTTCTCCCCCGATTGCTCAGTTTGGCCAGCTCTAAGAGTCTTGGTGGTTCCAAACTTCTTCCATTTAAGAATGATGGAGGTCACTGTGTTCTTGGGGACCTTCAGTGCTGCAGAAATGTTTTGGCACCCTTCCCCAGATCTATGCCTCGACATAATCCTGTCTCTGAGCTCTACAGACAATTCCTTTGACCTCAAGGCTTGATTTTTGCTCTGACATACACTGTCAACTGTGGGACCTTATATAGACAGGCGTGTGCCTTTCCAAATCATGTCCAATCAATTTAATTTCCCACAGGTGGACTCCAGTAGAGTTGTAGCAACATCTCAAGGACAATCAATGGAAACAGGATGCACCGGAGCTCAATTTCAAGTCTCATAGCAAAGGGTCTGAATACTTGTAAATATTTTTTATAAAGTTGAAAAACTCTCAACCTGTTTTCGCTTGGTCATTATGGGGTATTGTGTTTAGAGTTGATGAGGAGTTTGAATAAGGCTGTAACATAACAAAATGTGGAGAAAGGGAAGGGGTCTGAATACTTTCCAAATGCACTGTATATAGGATGACCCTTGACTATAACACAGTATATACACATATGAAGTGGGTAAAACAGAATGTAAACGTTCCTGACTGATTCCGGGAATCTTCCAACTGGAATTTTGGGATCATCTGGGAATTTATTTTAAGTTCCCAGAATTTTGCAACCCTACTCAAGAGTGTGTTTTGTTAATGCCATCACATATACATTGTCAACATTCCTTGAGGTTAGTGTGTGCAGTACAGGCATTGACTTCAATAATCTATTATACCAGTGCAAAGAATGAGACAGGTCTACAATACTTTGTCATTTTGAATACTATTTCCTCTCACTTTTGAGTACTGATTAGTATGTAGAAGTCTGGAAGTGATCTAAAAACACTGCATTAGCATGTTCTCTCTTTACTAACTGTGCCGCATGTCACTATCAAGGTCTGTGATAGTGAACTATGAGTCACTCCAAAACACACGAGGGGGGAGCACTTGCTCTACAATTACTGATCGCCAAAGAGTGCTATTTACTTGGCAGGCCAGAGCATTGAAGCCCAGAACAAAAGCCATTCACCAGTTCTGGCATGCAGTGTTAAAAAGGTACTGTACAACTCAAGAGGAGAGCTTTTCAAAAATATGACTTGGCCTCTAGGACAGGACTCAGAACGGCAGGTCTTTCATATCTTTATCATGTTCTAAACTACTGGGCCAACTTATAATACTTATGTTTTGGTCCTTTTTTATTGAACGTATTGGATGTGTAAGCTTTATTTAACTAGGCAAGTCAGTTAAGAACAAATTCTTATTTACAGTGACGGATGTACGTACTAACAAAACAAAAAGCATGAGCTGAACTTACATTTTCAAATATCTCACTTGAGGTTTCTCCATCTTCAAAGTTAATGAAAAAAGCTAAACAATCACTAGCATGCAGAGGCCATAATGATCTAGTTATGGGAACCTGCTTACTCCACACAAAGGTGAAACACTACAGAGAGAGACTCACTTGAATAATTGCTCCCAAGCTAGCTGCTTCAAGGTTCACTGGTTTCTGCTGCTATGGCAGTTCACTGCTACGGAGTTTGATGGCATACGTTTTATAGGGCGCTGGGCCTGGTGTTGTCGGGTGATCTACTCTGAAGCCACATCGCCTTGTCAGCAATCTGGAATTCATTACGATGTCTTATCTTCCTGCAGCGTGGGCTGGGGGCAACTCCTCCACCCAGCCAGCCAGCGTGTAGGCTAAACACTCACATGTCAGCTATTTCAGTGGGCTGAGAGTAGTTCATTGGAAAGGAAATCCAGGGAAAGAGACTGGTGTGAAAAGAGATGTGGTCCCCATTGCTGTGAAAGTCTCAGTAAAAGCAGGCTGAATCTACACTCGAGTGAGTGAATTGACAGTGCCAGGCAGGGGTGCTGTAACTCAGGGGCTCCCAATCCCCCCCCCCCAGGGCCCCTTTTTCACATAGCCACTAGCTTGATATTGTTTCATTTGAGGGACCTAGGAAAACTGTTATTTTGAGGTTCCTTTCCTGCAATTCTACATAGATTGACAAGACATATTTTAGATATTAATTATTATTAAATTACGCAAGGAAAATAAAGTCTAGACCCAAATGTTATTCCATTACCAAATATGTTATGATAATTTACATGAACCCTAAATTTACAGAAAGTGAATAGATCAATTGATAGCAACAGAGTCACACATTCTATAAGATTACTTCCCAAGCAAAGTCCAATTTGACTTGTCGACTTTAGGTCGTAACTCTGCTTCTGACTGTCGTAGAGACCAACCAAATATATTGCATGTGTACCAGTGTCGTGTCTTCCTAGGGCATTTTACCTCTTGTTTCAAACTTAAAGCATTACGGATATATGCATAATTGTAGATCAGTATATAAACAATCGCAAATTGTAAAAATTAAAATGCATCAATACTGAACAAAAATAAATGCAACATGTTAAGTGTTGGTCCCATGAGCTGAAAAAAAAAAAGATCCCAGAAATGTACACCCCTGTTAGTGAGCATTTCTCCTTTGCCAAGATAATCCATCCACCAGGTGGCATATCAAGAAGCTACTTAAACAGCATGGACATTACAAAGGTGCACCTTGTGCTGGGGACAATAAAAGGCCACTAAAATGTGCAATTTTCTGACACAACAATGCCACGGATGTCAAGTTGAGGGAGTGTGCAATTGGCATACCGACTGCAGGAATGTCCACCAGAGCTGTTGCCAGACAATTAAATGTTCATTTCTCTACCATTTGTTGCCTCCAACATTGTTTTACAGAATTTGGCAGTATGTCCAACCGGCTTCACAACCGCAGCCCACATGTATGGCGCCGCGTGGGCAAGCGGTTTGCTGATGTCAACGTTGTGAGCAGAGTGCTCCATGGTGGCGGTGGGGTTATGGTATGGGCAGGCATAAGCTACAGACAACGAACCCAATCGCATTTTAATCGATGGCAATTTGAATGCACAAAAATACTGTGACGAGATCCTGAGGTCCAGGTATCTGTAACCAACAGATGGAAATCTGTATTCCCAGTCATGAGAAATCCATAGATTAGGTCCTAATGAATTTATTTAAAATGGACATATTTCCTCATTAACTGTAACTCAGTAAAATTGTTGCATGTTGCGTTTATATTTGTGTTCAGTGTGTGTGTGTGTGTATATACAGTGGGGCAATAAAAGTATTTAGTCAGCCACCAATTGTGCACATTCTCCCACTTAAAAAAATGAGGCCTGTAATTTTTATCATAGGTACACTTCAACTATGACAGACAAAATGAGGAAACAAAATACAGAAAATCACATTGTAGGGTTTTTAATGAATTTATTTGCAAATTATGGTGGAAAATAAGTATTTGGTCAATAACAAAAGTTTCTCAATAGTTTGTTATATACCCTTTGTTGGCAATGACAGAGGTCAAATGTTTTCTGTAAGTCTTCACAAGGTTTTCACACACTGTTGCTGGTATTTTGGCCCATTCCTCCATGCAGATCTCCTCTAGAGCAGTGATGATTTGGGACTGTTGCTGGGCAACACAGACTTTCAACTCCCTCCAAAGATTTTCTATGGGGTGGAGATCTGGAGACTGGCTAGGCCACTCCAGGACCTTGCAAATGCTTCTTACGAAGCCACTCCTTCGTTGCCCGGGAGGTGTGTTTGGGATCAGTCATGCTGGAAGACCCAGCCACGTTTCATCTTCAATGCCCCTGCTTATGGAAGGAGGTTCACTCAAAATCTCACGATACATGGCCCCATTCATTCTTTCCTTTACGTGGATCAGTCATCCTGGTCCCTTTGCAGAGAAACAGCCCCAAAGCATGATGTTTCCACCCCCGTGCTTCACAGTAGGTATGGTGTTCTTTGGATGCAACTCAGCATTCTTTGTCCTCCAAACACGACGAGTTGAGTTTTTACCAAAAAGTTATATTTTGGTTTTATCTGACCATATGACATTCTCCCAATCTTCTTCTGGATCATCCAAATGCTCTCTAGCAAACTTCAGACGGGCCTGGACATGTACTGGCTTAAGCAGGGGGACACGTCTGGCACTGCAGGATTTGAGTCCCTGGCGGTGTAGTGTGTTACTGATGGTAGGCTGTGTTACTTTGGTCTCAGCTCTCTGCAGGTCATTCCCTAGGTCCCCCCATGTGGTTCTGGGATTTTTGCTCACCGTTTTTTATGATAATTTTGACCCCACGGGGTGAGATCTTGCGTGGAGCCCCAGATAGAGGGAGATTATCAGTGGTCTTGTATGTCTTCTATTTCCTAATAATTGCTCCCACAGTTGATTTCTTCAAACCAAGCTGCTTACCTATTGCAGATTCCGTCT
The DNA here is from genome assembly GCF_018296145.1 of Oncorhynchus tshawytscha. Taxonomy (NCBI): domain Eukaryota; kingdom Metazoa; phylum Chordata; class Actinopteri; order Salmoniformes; family Salmonidae; genus Oncorhynchus; species Oncorhynchus tshawytscha. The sequence continues at coordinate 31,015,759 of NC_056435.1, read as the reverse complement.
TCCCAGCCTGGTGCAGGTCTACAATTTTGTTTCTGGTGTCCTTTGACAGCTCTTTGGTCTTGACCATAGAGGTGTTTGGAGTGTGACTGTTTGAGGTTGTGGACAGGTGTCTTTTATACTGATAACAAGTTCAAACAGGTGCCATTAATACAGGTAACGAGTGGAGGACAGAGGAGCCTCTTAAAGAAGAAGTTACAGGTTTGTGAGAGCCAGAAATCTTGCTTGTTTGTAGGTGACCAAATACTTATTTTCCACCATAATTTGAAAATAAATTCATTAAAATCCTACAATGTGATTTTCTGGAATTTATTTTCTCATTTTGTCTGTCATAGTTGAAGTGTACCTATGATGAAAATTACAGGCCTCTCATCTTGGGAGAGAACTTGCACAATTGGTGGCTGACTAAATACTTTTTTGCCCCACTGTATATATATAAAAAATATATTCAAATCAAATCAAGGAAGACCCCCACAAAATGTTGTTGCCCCACTAGGTTGGAAACCCCTGCTGTAACCTATAGACCTAATGTATTATACTAACAACATCTGACTGGAGGGGGGCTTTGACCACGAGAGATGACATCATAATGGTTAGTCCCTCTGACGCCTGGCAGTTTACAGTGGGCCAGTGGGGTCTGCACTCTTAAGGCTCATCCCTCTTAGAACAGGCTGTAAATTGGAAAGGGGGGTCTCCCTAACTCCTCCACATCTAATCTCAGAGCTGCAGGGCCCTTCGCAATGCCTGTCTTGAGCAGCGTATGTTATATGAGGGGATTTGCCAACCTTCCTCCTCCAAAAAGGTACAAATGAAAACCATCAGAGAGAAAAAATAATGTATTAGCCTAAGAACAACTCAGGAGAGTGTAGGCTGGGCTATATAGTTGGACAGGCTGCCATCCACAATGATTTTACAGACTTTGTTGACAGGGTCTGTTTCATTGTGCTTTCAGTCAGGACAAAGTGCAGCACATCCCCACGCCCTCAAAGGCTGAAACATTAACTCACGTAGCTGCCTGACACCTCAGGGCTAAAGAAAATCTGTAAATCACCCCTAACATACTGCAGTACAAAGCTGTGAAGGGCTTCACTGGCCAGTCTGAATAGAATACAATCACCATCAACTCTGAAGCTTGCTGAAAGGTGGGCTTGAAAAAAAAAAATTGGTCCTAGAGTTTTTGAGAGTACAAAGATGGGACTTTAACGTAGAAACAAACAGCCATTTTCAGCATTAAATATCACGGTGTGCATTCACACCATACAATTCCTTACAGAGCAGAACACAAAGCCTTGTGTTCAGATAATGGCCAGGGGCCTCTAGGGGACCCAAGCTGGGGAAAACGCCCCACAGGTTCAGCAATATAACCAGCTCGTCCACTCTGACAGACAGGACAATATTTACTGATTACCTCAGCCCTCTCCAACTGACAACTAAAATAACAAACCGTATCACTAGGCCAAGCCTTAAAGTGCTTAATACTGCCACAAAAACATATTAGTCCTAGTTCTATATAACATTGAGGGAGAAGATGAATGATTGCTATCTTGTGCAGCCAACAACAATCTAACCCAAGACATAGTTCAGTGTACTGAACTAGATGCGGGGAAAGGAAATGAAATAGCCAGGACACAAACTCAACAGAAAGCAATTGAGGTCAGGTTTTCCAGAGTAGAGCCTATAGCATTTGGCTACTGAGCAATGGAGATTGAAAACAATAAAACACGTCCCATTTAACATGCAATCAGAACTGAGCAGGAAAACTGCATCTAGAAGCATCACTGTGTATGTTCTACAGATGCTTTCATCAACAGGGAATACATAAAACAGGGACCATATAAAACAGAGTAAAGCATGTAAAGCAAATTCCAGCTCAACGCCAAAAGAACAACATCAAGGAAATCATCAGCTACTAAGGGAACACCAAGATAAAACTCCAAATCGGAACCAACGTAATTAACCATTAAATGACCACTGCGACCCTCCCTGCCTGGGTTGTCCACTGAGCTTCGACCCAACACCACAGGTCTCAAACATGTGGGTCAAACTACATAGAAGCATCGATTATGGGGTAAATAACAAATGCGTAGATTGCTTACGGTAATACGACTGTAGACTGCTTAATTAATTAAGAAACTTGAAGCTTACACAAAAACGTGTTGGAAATGCGACTGAGTGAAAAGCCTGTACAAGTTTAAGCAATTTTATTACAATTGTCTTTAACAAAAGACGCATGCAGATCATAATTTCACACACAATTGACTGTATTCTAATAATATTATTTATTTATCGATTTGAGTTGACATGAGTGAATCCTTACTTTGTGTAGTCTCCTTTGGCCTCCTGGGAAAAAAATAGCACCCTTATTAGTGGGAATGATGATACAACAAGTAGCCTGGAGGACTTCAACATCAATAGGCCTATGTCATTGCAAGTCTTGAATGTTCCTTGGGACCACGGGAACACTTTTTAATCTCACTCCGTGTTGAATAGCATTACAGCAAAACATAATTGCACGCTAAAGAACTAAAATCATAGTAAACGATTTCAATATTAAAGTAAAAACGTAACTACTACACATCTCTCAAAATAAAAGTTCCGAAACCCTAACCTTTTTTGTAACAAGCGTGCATGCATGCAGTGTAGATTCAAATCGCTGATGAATGACAACTCCACAAACTACAAAAATACATTTACCTGCAAGGCGTAAGCAGCTAATTTGAAAACGTTTTCACTCTCCACTTCGATGATCTCCTGCCGTGGGGGGGAAAAAAGGAAATTGCAATATTATAGGGTGGAAAAACAAGTGTACCACATTCGAACAGTAGCACTTGATTTGAGGCAAATCTCATTACCAGCCGTACCTCTGCCCCACAGTTACCGACTGAACCATTGTCACTGAAAAGTGGGTGCGCGTGTTTAAGGTTGAGTCGGAATATTAGAAGAGTTTTTCATATTCTTCATCCACGCTCGAAACGAATTATTGTTACGTTTATCATAACATAGAACGAACGTGCATACATTAGTTACAAAAAACCAGTATAATCCCAGTTCTTTATAATTTCAACCCCCTTATCAAAATGGTACATTCTGAGAGCAGGTTCACGTTCCTCCAGTGACAAGGGGAAAAAAAGTTACTCCTGGCAACGTTGGATTACTATCCACAAAATGCACGTATCCCATGACGTATTTATAGTGTGTATGATATCAAATGGATTTATGTTAAATTCAATACAGGGTTATGAATTGGCAGTGTGCGTGAAATTTTTAGGTCACTCGATGGAGGACACGGTGGGGCTGTTGTTTAGCTTGCTAGTACCCTCTAAAGAAGAAAGGCAGACAGTCTTACATCTTGAGCAACCTGTCTCCGTGGCGTGGAGATGATCAAGGGCGCGTAAATACATGGGTAGCCTCCCAGATACCAAAACATGTACCCCCTATCACATCTGAGCTATTGGGAAAGGGATCCATCGTTTCCTCTTAAGTAATTCAGCAACTGTAGGTGATAAACAAATGCAAATGGCTGTTGGCTACTCAGACATACTGAGATATATATATATACATATACACACACACACACAGAACAAAAATATAAATGCTACATGTAAAGTGTCCCATGTTTCATGAGCTGAAATAAAAGATCCCAGCAATGTTCCATACGCACAAAAAAGCTAATTTCTCTCAAATGCACAAATTTGTTTACATCCATGTTAATGATCATTTCTCCTTTGCCAAGATAATCCACCTGACAGGTGTTGCATATCAATTGGCTGATTAAACAGCAGGATCATTACTCAAGTGCACCTTGTGCTGGGAACAATAAAAGGCCACTCTAAAATGTGCAGTTTTGTCACACAGCACGATGCTGCACATGTCTCAAGTTGAGGGAGCGTGCATTTGGCATGCTGACTGCAGGAATATTTAGCTGTTGCCAAATAATTGAATGTTAATTTCTCTACCATCAGCCGCCTCCAACATATTTTTAAAGAATTTGTCAGTACGTCCAACCGGCCTCACAACCGCAGACCACGTGTAACCACCACAGCCCAGGAACTCCACATCTGGTTTATTAACCTTCGGGATCGTCTGAGACCAGCCACCCGGACAGCTGATGAAATTGAGGTGTATTTCTGTATGTAATAAAGCCCTTTTGTGGGGAAGAACTAATTCTGATTGGCTGGGCCTGGCTCCCAAGTGTGTGTGCCTTTGCCCTCCCAGGCCACCCCAAGGCTGCACCCCTGCCCAGTCATGTGAAATCAATAGATTAGGGCTTAATGAATTTATTTCAATTTACTGATTTCCTTACATGAAATATAACTCAGTGAAATTGTTGCTTTTATATTTTCGTTCAGTATAATTCTGTTAAGTTTCAAGTTTTATTAGTCGTATGTACGGGATACGCAGGGTATACATCGTCCAACGAAATGCTTACCTTCTCGACAATGCAACAACAATAAGAAAACAAAAGATACGAATACGAACATAAAGTAAATGGCAGTAGAATTGACTAATACATTTTAGCATATGTATAATACAGGACGAGGAGATCATGCAAGACAGTACGAGTGCTATTGATGATCATTATTCAATGCATCTGCCAAAATCAAATTGCAATAAAAAAAATTAAAAAAGCAATTGATGGTCAAAGGTCAGCTTTCCAATGTCAGACTAATAAGGGAAGTCAACAGTGGGTGCAGCACTCAACCCTTTACAATCACTGGTAGATAACACTACTTTATTTTACAATTCTCACATGTGTGTGTGTGACCATGTGATGTATGTGTGTCTGTATGTGTACATTATGAAATGTTAGACCTGTTCCTCCAGCTGCATTATCCAATGATTTCCTCCTCTTGGTTATCTAATAGGTTTACAGCAACACAGCTCAGAAATTGATTTCTTCTAGTCTGGCTGAGCTGTGTGTGGCATGGGAAATATGCACAGGCCTCAGAGAGAAGAGGCAGTGAATCAGGATATTGTTCTTTTCCATGTTTGTACAGTGCAGTGTTTCCAAATAGAAAGCCCTAAGTCAAATGATATTTTGAAGGATTAGGGAACTATTTGGTACTCTTGGAGAAAGCCTGAAAGCCATCATTGTGTTGAAGAATTTTGCATTAGAGTAGCCTACATAAAACAAAAGCAGGGAAGTCTCTGTGAAGTCAGCAAGTCAAGTGAAGAACTCAAGTATCTCTGTAGAAGAACTACTATAAAGACTGTTTTTGAACGAGCTTAAAATAATTGATAGTAATGAGAGTGGAGAGTGTCCAGTCAAACAGCTAGTCCTTACTGTCTTCTGAAAATAATGTGTAGACATAAGAATTCTCTGGCCACCTACTGTGTTTCTGGCCCACATGATTGTTGTTTTAAGATATTGATGTCTGGAGCCAACTTTCAGTTCCAGCAGCCAGTCATCCTATCAACTAGAATTCCACAACAGGAACCTTTGGCTTGTAATTACATTTGTGGGATTATATTTTCACTTCTCAAAATGATCACAGGTCGTACAATTGGTTTATGTCTGAGCATGCAGTGGAACAGGGTAAGCACAATATGTGCATTGGCATGGAAATTGAAGGACAGGCTATGGAGGGCTGACTCGTGGTAAGCTCAATAAAATCATATTGAGTGACAAATGTAAGAAAAGTAGCTACATCCACTTACATTAAAGACTGACGATTTGGCATTTAGGAAAAACAGCTCTACTGTTGTATTCTCTTTCAAGAATGTTATCTTCTCAATATAAAACCTGCAAAACACAAATAGACATGATGTAATTAAATTAAGTGCTTGAATTAGGTGTAAGGGTAATGCTCCTGGTTGCCTACCCCAATTTCAGAACTCGTTCATATTGCAGAATATTACATTAGCGCCATCTACTGGACATGACTAGCTACATGTGGTCAGGGTTACAAGTACCTCTTATCAACACTGGGGGAATGAACAATGTCGTAGATCTTTGAGCCTGGGCAACATTTATAGATACCTACTTTTTCTTCCTCAATGGATTTTCAAATAAACCACATATAGCCTAATTTGCAAAGAGGAAGGGTAAGTCAATGGATTTAAGAGCATGTAAGACACACTGTCAAAGCCTCAGCCTGATGATAGATGTGGTACACTATAGGGTAGCTGGCTGGTACAGTACGGTGGTCCATACTGTAGGCTACCAGCTGAGAGAGAGAGAAAGCGAGAGAGAGAGAGAGAGAGAGAGAGAGAGATCCCTCACCTGACCAGGAATTTGAGCTCCACTGGACCAGTCTTTTTAGTGAAGTCATGATCCAGGACCCTGCGATCCAGCTGGAGCCAGTTACTCTGACCACTTGGGAAGGATACAAGCAGATTTATAGGGTTATAGGCAGAATACGTGATCATCAACACGACTACTCTGTTAGAACTCATGTTACTTACAAGAGATGCTATCTATTTAACTGTGCGGTCAACTGCTAGACTAATACAAAGTTCTCTCTTAAGTTGCATCATTTCAACTTGTGTCATGGAGATGCAATCAGCAGCATGGAAAAAGAGCTAGACTGGTTTGCACCCATGTACAGTATTTTATATCTGACACCAACATATTGGACATATGTCAGTGAACTAGAATGTAGCTAGGAATTGTACATACGTGTCATCGATGAAGAATAGTCCAAAATACTCCTTCTCCTTCAGGTTAAAGTGTGAGGACACCAAATCTAACAAATCCCGGGACAAGAGCTTTGGCTAGGAAAATGAAACCAGGTAGAGTACAAATGAACACAAACACATGACGTTTCCACACTAGAGAATAACGACAATTCAAAGCACAGAGGTTGAGTTTGTGTAGAGGGTGCGTACCTACCTGGACCAGCAGCTCCAGCTTCCTGTCGTCCAGGAGGTGCACCTGGCATAGCCGGCCCTCCGTCATCTGTGGGAAGGGAACAGACATGATGAGATCCCCAGACAGCATGGTGACACTTTCACGACACCCAGCACAGCGGCTACTACACCCTCACTCTAGCACCACCATCTAATTCCTGGTGTCTCCATGCACTGCTGAGACCCAACCGGCGGCACGGCAGCTGTACACCCTACATCCATGACCTTCCTCTGCACCACTCTCATTAACATGAACCAAATCTAATGATCCAAGCCTTTCCTCCCATGTAAGACAAGAAAATGAATCATCTACGGTATAGCTGTTGAATAGATGAATGGATTCCTTTTCCATTGTCCAAATGGATGTTAGTGTTCGGGTGCTGTCGGCACATTTTACAGGTGTGTGTGTGTGTGCTTGCCGTATATTATTCCATGTCCTTGGGTGAGATGAGTGTGTGGCGGTGTTTGGCGTGAACGGCACGTAGTGGGCATTCAAACTACGGTTGGTGATATTGTTGGTGATATTATAAGACACATAATGTGCTTTCCTTATTCTGTTACTTCTGAGAGTGTGTAGAGGATTAAGGACATTTGTTTCCAACACAGTTGTAAGAAACAAGAAACACTGAATGGTCAGGTAAACCTGAGACAAACAAAGAATGGCCATGTAAGAGGTCTGCGAAAGTTGCAGGGAAACCAGGGAAAGATGCTGCACAGGATTCGTGTCAATGTTGACTCTCAAGGCTGCCTGACACTCAGGAATGTGGCAAAGACGACAACATTTTTTTCTGTGACAAGTTGGAGTGAAAAACATGTGGCTCCCAACTGGCTTGGCTGGCCTGGCTGGCCTGGCCTCTGTGGTGGAAAGTGACTGTCACGTTAGGGACCAGTGACCACAGGGTGGGAATAGACGTTCTGGGCTGATGTTAACTACAGTCTACCAGAACATATTGTTCCCTTCACCACAACAGAGCTGATTTTAAACTGTTATACAGGCTACGTTTTTGCTTTGGTTTTGAATACATAAAACCTCATTGAAATATACTCACTTGTGAACATGTCTGGACCAAGCGTTTTAATTACTGTCACGCAAACACAACATTATGTAAACTCCCCTTTTTCTAAACTCAAAGTGTAGTTTTTAGGCATTTCAAAAACAAAGTTGAATCATTATATCCCTTGAGAATTCAAGCCCTTTTCCGATTGGTTCAATAGCCCACCTATACAGCAAAGAACAAAAACACAATCATGGATTACTGGATGACGATCAAATTCTTAGAGTTGTTGTAACACAGAAGAAACTATAGGGCCGGTCTGCATAGAACATTGTGTGCTTTCTGTGTAATCCATCTTAATATAGAGAATTATTGTAGCTGTTAATTACACAAGCTCCATTGTCTGTGCAGGGATTAGTCACTATAGTAACCCTTTAAGGGATTATGCGGTTGTCCAGTGCATGATCCACACCACATTATATTTATCAATGTTGCATTGTTACGGACAAATGACATCAAAACATAAAAACAAAGAGGCCAGTATCTTCATGGTCTAAAATGTGTTAGTCTTCTAACATTGTTTAACAGGATAAAGTGGAATAACAGTGGTACTCATTTAATTACGCCCCCTGATTTTCTGCTCCTCGCTTGTGCCCTTCTCTTGCCCCCTAAAGCCCCGTCTACCTACCCTCACACCACCACCTATTTTAAATTTGCCTTAGCAACTACTGAGCTACTGCTCAGTCTGAACCCTATCTCCAAAGAATTACGCTACAGCTCACTGCACAACCAATTTCAGAAAGACAGAGAGACTCATAAAACATTTAAACAGACGCCTAAAATACCCTTAGACTATAAAGATGTACAATGTGCTGTGGATCGACAATGTTTTTTTCACTCATTTATTTTTTCCTAGTAGCATGGCAGTAAAATAAGAATTGTTGGTGACTATCTATCCTAACAATTTTTTTACTTTAAGTAACTAAGTTAAGAATCACTAAGGATGGAACCCCCCTCCCCACGCTTGCAGAAGGCTAGAGGCCATGGCTTTAGAGAGGTTGACCCGCAGGATTAAAGGAAGGTCATGTGATGTGTAATAACCATGACACAGAGGTCATCCCCTTGACAGCCTGTCACTGGGGTGGGGCGTTCCAGCCATGGCCTCTTCACACGACCTCCAGACACTGACCTACATGGGCTTAGCTCCAGCCCTGCAGCGTTAGCCCCCGCCTGTAATTCACTGCAATAAGCCCCACATATTCTCACTCATTACCATCTCCTGTCACCATCCATCTTCACTGATAATGATCTACAAATATGAATCATGCCATTTGGTTTAGTAATACTTCATGAAGGCCAACCTTTCCCAATTTGACATATCTGAATTATTGACATTTTTGAACATTTTCAAGATTTAACAGACATGTACATAGAGTTATAGAGGATGTGTCATGTGTGCACACGCAAGATCCCATTCAGGTGCTCCAGCAAAAAAACAGCATTTCAAAGTGCTTCGCTTCTATCTGGGAGATCAAAAGACTGGCCATGCTGCTTCCTGATGACTTCCACATGTGCCATGAGACCCCTGTAAACCTGTCTCTGGGACTCAGTCCTCACAGGTACAAACTGCAAACTTTCACCCAATAGACAACATGAACTGGACACTAACCAGTCCAAGGCAATCTATCAAAAACAGCATATCATTCTGAAAGTGAAATTGAAATGTAGTTCCCCTTTGGACATACTCCGTTATCTCCACAACGTGATGGTTATTCTATAGACCCCAGACAACTCCTGACAGATATGCCCATTTACAGAAAGCAAGATATCAACAAGACAAGTCAAATTAGAATAGAGCAGACATGATCTTGCTCCAGGCACCAGTACCTCCCAGTTAGCAGCTGGCACCGTAACTGTCAACAGAGCAGTCAATAAAAGCCACATTGATTTGAGCAGCATGTATAGTACAAAATTTCCCCTGGAGTAAAGGGATTGATTAGTAATGCAGTTTCAGCGTACCTGATAGAAGTCCCTGAGCTGCCACCATGTCTGTAGGAAGTGGCGGGCTGGCATGAGCCCCTGAGAGGACCACCTTCTGAGGGTCTGCTCCGCCAAGTTCCAAACAACCTGGCTGCTTGAGGCCAGCAGCTCCTCCACTCTAGACATGAAGCTCACAGCCATAGCTGCCCCGTCACCGCTCACTCACTCACTCACTCACTCACTCACTCACTCACTCACTCACTCACTCACTCACTCACTCACTCACTCCCAGAGATCAAGGTTCCCGGTGCCCAGCACAGCCTTTCTCTACTGATCCTAGTTTGTAGAACGTCTGTGATGCTTGAGAGATTCCTGGCCCAAGAGAATGTACGCTGCTGCGTTGAACACGGTGTCTAGATGCTGTTGTGAATGTCAATACCCTGGAGGAACGTCAGTAGTAGTCTACTACTACACACACGCTTTACTATGTCTCCCTGCTGATGTAATCTGTGTGAGTCACAGCTCTGGGCTAGAGAGGCTGGAGTTGTAGAGCTGGAGTGGAGTGTCCCAGCCTCACGCTATGGGTCCTGGTCCAAGACATAGCCTCACACTCACAGGACGAAGAGGAGAGGGAGGGCAGGACAAAGCCACAGAGAACCAGCCTAAAGAAGCTTGGTCTGCTTACCACATAAACACACTTTACACACACATACTGAACACACACACACAGACTGACGGACAGCTCAATCCCTCCATCTCTGCCTCATAAACATTCTATTTTCTTTGACTAGCAGGATCGGTTTTTTTTCTTGAGGTTTCCTACTGTGTTGTTAACTTAGATTGGGAATCTCTGATGCCCGGTCTTTAGGCACACAGTGTACTGTAGTTGTTCACTTATTATCAGGGATATTAAATTAATATCTCATATCACATTAGATATTGTTATAGATTTGAGTGATTCAGGATGGTTTCTGAAGGTCATACATGTTCTCTGTAAAGTACTCCGGGTGCAGTTTCCTGAAGAGAGCAGCTGTCTCCACCCATTATATTCCACAGGAAGACTCAAAATAACCTGTGTGATTTGGACCAGCAGAGGCAGTACAGCAGAAACACTATTGCTAAAACTGTCTTCCTTTGGAAAATGTCAAATGTTGGAAATTGACAATAAACCGAATGTAATGGCTATAGCTTAGGAAAAGTGGTTTCCATAGATTTGCTTTTTATTTCAAACATTGACAATTGACATACTGTGGGGGAAAAAAAATACTAATTATTTAATTTAATTTAGAATAAGCATTTTTACATTCCTTTTAGCAAAGAAGGATCTTCATATTTTCCCAAAGAACCACACACCATTCTGACAGAAACTGAAGAAAACAAGTGAAAAGAGAGAAAAATGTGCTCTCGGCTATAGAGTCCCAATTATATAAGTCTATAGTTCAGTCGGAAGATGTGTCTCATCTGGAAACAATATCCTGCTGTTTATTTGAGTGATCCGAGTCTCCTAGAACACAAAAGATTCTGCAGTCAAAATGTACAACAGGACATGTTGCAAAGCCCTCTGAACAACATCCGAGTGATCATCCGAAACAAAGTTGAGTGAATACTCATAACAGTCCTGATTACTGTTGGGGTAAAAATCAATGCTAAACCATTGGCTACATCATAAAAATGGGCTAATCAAATGTTCCCAAGCAGCACTGTCCACAGAACATTAGCAGCTGAAGGATTGTGACTAGCATGATGACGTCGCAGTTTCAGAAGTGTAAATGGTCATCTGTCGAAAATCTCTCTCTCATCATCTGTGCCATCTGCCCATTGTTCTGACTGGAAGGACATGGATGATTCTTTAAATCTTATAGTTATAGTATAGTTTTCTAGTGCGGTAAAGACAAATACTTATTTAACTAAACAAACAATCACACACGCAAACACATTTACCATTTTGTAATAATGCATCTGCTACAGATAAAAGCACAGTGTATGGCACTGCAGTGTAGCTTTAACATCTAGCTCCATTATGAAAATACCTTCAGGAGGAATTTAATTATTCCATCTCGACGACAAAATTACAAAAAAAACTTTCTGGTTAATATTTCAAATTGTATATTCAAAACATGGGTTTGATAAAAAAGAGTGGCCTGAGTTCGCTAGATAAAGCAAGAATGCAATGTAAAACCGGTGCAGGACCTATAGATGACATACTACTTTAAACAGAGTAAAGTGTCATTCCGTCTGGTCCAGAGACTTGGACCAGGCAGTATCCAGATGATTCCCTCCACAGTGAGAGGGGAAAGGTCTGTTTGCTCCTAGAAAACATATGGCTGTGCAGGGGCTGTCTTCCATAGAGAGACAAAATAACAGCCAAGCCAAGCCAAAGCACACACACACACACACACACACACACACAATGCCTGCAGGTGCCTGCTATTCACAGCTGATGTCCATGTGTGATTTTTATCCAGTCGGCAGCTATGCGGTAGAGGTAGGGGTGAGACCAAAACAAGAAACTGTCTGTGAATTCAGAGGAAAGTAAGAACCGTATACCTCTCATTGGGAGTAACCACTCTTTATCCATTCCTAAATTCATCCATGCCCATGTCTTAAGAGGAGATTCTATTCAGCTTTATAAATGGATGCCTCAGTCCAGTTTGACATTTCCCCCTCACACTAGACTCGCTTTGCCAATCTTATAGTGCACTGTAAGGGAATGAGACTACCCCCCACACAAAATCCACATTTTCAGTTCAACTGGGCCTTTTGAAGAATGGTGGTGGTGATACAACGCAGAGGAGCCGTATTATCTGCCACACTGATCTGGGAAACCTTACATATTTCCCTATAGTCCCCGATGAAAGAAAGTATGGATCTATCTTTCCTCTCGCACTGTGAGTGGACAGCTCCAGCTGTCCCCCTCACGCTCATTCACCCATATGTCTCCATAATGACAGACCCACTGGAGAGGCTGGTACCACTGACTGCAGCATGACCTCACACTCTGGCCCGCTCTTCACTCTGTCACTCTCATAAACACATCACTGACAAGCCCCCTCCAAGTCATAAATGCTCCACAGAGGAATCAATTTATTTCAGTGCTAATTATTGTCCTCATGACTTCAAGAGTGTGCTTTACCACCAATTGTGTTTTTTCTCTTCTAACAACCAGAATACAATCTATTGTTGTGTGGAGAATCAGGGAACTGCTGCCTTGTTGAACATACTGCAGTTTCCAGAAATCACCAGTAGGCGGAGTAATATCACACTACTAGACTAGACTCCACTACTGAATAAGTGTAAGGCAGTTGTCTACATTTGTCATTTTGTTCTAGCCCACAGTGTTAGTGCTGGGCTGAAACAAAAGCCTGCACATCCTGTTGCGCTCCAGAACAGGCGTTGGAGATCCCTGATCTAGTGTAGCCTTTTACACCCATACCTGTATACGGGTTGAAAATAGCACTGATAAATGCCTAAATTGGAATACAGTAGCTATACAGTAACATACTTAACATGACAGCAGACCTCAGGCTCTTGATTTTATTAATTTATTGCCACTGGGGCCTGCCAGTGTAACTGCTAAACAGCTTGCTGACTTTAAGCTGTACTGCATGATTGTAGCGGGTTAACTAATGTGTTAGTTCTAGTAGCTATGTTGACTATGACATTAGCTAATATGGTAACAACGATTTAGGCTGTGTGTAGCAGTTGTGATATGAATGTTTGGCTCTGAAAGGTTTTTTCGCCTGGTCACAGACAGCTAATGTGTTGTGCACTGCAGTGCACAAGCGAAGGGAAAAGGTTAGAGGAAGGGAGCATGTAGATGTGAGAAGGAATTATATAATGAGCAAAGGGATGATGCTGCTTGTATGTGGCTGCTATGAAAGTGAATCGTGTTTGCGTGTGATCAGGGACATATTAATTCTGCCGATTGTGTTGAAAAACGTTTCTTAAAACGGAAGCAAACAGAACGAAACGGGAATCAACATACATGAATTTGTCCAATAGAAACTCTTGTTTGCAACTGTTGGACTAATGATTACACCCTAGGTCAGCTAGATGCAGACAAGAGTGTGCAAGGCGTTACTGAATGTGTCACTGTCACCTTGATTACTCCCAATTTTTCTCTCGACCTTTGCACCTACATTGTAAACTTTAATTAAAAAGCTAGTATTGTAGCAACCTCATGATGGGTACAGGGAAAATTGGAGCATAATGTAGTAGCCTAAACCTATGGATGTTACATTGAGCTGGGTGAATGGAATATGAATGACAGTCATCCGATATGCTGTAATAGAAATAAGGCTCATACATTTATTTTTCTTAAAACGGCACTGACCCCCACTGGATAAGATAGTGTAAAAAAATTAATTTGAACAATTTATCTGTACCATATGTTTGTTAGCTAGCTAGCCAGACAGTTTTAGAGGAATGATTTTATACATTTTTCAAATTCACTGCCAATATTCCATTAAAACAATGCAGACAAGAAAACAGCTTTCCAATAAAACAAATATATATACACACACATACAGCCTTCGGAAAGTATTCAGACCCCTTTACTTTTTCCATATTGTTATAAAATTGATTAAATAAAACCATTTCATCAGCAATCGACACACAATACCCCCCATAATGACAAAGCAAAAACAGGATTTTAGAAATGTTTGCAAATGTATTAAAAAGTAAAAACTAAAATACCTTATTTACATACAGTACCAGTCAAAAGTTTGGACACACCTACTCATTCAAGGGTTTTTTCTTTATTTTTACTATTGTATACATTGTAGAATAACAGAGAAGACATCAACACCATGAAAAAAACACATGGAATCATGTAGTAACCAAAAAAAGTGTTCAATCAAAATATACTTTAGATTTTAGATTCTACAAAGTAGCCACCCTTTGCCTTGATGATAGCTTAGCACACTCTTGGCATTCTCTCAACCAGCTTCATGAGGTAGTCACCTGGAATGCATTTCAATTAAGAGGTGTGCCTTGTTAAAAGTTCATTTTCTTTCCTTGTTAGTATGTTTGAGCCAATCAGTTGTGTTGTGACAAGGTAGGGGTGGGTATACAGAAGATAGCCCTATTCGGTAAAAGACCAAGTCCATATTATGGCAAGAACAGCTCAAATAAGCAAAGCGAAATAACAGTCCATCATTACTTTAAGACACGAAGGTCAGTCAACTCGGGACATTTCAAGAACTTTGAAATTGTCTTCAAGTGCAGTCGCAAGAACCACCAAGCTCTATGATGAATGTATAATTTATTTATTTAACACTTTCTTGGTTACTGCATGATTCCATATGTGTTATTTCATAGTTTAAATGTCTTCACTATTATTCTACAATGTAGAAAATAGTAAAAAATAAAGAAAAACTTTTTTATGAGTAGGTGTACAAACTTTGGACTGGTACTGTATGTAATTAGACCCTTTGCTATGAGACTCGAAATTGAGCTCAGGTGCATCATGTTTCCATTGATCATCCTTGAGCTGTTTCTACAACTTGATTGGAGTCCACCGGTTGTAAATTCAGTTGATTGGACATGATTTGTGAAGGCACACACCTGTCTATATAAGTTCCCACAGTTAACAGTGCATGTCAGGGCAAAAACCAAGCCATGAGGTCGAAGGAATTGTCTGTAGAGCTCCAAGACAGGATTGTGTCGAGGCACAGATCTGGGGAAGGGTACCAAAAGATTTCTGCAGCATTGAAGGTCCCCAAGAACACAGTGGCCTCCATCATTCTTAAATGGAAGAAGTTTGGAACCACCAAGACTCTTCCTAGAGCTGGCCGCCCAGCCAAACTGAGCAATCGGGAGAGAAGGGCCTTGGTCAGGGAGGTGACCAAGAACCCGATGGCCACTCTGACAGAGCTCTAGAGTTCCTCGGTGGAGATGGGAGAAGCTTCCAGAAGGACAACCATCTCTGCAGCACTCCACCAATCAGGCCTTTATGGTAGAGTTGCCAGACGGTAGCCACTCTCAGTAAAAAGGCACATGACAGGCCACTTGGAGTTTGCCAAATTGCACCTAAAGACTTTCAGACCATGAGAAACAAGATTCTCTGATCTGATGAAACCAAGATAGAACTCTTTGGCCTGAATGCCAAGAGTCATGTTGGGAGGAAACCTGGCACCATCCCTACGGTGAAGCATGGTGGTGGCAGCATCATGCTGTGGGGATGTTTTTCATCAGCAGGGACTGGGAGACGAGTCAGGATCGAATCAAAGATAAACGGAGCAAAGTACAGAGATACTTTCCAAAGGCACTGTGTATGTACAGTGGGGAGAACAAGTATTTGATACACTGCCGATTTTGCAGATTTTCCCACTTACAAACTTTTCCCACTTTCCCACTTGTAAAATCTGGATTATTGCTCTACTGCCTTTAATTCCAATTAGACTGGTTTGGATTTCTTCCTGACCAATATGGCTGCCATTTTCACCCCATTCTGGAACTTTGAGGGTTGATGACACAGCTCCTCTAGTAATTTAATATGATCTCTATGGTACTAAGTAGCAGCAACAAACCCAAACCAACCCATGGCATTAGCAAAACATGTCACAGTCGGTTGCATAGTGTATCGTCGTCACCAGCCTGAATCTAATCCAATCTGGAGCCAGTCAGTCTACATCTGTAAAGCACAGCATTAGCTTCCAAACTAGACGGTTATTTCTCAAGATCTATTTTTAATTGAGGGATGATGACAATCATTGACCCTGTTTTTCTTTAAGACAAAGTGCACAGTTGGATCCCTGGTCATGAACAGATGCTGGGACCTACCAGAAGGAGCAAAGAGGGGTATCATAACATGTCAGGCAATGTGATTGCAATGGTTTAGTGACCTCCAAATATAATTTAATTCACTTTTCACACTTGTCAGACAAGCTCAGAATAAGTATCATGCGACACAAATACCCCTGTGACACCACCTCCGTTGCTGCCAGTGTCTCCCTTGACTCCTGTGAAA
This sequence comes from Oncorhynchus tshawytscha, assembly GCF_018296145.1. Taxonomy (NCBI): domain Eukaryota; kingdom Metazoa; phylum Chordata; class Actinopteri; order Salmoniformes; family Salmonidae; genus Oncorhynchus; species Oncorhynchus tshawytscha. The sequence goes on along the minus strand of NC_056435.1, from coordinate 30,998,968 downwards.
AGGACACGCCATCATGAGACCTCTGACAGTGACCCGAGTCACTGCCCTGATGACAGACAGCTTCATTAACAATGGTGTGTTATGTGAAAAGTTGTTTGAAAGTTACCCGGTTTGATGAACTAGTAGATTAATTAACCAGCCAAGCAGATACAAGTAGTAGAGTCATTTTGGTTGTGAAGTGCATTATCAAAAAGCTTTGTTCTTTCTTGATAACAAAATGCAATTCACCACTTGGCTGTCTACTGTATCACCTTGTCACAGGCCCTAATAGTCAACACCACCTCATAAGTTGAGGAAGTATATTGTTTATGAGGACTCCCTGCTGCAGTTGTTTGAGAGATGTCCAGTTTGCAGCTGAACATGCAACATAGAGAAGACCAGCTGTGAGGATTCCTATAAAAGGAACAGAGAGGACACTTGAATCAGGTTGGTGACATTTGACCTGGTCAAAGGTCAAAACCATTTAGAGTTTTTTCCCAATTCACCTTCATAACCTAGCCTGGTGGAACCAGCCTGATCACTGTGTTGACCATTCTATTTCACTGATCTACACTGCGATGGCCATCAATGGGGCTCTTGCAAAGACCTTGTCAGATATCACCTATCCTAACTGCCATTGGTAATTGATGTTCACAAATGCATCTATGGAGCCAGCACTTGGAGACTTGCAAGATGTGATGGAGTCTGACCGACACAGGCTTGATACTGACCTGGCACTCTGCATTAAAATCTTAATACACAAAACTTTTACTTGTATCGTCTTTTTTTAAATTATTGAATTGAATGCTATCATTCAATAGTTGGTGGGAGAAACTCTGTGTATTCTGCCATAGGATCAGGGAACTCCGGTTGTATATGGGACACCACAAAGGAAGGTATGACCACTGACATGTTTGCTAAGGTAGCCCCATTACCACCAGACAAAATGCCAATAGGCGCAGTAACTGACTTGCCTAGTTAAATAAAGGTTAATTTTAAAAAAAGTACTACATTTTAAAGTTAGCAAAAACATTTAGTTTAAAATATCTACATAAACTCAGCAATTGCATTCTCATATTACTCTGGAGGCTACTAACCTATTCAAAGCGTCCTCTGGCATCTCACCATGCATCTGCCTGTAGTTATTGAACACAGCCTGCAAGAGGTTTGTTTGTTGTAATTGAGTGTGGCGAAACAGCTGCGGGCAAGGTTCTGACACCCCTTATCAAACCACACCCCCAAGCCAACTCACATTTGGCTTCTGTCATGGCCGCCAGCATTTCAGGAGGAGCAAGCCAAAAAAACGAGGCCAAATCAGTGGATGATTTTTCCCTTTTAAGGAGTACACAATAGTCTTGAGTGTTACCTGACAATTATTCACATAGCGTTTTCATCTGACTAGCAAGTGCTTTGAGGAGACGATTACACACCTCAGGCGTGCTCTGGCTCTGGTACTGCGGCAGCGGATGTCTGTTTCAATTTAGATACCTCTCAGTCCAATTCCATAACTTATCAGTATTAATACGCTTGGGTCTATAGGGAACACAATGAGGGCATGACATTGCTGCCGTGATCATCAAGCATCTGTGTCCCCTAGCTAATTTCATTAGGATGGCAATTACCACGTACTGTAAGCGCTCCGTTAATTGTCTAAAAGAGGATGGCCTCCCACAGCAGTAGACATACAACTTCAGCACAGGGCAACAGCTGCTGACACACAGCTACAGCTGACAGGCCACAGCCCCATTCCACATACAGAGCTACAGCTGACAGGCAGGCAGGCTAGGACACGAACAGTACAGTACGGTTGAGGCAAGGACAGCATGGTGGACAGCGTTGGCATTCCCTTTCCTCTCAGAGATGACGCCCATGCCATGCCTTCAGAGTGACAGGGACAGTGCCATGGCTATACATGGAAAGTATCCTGACTGCTGCCTCTGTTCAGAAGCAGAGCAGGTGTCTAATCTGTTCCAGACCATGATATCCCGATGGGAACATTTTGTCATAAATCAAATATGAGTGGATTAAAGCACTTCAAATAATCAAGTCTAGCAGTTATGCATAAGTGATCGCTTGATTACTATGCTACATGTCTCGTACGTTGTAGTGTTTACCAAATTAAATCAAGTCTAATAACTTACTCTCCCCCTGTGCTCCAATAAACTCTCTATATTCAGAATGGTTGCTATTTAAGCACACATTCTGCATTCAATCAACCAGGGATGAAACTATAGATTCTAAGAAGGATTTGTATTTTCTTTCCCAGTATGTCTATGACTGAGAGGTCCCCATTATGTGTTTAAGGAAAGTTCTCTGTGCATATGTTTAATACACACAAGACTCAATAATACCCCATTAAAGTCATGTGATTAAGCTCCAGTTGGTGAATGAGAGAGAGAAAAGCTTTTTGTGTGTGGTGGGGCGGTACAGTCAAGCCCTGCTTTGTGCAGCCTGGCAAGGGGTGGAGGAAAGGGAGAGGGGTCAGGGGGTCAATACTGCCAACACCGCCCCATTGAGATGTCTGTTATGACCAGGGATTTGGGACCTGGTTCTCTGCTTTCCAGGACACTGCTCTGAGGCCTACTGGAGGCCTGTGACAAACCCTGTGTGCATAACCCAGATGCCTCTGAGCTGAGGGGGTGGGACGCAGGCCGTGGTGTCAGCCGCACACTGTCTGCCCTCATCAAATAAGCCCCCAGCCCCAAGGGATTGTGGGTGCTGCTGAGATTTGCAAAGGCAGAGGCTGTTAGAGAGAGGAAAAATGAACTGGAGTTGCAGGGTTTTAATATGATATGCAAGAGATGGAGGTCATGAATGGCTGATCTCTGTGGGGGTCCTAAGAGACAGACAAAGACAGGGAGAGAGTAAAGAAGCGAGAGAGAGAGAGAGAGAGGAGACAGAAAGACAGATAATGGTTCATATAACATGTATGCTGATATCTCATACTTGATTGTCTAACTCCTCTGACATACTGTATTTGTTTAGGAAGTGACTTTATTCTATAAAATGACATGAGTGTCATGCTATGCCTGGTCAACAAAACATCCCTGTTCAGTCATGTTGTAAAATAAGTTTTTCTTGTCTCGTTTTATTCAACACAATAGCAAAATGCCTGTTTTTATTTATAGCCATGTTCAGCAATGACATCGTACTTGTTCTGTAAATATAGATGAATTACCACCATCATGCATCCAATTTCCACAGTAATGTGAATGGTGTCCAGAGGAAGGTCTGTAGGGACCCAGTGAAAAGGTTATTCTGAATGCTAAACTAGGGCTGTGGCGGTCATGAAGCTTTGTGCGCCGGTGATTGTCAAGCAAATGACTGCCGGTCTCACGGTAATTGACCATTAATTAACATAAACACATTTAGCATCTCCTGGCTTTCACGCATAGCCTACAAGCCACTGATGCAGACCTTTGGAACATCTACATTTTAACAAGTATAATAAATCCACTTAATATAGCCTACACAATACATTCATAATTTATTTTAAACATGATATGAAGAAAATGTAGTATATTTCAGAAGAACAGAATAGCATACTCTTGTTCTTATGTTAGGCCCCGATCTGGCTATGCCATATGGCTGTGGGCTGCACTAGTTCATTTAGCAGACAAGATTTGCTTAGAAGTCTGTGGCATTAATGTATAGTATGAAGAATACAATTTAATATAGCTGAATAAAATAGGATGTTTTCTCCGAACAATTTCTGAGGGAGTGCGCACATTCTGTGTTGAGCGGTTAACAAAGAAACATATTCTCAATTTCTAGTTATTTATGCAAATTTAATTGTGATACAAAATGTTGGGCTATATGTTTAGATGTTATATACAATCTAAGGCTGCATGATGTGACTCTAATGATGATTTGAAAAAAAGTTGAAAGCCATGAGCTCTGCTTTGTTTCTTGCACAGGCTGCACACACTTCATCAGTCTCTCATTCACAATTTGACAAGCACTTGATAATGCCTTGAATTTCCCGGTGGCATCCCCCTAGTGTGGCCGTAATGCCCCATGAAAAAATCTATACATTTTGCGGACAGCCGCCGTTGTTGATATAATAATTATAATTCCCTTCTCCCAGCTGCATGTTCCCGAAGTACCTATCACTCGCATAGCTCTCTCAGATATCGTAATTGTTATTAGCCGATGCCGACATGTGATCAGGTACTCCTCACAGGCATCTATCTCAGCTCTTGAAGTAGGCTAGAAGTAAAAGACAGACCCATCAAGGATGCAACTGCGCGCATCCTTCTTATCGAATTCCAAGGCGCGTATTTAAGATGTTAGAACGGTCCATATTTACTTTTCGTCAGCCAACAAGATGAGTAGGCTTAACGAACAGCAAAATCACTAGCCTACGTCAATCTACTATCCACCACAGTACAGAAGTTAACCTATTCTATTGCGAGAAATCAATATTCCAAACATAGGTCTGGGACAGTTGTGGAATGTGATAGATCCCAAATTAATGCAACCACTCACATCCAAAAACGTTTTAAAAGCAATGAGGCTGATGCAACAGATCAGAAAGTTTATCTTAAGAATGTTGATCAACTATTAGGCTGTTTCTTCACATTATGAGCGCAGCAATGCACACACGGTAGTAGGCTATGCGCGAATGTTCTAAAATGCAATTAATTAGCAGGAAAACGCCATTCTCAAAAGTGACCACAAATGCCATTATGCATGTAATGCTTTATTATAAAGGTACATTTTAAATGGTGAAAATTATCTTCCCCAAACTTGAAACTCACTTGCCAATTATGTATGCCAGTTAGGCTCTACACCGGTTGTAAAGCAGATTAACATGCTTAATTTTAAGAAGTTGTTCGGCCACTTTAGTTGTGATAAAAACCTTATCATAACATATAGGCCTATGGGCTAGGCTACATGAGTTGAGGGACTATAATCTGAAAAAGTCGCAAAAAAGGCATGCGCTGTTTCTTGCCTTACTGCATAAAAGCTGGGCATCATTCACAAGTGACAGGCTAATATTGTCACCCATCAGACTATTTTTGGTTTAATCTTGTCTTTACATATAATATATGTGTGAAATTTGTTTTGATTTAGAATGGACCATTTTCATGCACGTGTCTCAGAACATGTCATGCACTTAAATAGCGAATGGAGGACGCTTTTCCCGTGGTTCATTTTCATGCCAGCCAGGTAGACTATACTCCTGTTGTAAAGCGAAGCAATGTGTTTAACATTAGGAATGTTGAGAAATAAATATAGTAGTCCTAGCCTATAGAAAGCTGATGGGATACTCCTCTTTTTATAGAGGCCATCAAAACTTTGTTTTCTCACGCAATTGCATAGCCTATAGAAATGTTGCACAACATAAGCTTGTGGACTCATGAAATGTTTGATTTGATTTTCGATTACATTTGCATTGATGTCAGAGTGATTAGAGGGACAAGAGAGTGCTGAATACCAGGTAGTTAGCAAGTTTGGTAGGCTACTAATGACCATCAGCAGCATCAGATCTTGAAGAAGCCTAGTTACCGTGACTAAACGGTCACATAGAATTTGACTGTGGTCATGACTCGTGACTACCGGTGTGGCGGTAATACGGTCACAGCCCTATGCTAAACCGACTGTCAAGTATGCAGACACACACAGTAGAAATATGGTATTGTCAATGCTAAAAATCAATGCTTCAAAGCGCTAAATAACCATCACATGTAATACGTACATCTCTCCAGTTAAACTCAACCCCATCATATCACTTACTGACTTATTTGATACACTGCTCTATCTTGTCCTTTAACAAAGATATCATCCATTAGAGAGTGTTTGCCAGGTGATAACTACTATAGCTATTAGATATTGTAATGAGACTATCAAACAATCCTCTAACTAAATAATCAGATCAATTACACAGCTTTATCAGGGCAGCAAAACATGCATAGGGAAGCAAAACATGCATTAGGAATACAGACAGAGTGACAATGAAAACCTCAGACCGTGAATACTCAGAGTGTGGATTTCATAGACAAAACAATCCCTGAGGTATTATGGGAAAAAACGCTAGCGGATACACAGCAGTCAATTTGGATTAGTCACCATTGGTCCATTGCAGCAAACCACCAATGTGACAGAGGACCTCTCAATCTGTCACAGTGTGAACACTTATCCCAGGGTCTGTCTAGTCCACTTCGGCGGGGAACTGAGCTTTTGGAGAATCGTGGTTTGGCATGGAGGGGTGCTGGGGTTCATAAGTGCTGAGCGTAGTAGCAGACTACTTCTGATACTCTACAATCCCTGGAAAGGATTTATAACTCACCGTCTCATATGTACACACAAGCACAACATATACAGCAAGACATTTGATTCCATACTGCTTACAGTTAAGCATAGGTGGTTCGTAGTGTCAAAAGTGCCAACGGGTAAACCTGTCTGTTTTGACTTTGTTACAGCAGGCTACAACAATGATCTTGACAAACTTATCCCTGAAGGGTAGCATATCTTTCAAACATAAACAAGGTCACCACCCTGCACCCTTATACACAACCTCCCTCCCCTGTCTCTGCATTCTCCCTCAGGGGTGAATGTTACTTAACCATTGTGTGGATGCCACCGGTTGCCACCCTCTTATGGGAGAGTGGTGAGATTGTCTCTACTGCATGATTCCGAGGCATCCAGCTTTAGAGCCAAGCCCACTGCATCAGGTTTTCTCAATGTCCAGTCAAGGTATACAAGCTAGATCTGCTAAGGCTTTTATAAAGCTAGCCAGCTTCTGTTAGCATCACATTCCAGGTCAGGCTTTATCCTTACTACAACGGCGGATATTGCTCTTCCGCCTGCTGCTAAGTCAGGCAGGCCAATTGTCTGGGAGAAGAAGGAAAAATCCCGTTGAAAAATAATGCATTTTAACCTATTCATTGATGGAATACCATATGATGGAAATACATTAGACTGGCCATGCTTATCGGTCTATAGGTAATTTGCGATTGTGTACAGTATGTTAGTTATGCATCTTATGTATCACACGCGTACAGCATACAGATATAGACTTTGAGCGGGAAATCTGCTACAGCATCTCAAACAGCAGATGCATAGGCAACAGAAGGCAGGCTTCATCAGCGAGTCACACACCACTTTGCAATGAACTGTAGGCAGTAGGCTATGCATTTTCAAAACATATACTTAAATTGTTTGAAACCTGAATGTATACCTTGGTTTAAAGGAGCCTAGCCAAAATCAGACCACATCCATGGAGGTAATTATTTTATATAAACTTTCTTTCATTGTCCAGTGACCAAAAGCACAATCCTAGTCATATTAGCAAACCATGCAAATTGCTGCGTATTAGATATTTTAATCTCTTACACATGAAACAGCTCACATGTGCTGTGTGCTTTTGGCAACAGTGTTTTCCCGCTAATTGCTTTATGGAACGAACATTTGCCCGTAGCCTATACTGCCTTGTGCGCATTGCTGCGCTTATAATGTGAATAAATAGCCTAATAGTTTATCAATATTTTAAGCGAAACTTTCTGATCTGTTTACATTCACAACAAGTAGGCAAGGTCTACTTGTTGTATGAATTTGGGATCTATCATCCCACAACTGTCCCTGAGTCTGTTTGGAATTATTTCGAGACAAGCTGACTGTTAAGGATACAAATATTCTGTGTGTATCCTGTGTGTGTATTTCTTTTCTCTCCTTCTCCCCTCCTCACAGGTGGTAATCATCACTCCCCAATCACATCCCCTTTCCCTTGGTTTAAAAACCCATTCAGTTGTTTCCTCTGGAGCTCCATCTCTCTGTCAATCTCTCTGGTTTTGTTTTTGCTACTACATGTCACTTTGTCCCCACCTGTGAGTATTGTTTTTGTTATGGTGTTTGATGGTGGGAAAAGGGGGTACTAAGACAAGTCGCCCATGGGCATACACTACCCGTAGGTAAACTTAGTTTAAAACACTAGTTAGAACTGGGAGGACCACCCACTGTATTTTTGGTTAGTTAGCTGTATTGAAGTAGGCTAGTCTAATTTAGGGGTGTTTTCGGACATTTGTTTCTTTCCTTGGGTCCAGCTCAGCCCCTTTTCCTGCCCCCCTTTACCGTGTGTTTAGAAATAAACCCTGAGTGTTTGGCGGTAACTTAGTTGTCTGTGATTTTTGTTCTCACCGTTACTTTGTCACTATTACACCTTGCATGAGTTATGTTACCGGTCTCGATACCACCCCCCCTCCCTAGACTGTAACACTGACCAATAGAATAGGTCAACTTTTCTACTATTTGTATTTTATTTATTTAACAAGGCAAGTCAGTTAACCTCTAAGGGATCTGTCTCTCTATACAGGGACGGTTTTTGCTAATGTGCGCTAATGTGACTAGAATGACGTAACAGCCAACTTTCCAGGACATATGCATGTCTTATATGTGCAGAAAGCTTAAATTCTTGTTAATCTAACTGTACGGTCCAGTTTACAGTATCTATTACCATGAAGGAATACCATGCTATTGTTTGAGGAGAGTGCACAACAACAATTTTCATCAAGGCAACTGGTTTGATACATTCACCTTTGAAGGTAAATAATGTACTTATATTCAGTAATCTTGCTCTGATGTGTCATCCTGAGGGTCCCAGAGATAAAATGTAGCATAGTTTTGTTTGATAAAATGAATGTTTATATTCAAATGTAGGAACTGGGTTCTGCAGTTTGAACCGCTGCTGTTTTTGGTTTTAAATATGCTTAAGTATCAAAAGTAAATGTAGTTGCTAAAATATACTTAAGTATAAAAAGCAAAAGTACAAATAATTAAATTCCTTATATTAAGTAAACCAGACAGCACAATTTAATTTTTTATTTACGGATAGCCAGGGTCACACAACACTCAGACATCTTTTAACAACAAAGCATGTGTTTAGTGAGTCCTCCAGATCAGAGGCAGTAGGGATGACCAGGGGATGTTCTCTTGATAAGTGTGCAAATTGGACCATTTTCTGTCCTGCTGGGAATTCAAAATGTAACAAGTACTTTTGGGTGTCAGGGAAAATGTATGGAGTAAAAAGTACATTTTAAATTAGTACTTCAGGCATTAGACAAGCTATTTAGGAATGTAGTGAAGTAAATGTTGTCAAAAATATAAATAGTAAAGTACAGATAGTATTTTTACTTAAGTACTTTACACCACTGTCTGTAGCATTGAATTGTTTAGGAAGTGACCAAGCCTGTTTGAACCCTACACTACAGTGTGGAGCCACCCATAACAGTATCAAAAGACAGTATACCATTGAAGAACTCTCTATATTGTCTATCACAATGTATCCGTGTGTCTTTATATCAATCTCAGTGTTCCCTTTGTAACAGGCCCGTATTCCCATATAGCTGTCTTCCTGTAGCAGTGATCAGGACTCTCATTGTATTGAATGGATCAGCAGGGTGCTGGTCCATGGGGCAGGTAGTCCCCTGTCCTCTCTGCAGCAGTGAGGGTGGCTGACTGCTTGCTACTGGCTACCTGCTTAGTAGCTTGCTTCTGTGAATGTGAAGAGGTGGGGAGGGACAGCAGTGTGGAGGGGGAAAGGACAGGTGGCCTCTACTGGGGGAGAGAGGGTGTCTCACAGAACACAACATTAATGAGGCAGGGCTCATCCAAGCGTGGGATATACACATTGTCTTCCATCTGCCAAACAGCACAGAAATTACTCCTAAAATCAACAACATATACACATTTCATGATCAGTAGAGTCTTCCAATATGAGCAAACAGAGTATACGCTTGTCCAAGGAGAGGCAATCTCGCAAACACAAAACAATAAGAATAAAGAGTACACTTCAGGCATTAGACAAGCTATTGAGAGAAAACTCAATATATCAAAGGTTCAGAGGGCTCTGTAGCTCGCTAGCCATGTCTTTACCAAGCAAACCCCTCCAGCAGTAGCCATGCGAAACACTCACATGGGGATTTAACCACTGAGCAGTATTGATCACTCTGGTTTCAAGGCTTTGGGGTATGTCTGCTCCCTGAACACATCTGCCTCCGTGAACATCTCTATTGCTGCTACAGTGAGAGAATAATAGCTGCTCAGGTCTCTCCATCCATATCCATACCCCCAATCAGCACAGAGTTCTCTCAGTGGTCATTATCATTCAGGCCCTCAAACCTCCTAAATGAGCACTCCAGCTCCTCTCTCTCGTGTGTGTGGTATAGTGAGAGTAATAAAAAAGGGAGACACACACAGAGACACGGTAATTACAGGAAGGATCATCGACAGCTCCCCCCAGTTTGCAGGCAAAGCAGCAGGATACTGAAGCATCCGCAGACAGACACAGAGCAAGGGCCAGGGATGGGGTCTGCTTTGTTGGTATTCTCAGTTCCCAAGCCTCAGCATAATTGAGTGCTGGTCTGCAACACTGAGAATGAGACAAATAATAACAAAAGGATGGTGCTTTCTACACTGTGGTGCGGCTAATGTTGGCTCTTCTCAAGGGAATTATTACCCTACAGCCTCTGGCCTTCCTCAGTGCACAGCCATTGCCAGTGGTACCACTGGGGAAGAGGTTGGTCTATAGCTCAGGCTCCATCTTACTCCTGTTAAAAGCCTACCTATACACCACAATACCCACTGAGAGGTGGAAGGTGACCAAATGTAGATGCAGCATGGTTTCTCAAAGCAACAAAGTTCATTCTTAGAGCTCCCCATAAATAGGCATATAAAAGATAGGTCAATAACAAGCTATTTTCCATTTTGTGTACGAATGGGGCCCATACCCAAAGACGGAGTGTCTGGAATCTGGATGCTTGGAATTGTGACATTACCTGCATTATTGCCATGAGACAGGGGCACTTAATGTGAAGTGCCTCAGTCAATGTCCACTGACACAAATGGGTAATCTATAAATCCATCCTTATATCCATCCTCTAAATTATGTATAAGGAAATGCATGTGCTCTGGGATTTTGGGTGGAATTTGTCCACAAACTGGCAATCCTCTCTCGTCCTTAAATAGATTGCTTGTTGGCTTAATGCATTCTCTTTCATCTAAATGATATGGGCCCTGCCTCCCAAAGGACTTCCCTGCCAGCTGAGGAGCCCCTTTCAGGCCGAATCCCTGTGCTTTCTACTCTGCATCGCACTGAACTGCACTGCACTGAACACCAAAGCATGAAATGTGTCACAGTAGGGGATTCAAACCTTCCACTCACGTAAGAGGATGAGTACAGTCACTCAAACCATAACAGAAAAAAAATCGAGCAGGACAAAGAAGCACATTTGCTTCCTAAATGTCTGCTAAATCAAACAAAAGCATTATGTTTATGTGTTTCAAAAGACTGTGCCTAAATTGACAAAGGGCCTAGAGGTCGACCGATTATGATTTTTCAATGCCAATACCGATTTATTGGAGGACCCAAAAAAAAGCAGATACCGATTAATAGGAAGATTTTTAATTTTTAATTTATTTGTAATAATGACAATTACAACAATACTGAATGAACACTTATTTTAACTTAATATAATACATCAAAATCAATTTACCCTCAAATAAATAATGCAAAAACAAAGTGTTGGAGAAGAAAGTAAAGTGCAATATGTGCCATGTAAGAAAGCTAAGGTTTAAGTTCCTTGCTCAGAACATGAGAGCATATGAAAGCTGGTGGTTCCTTTTAACATGAGTCTTCAATATTCCCAGGTAAGAAGTTTTAGGTTGTAGTTATTATAGGAATTATAGGACTATTTCTCTCTATACCATTTGTATTTCATTAACCTTTGACTATTGGATGTTCTTATAGGCACTTTAGTATTGCCAGTGCAACAGTATAGCTTCCGTCCCTCTCCTCGCTCCTACCTGGGCTCGAACCAGGAACACAACAACAACAGCCACCCTCGAAGCAGCGTTACCCATGCAGAGCAAGGGAAACAACCACTCCAAGTCTCAGAGCGAGTGATGTTTGAAACGCTATTAGCGCGCACCCCGCTAACTAGCTAGCCATTTCACATCGGTTACACCAGCCTAATCTCGGGAGTTGATAGGCTTGAAGTCAAACAGCTGCTGGCAAACACACGAAAGTGCTGTTTGAATGAATGCTTACGAGCCTGCTGCTGCCTACCATCGCTCAGTCAGACTGCTCTATCAAATCATAGACTTAGTTATAACATGATAACACACAGAAATACGAGCCTTAGGTCATTAATATGGTCGAATCCGGAAACAAGACGTTTATTCTTTCAGTGAAATACGGAACCGTTCCATATTTTATCTAACCAGTGGCATCCATAAGTCTAAATATTGCTGTTACATTGCACAACCTTCAATGTTATGTCATAACTACGTACCTTTCTGGCAAATTAGGTGACCCAAACTGTTGCATATACACTGACTCTGCATGCCATGCAAGAGAAGTGACACAATTTCACCTGGTTAATATTACCTGCTAACCTGGATTTCTTTTAGCTAAATGTGCTGGTTTAAAAATATATACTTCTGTGTATTGATTTTAAGAAAGGCATTGATGTTTATTGTTAGGTACACATTGGAGCAACGATCTGCACCGCATCGATTATATGCAACGCAGGACACGCTAGATAACTACACATGGTTGATGATATTACTAGTTTAACTAGTGATTATGATTGATTGATTATTTTTATAAGATAAGTTTAATGCTAGCTAGCAACTTACCTTGGCTCACTGCATTCGCGTAACAGGCAGTCTCCTCGTGGAGTGCAATGTAATCAGGTGGTTAGAGCATTGGACTAGTTAACTGTAAGGTTGCAAGATTGAATCCCCCGAGCTGACAAGGTAAACATCTGTCGTTCTGCCCCTGAACGAGGCAGTTAACCCACCGTTCCTAGGCCTCATTGAAAATAAGAAGTGTTCTTAACTGACTTGCCTAGTTAAATAAAAAGGTGTAAAATATATATATTTTACTCGGCCAAATCGGTCTCCAAAAATACCGATTACCGATTTATGAAAACTTGAAATTGGCCCTAATTAATCGGCCATTCCGATTAATCGGTCGACCTCTAAAAGGGACATTTCAGAATGTCCATGGTTTAGTACATGAAAATAAGTTAGACTATTTGTTATACACAGGATGTCCTGTGAAAGGACAAAAGCAGACGTAAAACAAGGAAAAGGTCCAGAGATAACCAACCACACAGGCAGTATAACAGCCAACGAGAGAGTCCTGTTGACCGTGTTAACCATGTTTGTGACAGTTCCCTTCCTTGAGAGACTGGGAGCACAGAGGGCATTAAGTGCAAATCATTTGATGTTTTTCTTTTTGCATTGTATGTATATTTCACAGTAATTTCACCCCCTTGTCTCTTGCATTATCTCTGGCATAAAACAAACCATGAACCCTGCCAAACTCCTAATTGGAATTATTTACTGCAACTCTTAACTCAGCTTTCCTTTCTGGACAACCCTGCCATCTACAGTGGGAGGGGCTTTGAATTGATTTCCACTGCTAAGCCTAAAGATTACAGTTGACCCACAAACAGGCATTGACCAGCACTGCTTTGGGGCATGAACTTACATTAGGCACTACCATAATCAAGTTGAGTAGCCACATTAGTATGCCTATTCATTAAAGCAAGCATACTGAACTGGAGAAAATATTTGAAATTCTACAAAAGTTTATAACTTTGAGAAGAGAGAGGTCATTAACTTATTGCATTAGTCTTTTTTTCCCCCCTATTTTGTATTTTTGTCGTAATCTGTAGTCAGTAAAGGGTTCAGAGTATTGCCTGTAGACTAGAATGCCCTGTTCGGAAAATCTATTCAACAGGACCTGCTCACTCTGTCAGATTACATGATTTGTACAAACCTGCATGACCACAGTATCGAATAACTACCAATCTTCCTGTTCAATGTGCATGAAAAACGTTCAAATGATAGGTGCGTGGGAAAAACAGAAAATGCCAGCGACCAAATCTTAAGACAAAAGAAAGGATTGGTCTAAAGGTGAGAAATCACACTATTCCCAGGACCAGGTTTCTACATGTGTTGCCTCTGAAGGCTAAACAGTTACGTCTAGACAGAAAAGGTATGTTTCTACTGTTTACACTCTGAAAGGCTAGATTGTATGGATGAGTCCATTAATGTACTTTGATTGGTAAATAACTTATCTTTGCTGGCTGGGCACCAGCAATGGAATCTTCTGTGACAGTTAATAGCTTTATTGAATTGGAAGCGCTGAGCCCATTAAAAGCAACTGAACATCCTAGACTAAAGTCAACACAATGCTGTCCTGCTTTTGTACTCTACTGTAATTAATGTAATGTGTGTGTACACGTTTTACTGTACTTGTGAGTACCAGAAGTCCTTACAAGAATAGCAAACCAAGAAAAATTCTGAGAAGTGAGGACATTTTGCCAGACCTCACTTGTAAAAAGGCTTCGGGTTAGGTTCAGGGTTAGATTTCAAATGAAGTTTACGGAAAATAGGATTTTGAATGGGAATCAATTGTTGGTCCCCAAAAAGTCCTCAAGTTTAATAAGACAAAGCTCTGCGTCTGTCTCTGCGGGCCTGTGTAACACTTACTTTATGAACTGCAAATTCAATATTGACCCCTTTACAAACCAACCTCATGCTTTTTTTCAATATCACTGTAGCGACAGGCACATTAGCACTGTATAGCTTAACATGTATAGCTATTTCAACGACCATTGAATGACACCAGTGAACTGAGGTAAGCGAGTGAACTGAGCTACTGAGGTAAACTGAGGTTTGTGAATCAAACTTTGTACTGATTGGGTTGCTGTTTACAGTTAGTTGTGGCTTTACTGTACTATAAAGTTCCTACTTTGAGTAGCCTATGCGTAGCCTACAATTGCACTTTATTTCATTACAATCAAATGTGTTATGGCCTTATTTTGGTACTTGAGTCCAGAGTGACACAAGACTCGTACAGGATATCACATGCCCTCTCTCCCATTGTTGGTCTTTCCCAGGAAACAGGAAACTCAGGCAGAAGTTGTAAGTCTGTGGCTGGATGTTTGTTTGTGTCTGCCCATGTCTGTGAGCGTTGTCTGTTATGTCTTTATTGTCCCCCTGGACTCGTGCTGTGCTCATAAATAACACCTTGTTGGTGCATTTCCATACAGGATTTACCCCCGTGTTTTACCCAAAAGGCCGGCACCCGTGTCTCACTGGGCCATGGCTTCGGTGGACCTGCTCTCTTGGGGCCAAAGTCAGGCCACTGGTACTTTTCAGATAACATTTACATAACAATGGTTAACTGTGAACTTTAACACCTTTTCACAAAGCAACTGCTTTGATCATGTAATTGATTCTGCTCTTCACAAGTCCTCACTGTCAGCCCTAGATATGGAAACACGATTTCCCTAGTATAACATTAGGGTGTATACACTAGTGTAAAACTGGTGTTACAGTCGAAAAGCAGCATGTGTGTATGTTTACAGCATATTTACAAGAAAACAAGCATGTTTTGGTTTGGTACATCAGTCTGTCATGCAACCTGGTCTCGGAGCATTTTGTATTATTCTGTACGTAAATGTATTATGTTACGTTTCGTATTAATTTGTGGATATCCGTCACCCATTTCGAATGATGTGTGACAAATTACAATTTGTATTATCTGTTAAGAATTTGCTAAACATGTTTTGCAACTTCGTTACATATTGTATGTTTCGAATTTGCAAAACGTATGATATGTTACGAATTCTAGCTAGGTGGTTAACGTTAGCTAGCTGGCTAAAGTTAGCTAGACTAGGGACTAGGTGCTAGGGTTAAGTTAATGAATTAGTTTAAAGGGTTAGAAGAAGTGTTAGCTAAAAGGGTTCAGGTTGGGGGAAGGGTTAGCTAACATGCAAAGTAGCTAAAAAGTACAAAGTAGTTAAAGTTGCTAATTAGCTTAAGTTGTCCCGGATGAGATCCGAACTCGCAACCTTTGAGTTGTTAGACGTTCGCGTTATACGCCCACCCTATTTATTTATTTTTTAATTTTAAAACTTAGTATCCTTCTCTGTCTTAGGTAACCATAGCAAGCGTAGTGAGTCTGAGACCAGGCTTGGTCATCACCTGATGTTTATGTTCTCTTCTCAAATTGGTAGATAATGACACTATAAACTGGGTCAATACATGACTTTTGTACAATGTCTAAGTAATAATAATAATAATCATAATAAGTATTCATATTGTAGGTTCCTAGCTTGTTTAAAATATTTAAGTATATAACATGTGCCAAGTAATGCACAACGCAACAGGATAATGGAATAGAACTGAGGGAGAGAACACAGAGCAAGTACCAGCTTAGGTTGGTTTATTGCTGAAGAAAAACAACATCTCCGCGTGTAGCCTACAAAAACAGGTGAAACTATAATTTATACCATAAATAAGTTGGGCTTGGCACAAATTACCGATGTTTGCTAGCCTCATCAGTATTGATATCGATAAACGTTGCTTAAATTATCAATAAAACATGATTTGGTTCGTTTGAGAAGCAACTGGGCAGTTCCTTACCTTGTCTTTATTGTCGCCGTTATGATCGAATTGAGCTCCAGGACTCTTTGTATGAACAGAAGGTTTTTACCCGCACGGATAAAAAACAAATTATTCCACCGGGTTTCTCTTCTGCTGTAACCCAGTAAAACTCACAAAGGTACAATTAACCGCTGATCTTTCTCTATAGACAACTGATCTGTTGGAGCCAGGAAGCAAAGCTGCCGGTGCATATCCTTATCGCGCACAGTTCCACCAATCCACACCCTGCCTCCTCCCCTCCTACCTTCAGCCAATTCACAGAACAGACGAACTTCCCACTAGCTGTGCCAGAAACGCGCTCTCCATTGCGTAAACGCACGCTCCACGCACAAGCGATGTGGCACCTGCTGAACCACCCATATCAACAAAGCTCTGCAAGCTGCTCTGGTCTGCTCTGCTCTGCATTGCATGTAACATACTGTAGCTAGCTACAGTGGTTGAAAAATATTGAATGATCTATTAATCATGTTGGTCATTCACATTAGTAAACGTTGAACAAACGTTGCATCCATCAGTTATCAGAGAAGAACTAAGCCCACCTGATGAAACATGTTTTATCCCATCGTTTTAAAGTGTTGATGGTAGAGAGCTGAATGTGTCCTTTCCTGTGAAACCTACATTTACATGTCAAGATATTTGCAGGTGTACATCATTCAATTACACTGCCTTTTCACTTGTATCGAAGAGAAGAATTTCTTTGCAGATCACATAAATTTGGATTTTGGTTTCAGGGGAATTTAATGACAAGATATCAGTCCTGTCCCGACCTGTGATTTCACACATGGCTGGTTATGTGGAGATGATGCTGCTGCTCTCTCACATACATTCATCTTGATCTCAGTGATAGTCTAACCAATGGGGTAATGAGTTTTCTGGAATTTGTCTGCAGAATGTCCCACTTTTATGGGCACAGATAGACCAAGAGATTGTTTTTCTCATACAGTGAACAATGATTCATCTATTAGGTGAAAAAGTAAGCTGGTAGAATTTAAAATGATGAATTAGTAGCTTTTAACAAGCCCATTACTAAAATAGATATTGACTGAGTACTTGGTCAGTAGAATTTATGTGAATGTGCAAAATGGGTATCTTTCAACTGACAGAATTGTGAAACAAGTTATAAGGGGAAGGAAGGAAGTGCCAGATCATTGTGGAGTCTGAACAATGGAACATCTCTGAAATCCACAAACTGCAGGACTAGGAAATGGAAAGGATTTTTAAAAACTGACTAGGTTTACTGTAAGGTACACTACATGACTAAAAGTATATGGACACCTGCTTGTCGAACATCTCATTCCAAAATAATGAGCATTAATATAGAGTTGGTCCCCCCTTTGCTGCTACACATCCTCCACTCTTGTGGGAAGACATTCCACGAATATACACACATTGCTGCGGCGACTTGCTTCCATTCAGCCACAAGAGCATTAGTGAGGTCGGGCACTGATGCTGGGCGATTAGACCTGTTTCGCAGTCGGCGTTCCAATTCATCTCGAAGTTGTTCGATAGGGTTGAGGTCAGGGCTCTGTGCAGGCCAGTCAAGTTCTACCACACCGATCTCGACCATGGAAACCCATTTCTTGAAGCCCCCGCCAAACAGTTATTGAGTTGACTTTGCTTCCAGAAGCAGTTTGGAACTCAGTAGTGAGTGTTGCAACTGAGGACAAAATATTTTTTACAACCTACGCCTTTCAACACTCAGCAACCCTGTACGGTGAGATTTTGTGGCCTATCATTTCACATCTGAGTGAATGTTGCTCCTAGACATTTCTACTTCACAATAACAGCACTTACAGTTGGTTGAGGCAGCTCTAGCAGGACAGACATTTGAGGAATTGACTTGTTGGAAAGGTGGCATCCTATGATGGTGCCACGTTGAAAGTCACTGAGCTTTTCAGTAGGGCCATTCTACTGACAAATCCACTAATTTGAAGGGGTTTCTACATACTTTTGTAAATATAGTGTAGCTCAACCAGGTCAAAGCGTTAACATGCAAACCAAAGGTGGGTGGTACCCATTAGCAATCTCACCCTTGCATACCAATTATTTGAAACCAATTATTATCCTTTGTGTCTAGGCAACTGACTAGTGTGTACGGAGGCAAAATGCTTCCTTCAAATCCGAAATGAGTCACCCATGAGACTGCCCCACCCCCATCCCCCATTTGTGGGGATTTCTGGTAGCGAGTGATTAGGCTCACCCCAGTGCCATGTGTGCCCTAAGAATCTCTACCCCCAAATCTCTGCCTGGCTTCAGGTCCCATGGAGATTACCACTGAAGGCCTTGTCACTTTGGCTGCGTTTAGACAGGCAGACCATTTCTGATCTTTTTCAACTAATTGGTATTTTGAGCAAACCCATCAGATCTTTTCAAATCAGATCTTTTTTTTGACAGATCGGATTGGTCAAAAGTCCAATTCATGAAAGATCAGAATTGGGCTGCCTGTCTAAATGCAGCCACAGACACTTCCTTTATCTGTCATTTTCAATGATACATTAAAAATAAATCTAGATGGCATGCCAATTTTCTTCTCAAAAAGATTAATTAATTATGAGAAAGAAGGTATTGGCTACATAGTCAAACATCCTTAAAATTCATATTGCATATTGTTTGAGGATTAAGACAGTTTTTGTTCAGGTGTGAACAACCAAATGCATCACATAAGTATGTATTTATAGGCCACTGTTCTTTTGTAGTTCAGAATAGGTCCATGAGGAAATGTACAGATCTTTTAAGAAAATTGTAAGTAATTACTGATTTTGAGAATTATGTTTAATAATACAAAAAATAATACATTTGGATGAATGGCATGTACGGTAAGTAATGTTTAAATAGTCTACCTCAAAATACCATGTTGATAAAGTGGAGTAATTCTTGTTTTAGGCAGGGGAGGTTCACACCATGAATATTGAATAGAAGGGATTATGTCCCATCAGTGTTCCTCATGAAGCAGATGTTAACATGGAAAGGAGGGGTAACCTTCAGGACCGGAGAGACCTTGAGCTGATTGACACACTGTGCCCATCTCCCTGCTGGGGCCATTGTCAGTGTGCACCATGTCACCATGCATCTCCAAGAATCTGTCTCCTTTTATAGGCCTCGGGCCAGTTTATCTCTGACTGCCACTACCATTAGACTTGACATTGGTTAACTGGTAATATGGTATTTGATGCTCAGACATCACCTCTCATTAACTTTGCAAACCACAACTCTTTTTTTTGTGTTGTGAACTTGTGTACAATCCCTAATATCAAACAAAGGACACAATAATAATTGTGGGTGTTGAATCCACATGGGCTAGTGTCTATATGGGCTATAGACATCCCATCTCACTCAGCAGAGCAGTCAAAACAGGTTGACTGTACAATGGTATTGTACTGATACAGCCACCAGCCTTCATTCTTCATTTTCCAGGTCATACTGAATTACACCACCATTAGTCTCTCCTTCAGCTTTGTCAGCCCATCCCCCATATAAAATGATGAGGTGTAATGTGGGGATATTGCAGAGGAGGGTAGAGGGATTTTTCATTTGGCAGTTTCCTTTATTTCTCCAATATGTGTCTCTCTGTACCTCCTGTTTCAGGTTCTATGTGCTGTATTCATGCATTATGGTTTGCAAATACTCCAATGTTGATTTATGATCATATTTTGAGCTAAAGCCATAATATCAGCACCCTATGTTTACCTGAATTTATACCTGACACTTTTTATAATGTTTATATTAATGAAAGTGAAATGAATGATGAGCAACATATTAGACCAGACAATGTGACATAATATATCATATGTGAATAGTGCAATTTTGTGGCCCATAATTTTTTTTTACAAAAACGGATCATATTTAGAGATTAAGTGCTTATCATTAACACACTTTTAAATACAATAAAACTAAAATATTAAGATATCTTCAAATATCCTCATGCACATTTGCCCCCCAGGGCATTCATTATATCTGGGCTCCCGAGTGGTGCAGCGGTCTAGAGGGGTCGCTCCAGGCTGTATCACAACCGGCCATGATTGGAAGCGCACAATCGCCCGGCGTAGGCCGTCATTGTAAATAAGAATTTGCTCTTTACACTTGCCTAGTTAATTAAGGGTAAAATAAATATCTGTTTTCAGTATATAGAGATGACAGACAGGTAGAAAGAAATGAATATTCCTGGACTTCCTCTTGCCTTACACTACCATCTAGTGGAGTGCACGTGGAACTGGACAATCTCCTTGCACACTAATTTGCGCAGCAAATAGCTGAATTTATGCTATAAGAAAATTGTCGTGAGGCCTAGAATATTATGGGTAGTCTATTAAAAATTACAACCGTGTGCTGCTATATACCAGCTAAGTATAACACCGTTGAAGTTAGTGTAGGCTAGTTTATTATCTCTACCTGTTGCTTTCTCAGTATCATCATGGAAAACAAGTAGTTGTTGATTAACCCACCCTTTGGTGTTCACAGGATATGACTACAGAAATAACTTTTGTTTTCAAATGACAGTTCATCATAATTATGTTTAGAATATTTGTAGCTATTGTCGCGAGAGTTTCACTTGGAAAGTATGCAGTCAGATTCGGAATTGTTCCAGGTATTGTTGAAGAGCACACGAAAAACTGGTCAGTGCAGATCTTAACAACCTACTGCCTGGAGCTGGCTAAGTAAAACGATGATGATTAGTGATGTCGAATTTATGAATGTCTTTTATGATTACTGATATAAATATTTCACATTGATGTTTAAAAAATAACCATTAGTCTAATAAACTAGAGATATTAAGGATAATAAGAGTAGCTGTGATGTAAACCTTGGGCCATTCTTTGTTTGGACTGGAGGTTACTGAACAGCATTACCCCTGGAATGAAGACTGGCCTTTTCTCATTTGGGAAAAGTCAGTCCTCCACTCTCTCTCTTCTGTCCTCTCTCCTCCTTGACCCGTAAACCGATAAGTGGTAGAGGAGATGTCAATTTGTTAGTAGGTGAATGGGAAGAGTGTCCTCCCCTCCACGATAGCCACCTTGTGTATCCTACCTGAGTCCTTCCTGGAAGAGTTTAGACATTTGGCACACAGCCTTTTTGAATCAGCTTTTGCTTTGTTGGAGGAGAAAAGCTACTGTACTTACGATAAAAATGTCTTGCACAACTAACGTATTCTTTTTTTGTATCACTTTATACATTTATTTTGGGATCCACCACTGTAAACGTAATTTGCCTGATGACATGCGGAGGAGAAGGAGAGCCTAATTTCATTCAAGCGCAATTTCGTCCACGTTCCCTCTCCTCGCTGCTTCTCCTCGATTACTTTTGACCTTTTTCAAAAGGAGGTGAGAGAGGATGGAGGAGACAGGAAGCAAGAGTTGAGCAAATCCAATTGAGAAAAGGCTTTCCTGTGTTCATCCAATTTAATGCTTCAAGCACTGTAGCTGAGCACGTAGATTTTTTTTTTAGATGTAGATCTCATTTCTCAATGGTAAATCTACATCAGTGGAATGTAGCAATTATGGAATGCTGGCAAGATGAACTAATATTCATAGGATTTTAGCCATCTTTATCATGGTAAGAGAATTAATATTGTTGGGGTGTGCTCATCAGGTTTGTCTCTTTGTTTCAGGATTGTCCACAAAGTAATATTGGCACCCAAAACCAAATCTCACGTGTACACTCGTGTGAAAAGGACTCTATTTGCACAAATACAGTACGGGCTATAGTGGTTAGGCAGCTAGGCTACTCCACCATCACCGGTGCTCGAGGTGATGCTATTTTACAGTGAAGCTGACATGCTTTGTTGTGTCAGGCTTGCTCTGACATGCCTCCTAGAGCAGTGGTACCCAACCAGGGGTACCAGGGGGCCTAGTGTGTACTTGAGAAGACTCATGAGACCATAGGCCGAATGGTAAAATGCACATGACGGGGTACTTCAGGGGTACTTCCGGGCCGAACAAAATTCAGTTAGTGGTACAGTATCCAAAAAAGGTTTGGATCCACTGTCCTAGAGTGTGTGGTGTAGGCAGGTCCGTCATGGGGGAAGAGGAATGGCAGGAATTCACCCCAAGGGAAGAGGATGACATGTCTATGAGCGCTACAAACATATCACATGGATTCACTGAACTGGAGGTGTCTGTAGACTCGCCTGAAGCTGTCAATGATACTTATAGGATTCAATGAGATCAGTCATACAGAACACAAATATAAACGCAACATGTAAAATGTTGGTCCCATGTTTCATGAGCTAAAATAAAACATTCCAGAAATTTTCCATACACACAAAAAGCTTATTTCTCCCAAATGTTGTGCACATATGTTTACATCCCTGTTAGTGAGCATTTCTCCTTTGCCAAGAAAATCCATCTACCTCAGAGGTGTGGCATATCAAGAAGCTGATTAAACAGCATGATCATTACGAAGGTGCACCTTGTGCCTGGGACAATAAAAAGCCACTCTAAAATGTGCAGTTATGTCACACAACACAATGCCACAGATGTCTTAAGTTTGAGGCAGCATGCAATTGGCATGTTGACTGCAGGAATGTCCACCAGAGCTGTTAGAGAATTGACTGTTAATTTCTCTACCATAAGCCGCCTCCAATGTCGTTTTAGAGAATTTGGCAGTACGTCTCACAACCTCAGACAGGGGCGCAACATTCACTGGGGACAGGGGGGGACATACCCCAGACAACATGTAACCACGCCAGCCCAGGACCTCCACATCCAGCTTCTTCAGCTTTGGGATCGTCTGAGACCAGCCACCCTGACAGTTGATGAAATTGAGTATTTCTGTCCGTAATAAAGCCCTTTTGTGGGGGAAAAACTCATTCTGATTGGCAGGTCCTGGCACCCCTTCAAATTAGTGGATTCGGCTATTTCAGCCAAATCCGTTGCTGACAGGAGTATAAAATTGAGCACACAGCCATGCAATCTCCATAGCCAAACATTGGCAGTAGAATGGCCTTACTGAAGAGCTCAGTGACTTTCAACGTGGCACCATCATAGGATACCCAACCTTTCCAACAAGTCAGTTAGTCAAATTTCTGCCCTGCAAATGTTGTTATTGTGAAGTGCAAATGTCTAGGTGGAACAACAGCTCAGCTGCGAAGTGGTAGGCCACATAAGCTCACAGAACGGGACCGCTGTGATGAACGCCTGCTGAAGCACGTAGCTCATAAAAATAATCTGTCCTCGGTTGCAACACTCACTACCGAGTTCCAAACTGCCCCTGGAAGCAATGTCAGCACAATAACTGTTCGTTGGGAGCTGCATGAAATGGGTTTCCATGGTCGAGCATCACCATGGCATAACATCACCATGCGTAATGCCAAGTTTTCTCTGGAGTGATGAATCATGTTTCACCATCTGGAGGTCCATACAGAAATGGTTTGTCGAGATGGACAGATGAATTGGAACGCCTACTGCGAGCCAGGCCTAATCGCCCAACATCAGTGCCCAACCTCACTAATATTCTTGTGACTGAATGGAAGCAAGTCCTCGCAGCAATGTTCCAACATCTAGTGGAAAGTCTTCCCAGAAGAGTGGAGGCTGTTATTGACACGTTCGTTATAAGGATCGGACCAAGGCGCAGCGTGGTATGCGTACATTCTCATTTATTTAAAGAATGAACACTGCACAAACGCTATACAAATGAGTGCTGACAGGCAACTACACATAGACAAGATCCCACAAACACCAAAGGGAAATGGCTACCTAAATATGATCCCCAATCAGAGACAACGATAAACAGCTGTCTCTGATTGAGAACCATGTCAGGCCAACATAGAAATACAAAAAACCCTAGACCTACAGCAACCCTAGACATACAAAAACACTAGACAATACTGTTCAACGAGTGTCCACATACTTTTGGTCGTGTAGTATATACATATATACTGTATATTTATACTCCGGACTCCGACATTGCTCGTCCTAATATTTCTATATTTCTTAATGACATTATTTTACTTTTTAGATTGTTGTGTGTTAGATATTACTGCACATTTCGCTACACCTGCAATAACATCTGCTGCATATGCGTTTCGGACCAATCAAATTGGATTTGATTTAGTTACACTTAGGCCTACAGTGCATTTTCCGAGATCTCCAAAATCCATGATTCGTACGGGGTTTAAGTTATGTTCTAATTCAATTGTTAAATGCTTAATGACAAATAACACCATCATAAATGTCGTTAATGTTCGGAAAGAAAGGTTGTGTTTCATGTCACATGACCTGTGAAGACTCCATGCTAATATTAACTCATGAATTTTGGACAGCTCATGAACTAGGGTGTAAAACACGTTTTGAATCAACTTGTATTATATTGAATGTAGGCTACCGGTTCTGCTTGTGTTCATGTGTGTAACATTTCCTCGGCTGAGCGGGTAGGCTACCAGCAGTGGTGTAGGCCTAGTGGAGAGTAAACAGAAGTAAACACCGTTTACCCAACTTTTTCAGATAATTGTATAGGGGGCGTAACTTTTTTTAAATTTGACAACGACCGGCAATCAGATATTATCCACCTATTTTCTTTTAACATAACTGGCTCATGACCATGTGTGTTTTTCACCGGACAGTGTCAGCCCCATTTCAGGTGACTCGACTTATCAGGCTTCAAAAAAGGCACATTTGTCAGTAAGGAGCATCAATTAATGTAGACATAATCAACTGTAATTGTTTTAAGAAGGTCAAACCAAGGAACATTTTGCTGTTTGATTGAGAATTGTAAGACCCCTTGATGCATAAAAAAAGATTTGATGAAAAATGTTATGGCCTTACTGATATTAGACCATAGAAACGCATTGAACAACAGATAGTCCCCCCCCAAAAATCTAAAATAAGTTTTTTCTTAAGTGTCTGTCCTATATCTGAGAGATATCAGAAATATAATTTTACATGTATTTAACCCCTCATTTGAACCCCTTATTTTTGTCACTAAACAGCCTCTGTGTATACTTTTTTTTAGACTGGTACCGGGGGACCTTCAGATGAGTCTTGTGAGGCATGTGTGCATCCTAGAACAAAACATCCGAAA
The DNA here is from genome assembly GCF_018296145.1 of Oncorhynchus tshawytscha. Classification (NCBI taxonomy): domain Eukaryota; kingdom Metazoa; phylum Chordata; class Actinopteri; order Salmoniformes; family Salmonidae; genus Oncorhynchus; species Oncorhynchus tshawytscha. The sequence continues at coordinate 30,973,510 of NC_056435.1, read as the reverse complement.
TGTACTTCTTCGTGAGAGTCTCAACTTTCCATAGAGGGGAATAGTTTGTAGGCCAATCCGGACGCTACAGACGATTTTGTGAGGAGATCAATTTTGGGGAAGTCTCGTGTTGTGACTAACACGTCTGTTCACTTTGACCGCAGATGCGGAAGTGTTACATAGGCGGATGCAGTGGATTGAGACTCCAGTGCAAAAAAAAAATATATCTCTAGCTAATTTTTATGGGGATTTGTCACTGAATTGGTATCACCAGTGAGTTAGGTACAAGACACCTGCTCCCAAATGCTTCTTCTGAGAGAAGCAATAAGGCCTGAGGTGGTGTGGTATATGCCAAAATTACCATGGCTAAGGCGTAGTGCATAAGAACACCCAACGCGGATACAGCCCTTTGCCGTGGTACATTGGCAATATACCACAAACACCCAAGGTGCCTTGTTGCTATTATAAACTGGTTACCAGCGTAAATTGAGCAGTAAAAGTACATGTTTTGTCATACCTGTGGTATACGGTCTGATATACCAAGGCTTTCAGCTAATCAGCATTCGGGGCTCGAACCACCCAATTTACAATACCAATTAGATGATGCTTTCTTCCCCAGGTGTAAATCTAGAATATTGTTCTATTAAATTGCCCCAGCATATGTGGCAGAATAAATAAAAATGTATGTAAGCTTCAACCAAGCTTTTGAGGGATTTCCCTGGCTACAATATCATACTTTGTAACTTCTAACTAGACCAGAAAATGGAACATATGGATATGGAACAAACAATAACTGCCTTGTTGCATATCTATACTGTTCATAAAATATGTTTCACAGTGTCTCAATAAAAATACATTTCTCAATGGAAGATAATATGCATGTTGTGCTATTGAAATGTATTAGACTTAGGAAGTAGATTAAACATTGAGACATCACTGCGATTTGATGTGCTTAATTGATCTGAATGGTCTTGGACAGGATGGCCCAAAAGATGTTGATGATGTTTTAGATGTTCCTGAAATTAATTCCATAAAAATGTGTGACATTTTGACCTTACCCAAGCCTTCTTTAAGACTCTACAGTGATGTGTCTATAGATGCTACAAAGCCAGTTTAGATTAAGAATGCAAATTATTGAAATTAATTTATGGATAATAAAAATATATAAATATAAATATTTCAAAAGTACCCTTTTTGATTTTGTTTATTCTTAGACATTTTGTTTGGAACAAAATACCCTTAAAAATGTCCAGAGTGGGCTCTCTGGTACTTTTAAAGATAAGGAATTGCTAGTAAATAACAGCAATATACACATTTTGCGTGCCTTTAGACTTTTAATCTGACTTACCTTTAGAAAACACATGTCCTAGTGTTGCGTGACTTCTGTGAAAATTAATATAGTCTATTGCATGATGTTACACTGTACGGTACATAACATTTATCCTTACTGCCCTATATACATGTATAATAATAATAATATTTGATATATACTGTATGCTATTTAGCAGACGCCTTTATCCCAAGTGACTTACAGTACGGTGAGATCCTAAATGTTTTGTATAAAGGTCCCAGCAGGAATCTAACCCCCAACCTAAGAATTACTAGCGCCACACTTTACTAACAGCCACACAGGACCATGCCCTTAATGGTTTGTGGCTATGATCAATGGGGGTCAGTCTGACACAGCCTGAAGATGAACCTACATGATGAGAAAAGACCCTGTTGGGATGGTCCTGTCAGGCCATGTAGTTCCTGTATGGCACAATGATTTGTTATTTGGTTTTGTTTTGTTCATTTTTTTTTAACCCTCCCCTGATGGCTCTCTGTAGCTTAAAACTTCTTAGGGATCGGCGTCCCATCAACCGGACAGTTGTAAATCATACAGCACCTTGTGTCACGATCGCAGATTTTAGAGAAACAACAAATGTCGGTACATAGAAGTGTCTTATAATGGCTGAAAGCTTAAATTCTTGTTAATATAACTGCACTGTCCAATTTACAGTAGCTATTACTATGAAAAAATGCCATGCTATTGTTTGAGGAGAGCTCCTAACAACAAAACACTTTTTTTCACCGCGATAGGTTTGATAAATTCACCTCTGAAGGTGAAATGTGTACTTACATTCTGAAATCTTGCTCTGAATTATCATCCAAAGGGTCCCAGAGATAACATGGAGTGTCGTTTTGTTAGATAAAATCTTTTTTCATATCCTTAAAGTCTGTATAGCATGCACGATCGATTTTGTATTTCCACTTTTTCAATTTGCAGAGAAAGGAATCTGTGAAAATCTAACCCTACACATTGTTTCAACCAGTCAAATCACGTTCATATGTATTCCTCAAAGATCCTAGAATGTAACCAGACTTCACTATATCATTAGGGGTGTAGTATATCCTATAGGACCCTATATTTGGTCAGAGAGCGACCCCTTCATGGCATGCCGATGACGCGGGTGGTCTTCACTTGAATGACTCTAACTTTGTCAAATAAGCACAAATAGGGGTCAATGAAAGCTAGCTAGATAGCCAATGAGCTGGGCTTTACGGGAGTATCCGGAAACCATGTATCTGTCATAAAATGTAGCTACTAACCTTGTGCGGCAGCATGCCTTTCCCTTTGGACAAAAATTATAAGAATATTCAGAGTTATGAAAACTGGTTGTTTTCCAAATGTTGAACTTATAATATGGCTACTAATACTGGAAAAGTCCAAGTATACAGATTTGATGATATTCTTGCAAAAAAATGTCGTATGAATGCAAATGTCTCCTCCATGATTTGCCCAAATGTACCTGGGTGACTTCACACTAAATGTCATGTAGTTTGCTCATACTTCAAGTTATCCGTCTGAAACTTTGCACATACTGCTGCCATCTCGTGGACACAATCGGAATTACAACCAGAGTGATGACTAGAACTGGGACCTTTCTGTTGCATGTTAAAGATGGTGGTAGAAAAAAACAGTTGGTCTTTGTATTTTCTTCTACCAGATCTATTGTGTTATATTCTCCTACATTCACATTTCCACAAACTTCAAAGTGTTTCCTTTCAAATGATACCAATAATATGCATATCCTTGCTTCAGGGCCTGAGCTACAGGCAGTTAGATTTGGTATGTTATTTTAGGCAAAAATTGAAAAAAAAGGGGGCTATCCCTGTGGCCACAAACTCCACAAACCCCATGTCTTTATAAATGTCTGCAGCTTAACATTTGTGTAGTTCCTATAACTGTGTGTACGTGGACGAGAGCCAGAGGACTCTTGCTTGTTGTTTTGGGCAGTTTCAGTCTGCATGAATAGTGGGATTGTCTAGATATTTTAGGGTGGGGTTATAAGATCATGAAGCCTCCACTGCGCTATCGTACGGGCATGGTGATGCTAAGTGATAGTTGCAGTGCGTGGCTGAATTTGACATGACTGGCTAATTAGCGTGATTATCACACAGCTGCGCAGGCTGAGAGGCTTTGCGGTGGTTTTATCAAAAGGATCACTTACCCAGGGAATGCCTCGTCCTGACAGTATTCAGGTTTGGAATCAGGTCTGGGATCGGCAGAGTCCGTCTTGAGAAACACATTGTACATTTCATAAAGGGAGAAGAGAGTGGATGGAAATAACAGTGATAGATGGAGAGGAATGACTTATTTCTCATTTGTATTATTGCACATGATTAAGACTGCAGAGTCTTGTTCCAAGAAGGCAGGTCAATATTGTAGCCAGTCTGCTGTTGCCACGTCTCTGAGGTTATAGGGCCACAGGCCACTTCTAGGAGCTGAGTGGCCCAGTCTTGGTCATAGCTTTCCCAGAATTCCACTCTGATCAGAATAGTCCATGTTTAGATTCTATGTAAGAATCTTCCAGCATCTCTCTCTCCCCCACCAACTACAGGTGTATGATCTTAATTTGAACACTATTTTGTTGTCAATAATTTTCTAACACATGGTTATATTAACAGTATTCCATTTTTCATGCAGCCTAATTTTGGACAGCTGATAGCCTAACCATTATGGACTAATTGTTAAAATCCTGTTGCTACAGGATTATTCTGCTGTGACAATACACCTGTACCTGCAGCTTCCCCTTATTTGATAGCTCCTTGCTACCTACATAATAATGTATGTGCCTCTTTCACATATTGTTCTCCTCATGCTCCGAACAAAATCTCTCATTTCCCTACATACTCATAATGCCTCGGTTTACCTCCCTCTCTTGTTGAATTGTATTCTAATATGATGCCTCATCCTGCTCGTTAAACCTGGATGGCTCAGAATAATGCAATCAGCCTCTCACTGCGTGTGTGTTTGTGTCCTGACTGTGTCTCTCTCCCCAGCTCTGCCTTGCTCTGGCTGGGCCGTGGTCTGCAGAGATCCCCTGGACCTACATGTGTTCTCCAAGCCCCCTGGATTCTCAGTGTCCCCCCCCCATGGTGACGTCACGCATCCTCTCCGCCAGCAGCTGGAAGTGGGAACAGCTCCCAGGAGCAGGAGCAGCGGGAACAGGGGGAACAGGGAGTGAGGAGCACCAGGCACCCCTCACACCACTTTCTACACTTCAGCATCCCCCAGACCCCCACCATCAATGTCACGCCGTCCCCCAACCTGCCCGCTGTGACCCATGTGTCCATGGAAGTCCTCAAGCTAAGACTACCACAATCCCAGGCAGGTAGGGTTGGATACTCTCTTTTCACCGCTCTGGGTGGCGGTACTAGAGGAGCTGCCAAGAGGTATGGGCATGGGCATGGCATCTGTAGCTTTTGTCTTTCACTGGTTCCTAGGTACATGGGTTGCTATTGTTAGTGCTGCAGTGGAATTGTCTTTCAGTGCCCCGTTTTTCAGAATTTCGTTTAGATACTTGATTAAACGTGACTACAAACAGATGACAGTTTATAGCATTTTTTGTTAAGATTGTTCATTTAACATGATTATGGAGTTTCATTACATAAATAACGGTGACTGTGTCACCTTAAAACTGAAAACTACAGCTTTTTAAGACTGAACTGTGTTAAATCCATATCTGGATTATCTCCTGACAAAATCCCTCTGTTTCCAGACATTTGGCATTCAACATGTTTAATCCTATTTGCTCCACTACATTGACCATTTTCATTGCTTTGATTTCTGGTATGTCCTAGTGAACCCTAAAAACTAATGGTTGTGTTAGTATGTTTCTGCAATGAGACAGAAGGATATTACAATGTTTTCCCAAGGCAACTGTTAGGAATCAAGAACAGGTAAGATTTTATATTTTCTAAATTGCATGTATTCGTTTTATTTTACTCTCTCTAGCTCGGTTTCCACCAATTTGCGAAAAGAATATTCAAAAAATCTGCATAAAACAGCACATTTCCCCATAAGAGATGTTTTTTCATCAAACTGACTTTTTGCGGATAAAAGACAGTGCGTGATGACTTAGTGCACATACAAATACATTTGCAGTGGAATGCCAATTTACCGAATGAAAAATACAAGTTAAATGGGTTTCCATGGCATTTTCAACTCTATTGATGGCTTTGACACACAAACTGTTGCGTTATATAGCAAATGTGCCCACACCGGTCTTGACAAGTGCGTTCTTGCCAACAGCTCGCCGACACAGCGTAGTCCTGCTACCTACGTTATTTGATTATTATGGATAAGAGCGATATTATTTGCATTTGTCAAACGGCAGCCAAGCATCGATCATAATGTCACCAGAATAAGACCCTCGATATTTATTGGAATGGCGTATCAAGCTCATCACCTTGCACATTCAGCACCCTTTGAAGTTCATTACAATTTATCTGCAACATATTGCCACGTTCAAGTACTGGTCAGAACTAGGAAACTCCGACATGTCCGACTAACTAACAACTGGTTGTAGTTATACACGCGCCGTGTTCAATGAATTAGCAAATCGGAAGTGTAATAGTTTCCAATTTCCGACTAGCATGTGAATGCGGAATAATAAACTGCACGCTTTCCAGAGTCGTAGTGGGAGAACCATTACACATTTCATCGCGTGACTCCTAATTGACTTCGATAGGATGGTTATTATATCTTGCTCAAAGGAACCTACTGCATGGAGAATGTTAGTTGTGCTTGTTAAAAGAAAGGGGCCAAGCAAAAACCTCTGTTTTAAATGTGTCGTATCCTAAAAAGTTGGCTATTTGGGATTTAGCATGCAAATTGTCTGCCATTTAATCTCAGTTCAGAAAGAAAACACAGTGTACGTTTAACCATTTATTAGAAAAGATAACAATGCATGTGTTGGCGTTAGGGCTCTGCTCCTTCAGGGTAGCTCACTGCCAGAGCGAAGAGACATATTAAAATGATAATATAACTACAGGCAGTGAGAATATAAACTATTTGAAATCGCCCGAAGGAAGAAACACAGAACCCATATAGGTGGTGGTGAGATATCAGAACAGCAAGCATTGCGAGCAACAGCTAGTAACGGCAGCAAGAGACACCAGCGCAAAGAAGGGCTACATAGCCTTCTTGATTGTCAACAAATCTGCCCAATTAGCTGATTCGCTTTCCATTCACTCACTCCTTTCAACAAAACCCACTCGTTCATACTCCAATCGCCATGTTGGGTTGCAGCCCAATATACTCATACCCGCCAGCGCATGTGAGCACGTGACATCTGGCATCGACGAAGCTTGTGTAGAACGGGTCTTTTGAAATGGACCGCATGTAATTAGTGTGAATCCAATTGGTGCAATATCAGCTGATGCACTCGGGTTTCCCTTATGTACTGGTTATGCTTAATTAGTTCTATATGTTTATTACTGTTTACACTGACTGCTTGTTTGGCAGGGTTTCCTCTGCTACTAAATTCTCCACCAGAGATTAATCATCATAAAAATGCATATGCCGCTGTTATGGCTGATAAGATATTTAAGTAAAGAATCTAGCAATATTATACCTGTTCTGATAGAGATGTTATTAGTTATCAATCAGAGATCTATGCGAGCACATTATCCGCTCCTACAGGTGCAGGGTCTTAATTTGAGCCAGTTTCCTAGAGCTGGAAAATAATTCTGCAGCAACAGCAAATGGGATTTATTGTGTGGTTTATAATTAATGGACTTTTTTTGTAGGGGTTGATACATTTTTCACAAGGGAATATCAAGTTTGACATTTTAAAGTGGAAATTACAAACTTCAGAAGCCTTTTGAAAGTCAGATACATTACAAGTTTTACATTTACTGCATAGCAGGAAGTTTTTGAGTTCTACTTACTTTGTGATAGCCAGAGTAGTCTGTTGTGACCATCAGAGTTTGTTCACATTTGATAGCCTTGTATCTCCTTTCTGCAGACTTATCGGACTTCTTGTTTCTATTTTAGTCACATGGTGATTGTGGCCTCCTATAGCCTTGCACAACACATTAGTTCATGTTTTGTTTTGATAAATATTGTGTGTTTTTTTTAAGTTTCTTTGGTTTTTAAGATGGTTGTAATATTTTACAGAACATTATACATTTTACATTCAATAATGTTTAAACAGCTGTGAATCCAATGCTTTGTAGAAGCATCCAGCTGTTTCCAGGAAAGGTTTAGAGAAATGCTTGACATTAAAGAGGTTCTTAGAAGTGTAAGGTTTTCTTTCATTGTAAAAATGACCCACCAACATCTAACGTCCCTAGTAAACACATTGTGGCAGTTTGAATTTGACCTGTCTGTGCCTAGATAAACAGGGTCCCTCCAAAATTATGCATGCAGGCTAAATTAGCTTAAAGGTACCAGGCAGAGCCGCTGGGCCATGAAAGTGAAAACATTCAACACAGATGAGTTTATCTAAAGACTGAGGGGAGCCTTAATTAGTTACCTCTGACCCTGTGAGAAATTAGTAAGGAACCAGTTCAGGGGTCAAGACAATGGCATGCACAGAGTTTTTTTTTACCACACACAGAACACTAAGTCACCAAAGAATGCTCTTAATTAGGCCCAATACTTTCATTCTTGAGCTTGTTTAGGAAAATAAATACTGCATTGAAATAATGCTCACAGGATCATATCCAATGAGCTCAAAATCATCACAAAGAAACATGATCGCAGTTGATGCTTGACATTTGGGATAGCACATACCAAACATGACATTTCATAATTACTACATGAGTGACCCTTAAACATTTTTTATGTCTTGAAAACCTGTTGAAGTTCATAAATCCCCTCCCTAATCCCTCCCTTAGAAGACCACAGTCCTTCTTACTGGATTACATGTGAATAATAAAGGGGCAATCTCCATATCCTACATAAATGTTTGGACTTTTGAAATATATAGCCATTGATTCTTGAAGAATATAACTTATGAATCCCTCATGAGCTTTGTTCAACTGTCATGTACTTCCGGCGCCGACAGAGATGGCCGCCTCGCTTCGCGTTCCTAGGAAACTATGCAGTTTTTTGTTTTTTTACGTGTTATTTCTTACACTAGTACCCCAGGTCATCTTAGGTTTCTTTACATACAGCCGAGAAGAACTACTGAATATAAGATCAGCGTCAACTCACCATCAGTACGACCAAGAATATGTTTTTCGCGACGCGGATCCTGTGTTCTGCCTTACAACCAGTGTAACCGAGTGGATCACATGCAGCGACCAAAAAAAAAAAAAAAACGACTCAGAAAAAGAGGGAAACGAAGCGGTCTTCTGGTCAGACTCCGGAGACGGGCACATCGTGCACCACTCCCTAGCATTCTTCTTGCCAATGTCCAGTCTCTTGACAACAAGGTTGATGAAATCCAAGCAAGGGTAGCATTCCAGAGGGACATCAGAGACTGTAACGTTCTTTGCTTCACGGAAACATGGCTCACTGGAGAGACGCAATCCGAAGCGGTGCAGCCAGCGGGTTTCTCCACGCATCGCGCCGACAGAAACAAACATCTTTCTGGTAAGAAGACGGGCGGGGGCGTATGTCTTATGGCCAACGTGACATGGTGTGATGAAAGAAACATACAGGAACTCAAATCCTTCTGTTCACCTGATTTAGAATTCCTCACAATCAAATGTAGACCGCATTATCTACCAAGAGAATTCTCTTCGATTATAATCACAGCCGTATATATCCCCCCCCAAGCAGACACATCGATGGCTCTGAACGAACTTTATTTAACTCTCTGCAAACTGGAAACGATTTATCCGGAGGCTGCATTCATTGTAGCTGGGGATTTTAACAAGGCTAATCTGAAAACAAGACTCCCTAAATTTTATCAGCATATCGATTGCGCAACCAGGGGTGGAAAGACCCTGGATCATTGTTACTCTAACTTCCGCGACGCATATAAGGCCCTGCCCCGCCCCCTTTCGGAAAAGCTGACCACGACTCCATTTTGTTGATCCCTGCCTACAGACAGAAACTAAAACAAGAAGCTCCCACGCTGAGGTCTGTCCAACGCTGGTCCGACCAAGCTGACTCCACACTCCAAGACTGCTTCCATCACGTGGACTGGGAGATGTTTCGTATTGCGTCAGACAACAACATTGACGAATACGCTGATACGGTGTGCGAGTTCATTAGAACGTGCGTTGAAGATGTCGTTCCCATAGCAACGATTAAAACATTCCCTAACCAGAAACCGTGGATTGATGGCAGCATTCGTGTGAAACTGAAGGCACGAACCACTGCTTTTAATCAGGGCAAGGTGTCTGGTAACATGACTGAATACAAACAGTGCAGCTATTCCCTCCGCAAGGCTATCAAACAAGCTAAGCGCCAGTACAGAGACAAAGTAGAATCTCAATTCAACGGCTCAGACACAAGAGGTATGTGGCAGGGTCTACAGTCAATCACGGACTACAGGAAGAAACCCAGCCCAGTCACGGACCAGGATGTCTTGCTCCCAGGCAGACTAAATAACTTTTTGCCCGCTTTGAGGACAATACAGTGCCACTGACTCGGCCTGCAACGGAAACATGCGGTCTCTCCTTCACTGCAGCCGAAGTGAGTAAGACATTTAAACGTGTTAACCCTCGCAAGGCTGCAGGCCCAGACGGCATCCCCAGCCGCGCCCTCAGAGCATGCGCAGACCAGCTGGCCGGTGTGTTTACGGACATATTCAATCAATCCCTATACCAGTCTGCTGTTCCCACATGCTTCAAGAGGGCCACCATTGTTCCTGTTCCCAAGAAAGCTAAGGTAACTGAGCTAAACGACTACCGCCCCGTAGCACTCACATCCGTCATCATGAAGTGCTTTGAGAGACTAGTCAAGGACCATATCACCTCCACCCTACCTGACACCCTTGACCCACTCCAATTTGCTTACCGCCCAAATAGGTCCACAGACGATGCAATCTCAACCACACTGCACACTGCCCTAACCCATCTGGACAAGAGGAATACCTATGTGAGAATGCTGTTCATCGACTACAGCTCGGCATTCAACACCATAGTACCCTCCAAGCTCGTCATCAAGCTCGAGACCCTGGGTCTCGACCCCGCCCTGTGCAACTGGGTACTGGACTTCCTGACGGGCCGCCCCCAGGTGGTGAGGGTAGGCAACAACATCTCCTCCCCGCTGATCCTCAACACTGGGGCCCCACAAGGGTGCGTTCTGAGCCCTCTCCTGTACTCCCTGTTCACCCACGACTGCGTGGCCATGCACGCCTCCAACTCAATCATCAAGTTTGCGGACGACACAACAGTGGTAGGCTTGATCACCAACAACGACGAGACGGCCTACAGGGAGGAGGTGAGGGCCCTCGGAGTGTGGTGTCAGGAAAATAACCTCACACTCAACGTCAACAAAACTAAGGAGATGATTGTGGACTTCAGGAAACAGCAGAGGGAACACCCCCATCCACATCGATGGAACAGTAGTGGAGAGGGTAGCAAGTTTTAAGTTCCTCGGCATACACATCACAGACAAACTGAATTGGTCCACTCACACAGACAGCATCGTGAGGAAGGCGCAGCAGCGCCTCTTCAACCTCAGGAGGCTGAAGAAATTCGGCTTGTCACCAAAAGCACTCACAAACTTCTACAGATGCACAATCGAGAGCATCCTGGCGGGCTGTATCACCGCCTGGTATGGCAACTGCACCGCCCTCAACCGTAAGGCTCTCCAGAGGGTAGTGAGGTCTGCACAACGCATCACCGGGGGCAAACTACCTGCCCTCCAGGACACCTACACCACCCGATGCTACAGGAAGGCCATAAAGATCATCAAGGACATCAACCACCCGAGCCACTGCCTGTTCACCCCGCTGCCATCCAGAAGGCGAGGTCAGTACAGGTGCATCAAAGCTGGGACCGAGAGACTGAAAAACAGCTTCTATCTCAAGGCCATCAGACTGTTAAACAGCCACCACTAACATTGAGTGGCTACTGCCAACACACTGTCAATGACACTGACTCTACTCCAGCCACTTTAATCATGGGAATTGATGGGAAATGATGTAAATATATCACTAGCCACTTTAAACAATGCTACCTTATATAATGTTACTTACCCTACATTGTTCATCTCATATGCATACGTTGATACTGTACTCTATATCATCGACTGCATCCTTATGTAATACATGTATCACTTGCCACTTTAACTATGCCACTTGGTTTACATACTTATCTCATATGTATATACTGTACTCGATATCATCTACTGTATCTTGCCTATGCTGCTCTGTACCATCACTCATTCATATATCCTTATGTACATATTCTTTATCCCCTTACACTGTGTATGACAGTAGTTTTTTTTGGAATTGTTAGTTAGATTACTTGCTCGTTATTACTGCATTGTCGGAACTAGAAGCACAAGCATTTCGCTACACTCGCATTAACATCTGCTAACCATGTGTATGTGACAAATAAAATTTGATTTGATTTGATACCCCATCAGAACACAACATATAAGCTTGTTTTACTCCATTCTTTTACTCCAGTAACCTACCAGGTACAACCCTAAATCCGTAAACATGGGCACCCTCATAGATATCATCCTGACCAACTTGCCCTCCAAATACAACTCTGCTGTCTTCAACCAGGATCTCAATGATCACTGCCTCATTGCCTGCGTCCGTAATGGGTCCGCGGTCAAATGACCACCCCTCATCACTGTCAACCGCTCCCTAAAATACTTCAGCGAGCAGGCCTTTCTAATCGACCTGGCCCGGGTATCCTGGAAGATATTGACCTCATCCCGTCAGTAGAGGAAGCCTGGTTGTTCTTTAAAAGTGCTTTCCTCACCATCCTAAATAAGCATGCCCCATTCAAAAAATGTTGAACTAAGAACAGATATAGCCCCTGGTTCACTCCTGACTTGACTGCTCTTGACCAGCACAATACATCCTGTGGAGTATTGCATTAGCATCGAATAGCCCCCGCGATATGCAACTTTCAGGGAAGTCAGAAACCAATATACTCAGTCAGTTAGGAAAGCAAAGGCTAGCTTTTTCAAACAGAAATTTGCATCCTGTAGCACTAATTCCAAAAAGTCTTTGGACACTGTAATGTCCATAGTGAATAAGAGCAAATTGTAGACCTCCACAAGACTGGTTCATCCTTGGGAGCAATTTCCAAACGTCTGAAGGTACCACGTTCATCTATACAAACAATAGTACGCAAGTATAACACCATGGGTGTCACATTCTGACCTTAGTTCTTTTATTATGTCTTTGTTTTAGTATGGTCAGGGCGTGAGTTGGGTGGGTTGTCTATGTTAGTTTTTCTATGATTAGCTATTTCTGTGTTTGGCCTGGTATGGTTCTCAATCAGAGGCAGTTGTCAATCGTCCCTGATTGAGAACCATATTTAGGTAGCCCGTTTTCTATTGTGTTTCGTGGGTGATTATTTTCTGTCCTGTGTTTTATGTATGCACCGTACAGGACTGTTTCGGTTTCATTTCGTTCTCTTTGTTGTTTTAACGGGTACAAAAGTATCTATGTCCACAGTAAAATGAGTCCTATATCGACCTAACCTGAAAGACCACTCAGCAAGGAAGAAGCCACTGGTCCAAAACCGCTATAAAAAGACAGACTACGGTTTGCAACTGCACATGGGGACAAAGATTGTACTTTTTGGAGAAATGTCCTCTGGTCTGATGAAACAAAAATAGAACTGTTTGGCCATAATAATCATTGTTATGTTTGGAGGAAAAAGGGGGAGGCGTGCTAGCCGGAGAACATCCCAACCGTGAAGCACGTGGGTGGCAACATCATGTTGAGGGGGTGCTTTGCTGCGGAGGGATTAGTGCACTTCACAAAATAGATGGAATCATGAGGTAAGAACATTATGTGGATATATTGAGGCAACATCTCAAGACATCAGTCAGGAAGTTAAAGCTTGGTTGCAAATTTGTCTTCCAAATGGACAATGACCCCAAGCATACTTCCAAAGTTGTGGCAAAATGGCTTAAGGACAACAAAGTCAAGGTATTGGAGTGGCCATCACAAAGCCCTGACCTCAATCCTATAGAAATGTGTGGGCAGAACTGAAAAAGTGTTTGCGAGCAAGGAGGCCGAAAAACCTGACTCAGTTACATCAGCTCTGTCAGGAGGAATGGGCCAAAATTCACCCAACTTAATGTGGAAGGCTACCCAAAACATTTGATCCAAGTTAAACAATTTAAAGGCAATGCTACCAAATACTAATTGGGTGTATGTTAACTTCTGACCCACTTGGAATGCGATGAAAGAAATAAAAGCTGAAAGCAATAATTCTCTCTACTGTTATTCTGGCATTTCTCTTTCTTAAAATAAAATGGTGATCCTAACACAGGGAATTTTTGTCAGGAAATGTGAAACTGAGTTGAAATGTACTTGGCTAAGGTGTATGTAAACTTCCGACATCAACTATATATAGATTTTTCTATTGTGTTATTGACTGTATGTTTGTCTATCCCATGTGTAACTCTGTTGTTTTGTCGCACTGCTTTGCTTTATCTTGGCTAGGTCGCAGTTGTAAATGAGAACTTGTTATCAACTGGCCTACCTGGTTAAATAAGGTGAAATAAATAAATACAAAATTGTTTGTAAACAATACCATTGTAAACAAACAGTGTATAGCTTCTAAACATGTTTAAAACTATACTTTTGATCTCAGGTATGGTCAGCACTTGTATCCATAGCTCTGTCTATGAATTTGTGAGTGGTTCCATTTCTCAAGCCCCATCACTCAGCTGTTAACCTAAACCAAGGTCAGGTGGCCTCTTTTGTTGTTCGAACTGCAGATTGCCCCTCTAAAGTCTTAAAAGTCTTAAAACACAGCCATTCACATGTAGCCACTATAGATACAACCTTCCATATACAGTGCCTTCTGAAAGTATTTAGACCCCTTGACCTTTTAGACATTTTGTTAGGTTACAGCCTCATTCTAAAATGGATTCAATTGTTTTTCCCACCCCTCATCAATCTACACACAATCCCCAATAATGAAAAATGTTTGATCATTTATTACAAATTTTAAAAAATACATAAGTATTCAGACCCTTTACTCAGTACTTTGTTGAAGTACCTTTGGCAGCGATTACAACCTTGAGTCTTCTTGGGTATGACGCTACAAGCTTGGCACACCTGTATTTGGGGAATTTCTCCCATTCTCTGCAGATCCTCTCAAGCTCTGTCATGTTGCGTTGCTGCACAGCTATTTTCAGGTCTCTCCAGAGATAATCAATCAGGTTTAAGTCCGGGCTCTGGCTGGGCCACTCATGGACATTCAGAGACTTGTCCCGAAGCCACGCCTGCGTTCTCTTGGCTATGTGCTTAGGGTCATTGTCCTGTTGGAAGGTGAACCGTCGCCCCCAGTCTGAGGTCCTGAGAGCTCTGGAGCAGGTTTTCCTCAAGGATCTCTCTGTACTTTGCTCCGTTCATCTTTGCCTTGATCCCGACTCGTCTCCCAGTCCCTGCCGTTGAAAAACATACCCACAGCATGATTCTGCCACCACCATGCTTCACCGTAGGAATGGTGCCAGGTTTCCTCCAGACGTGACACTTGGAAATCAGGCCCAAGAGTTCAATCTAAGTTTCATCAGACCAGAGAATCTTGTTTCTCATGGTCTGAGAGTCTTTAGGAGCCTTTTGGCAAACTCCAAGCTGGCTGTCTTGTACCTCTTACTGAGGAGTGGCTTTCGTCTTGCCACTCTACCATAAAGGCCTGATTGGTGGAATGCTGCATAGATGGTTGTCCTTCTGGAAGGTTCTCCCATCTCCACAGAGGAACTCTAGAGCTCTGTCAGAGTGACCATCGGATTCTTGGTCACCTCCCTGACCAAGGCCCTTCTCCCCCGATTGCTCAGTTTGTCTGGGCGGCCATCTCTAGGAAGAGTCTTGGTGGTTCAAAACTTTTTCCATTTAAGAATAATGGAGGCCACTGTGTTCTTGGAGACTTCAATGCTGCAGAAATGTTTTGGTACCTTTCCCCAGATCTGTGCCTCTACACAATCTTGTTTCGGAGCTCTACGGACAATGTCTTCAACCTCATGGCTTGGCTTTTGTTCTGGCATGCATTGTCAACTGTGGGATGTTATATAGACAGGTGTGTGCCTTTCAAAGTCATGTCCAATCAATTTAATTTACCACAGATGGACTCCAATCAAGTTGTAGAAACATCTCAAGGATGATCAATGGAAACATGATGCACCTGAGCTCAATTTTGAGTCTCATAGAAAATGGTCTGAATACTTATGTAAATAAGGTATTTCTGTTTTAAATTGTTTATACATTTACAAAAAATGTCTAAAAACCTGTTTTCGCTTAGTCATTATGGGGTATTGTGTGTAGATTGCTGAGGATTTATTTATTTTTTTAATCCATTTTAGAATGAGGCTGCAACGTAACAAAATGTGGAAAAAGTCAAGGGGTCTGAATACTTTCCGAAGTCACTATAGCCATTTGTGTACAGACATACAGTAAAGTCTAGCTTAACCTCGGCACTGTAGACCTGTACAGTCTTAGCTTGTTGAGTCTCAGTGGTTAATGGGATTTTGCGTTCAAGCATGTCTGGTGTTGGGTACTCAAGAAAACACTTCAGTTGTCATTTGGTTTTAACTTAGTTTTAAACACATGGAGTCCACCCAACCCATTCAGAAATAACATCTACTCATTTTGCTTTGGAGGTTGGGTTGCAGTTAGTGGGCAAAAGGGAACATTTTAATTTCTGGCATACACAAAGGCATGTGTCAGTACTGCAAGTCAATAGTTAAATTAGGAAAAGTGCATGAAACACGAACAGGCTAAAATAAACAGACGAAACAGCAAGCAAACGAAATAGACAAGAAGGATTGTTCTTATAGACATTATCTGTGTTGTATCTTCTTCATAATGTAAGATTTTGGATTGCTTGGATTAAATCAAAGCTGTGCTGCAGTTATCCAGACTGTGGAAAGATCACATTGTTCCTGTGCGGCAAAAATGTACACTTTTGATTGGTATCTAAACCTTTTTATAGCATGAGAACAACAAAGGTTTTATTAGGGCTTATCACTCGAGAGTCCTATTTTCTGTGTGGCTGTGACCAGTTGAAGCTATGGTAGTGCTGTGGTGGTAAGTGGTGGCTAGTGCAGAATTAGGATAAGGGGTTTTTAGATGATTATCACAGCTTGACATCAATAAGGTTTTTTGTACCCATGGAGCTCAGCAAAGCTTCACCTGCGTGGGCACAGTAGGAGTAGGAGAGGGCTGAACTGGGAGGGGACTCAGTCTCATAAATAAATAGCCTCATAAATCATCCAAATTCATAAATTGATACCAAATATTGGATATCAAATAAAGTTTGCCATTCTGCAATAAACTGAGACAGTTGACTTTTAAATACCATCAGATTTACCTCCACATGGAGAGTAGACTTGTTGTCCTTTCCCTCTCTCTGATAGTTGGTAGTAGGGTTGACCTCTGGAAATGTTCAGCTTGGGGCCTAGTGCAGAGCTGCATAATGCTCCATCATTGTGCTCCTTATTTTGGAGAGGAGGTTTAATGCTGAGGTTTAATGCTTTGTCAAAACCCAGCAATTTGAAAAAGGTCTTTGTTTCAACACAGTTCAGTAAGTATACCAACATCACTCTGGATTTCTGAGGACTCTCTTCCTGCCTCGATTTTAGGGGCTTTACACACAAGGGTATACGGCCAAGGATCCCAATGCAATGTGAACTAATAATGTGAAAGCTAAGTTAAAGGGATACTTCAGGATTTTGGCAATGAGCTGCATAAACCCACAGAGCTGGTTTATTATAGCCTGGAATGGGACTATGAGATCTCTCAGCTTAACTTGTTATGACAGTGGAAGTCTGTTAAACAAGGGAGGTCTGATACTGTACATCCTGCTGTGGGGTCAAGAGGTGCAGAATGCATCAATGTGTCATATCAAGTCCAGCAATGAATAGCACAAAACCAAAAATAAAAACTACAACAAATAGTAATGAATGAATTGCCTTTTGCATTCATTTGTTGTGGTTTACATTTTTGGTTTTGTGCAATACATTGCTGGACTTATGATATGACACATTGATGCATTCTGCACCTCCTGACCCCATAGCAGGATGTACAGTATCAGACCTCTCTTGTTTAATGGATTTCCACTGTCATAAGTTTAGCTGAGAGATCTCATAGTCTCATGCCAGGCTATGATAAACCAGCTCTGTTGGTTTATGCAGCTGTACACATAAACTCCATTGTTCATCATTTAGGCAAGTGCATTTTCTTAATCCCTTAATTTCTTAAATTGGACAATGTTTCCCATTCTGGGTAGAGAAGGGTTACATTCTTGTTAACGTCTCTTGCCATAGGCCCAGTACCACACAGCACAAGTAGAAGATGCCTCTTTGTCTGTGGCCCCTCTTCTTAGCTGAGCAGCCTATGGCATCACAGCGGCTCCTATGCCTGAAATGTCAGAGGCTTGTATCTATGGGCTGGGAGGCTAGAAAGCAAAAACCACTGCCTTGAGGCTACGATGGAATCCAGAGCATATCGGTCACTTAAACACACAAAGTCTCTCTTGTTTTCAAGGAAGAGCTGTGTTTCACTGATATGCATTCAGTGTTTTGTTTATTCTCAACAGCTTCCACTCTCTCTCCCACTCTGTTGAACACATCATACCTTCGTGACACTTACCAGCTGGCATATTCTGAGAAGCATATGATTTTTAGAGCTTGGTGAGAGCAGGATTGTCCTATGGTTATTTTGCATACAACCTTCCCACAACATTCTGGGAATGGTGCAGAATAGTTGCTTCCCAACGGGCACAGACATCAATTCAACATGCATTCCACATTGGTTCCACGTAATTTCTTTGAAATGACGTAGAAGCAACATTGATTCAACCAGTGTGTGCCCAGTGGGTTGGCTTTGGAATATTCTCAGCACATTTAAGGAACCTGACAAAAACATTATTTTCTTGGTATTTCATTACTTTAACAGAACGTTTTCTAAAAGTTCAAATATGGTTACTATTCATTTCAATTTTGCTAATGTTCTAGGAACGTTCTCCAACTGGTTTGACACGTGGGAATGTTGTCAAATAGTTCATAGAACGTTAAGAAACAACGGTCTTCTGTGGGAATTTCAGTACTTCAGCATAACGTTTCTTACATGTTTCCTCATGGTTCTATTTAAAATCATGTTCTCAAATTGTTCCCAAACGTGAAGAAATCTCCATAAAAACCACAAGAATACTTTAGTAATGTTCAGAATATGTTTTAAGAATGTTATTTAAAAACATATACATTCCGTTCTCAGAAACAACAAAACTCTCTATCCTCTATCTTGTTAAGTGTATTCAGGTGTGTTGGACGCGCCCACTAATTGGTCACACCTGATCTTAATGTGTGCTTTTTTCCTTTGAAATAGTCTGTTTGAGAACTTAAATCCGTTTTAACAAATTTATATCAGCATGTTAAATGTGCAACCAGAGGGGAAAAAAACTGGACCACCTATACTCCACACACAGAGATGCATACAAAGCTCTCTCTCGCCCTCCATTTGGAAAATCTGACCATAATTCTATCCTCCTGATTCCTGCTTACAAGCAAAAATGAAAGCAGGAAGCACCAGTGACTAGATCAATAAAAAAGTGGTCAAATGAAGCAGATGCTAAGTTACAGGACTGTTTTGCTAGCACAGATTGGAATATGTTCCCGGGATTCCTCCGATGGCATTGTGTACACCACATCTGTCATTGGCTTCATCAGTAAGTGCATCGATGACGTCATCCCCACAGTGACCGTACGTACATATCCCAACCAGAAGCCATGGATTACAGGCAACATCTGCACTGAGCTAAAGGCTAGAGCTGCCGCTTTCAAGGAGTGGGATTCTAACCCTGAAGCTTGCAAGAAATCCCACTATGCCCTCTGACGAACCATCAAACAGGCAAAGCGTCAATACAGGACTAAGATCGAATCATACTACACCAGCTCTGACGCTCGTCAGATTTGACAGGGCTTGCAAACCGAGTCTGTAATACCATCATGTTTTAAGCTGACCACCATAGTACCTGTGCCCAACAACACTAAGGTAATCTGCCTAAACGACTACCGACCTGTAGCACTCACGTCTGTAGCCATGAAGTGCTTCGAAAGGCTGGTCATGGCTCACATCAACACCATCATCCCAGAAACACTAGACCCACTCCAATTTGCATACCGCCCCAACAGATCCACAGATGATGTCCACAGAAACATGTCAAACATTTTTTATAATCAATCCTCAGGTTCTTTTTAAAATATATATTCGATAATATATCAACCGGGTGTGTAGGTTTGTCAATAACACCGGGAGAAACAATGGCCGCTTTACTGTAGCGCAAAACTCACTCTGAGAGCCCCCACATATCCACTTACGCAATGTGATCTTTCACGCTCATTTTTCAAAATAAAACCCTGAAATTATGTCTAAGAACTGTTGACACCTTAGGGAAGCCATGGAAAAAGGAATCTGGTTGATATCCCTTTAAATGGAGGATAGGCATGCATAGGAACAAAGAGGTTTCAAAATAAGAGGCACTTCCTGATTGGATTTTCCTTGGGTTTTTGCCTGCAATATCAGTTCTGTTATACTCACAGACAATATTTTTACAGGTTTTGGAAACTTTAGAGTGTTTTCTATCCTAATCTGACAATTATATGCATATTCTAGTTTCTGGGGCTGAGAAATTGGCAGTTTCAAATGGGTACGTTTTTTAGTCAAAAACGAAAATACTGCCCCCTACACGCAAAAGGTTAAGCAAGCAACGTGTCGTCCTTTACATTAACTTCATGAACTTACGTTCTTTACCATTCGGCCATCAGATTTGCCACCATTGCTCCTTATAGGACATATTACTGCACTCTATACTCCTCTGTAAGCTGGTCATCTCCGTATACCGTCGCAAGACCCACTAGTTGATGCTTATTTATAAAACCCTCTTAGGCCTCACTCCCCCCTATCTGAGATATCTACTGCAGCCCTCATCCTCCAAATACAACACCTGTTCTGCCAGTCACATTCTGTTAAAGGTCCCCAAAGGATACACATCCCTGAGTTGCTCCTGTTTTCAGTTCGCTGCAGCTAGCGACTGGAACGAGCTGCAACAAACACTCAAACTGGACAGTTTTTTTCTCAATCTCTTCATTCAAAAACTTAATCACGGACACTCTTACTGACAGTTGTGGCTGCTTTGCGTGATGTATTGTTGCCTCTATCAACTTGCCCTTTGTGCTGCTGTCTGTGCCCAATAATGTTTGTACCATGTTTTGTGCTGCTACCATGTTGTGTTGCTACCATGCAGTGTTGTCAAGGGTTGCTGCCTTGCTATGTTGTTGTCTTAGGTCTCGCTTTACATAGTGTTGTGTTGTCTCTCTTGTCGTAATGTGTGTTTAGTCCTATATTTATGTATTTTTAATTTTTAATCCCAAGACCCCATCCCTGCAGGAGGCCTTTTGCCTTTTGATAGGCCGTCATTGTAAACAAGAATTTGTTCTTAACTGACTTGCCTAGTTAAATAAAGGTTAAATTAAAAAAATACAATGAATAAAAAAACTTATCCCTATACGCTTTAGCTAAGTTGGCTAGCAGGATGATATGGACAAAAATCCATATCGCAATAAATTGCCTGAATTGATGCGATAACAATAAGACAACATGTTTAGAACAATGTTTAATCTGCACCACAGTCTTTTTTTAGCTATCCTTTAAACTACTACTACTAGTTTGATGGTTGAAGCCATCAATTGTCCCATTAACAAACAGCCATATTAGCAAACTTATTTAATTTCAAACTTGACATTTCTCTGGTGTAGGCTACTTATTGCAATGAACGATATCAGCAAAATGCCTGCGATAAGTTTGATTTGATTTATTAGGATCCCCAATTAGCCGACGCCAATGGCGACAGCTAATCTTACTGGGGTCTGACACGTAACTAAAAAGACATTACAGACAAAATACTTTATAATTTACATACGTTTAACCCCCACGGGACGGTTGAGCTAATGTGCGCTAATGTGATTAGCATGAGGTTGTAAGTAACAAGAACATTTCCCAGGACATAGACATATCTGATATGGGCAGAAAGCTTACATTCTTGTTAATCTAACTGCACTGTCCAATTTACAGTAGGTATTACAGTGAAAGAATACCATGCTATTGTTTGAGGAGAGTGCACAGTTGTGAACTTGAAAATGT
This sequence comes from Oncorhynchus tshawytscha, assembly GCF_018296145.1. Taxonomy (NCBI): domain Eukaryota; kingdom Metazoa; phylum Chordata; class Actinopteri; order Salmoniformes; family Salmonidae; genus Oncorhynchus; species Oncorhynchus tshawytscha. The sequence continues at coordinate 30,951,959 of NC_056435.1, read as the reverse complement.
ATCAATAAACCAATTAGGCGCATTTGGGCAGACTTTATACAACATTTTGAACATAAATGCAGTGGTTCATTGGATCAGTCAAAAATGTTGCACATACATTGCTTCCATCTAGTGGCCAAAACCTAAATTGCGCCTAAACTGGAATAATACATTGTGGCCTTTCTCTTGCATTTCAAACAGGATGATCTTTTACCAGATCTAATGTTTTATATTCTCCAACATGAATTTCACATTTCCACAAACTTCAAAGTGTTTCCTTTCAAATGGTATCAAGAATATGTATATCCTTGCTTCAGGTCCTGAGCTACAGGCATTTAGATTTGGGTATGTCATTTTAGGCATCTATCAGTTGCACAGATATGTCAGTACATACACACAACCAGTAGGTCACATGGGGGAGAGGAGTTGTGCTGTGAGGTGTTGCTTTATTTGTTTTTTGAAACCAGGTTTGCTGTTCATTTGCGCTGTATAAGATGGAAGGGAGTTCCATGCACTCATGGCTCTGTATAATACTGTATGTTTCCTTGAATTTGTTCTTGATCTGGGGACTGTTAAAAGACCCCTAGTGGCATATCTGGTGGGGTAAGTGTGTGTGTCAGTGCTGTGTGCAAGTTGACTATACAAACTATTTGGAATTTCCAACACATTAATATTTCTTATAAAAACAAGAAGTGACGCAGTCAGTATTTCCTCAACTCTTAGTCAAGAGAGACTGGCATGCATAGTATTAATATTAGCCCTCTGATTACAATGAAGAGCAAGACGTGCAGCTCTGTTCTGGGCCAGCTGCAGCATAACTAGTTATTTTTTGCAGAACTTGACCATATGACTGGACAATAATACAGGTAAGAATAAACTAGAGTGTGCTGGACTTGCTTTGTGGAGTGTGGTGTCAAAAAAGCATAGCATCTCTTTAATACAGACATACCTCTCCCTATCTTTGCAACTATTGAATGTATATATTTTGACCATGGCAGTTTACAATCTAAAGTAGCACAAGTAATTTAGTTTCCTCAACTTGTTCGACAGCCACACCATTCATTACCAGATTCAGCTGAGGTCTAGAATTTAGGGATTGATTTCTACCAAACACAATGCTCTTAGTTTTAGATGTTCAGCACAAGTTTATTACTGGCCACCCATTCCAAAACAGACTGCAACTCTTTGTTAAGGGTTTCAGTGACTTCAGTAGCTGCGGTTGCTCATGCGTTTATGGTTGAATCATCTGCATACATGGACACATATGCTTTGTTTAATGCCAGTGGCAGGTCATTGGTAAAAACAGAAAAGAGTAGAGGGCCTATAGAGTTGCCCTGCGGTACACCACACTTTACATGTCTGACATTAGATACGCTTCCATTAAAGGAAACCCTCAGTTCTATTAGATAGATGCACTACATGGAAAAAAGTATGTGACACCCCTTCAAATTAGTGGATTCGGCTATTTCAGCCACACCCATTGCTGACAGGTGTATAAAATCAAGTACAAAAAAGCCATGCAATCTCCATAGACAAACATTGACAGTAGAATGGCCCATACTAAAGAGCTCAGTGACTTTCAACGTGGCACCAATGTGGCACCATACTAGAGCTGCCCCGGTCAACTGTAAGTGCTGTTATTGTGAAGTGGAAACAACAACAATGGCTCCGCCATGAAGTGGTAGGCCACACAAGCTCACAGAACAGGCCCGTTGAGTGCTGAAGTGGTGGAGCAGTGGAAACACATTCTCTGGAGTGATGAATTACGCTTCACCATCTGGAAGTCCAATGGACACATCTGGGTTTGGAGGATGCAAGGAGAATGCCACCTGTCCCAATGCATAGTGCCAACTGTAAAGTTTGTTGGAAAAGGAATAATGGTATGGGGTGGTTTTTCATGGTCAGGGCTAAGCCCCTTAGTTTCAGTGAAGGGAAATCTGATTTCTACAGCATCTAATGACATTCCAGACAATTATATCCTTCCAACGTTATGACAATGCTCCCGTGCACAAAGCATTGTCCAAACAGAAATGGTTTGTCGAGATCGGTGTGGAAGAACTTGACTGGCCTGCACAGAGCCCTGACCACAACCCCGTCAAACACCTTTGGGATGAATTGGTACACCGACTGTGAGCCAGGCTTAATCGCACAACATCAGTGCCTGACCTCACTAATGCTCTTGTGACTGAATGGAAGCAAGTCCCCGCAGCAATGTTCCAACGTCTTGTGGAAAGCCTTCCCAAAACAGTGGAGGCGGCAAACGGGTGACCAACTCCATATTAATGCCCATGCTTTTAGAATGAGTTGTTCCACGAGCTGGCACCCACTTATAATTAGTCATGTAGTTTAGCTCTGAATCCATGATATGGCAGAGGTTGAAAAGCCATAACACATGCGTTTTCACAACAACAGGTTATGGTCAGTATTATCAAAGGCTGCGCTGAAATCTAATAGTACAGTTTCCACAATCTTCTTGTTTTCAATTTCTTTCAACCAATCAGTCATTTGTGTCAGTGCAGTACATGTTGAGTGCCCTTCTCTATAAGCATGGTGAAAGTCTGATGTTAATTTGTTTACGAAGAAAAAACATTCTATTTGATCAAACACAATTTCTCCCTTCAGTTTGCTAAGAGCTGGCAGCAAGCTGATAGGTCTGCTGTTAGAACCAATAAAGACCACTCTTGGGTAGCGGAATGACTTAGGATCCCTCCAGGCCTGAGAACAAAGACTTTCCTCTAGGCTCAGATTTTAAAAAAATGAAGTACCATTTTATTGGTCACATATGAATTTAGCAGATGTTATTCTGGGTGTAGTGAGATGCTTGTGGTCCTAGCTCCAACCGTGTAGTAATATCTAACAATACACAACAATGCACACATATATAAAAGCAAAATAATGGAATTAAGAAATATACAGATGAAGGCGGAAGTTTACATAAACATAGGTTGGAGTCATTAAAACTTGTTTTTCAACAACTCCACAAATATCTTGTAAACAAACTATAGTTTGGCAAGTCGGTTAGGACATCTACTTTGTGCATGACACAAGTCATTTTTCCAACAATTGTTTACAGACAGATTATTTCACTTATAATTCACTGTATCACAATTCCAGTGGGTCAGAAGTTTACATACACTAAGTTGACTGTGCCTTTAAACAGCTTGGAAAATTCCAGAAAATGATGTCAAGGCTTTAGAAGCTTCTGATAGGCTAATTGACATCATTTGAGACACTTGGAGGTGTACCTGTGGATGTATTTCAAGGCCTACCTTTAAACTCAGTGCCTCTTTGCTTGACATCATGGGAAAATCAAAAGAAGTCAGCCAAGACCTTGGGAGCAATTTCCAAACACCTGAAGGTACCACGTTCATCTGTACAAACAATAGCACTCAAGTATAAACACCATGGGACCACACAGCCGTCATACTGCTCAGGAAGGAGACGTGTTCTGTCTCCTAGAGATGAACGTACTTTGGTGCGAAAAGTGCAAATCAATCCCAGAACAACAGCAAAGGACCTTGTGAAGATGCTGGAGGAAACAGGTACAAAAGTATCTATATCCACAGTAAAAACGAGTCCTATATCGACATAACCTGAAAGGCCGCTCAGCAAGGAAGAAGCCACTGCTCCAAAACCGCCATAAAGACAGACTACAATTTGCAACTGCACATGAGGACAAAGATTTTTTGGAGAAATGTCCTCTGGTCTGATGAAACAAAAATAGAACTGTTTGGCCATAATGACCATCGTTATGTTTGGAGGAAAAAGGGGGAGGCTTGCAAGATGAAGAACACCATCCCAACCGTGACGCACGGGCGTGGCAGCATCATGTTGAGGGGGTGCTTTGCTGCGGAGGGATTAGTGCACTCCACAAAATATATGGCATCATGAGGAAAGAACATTATGTGGATATATTGAAGCAACATCTCAAGACATCAGTCAGGAAGTTAAATCTTGGTTGCAAATGGGTCTTCTAAATGGACAATGACCCCAAGCATGCTTCCAAAGTTGTGGCAAAATGGCCTAAGGACAAAGTCAAGGTATTGGAGTGGTTATCACAAAGCTCTAACCTCAATCCTACAGAAAATTTGCGGGCAGAACTGAAAAAGTGTGTGCGAGCAAGGAGGCCTAGAAACCTGACTCAGTTACACCAGCTCTGTCAGGAGGAATGGGCCAAAATTCACCCAACTTATTGTGGGAAGCTTGTGGAAGGCTTCCCAAAATGTTTGACCGAAGTTAAACAATTTAAAGGCAATGCTACCAAATACTAATTGTGTGTATGTAACCTTCTGACCCACTGGGAATGTGATGAAAGAATTTAAAACTGAATTAAATCATTCTCTGAACTATTATTCTGACATTTCACATTTCACACACTATTATTCTGACATTTAAAATAAAGTGGTGAACCTAACTGACCAAAGACAGGCAATCTTTACTCAGATTAAATGTCAGGAATGATGAAAAACTGAGTTTAAATGTATTTGGCTAAGGTGTATATAAACGTCAGACTTCAACTATACATAGAATGGTATATGTACAGCAATAGTTGAATCGGATGGACTTGACTAGAATGCTGTACATACTCTACAGTCATGGCCAAAAGTTTTGAGAATGACACAAATTTTAATTTTCACAAAGTCTGCTGCCTCAGTTTGTATGATGGCAATTTGCATTTTCTCCAGAATGTTATGAAGAGTGATCAGATTAATTGCAATTAATTGCGAAGTCCCTCTTTGCCATGCAGATTAACCGAATTCCCCCGAAACATTTCCACTGCATTTCAGCCCTGCCACAAAAGGACCAGCTGACATCATGTCAGTGATTCTCTCATTAACACAGGTGTGAGTGTTGACGAGGGCAAGGCTGGAGATCACTCTGTCATGCTGATTGACTTCAAATAACAGACTGGAAGCTTCAAAAGGAGGTGGTGCTTGGAATCATTGTTCTTCCTCTGTCAACCACGGTTACCTGCAAGGAAACACATGCCGTCATCATTGCTTTGCAAAAAAGGGCTTCACAGGCAAGGATATTGCTGCCAGTAAGATTGCACCTAAATCAACCATTTATCGGATCATCAAGAACTTCAAGGAGAGTCGTTCAATTGTTGTGAAGAAGGCTTCAGGGCGCCCAAGAAAGTCCAGCAAGCGTCATGACTGTCTCCTAAAGTTGATTCAGTTGCGGGATCGGGGCACCACCAGTACAGAGCTTGCTCAGGAATGGCAGCAGGCAGATGTGAGTGCATCTGCACGCACAGTGAGGTGAAGACTTTTGGAGGATGGCCTGGTGTCAAGAAGGCCAGCAAAGAAGCCACTTCTCTCCAGGAAAAACATCAGGGACAGACTGATATTCTGTAAAGGGTACAGGGATTGGACTGGGGTAAAGTCATTTTCTCTGATGAATCACCTTTCTGATTGTTTGGGCCTTATGAAATGCTTGTAATTATACTTCAGTATTCCATAGTAACATCTGACAAAAATATATAAAGACACTGAGGCAGCAAACTTTGTGGAAATTAATATTTGTGTCATTCTCAAAACTTTTGGCCACGACTGTACGTATGAAATGGGTAAAACATTATGTAAACATTATTAAAGTGACCAGTGTTCCATTATTAAAGTGACCAGTGTGACAGATAGGAATGGCTATTGAGTCAGCTACCATCCTCAGTAGCTTTCCATCTAAGTTGTCAATGCCAGGAGGTTTGTCATTATTGATCGCTAACAATTTAAAAAAAAATTATAACATTAATCTTGGCTTCATACAGTTTCTTCTTATTTTTTTGAGTTTCTCAATTTGCAGTAAGTCAGACAGTCAGATATGCGACCAGACTTATTAGCCACTTCCTTTTTCTCCATCAACCGTACAGTTTTTAAATTCCTCATCAAACCATGGAGCCGTAACAGTTCTAACAGTCAGTTTCTTAACAGGTAATCAATAATTGGAAGAAGCAATTTCATAAATTCATCAACTGCACCGTCTGGATGCTCCTTATTAATCACTTCAGACCAACAAATATTTTTAACATGATACACATAAGAGTCACAGCAAAATATTGTGTATGATCTCTTATAAACTATTTTAGGCCCAGCTTTTGGAACTTTGGCTTTCCTGGATATAGCCACTATATTATGATCACTGCATCAAATGGTTACGGATACAGTTTTAGAACAAAGTTATACAGTATTAGTAAAAATGTAGTCAATACATGTCTGATCTTGTTCCTGTAGTGTTTGTAAACACCCTGGTAGGTTGATAAATAACCTGAAACAGATTACAGGCACTGAAGCTTCCTCTGGTGTAGACAGCTTGATGAAAACCAGTCAATGTTAAGGTCCCCAAGAAAGTATACCTCTCTGTTTGTATCTCATACGCTATCAAGCATTTCCCACATATTATTTAGATACTTACTTACTTATCCCAAGGGGATATGGGGTATGGCTCTAAATATATATAGCAACATCTCCCACCATAAGCAATCCTGTCTCTTCTACAGATGTTATATCCTTGTATTGCTGCTGCTGTATAATCAAACGAATTATCTAAATGAGTTTCATAAATGGCTAATTTATTCATGTTATCTGATGTTAGCAAGTTATTGATTTCATGAACCTTATTATTGATTTCATGAACCTTTCTAAGGCTACATATATTCATATTAAGTGATCGATATGGTGGTGTTGATCATTTTCGGTCTATCATCCCGGCTCTGCTAACACAGTTCTCGACATGCAGGAGACCTGGTTCGAACCCAGTTAGTGTCAAGAGCAAGATTAAATAAGGCGTGGAAGGGCCATGACAATTGCATTTCAACTATAGTCTTATGTGGGCCATTTTTTGTTGTTGTGGCACTCCTAACACCACCTGTGATCACCATAGACGGAAATAGAAGGCACGTCCATGTTCCAGAGAGTCTTAGCTTCATAGCCAAAACGGTTCAAATGCTAGAGCCAAGTTCATAGCAGGAAAATAAATTAAACATGCCCCATTGGCTTTAGAAACCGCCAGAAGCTTCTGTTGACCACAGTGAGTGTTTGATTCTATCTGTTCTCCTCTACCTTTCCTGGCTGACAAAGTACCAGGATGTTGTCTCTGGTTTTGAAACTACATTTAGAGAACTGAATTTGAAAACTGAATCTGAATATATCTAAGAAGTTGAATATATTTTTTTCAAAAACAATTTCTGTTGGCACTGAAATCGCTTCATATTTCTGCCAGGCCGCAGGGCACTTCCCCTGTGTGTACTTCACCTCTCTATCGCAATCTGGAGGCCTCTTCTCCACTCCAAGTCATGGTTTCCAGTTATCCCAATAAAGATGTCATGCTGTGAGAACTTTAGAGAACGTTCCATTAAACACTGAACCACCATCCCTTATTTGAATGACGGAGCCTCCCCGCCAACAACCCTATTATTATAATTGTCTGTAGTCGCAAATTCCGACACCGAGACAATTCCCAAAAAATAGCCCAAATTAAGATTCAAGCTCTTCCCCAGCGAGAATTCTCATTAATCTCGCTTTCGTTGTTTCTGACTCTCTCTTTTTCTCCCGATTTGTCGCGCCTGACCTTCCCCTTAGTTAAATTACAATCTCGGTGTTTATGTCCTAACCTGTCACAATGTTTGCAGGGAGTATTGCACTCCAGGGCGAGATGTCCTGTCTTATTGCAATTGAAACATCTTCTCTTTTTCTTTCTGCTCCATAAAACGCTGGTCTCCCGTTAATCCTGGGACCTCCTTTGAGGATTACTACCCATGTTTGATAAATCATTGCCGTTACTAGTAGTTATGGTATTAATCACTATCTATGTGTATGTATTTTTTACCTTCTATGTGTGTGTTCCCACTTTCTACCGCTCTCACAATCTAGGTGTATATATTTATATGATCTATGTATGTGCTGTTTAACGTTACCTAGTTACAATCTATGTGTATGGATTTATATGATTTCTCTTCGCTGGAAACTTTATCTATAGCGTTGTTGTCGATTGGATATTAGGTCTTACCTTACAACTATTGGGTTGTGTCGGAGGATTTTTAAAGTACACTAATATCTCGTATCTCACTTCATTACTTTGGGCTTCCCTCTCCTCCTTTTTGGACACTATCCAAGTGTTGAGTAGGTTAAACTATCCTGTTAGTTATTATTCGCACAAGCCATCGTACAAGCCATCCGTCCTACCTAACAATACCTAACAATACCCAACAATACCCATTTAGTATCCCGGCTAATATCGCGGGCAAACGGACCTCTGTTATTAAGTTTAGTTTTATTTATGGTAGCGCACCTTACCTCAGGTCATCGCGGACCTGTTACAACTGTGTATATCGGTCATACAAAACCCTGTTCATCTGTTTGGAATAATGAAGCTCCTATTATTGATAAATTCTAAAAAAAATATTGAACTTAAATCATTCCCCCCAAATCCGAGAATACCGTCGTCCTGCAGACTGGGAAAAGCAATGTTTGTGAGATTCCGTCACCGTCTCTGTCGACCTTATATATATATATATACATACACAGGCCTGTTCTTTGAACCCCAATTCAGAGGCCAGGTCTTTAAATAATGGGTCAAGACCCGCCCATGCACGGTTTTCGGGCATACTACCTTCGGACGACAGAGACAGGTTTGGAAATCCGCTCGAAGGACCAATTGTCAAGGGAATTTCATAATTCCTATACGTGTTCATTAACCAATTCAATTAAAATCACTCTGTCCGTTTCTAAGAATTTGTAAGATTCTTATTTGCATAAAATAGACAGAGACCAGTCTTGTCAAAATAAGATAATCGTATTTATTCTCGGAGCACGCTACCCATAGAACAATGTACAACAGTTTACATTGGTTATAAACTGAATCTCATCCTATCGACCAAGACAAAGCAGGTTCAAAAGTTTATTCCAACCCACTAGCGCACACTCCTGACACACACACTATATCAAGATGAACTTCTTATGGTATAGGGGACGGTTGCGTCCCACTTGGGCAAAAAACAGGGAAAATGCAGCGCGGCAAATAAATAAAAAATTATATAAAAATCTAACTTTCATTAAATCACACATGTAAGATACTCAATTAAAGCTACACTCGTTGTGAATCCAGCCAACATGTCAGATTTTTAAAAGGCTTTTCGGTGAAAGCATAAGAAGCTATTATCTGATGATAGCACAATAGTAAACAAAGAGGGTAGCATATTTCAACCCTGCAGGCGCTACATAAAACGCAGAAATAAAATATAAAACATGCATTACCTTTGACAAGCTTCTTTTGTTGGCACTCCAATATGTCCCATAAACATCACAATTGGTCCTTTTGTTCGATTAATTCCGTCCATATATATCCAAATGTCCATTTATTTGACGCGTTTGATCCAGAAAAAAACAGCTTCCAAAAAACGCAACATCACTACAAAATATTTCAAAAGTTGCCTATAAAATTTGCCAAAATATTTCAAACTACTTTGGTAATACAACTTTAGGTATTTTTAAACATTAATAATCGATCAAATTGTAGACTGGTCTATCTGTGTTCAATACAGGAAGACAACAAACCAACGCTACTTTTCACGTCTTGCGCACTCTCAACAGTGTTACCCAGTTCCTAGATGGCCTACTTCTTTATTGCACAAGTTAATAACCTCAACCAAATTCCAAAGACTGGGGACATCCAGTGGAAGCGGTAGGAACTGAAAACAAGTTCCTAAGAAATATCATTTGCCAATGAGAACTCAGAACTCATTTGCCAATGAACAGACAGAGACCAACAAAAACAAAATTCTGAACGGTTAGTCCTCGGGGTTTTGCCTGCGACATAAGTTCTGCTATACTCAGACATGATTCAAACAGTTTTAGAAACTTCAGAGTGTTTTCTATCCAAATCTACTAATAATATGCATATCTTATAGTCCTGGCATGAGTAGCAGGAAGTTGAAATTGGGCACGCTATTTATCCAAAAGTGAAAATGCTGCCCCATATACCTCAAGAAGTTAAGAGTCTCATTAGGTCACTAATGTGGCATGCCTGAAATGTTTCCAAGAGACCATTACCTTAATGTCAAATAGAACTTACCCAAAACGTGGTTACCATGTTCTCAGAACTTAAGTTATTAATGTTCTAGACATGTTTCATGGGAAAATTGCAAGAACATTCATGTGTACAAGGGTACAAGAGTTAGGAAAATATTCTATCAATGTCCCACCAAACATATACACAGAACATAAGATATTAATGTTCTAGACACGTGAACATTGCAAGAACATTTGTGTCCAAAAATAAATAAATGCACATCACGTCTTATTACTGTTGCTGAGCCAAACAAGGCCCTGATTGGCGAATCACTGATCGATTCACAGCTCTTTGTCTGTTTTTCAGGTTAGGGATACTCATACGCACAGTGTTTATAAGATACATTGTTTTCAACTTACATGTTTGACACACTTTGACATACATTATTACATTATGCATGTTCAATTAGTAATTATTATTCAACATATCCTGACCTGGGATTTGATCTTATAGCCTCTTAGTTCACAGTACTTATTTCTGCTATTTTAGGGGCTTTCTGTATAGTTGTTTAATGTTGGAGGGGCATATTAACCTGTTTTAATGATACTCCTGAATCACTTTGATCAATAAAATATTTTATTGAGTGTACTTTTAACAGAGCTGAGATTTAATTCATAGTGCATTCACCCTATTGCTTACACCTATCAAGTTGTTTCAGATCTACACGTGCCTAGGGAGAAGGGGTTAGGGTTTCTTCTGGACAGGGCATAACTATCACTAGCCCAATAAACACGTCCTAGAGATATACATTATTGGGAGAGTGGCTAGGGAATATTCTCCGAACCCTCAGAATACTGGACACATGAATGTTCTTGCAAAGTCCCATAAAAGTTGCCTAGAGCATTACTGTTGTAACCACGTTCTAGATAAATTATGTTTGGGATTAAGGGAATGTTCTCCTACCTTTAACACTAAAACATGCTAAAAAAGGTTCTCAGAATGTTTTATGTTACCCTAACTAACGGAAAACTGGACACTCAAACATTAGGGGAACATTACGGATAACATTACGGGTAACATTGCTCTCCCTAGATCTGTTAGCTGGGCTCTCTATGTTTAGGGTTTGGGGTATGTTAATCCATCATGTTTGTGAGAGGGCTATTGATATCGCTTTATCTCATGTGAGGATCCTCATCAATTTGGACTCATGGCTAAGCAGTTCGTTCGCCAACTTCGTCACCTCATTCATAGACCACATCTGTGGAATTGTTCTGAGAACTGGCACTGTTAGCATCATCCTTTTGAATGCTCCTCTAGTCAGTTACATGAGTATGTAATTGGTAGTATGTAATGAAATATGCATGTCTCGACAAGAAGTTTAGTGTCTTGTATCCTCATCTCTTTGGAATTTTCTGTCAGAGAAATACACATTTACTGTTGACTGGCAAATAATGTAATTATCTTCTCCCAAGAGTAAAAATGTACATTCTCAGTTTACACCCATTCAGAACAATGTTGGTCCTTTTGATGTAATGGTGTACAGCGTTGAACAGGTTGCTAAACAGCAGTTCCTAGATTAGAAAAGGACATTCAATGTTAATGTTATGGATCTCCATTTTTATTTTCAAGGTTCAGGTCTCTTTTTTCAAGGTTATTTCTAAGAACTACATCTCAACTCATGTAGCATATGGTGTGCATGGCTCAAAGGGCAAGTAATCCCATATTATGTGAAAGCAATGTCTAGCAGCCCACTGTATGCGCTTAAGGGTACAAGGTGTTTTTGACAGGTAGATCGAGAAGAGAGTCTAATTACAAATGTTAGGCGCGAGAGGGAGGAGTTGTCTGCAACATTAGACTAGGATAGGCTTAGCTACAGCGCTCTGCACAGTTCTCTGCAAAACGTATTATATTTGACAAAAATTCATGCCACTCCATTTAGTATGATATGTTACTTTACGTTAGATAACATTACATTGGCCTACGTAAATCCGGGACACCCAAATTAGTATGATATATTGCGTTTGGTATGAACATAGGTTACGTAAGGCAAAAACAAAAGGAGGCTGGTTGGTCCGGATGGATGGGTTGGTATATAACGCTATTGTCTAGCAACACAAAGGTTGCGTTTTTTAATCTCATCATGGACAATATCAGCATTTCAGCAACTTTGCAACTACTTTATACTTTTTAGTTACTCTGCAACTACTTTATATGTTAACTAACCCTTCCCCTAACCTAACCTTAACCTTTTAACCTTACTCCTAAACCTAACCTTAACCCTAACCTTACCCCCTAGCATATCATACTAAAGCAGTAGAGCGTAATATATCACACTAAAGCAGTCAAACATAATATATCATATTAAACAATCAAGACGTAGGATACTATACATCCTGCAATTCGTATTATATTGTACAACCATTATTTCATTAGTAAGCCAATGTAATGTAACCTAAGATAAAGTAACATTTCATTCAAAGTAGAGCCCCATAGTGGAGGTGTCATTATACCCATAAAACCTAGCGGTCAAACAGGAAATGGTTCCAATCGTTTTTCCACCATTAGTTTTTCCCATAGGGAATTTTAGAAACACTTAAAATAAGTTATGTTTGCCTTGTGGATACAGGCAAATATATTGATAAAAGTCACCTTGTCCTAGAGAGATTTACACGGTTATCAAAATGCCACGCCAGAGTAAGCCTACTCGAAACACAGCCGTTATTGTAAGTGTTTCTAAAATCTCCTATGAGAAAATTGTATGGTGGGAAAACGATTGGAACCATTTCCTTGTTTGACTCCTAGGTTTTATGGGTATTATGACACATACTGTGGTACTCTATGGAATGGCATGAATTTGAGTAAAGTATCATTTGTTTTGCTCTGAGACCAGGTTGCTCTGCATCACAGGTGTTGGCTCCAGGTATGACCCCTGCCGTTTTAACTAAATGACTGCCCCAGAATAATGGGCCAGCTTTGTTAAAATAGAATGGTCAGTTGTGAGCTTAACATTTCTGGTAGTGGATTTTAGGGAGGATTTTTGGTATGATTTGAGAATGTAAAGATTTTTCTAACAATTTTAGCAACACACTTGTCTATACTAAAAATGTATAAATGAATAGCTCTATAAATGAGCTAATAACTTTTTTAGTTTTTTTGCATTGTGGATATCCCAGTTGGCACTCTGCTCATAGCTTGAACATGTAGAGACAGACCAAAATCTGTCAAAACAAATGATCTTCCTGTACAAGGGTGTGAGGATGAGATAATATTCTCGGTTGATAGGGATCTCAACTGATTTATATACAGTACAGTTAGCCCTTGTGTTAGATACAACTACTTAGTGTCTTTTTATTTTTTCATATTTGACATGGTTTTGGAAACATGAATGGGCACGTGTCTTCTGAAAGCCAGATAAACTTTTCTAAGCAGGGTTGAACTTTATTGGCATACATGTCTAATGGTCTAGATCAACTATTAAACTGTATTGACATATATTCATCTTCCTAATTAAACAGTAATATTTGTTTCTGATAATGTCATATTCCTAAGGTGTCAAACCAGCAGTGATTCTACTTTTGTGCCATGCCTGTGATCCATTTTAAACTGGATTTGTGATCCCCTATTCTTTTTAACCCTAGTCAACTCTTAAGCTGCAGACTAACTAGAAACTGGCTATGACTTAGTAGACTAGTGGATCCTGGCACACCATTTGGGAACCACTGGGAGACTAGGTTTAACACGCAACACCAATCCAAAAGTTGGTAGTGGGATGGTCTGTTCTAAAAATCCTGCTACATTTTTGGATTAATCTTTTTGTTACGCAATGTTTGTAATGGAACAGTGGTGTCAATTGTATTCCGGGTTCTCAGAAAAAAATAATGTTTTATACTAGATGAGCAGAACTAAAGATGAAACGTTAGTTAGCCGGGAGCGAGTTTCAATTTGGAAACTAGTAACCCACTAGCAGAAAGAGTCCTTTGTGAGATGGAGTCGTTGACGTCAAATGAACGCTGTGAAGACATAAATTCGTAGTTTAGCTAGAACAACACAACATAGAGAGGATGAGCCCTAGTACCCTCCCCCTGTCTCCAAACTTGTATAACTAATTAGGGGTTTGCCTTTAATAAGTTAAACTGATCAAGCCTGTCCTCTTGTTTGCACATGGTAGCCTTGTATTCACACAGTTGACTGTCCAGACAAAAGGGATATCTGATACATACTAGCATACAAATTACAATATGTTGGAGATGCTTGAATACAGCCATTACCAGGTGAGTTTTACCATTACCAACTGTTTTTTTGGGGGGTTTGGTTTTCTATCAGTATGTAGTATTGCTATGAGTGTTAGTGTCACTTGTATTAGTATAATGTCATATTTATGCATGTACTATATTTGTACAAACATAAATAAATGCATTGTATTCATGACATTGTCCTCGGTGCACTGTGTAATTCACTGTCATTGAGTAAAAGAAAGAAAGGGACATATAACTAGAGGCTGTGATTGAAAAGGTTTGGTTTATTGTTTATGATTGTACAATCCATGTGTTGCTCTTCAGACATGCATTCAAGTCTGAAGATCAATCCACAGAATCTCACAGATCTTTATTGTGAGACATTTTACAAAGAGCAAAGCCACATTTCACTGGGTAACTATACGTTTCCATAGGATGAGATGGTCTAACCCCAGGAACCTCATTACCGACACTGAACGAAACTAACGTTGGAAACATTTTCCGCCGTCTTCCAACGTCTCTCATTTCCCCCCCACCAAGGTGCAGACCCATCTGGAGAACCCCACCAAGTATCACATCCAGCAGGCCCAAAGGCAGCAGGTGAGGCAGTACCTGTCCAACACCCTCGGGGGTAAGCCTGGCAGCCAGGCCAGCAGCCTGCAGTGCCACAGCCAACCCCCAGAGCACGGGATGCCCCCCGGCCCAGGCAGCACTGCCCCCAACAGCCCCATGGCCCTGCTGACCCTCACCTCAAACTGTGAGAAGGAGGTAGGCATAAAAGAGAGGACACAGAGATCCAATGCATGTACCATTTCCACTGTTTCTTTTCTTTCATTTTGATCTCACAATGGATTTATTCAGGAATATGGCGAACTGGGTTCAAAATACATATAGATTTCTGGTACATTTTTCAATGTTGTCTATCAGAACATCACTTGAATACAAATCTGGTACTTTAGGTTGGTTTATAATGTTTTTGTTTTATTATTACAGATGGACGATGTCATCGATGACATTATTAGCTTGGAAACAAGTTATAATGATGATATTCTTGGCTTTATGGACCCCGGACTCCAGATTACAAATACCGTAAATTTACATCCTTCCCAATACATAACAACTTTTTCAAATGTTAAAGTGCAATAGCAATCACTCTAATCTTCAGGAAGGTACACAACACATTTACTGAAAAGGAACTACAGCTTTGCATGCTTTAGAATATCAATACATGTTGCATTGCAATCATTGAATGCTCTGTTCCTTTCTTCAGCTCCCTGTATCTGGTAACCTTCTGGACATGTATGGAAACCACGGACTTACCAGCAGTAACGCCTGCCCTGGTAGTTTATCCAACATAAAAAGGGAATTCTCAGGTATGTTTTTGGTCTGCCGAGTACAACCAGTTATTTACACGACACCATCAGCCAAGCATCTCCATATTAAATATTGTCAACCCTGTCAAATCACAAATAGATCTTTAAAAAAAAAACTTTGTTTATGAAACCATCGTAGTGATGTACCAATAGTATACTAATGATATGCTAATACTAACAGTTAAAGAAGCATATATGCGTCAATATTGTGTGCAATTTGTAAAATGCATAACATACTGTTAGCTATAAATAAAATAAAAATGACAAATAATTTACCAATACTTAAGCTCCTGGCATGATGAACATACTTGACAAGACTGCATCCTGTGGCCAGTTTGACAACTACCAAAGGCCTGAGGGCTTTCCAGTTGGTACGTTGTCACTAGATTTTCACATTTTCAAACGATTGTTTATTTCCTTTTTTGAAACACATTATTCAACTATTTTCATGGTGGCTCATTAACGTACCTGAACTAAAATGTCAGTGGGGATTCAGTGGGGATTCAGTGGGGATTCAGATTGGATATTTCTGTGATATTAAAGGCAGTTATTTACAATTGCCTCTGCAAAGTATTTTGTGTGTATTGACAAATGGAGATCTATGTATCAGTAGAAATGTAGTTTAGATACCCAATGGGTTACATGAATGGTGTTTAGCTAGAAAAGGGTTGTAATCATCTTGAGTAGGTAAGAAATAAGACACTTTCACTTGCCACTCAAAAGTGTTTCCCTTCCGACCAGAAGCTGAGGTCCGAGCGATGGCCAAGGAGAGACAAAAAAAGGACAACCACAACTTAAGTGAGTTTCTTCGGCAAAGAGGAGTAATCAGTTATTTGGGATACATGTGTCCCTCACATTATATTATAACTCACTCCTTATTTTCTGCTTTTCTGCTTCTCTTCACCTTGTAGTTGAACGAAGGAGGAGGTTCAACATCAACGATCGAATCAAAGAGCTTGGAACCTTGATTCCGAAGTCAAATGATCCGTAAGTAGCCCCGTTTATCGACCAAAAATGTTGGCGTCCTCCCTAGGACGTACGTGTTCATGCAGTTTAAGGATCAGCTGCTTAGTTGCTACGTGCTGACTGTAGACTATTGTCCCCTGCGGTCCCCTAGGGACATGCGCTGGAATAAGGGCACCATTCTGAAGGCCTCAGTGGACTACATCAGGAAGCTGCAGAGGGAGCAGCAAAGAGCCAAGGAGCTGGAGCTTAGACAGAGGAGGCTGGAGCATGCCAACCGCCATCTGATGCTCCGCATACAGGTACGCACCACCAGAGGGAGCCAGTGAGCGTAGCACAAGGGCACCTTGAGAAGAAAGAAAGTTCTACTTAAATCCTCTGGAAATGTATAGCCAGTATAAGTATCTATGTGTTCTTGTGTTTTCTGTGTATCTGTGTAGGAGTTGGAGATGCAGGCGCGGGCTCATGGTCTTGCGGTTGTGCCGTCCCCTTCCCTCTGCTCCTCTGAGCTGATGGCCCGAGCCATCAAGCAGGAGCCCATCCTAGGAGACTGTCCGTCAGACCTGTACCAGAAGTCAGGCCCCGACATGTCCCCTACCACCACACTAGACCTCAACAACGGCACCATCCACTTCAATGACAGCCCTTTGGATGCAGGGGAACCAGGGGCCTATGGCTCCAACAAAGCCTCCACTAAACTGAAGGACATAATAGACAACACCCTGTCACCCATATCATCCCTTCTGTCCTCAGTGTCTCCAGACGCCTCCAACAGCAGCAGCAGGCGTAGCAGTAGCTCAAGCATGGAGGAGAATAATCCTGGTTGTTAGCACTGCCCACGAGCTCAAGTCACACTCACATTTTAGCATATTGTTATTACTGTGATTGTTATTACTAGGTTCTGCTATTGATCTATTCCATGAGACACTTCTCTGCTGGCATCCTAAGATGTCCTCCAGCTTTCCTTTCCTTGTCTACAGACATTATGTCTTTTGCTTTTGTTTGTTTTTCAATGTCATTGTGTCTCTGTCTGGAACCAAATCTGACGGTTCAGATTAGTCTACTCTGCTCCTTAGCTGGCTGCTGAGATTTACTGTACAATAAGATTAACTTTTCATGGGTGAATTATTTGAGAGAAAGTGCACAATAACATGACAAGATTTGATATTTTTCTCATGTCATGACTATTTGTTAAATTAGAGTTTAAAACATTTGTTTATTACAGTATATGATATCATACAGAAATATATATTTAGTGGAATACTTTGTTCATTAACTGATAATAACATTGTACTAAGCATTTAAGATGAGCTAATACTTCTTACCCTGAAATTAAATTCAGAAGCAATGGTTTGAAAGCCACAATTTTATTTTTGCAAATAAGAAACAACTTGCAGGAACAATGAATGCCCTTTTAATGACTTTTTTTTCCCTACATGGTGATAGCTAAAGTGAAGATATTTGTACAAAACGACACTGTAAATATAAACATTTTGTGATTTTTTGGGGGGGGGGTTGTTTTTTTATTGAGTAGGTCTTCAATTAAGTATTAAATTAAGTTAATTGATTTTTATTTTTATTCCCCTGGCTATTACCATATAATTTACATCTGTGCTCTTATCCCATACAAAGTTGTAATGCACATGAAGATAATATTTTGAAGAGTCCAAACAGATATTTAGCTCAGAAGGAGCACCTGCCAGCATTGTTCTTGTATGTCAGAGTACTGAAATACTATCCCTAATATTACTTTATAATTACTAATATTATTTCCTTATGTAACTTTCTATAAGACCACTATATGGTTGACTGTAGGAGCTAGCCCATTTATAAAATAATGTAGTTGATGTAGCCAACACATTCCCCTATTTCATGTCTTCTGAGCCACTTATCTGACCTAACCTGTATATGAATGTTATTATTTATTGTGTTGTGCCACTCAGTCCTCGACTTGCGTTAATCATGTGGTTGCTGGACCCGTGTACGAGGGTCAGAGGTATGAAGTGATTTTTTTTTTGTACTGTATCATTGTGTTAGCTTAGGTGGCAGGTAAGCTGAAAACATTATACAATTTAGTATCAGTGGAGCTCTGGAACAAGTGCCTTTCATTTCAGAAAAGTTAGGGGTAGTTAAAAAAATGCATTTACTGAGCCTCAATATACATATTTTGTGCAATATTAAAGTGCATCGTGCTTTAAAAACGTGTTTGTAATTATGTAAGACAAAAGTGATTAAGTTCTTAAAAATGATTTAATGGTGAAGAAAAAGTGACATCAAAAACATCAATTGCAATACAAAGTCATAAAACATACAGTTTTGATGAAAATCCCTTTTCGTAAAATAGTAGTACAACTGTGAGGTTGATTTTGTTCAATATGACAAGACAGGATATGCTATTTCCAATCAAATCAAGTCAATCTGAAAAATCAACAGCACCAACAAATATCATCTACAACTATGTAAAAATGGTTGAGCATTCCAGATATCTGTGCCAATGTGTCATGCAGAAATGATACATCCTTGTTCCAATCATTTCAATCATTCAACATAAATCATGTACAGCAATACAAAGTCTTTGGACCAGTTCAGGTCACTGCAGTCGCTGCTCATCACACCACTTCTCAAACGCTCTGTACAGGCTTTCATCACCCGTGTCATTGAAGATCTCTGCAGATGGAGAGAGGAACGGGATTGTTAACACCATCTTTGAAAATATATGCATTGAAAAAAATCTTTGTTAATGTGCTGAACTCTCGTTGACAAATTCATTTCTATCTCCTTTACCTGCGTGCCCTAGGCCAATGGGTAGAGGCATCCTGACCAGTCCACCAGAGTGATTCAGCCTCTCACAAAGTGAGTGCTGCACCAGTGCCAAAGTAACGTCCTGATGCCACACAGGCAGCTCCAGCCCCACCATGCAGCCTATAATCCGCAGCTTTTCTTCCTCTGTCATGAGGCCTCTCTCATGGGCCACATACACCATGTAGGACATATCGATGTTGACCGCCTCTCCGTGCAGCAAGGATGGGAGCACCTTCTGCAATCAAGAGGGTCAGTGTTCAGCGTTCAGTACTATATCCATGCACAGCTCTCTAGAGTGGAGTGTTGCACAGAGCCACACCGTTTCTAGTCACAAGCTAACATGAACAGGCGTGAGTAAACTTGACACCATGCTCATTTGGCACATAGTTACACTCAAAATGGAACAAGAGGTGACAAACGTGACAGGGTGACATAATGGTTCAAACCCAGTTACATGCAGTAGATCATGTAAATATTTGGCTTTGTGGTTATTTAAGGTGCAGAGGAACATAATTGATTCTACTGTACCATTTCCAGCTCTGGGCTGATAATGTGACCAAAGTCTACCAGTCTGTCCAAATCGTCCTCCCACAGGTTGGGGGCCAGCTCCTCTAGCATGGCTTCTATGGCCACGCGCGTGGACACGGAGGCAGCGTCTTTGTTGTCCCCATGAAGACCGCTGTCAGACTGGAACTTGGAGTCCAACAGGAACGGACCGTGGGTCTCCAACAGCTCAAAGAGACCTCTGTGTTTCATCAAGGCCATCTGTAGGGCCATATGTTTACATTACATTTACATGAAATAGTACATAAATCAGATCTACAGAGCCAAATGAGCATGAACATATTCTCTAAGAATATATTGCTCTCTACAGTATAAAGTCAGATAGCACATTATTGTATCTTAAAGCTAAAATCTTTAGTTGTTACATACATTTTTGGACTTTGTATAAGTATATATACCCATTGATTTTTGTTAAAGAAGATAACTTAAAAATGCTTCATGAGCTTAGTTCAACTGTCATAACCCATCAGAGCCGAAAATGCAAGCTCCAATGTTTGTAAACAATGTAAATATCAACAAAACACTGTATAGCCTCAAAACATGGTTAAAACTACACGTTTGATATCATGGATGGCCAGTCCTTGCATCCATAGCCGGGTCTATGAATCTGCGAGTGGTTACATCCCTCAGCTTTTTTACCAAAACACAGGCAGGGGTGACCGCTTTTGTTTTTTGTTTAATGAAGGATTCTATTTTTAAGTTCATGTACAGTCATATATCCAAGCCATATGTGTTTGCTGTCAGGCATCGCTACTCTACCTTTAACATTTCGGCCAGCCCATTGGAGATGTGTCTTCGGGAAACTGTTTGAATGAAGGACAGGTCTAGGAAAGCAGCCACTGGGGGGATGTAGCCACCCAGCTTATTTTTACAGTTGGCAAAGTTCACCCCAGTCTTTGCCCCCACGCTGGCGTCGACATAGGAGAGGAGGGTGGTAGGGACACGGATGTAGGGGGTGCGTCTCCTGTAGAGGGAAGCCGCCAGGCCCACGATGTCCAGGCAGACCCCTCCACCAATAGCAATAATGGGCTCTGTGCGTCTGTCCAGGGAGAACTTATGGACCTCCTCCAGGATCTTCATCACCAGCTCCATGGACTTGTTTTCCTCTGTGGTGGTCAAGGGCAGGATCCTGTAGAGAACATTACGAGCCTCAAAGTAGTCTGTGAGCTGGCAGCCATAGAGGTTGTAGACGGTCTGGTCCATGACCACGAAGCGCCTCAGGGGCTTGGTGCTGATGCTGCTCCTCAGGGCCTCCTGCTGCTGGGGGTCCCTGATGTGGCCCAGGAGCAGGGTGTCGTTGCTGGGGTCCAGCAGGCCCAGGGACTCAATCACCTTGTAGGTGAAGACGATGGGACTGATCACTGTCCAGGAGGTGCCTTGCTCCGTGGTGCTCTCATAGCTGGAACATGATGTATTTGTTTGAGTTGCCAGATTGTACAGTATATGTTTGGAGCACAAAGCCCGGGGGTAAATGTAACTTCACACCATTTCACTTTTCTGTGGTGGTAACTAAATAATGTGGAAGAAATGTGCTTGCAAATGACTATGATAGTGTTGTCTGGATGGGTAAACATCGTGACAACTCTTCACATGGTGAAAGAAATATTCACTGTATATCACTGTCTAGTGGATCTAAGAAAGAACGAATTTAGATGTATAAACCATAAACCAGATTTGTTATACCTTTTAAACCGTATAACGTTTTTATTCATTTTAATCAATTGCAGACCTTAATTATATTTTCATAAAAGTTTTACTCACATTTTGGCAGCTGATACTCGACCTTTCAAGTTTTTATTCAAATTCTTTACCGTTTTGCGTTTCCATGTACCATTGACTTGAACTAAATGAAACTCGTTATTCTTTACCAAAGCAATATTGTGGCATTGCAGTGGCTCTTCCACATGTGTCTTCCCGGTGATTGCAACATACGACATCTTATGAATTGAAAGACAATGCGTGACAGATGCGGAGTCAAGAAATAGAGCATCATGTCCATCTCTTATTACTGTCTGTATATATACTCGCCACTCGACAGAAGATCACCAAGGGAGGAGCTATAATGATCAGTGTGCTTACGAAAGTGTTTCCCAAAACCCTGAAACGGTTCAAATGTAGCCTACACGGACCTTACACGTGGCCCCACGTGATCGGTTCTTATACAATTTGGTTCAGTGACGTAAAGAAGGTAGAGATTTATGTAAAGAGAGAATTACCATTTATATAGATAATATTTAGGCTGCTTAATAAAATAATCACTGCAATTAACGGCAAGCAGCTTCTGACTCTACATCAATACGTATTTAATGTGTAATTGCATGTGATCACACATCTATATCTAAGGCAAGTCTTTAAATTCCCTCAAAATATGCAAAATGCAAGGTACAAACATTTGTAATAAATGAACATGTATTACACAGTAAATATATATATTGTTTAAATGGAATAACTGGTAGGCAACATATGAGGATCATGTATTTAAACTACTTCTGACCCTATTCAGTCTTGATTCCTATATCCAGAAAATCTGCTATCAAGTGGGGTAACTGATGAACATGAGAGAAAGATTTGGGGGATCATTTGACATCTTTCTATCAGCGTTAGTCGACCATTTTTTTGTGTGTGCCAAATTTTCTATAAGGTAATAACATTTTAGTTTAGTTGATGTATGTTAAATTACAGCAACAGTTACAAGACAGTGTGTGTTTGTGACACGAGATTCATGTTCACAGGTCAACCTTACCAGACACTGTATTACAAGCCAATTCTGTTTACACGCTTGGATTTTCGCACTTGTGGATGCTTGATCGACGGGGACAGCTCGTAACGTTCAAATGTCGCAGGACAGATACAGTAGCGCATGACTTGGCATGCACTTATGCAGTCTTTCAGCTCCGTTGACACAGAAGAATGGTTTGTGCCCACTCGATTGTCAGTAAAAATACCCTCACTATGGAGAATACATTTTGTTGGTTTACACTAAAAGTTTGCTACTGATAGAATCTTCGTCAACGGGAACGTGGGCGGAACGGTGTTTCGCAAGCCATCAATTAAAATCAATTTACAAAACAGAAACGGGTTTTTAGGTAACGTTAGAGAGATAGTCTCTGCTGCTTCGCAAGCCGCTTTTGTGGGACCTAACTGAGTTGACTACCTGTTGAGCATTTTGTCTTACGAACGTCGTGGGCATTCACCATGCACGCTGCCAAAGGTATGTTCGAGATACAATCTCATTATGTTGACGTTTTATTGTATTATTATCCCAGCGTTGCGTAGCCGAGCGGACACCCTCGAAATGCCTCTGTCAGTCTTTTTTTTTTCTCTGTCGGTCTTTCCAACATAGTGATTGTAGAAACTCGAATGAACAACCTGGTTTCAGAGCATTTCGTATGATTTTGTACGTTATTCTCCAATACTTGGTATATCTTAATATTTATTATATGTTACGAATTTACTAAATGTACAATATTTAGAAAATTAGAAAAACGTACACTATGTTACAAATATGTCAAATGTATGACATGTTACGAATTCTGGCTAGGTTGCTAAAATTAACTAGCTGGCTAATGTAAGCTAGGCTAGGGGTTAGGGTTAAGTTTAGTAGTTATTTTAAAGGGTTTCTTAAGATTAGGGTTAGGGTTAGCTAACATGCAAAGTAGGTAAAAAGTAGTAAATAGTTGCTAATTAGCTACAACGCTATAGTTGTCCAAGATGAAATTCGAACTCGCAACCTTTGTATATACGTCCACCCATCCACCCGACCAAACACCGTTCTTTCGTTTTTGCCTTATTAAGTAACCATCTGTCTTTGTAACCATAGCAAACGTAACATATAATACTAATTTAAGTGTCCTTGATTTACATTTACTATGTTCTGTCTAGCCTATGAGACCAGGCTGGAATGAATGAGCTGATGTTGTTGATAGGCTAGGCTACATAGTTACTGACTTTAAACTTGAACATAGTCTACACAATCGATTCCCAGTTAGCAAAATGACGTTGAAAATGCGTATTTTCTAACGTTGAAATTATGTTCATTTTCGTCTCTGGATGAAAGTTGAACATACATCTTTTCCGGATGTTAAAAATACTTTTATTTCGGATGTTGAAAATCCATATTTTCCGGACATTTAAAATACATATTTGACTGACCTTGAAAATACTTATTTTTTGGTCATTGTTTCTATGGGCAAATTTCAACCGTATATATACATGTAAATGAAGAAAGCATTATTATATCACATTGCTTAAAAAAAAAAAAAGGAAAATGGAGCAAAATTAAGATTTTTTATCTAGGTAAAGTCAGTTAAGACTAAATTCTTACTTTCAATGACGGCCTAGGGACAGTGGGTTAACTGCCTGTTCAGTGGCAGAATGACAGATTTGTACCTTGGCAGCTCGGGGGTTTGAACTTGCAACCTTCCGGTTACTAGTCCAACACTCTAACCACTAGGCTACACTGCCACCCGAGATTGAATTATGGAATATGTATTATTACTCCCATTTGTCACATGCACTTATGTTAACTTTTTCAAAAGCTTTAGAACTGGCAATGATCATGTTCAAAGTTTTCAGACCAACAGAAAAAAATAGCAGAACACTTCAACTACAATAACATTCTCAGTAACGGTTACAGAAATGTGTTTCTTGTTATGACTGTGATATTTGGTTCTACCTTAGTTGAATGCACTGACCATAAGTAGCTCTAGATAAGAACGTTTGCTAAAAGCCCAAAATGTAAATGTCAAAAGATTTAGTCAGTCTCACAAGTTTGACAGCACGGTACAGTACAGTAGAGTTTAATTCAAATCAAGTGCAATCTCTATTGCACTCTACATTGCATTTTTCCACCTGGACAAAAGGAACAGCGATGTGAGAATGGTATTAATTGAATACAGTTGAGCGTTCAAATAATTCCCTCAAAGCTTATCACTAAGGTTAGGACCCTGGGCCGCCCCCATGTGAAAGGGTAGGTAACAACACATCTGCCACGCTGATCCTCAACACGGTGGCCTCTCAGGGGTGCGTGCTCAGTCCCCTCCTGTACTCCCTGTTCACCCATGACTGCATGGCCAAGCATGACTGCAGCACCATCATTAAGTTTGCAGACGACACAACAGTGACCACTGATAACGATGAGACAGCCTATAGGGAGGAGGTCAGAGACCTGGCAGTGTGGTGCCAGGATAATAACCTCTCCTTCAACATGATCAAGAAAAAGGAGATGATCGTGGACTACAGGAAAAGGAGGGCCAAGCACACCCCAATTCTCATCGACGGGGCTGTAGTGAAGCAGGTCGAGAGCTTCCAGTTCCTTGGTGTCCACATCACCAACAAACTATCATGGTCCAAACACACAAAGACATTTGGGAAGAAGGTGCAACAACGCCTATTCCCCCTCAGGAGATTGAAAAGGTTTGGCATGGGTCCCCAGATCTTGCCAGTTGGTCAGCGCTCTGGGTACACGTCCTAATAATCCGTATGGCCCCGCGGCCTTGTGAATGTTGACCTGTTTAATGGTCTTGCTTCCATCGGCTACGGAGAGTGCGATCACACAGTCGTCCGGATCAGCTGGTGCTCTCATGTATGCTTCAGTGTTGCTTGCCTCGATGCAAGCATAAAAGGCATTTAGCCCGTATGGTAGGCTCCCGTCACTGGGCAGCTCGCGGCTGGGTTTACCTTTGTAGTTTGTAATAGTTTGCAGGCCATGCCATATCCAACGAGCGTCAGAGCCGATGTAGTAGGATTCAATCTTAGTCCAGTATTGACACTTTGCCTGTTTGATGGTTCGTCTGAGAGCATAGCAGGATGTTGCCTGTAATCCATGGCTTCTGGTTGGGATATATACATACGATCACTGTGGGGACGATGTCGTCGATGCATTTATTGATTAAACCTGTGACTGAGGTGTTATAATCCTCAATGCCATTGGATGAATCCCGGGAACATATTCCAGTTTGTGCTAGCAAAACAGTCCTGTAGCATAGCATCCGTGTCATATGACCATTTCCGTATTGAGCGAGTCACTGGTCAGATTTGCCAAATAGAGGGCGAGGGAGAGCTTTGCATGTGTCTCTGTGAGTGGAGTGAAGGTGGTCTAAAGTAATTTTTTCTCTGGTTGCACATGTGACATGCTGGCAGAAATGAGGTAAAACGGATTTAGGTTTTCCTGCGTTAAAGTCCCCGGCTACTAGGAGCGCCGCTTCTGGTTCAGTGTGGTCTTAGTGCCAGCATCAGTTTATTGTGTTAAATAGACAGCTATGAAAAATATAGATGAAAACTCTCTTGATAGGTAGTGTGGTCTACAGCTTATCGTGAGGTACTCTAACTCAGGCGAGTAATACCTCGAAAGACTTCCTTAATATTAGACATCGCACACCAGCTGTTATTGACAAATAGACACACACCACCACCACCCCTCGTCTTACCGCAGGTTGCTGTTCTGTCTTTCCGAAGCACGGAAAACCCAGCCAACTGTATATTATCCATGATATCTTTCAGCCACGACTCTGTGAAACAGAAGATATTGCAGTTTTTAATGTCCCGTTGGTAGGATAGTCTTGAAGGAGCTCTTCCAGTTTATTCTCTAGTGATTGCACGGTGGCCAATAGAACGGATAATAGAGGCGGGATACCCACTCGTGGATTTGGGCCTGGTCGGGGAGCACCAGTATATCCTTCGTCAGGCTCATCAAAAAAAATATATTTCTCCAGTTCGAGGTGAGTAATCGCTGTTCTGATATCCATAAGCTCTTTTCAGTCATAAGAGATAGTAGCAGAAACATGAAGTACAAAATAATTTACAAACAATGTGAGAAAAAAAAACACAAAATAGCACAATTGGTTAGGAGAACGTAAAACGGCAGCCATCCCCTCCGGCACCATTATTCCATTCAGTAAAGTACAGTGGGGTTCAGTACAATATAATACATTATACTGTACTTTACTATACTGTGTTGTACTGTACTATGGTCTACTGTATTATACTGAACTATACTCTACATTATTGTACTTTCCAAACTTGTGAAACATAGCAATCTATGATTGGCTCAGATTATGTTCAGATCAAATCTATGTTCAGATCAAATCAAGTTCGGACCAGATGTCTGTGGATGTTGCAATCAAGGCCGGTCTGGACCGGACCAAATCTGAACCAATTATAGAAGGGTAAAAAACGACACCTGTGGACATTGAAATAGAGACCAGGGAGGACGGACCAAATTTCAATATCTTTTCAATGTCCATGGATGTGGGTGTCGGACGGTACTCACTGGGTTATATTTGCTTTTAAAAATGAAACATTATAATATTGATTTGAATTCAATTAAATAGGCTCCAAATATGCAAAGGTTATAACCCAACCTGTTTTGGTAAGCTCGCGGCTGGGTTTACCTTACCTGGGTTTCATTAGTCCTCCTTCCAGGTCTCATCAGTCTTTGGTAGAGCTCTGTGTCCACCTAGTGGTGTAGTTTTGTTATGACACAGAGTAGTCTGAACTGTCAGATTATAACACATCTTTATCATTAGAATCACTCCTTCACCCTAATCATCACCTCATTTCTTTTGCCTCCCTGTCTCTAATTTTGCCTCCCTGTCTCTAATAATGGTCTACAATATTCATTAGGCCTATGCCGTATAGGCTTGTGCACAGTTTGTTTGTCTTGTATTCTATGGAGTCTCTGACACCCTGATGGAATTCATGGTGGATTTCTTAACCAAAAGCCAAAGAGATAGCAGATGGCAATGCCAACATTCCAGAGGAGCTGAGGGTCAACCTACAGAAGGCCCTGGACATAGCATGTGGTCTAGACGGCTACCTGGAGGAAATGAGCAGCCAGTAAAGTGCACCTCTTGCCGAACTGTATCAGTGAGTATTTCCTGTGTCTGTCCCACAAACACAGTGCACATGCATGGTTTCTCATGCACAAGTCTTACTGAACCTCTTGGAACACAACGATGGAACACAACTGGGAGAAAGTTTTCGAGGTAGGGCAAAACTCTGTTTCAGCTTCCGAAAGAGTGCGTCACATCACAGGGCATGTGGAAGGTGAGCTGTCTTTATTACCTGCATTGGGTAGAGTTGAGTGGATGCATGGTTAGAGAGACACATATTTAAATGTGCTAAATATTTGTCTTTCATTATATTTAATTGGCAGGCCAGACTCTGAAAATGCTGGTTCACATGAGTAAAGCCAAGATGATCCTTGAGATAGGCATGTTCACAGGCTATGGGGCTCTGTCAATGGCTGAGAACTGCCCGAGGATGGTTCACTGGTTGCCTGTGAGCTCGAGCCATATCTTAAAGAATTTGCTCAGCCCATATTTGACAAGTCTCCACATGGCAGGAAGGAAGGAAACAGTCAAGATATGTTCTTCCATGGATACCTTGAAGGTGACTAGTTAAAGCATGTTGTATAAAACCTGCAGTGATTTCACGTGTTGATCTGCTTGTTTAATAACCAGGTTATGAAGTCATGTGGATATACAATGCAAACCAAGTCACTTATGGAAGCATAACTATTTATATTAAAAGTGTATGATTAGTATGATTAGTGTAGCAAGTAGGCTATGCTATATAACAACCATTATTTGAGTGTCTGGTTGGGGTAAATGAAAATACACTGTATCCCATACATTTAGCTCAATGACAGGGAATGGTTCGGTGCTCTGATAATACTGTCTCTTTTTTAAAGGAAATGGCTGCAGCAGCCAAGCAGTTTGACGTGGTCTTCGTCGGCGCCGACCAGAACAACTACATCAACTACTACAAGTTCATCCTGGACCACAACCTCCTGCGGCTGAGTGGTGTGATATGTGTGGATAACTCTCTGTTCAAGGCTAAGGTCTACCTAAAGGACACCCCTGATGAAACCGGACTGGCGCTTCTGAGATTTTAACCAGTTTGTCACAAGTGATCCTCGTGTGGAGCAGGTCAAAGGGGAGACGTGGCTTGTAAAGTGGCGGATGATTACAGGGTATTTTCTCTCGTGTTAATGAGGAAGCGTTTGGTTTTCAAGGTCATTCTTCCTCTCGGAAATGGGATCAGCATCATCCGCGGAGTAGGTGCAGGTACAGGTAGTGTAGGACACATTCTCAGAACCACATTTAGTTCATTTTTTGTCCAAGTTTACTTTTAGCATTGGTACTACCATTGTTCATTGGCAACGGTGGTTACTACTACCATAAGTCAAATGGTGCCTTTACAGTACTTAACAGCTCATACAGACTTTTTCCCAGATCGTTTACTACTCACAACTTGTGTCTCAGAGCAAGGTAACATACGATGCGATATTCCGTGGTGTGAATGGGTGGTCGATCCTAGACCGGATGCGTCTGGACGGCAGGGTGGCCTATGTGACAGGGGCAGGCCAGGGTATAGGCAGGGCGTTCACACATGCTCTGGGAGAGGCTGGAGCCAAGGTGGCTGTCGTGGACATGGATCAAGGGAAGGCTCAGGGCGTGGCTGAAAGGTAAGGACTTGTCAGTAGAAAACAACACTATGATTGTTTGTTACAGTGTTGGCATTTCATATTACACTTCCACGTATTTGCCAGCAGATGGTGCTCTACTCTCACGGACAAGTAGAGTAAATACTGTATATTGTAAAATTCCAGGGCCAACTGACTATATTATATGTCAAAAAAACTTTAATGTGCACCATATTTTACATATGGAGACAAAGAATTATATAAATGATTTCAATATTATCAGTATAGACTAGGGATGAATATTTTCCCAAAAATCTACCAAGTTTCAATACCAGGAATAATTCATATTTATCCAGAGAGTCCCAGGGAAAAACAAGAAGTGCCCATTTAAAGTGTTTAAAACCAAGATATGGTCAATATGCCAGGGTTCTCCCAAAATAAGTGAGGCGATGTGCCATCTTGTTGGCTTGGCTGGGCCACTATGTAATGATTTCAGAGCAAATCAAGTATATTTCGTAGTCATAAAGTAACTATCTTCCATCGCCAGTGACATTGTTGTGAATTGCGAAACAGGCCTTTCATAAATTCTTATTTATCATGTTCCTCAATTAATTCAGCACATTTCAGCAGTAGACTATCTCCATGCACTCAGGACACACAGAAAGCACCCCAAATATAGCTTTGTCGAATCATACAAACTTGGTAACGGCAGTCAAACTAAAGTCAAATGACCAAAGTTGCTAATAAGCTTGCTAGATAACCTCCTTGAACTAATGACAGAATATCTCCTATATTTGGCCAGATCAAGTTGATGATTATACAGATAGCATATTAGCTCATGAATAACATGGAGATGAAAAGTGGAAATAGTTTCAATATCAAGGTATCTAACGGGGACCAACTCTATTTTAATAATATCTGTGTCTACTCTCATACAGTTTGTTGATCACACATTCTCTCCCGAAGCTCTCATATGGGCAGCAAGTACGAGACAGCGCAGAGAAGCGGGGGAAATGTCATACCAGGATTTTGACATGCATAGGCGAGAGACGTGTTTTGATAATACTACCTATGGATTACAGAATAAAGTTAGGAATTTTCATGCGAGATTCATGTTAGATTGGAACTGGATAGAAAAATAGCCTAGGCTCTAGGACAGGAGAAGATGATAGAATTTTCCCTCATGCCTCTGAATTCTTAACAGACTTCATGTCTGTGACAGAGATGCCTATGTAGTGAAATGTGCATAGGCCTGTCATATTTGGGACTGTCTGAAGAGTCACAATGACAGCTCAAAGAGACATGTTATTTTATGAGCTATACTGTAGGGGTTTCCTGTAGGGTTTATTAACTTTATTTCAGGTTGCGTGTGAAGTCCGGCACAGTCAATTATGCGTGTGCTTTGAATTTATGGTGACTTTGTGTGAAGTAAATACACTAGGCTAAAGGCTTCCTTGCGACAACCTGTTTGGATAATATGCTATGACTTTTTTTGCTAATCTACTGCTGCGCATGT
This sequence comes from Oncorhynchus tshawytscha, assembly GCF_018296145.1. Lineage (NCBI taxonomy): Eukaryota > Metazoa > Chordata > Actinopteri > Salmoniformes > Salmonidae > Oncorhynchus > Oncorhynchus tshawytscha. The sequence goes on along the minus strand of NC_056435.1, from coordinate 30,921,095 downwards.
TGTGCATTTTGTGGAATTGCATTAGTGCAACATTTGGGGAAAACGTTGTAATTTCCTGTGTCTTGTCATAATTTTTTGAGCTGAAATGTGGAGATTGTTTTCCGGGACAGTCCCGGGACCCCGGTTACCCTTGTTAATCCTTAGTCTAGACATGTTGCCTATTGTCACATTTTAAACAGCCACTACTTTTTAATACAGGGATCAATTGTATTGCGATTACTGCTGACATCAGCAAATCCATGAATGTTGAGAGGATGATTGACAGCATTGTGTCCAAATGGGGAGAGATCCAAATAGCATGCAACAATGCAGGGATACACATGAACTCAGCCAGTGAAGACACCAGTCAGGAAGAGTGGGACCAAACCTTTGATGTCAACTTGAAGGAGACTTTCATGTCCTGTCAGGTGTTTAACTCCTCTACTGTATACTACTGTAGGCCTGTTTGATCTATTCCATCACTCAGAGGGTCATAACTGTGTCATAGAAAAATATAGTTTGCATTTCAGTTCAGCTTACATGTCTATGTGTCTTGGGGGGAATGTTTGGCCTGTAAGATACACATGAAATATATAGGAGAGTTTGAGTTAGGGTCTTTGAGTAAGTATGAATAATAATGAAAGGTGTGCACTAATGGTGCTTTTCCATTGTGACTTACCCCCACACCAGTGGGTCGCTAAGGTTTTATGTTAATGTCAGCTCTAGTGATATTGTGTTTCTATCAGGACTGTGACACACACAAAAATGGACTTACAAAAATGATGTTTTATTGTCACATACACTGGATAGGTGCAGTGAAAGGTGTTGTTTTACAGGTTCAGCTGGAGTAAATTAGGGTTAATTTACTTGCTCAAGGGCACATCGACAGATGTTTCACCTTGTCGGCTCGGGTAGGTAGCGTCAGGTAGCGCAACACTCTACCCGCTAGTCTACCTGTCGCTCTAAAGACTAAAGACTTGTGGTCGGCCACTAAAGATTTGTGGCGAGCAGAATCAACAACCTCCTCTCAGGAATGTTGCTTCGTGAGAAGGTGTCAAAGTTCACAGTTAGCCCTTGTTATGTAAATGCAAGCTGAAAAGTACTAAGGGCCTTGCCTTTAAGTTAGATCCGTTCCCGTCAGAGCCATGGTCCGGTGAGACACGGGTGCCAGCCTGCAAAGATGGAAACAGAAAAGTCTGAGCCTTTTGGGTAAAACACTGGGGTAAATCTTCAATGGAAATGCAGCAATAGGGTGTCAATACTAAAAGTGTGAAGAATGTTCCTAATATGCGTCCATTCCCCCTGAATTCTCGCCTCAGGCTGCAGGTCATGTGATGCTGAAGCAAGGATATGGGAAGATTATTAACACAGCGTCCATGGCCAGTCTAATAGGTGAGTGATGATTCTATCTATCCTGTATATTTGTCTTCCTTTCATCTCCATGTATTGTGAGCCAAATGAAGAATGGTGAGCCAAGTGAAGAATAATGAGATGAGCTTTGTTGCTGATGTCTCCTACGCTAAGAAGTACATGTAATACACATCACAGTGCTGTTTTGCACCAGAACACCATTGTATACCATTTGTTTCTGTAGCGTTGCAAACAGACTTGACTGGGCTTCTATAGTATTGCCATGTCAGTGTCTTTTAGTGAGCTTAAAGTGACATTAGAGGAAGAGAACTTGGTGACCCATTTCTCAAATGCAATCTATGTCTAACAGTATAATTGCTACTACTGCTAATCTTCATCGTATCACTGTTTATTCAGGCCAATGCTATAGTGATTTATCCAACCCCCCCATTATTCTCCCGCTGCAAACGCACAGTTGTGATTGCTGCTCATTAAAGGCAGTTTTGCATCATAATAAACATCCGTCTCCTGAGCTGTGGGGAGGATGTGGAAGACAGGCAACCTGAGGTCCAACATGTAAAGGGTGTTCCTGTGCAACAACCCTGCCTGCCTGTGCCAAGGGCCGTGTTTAAGCAGCGGAAGATGCTTTCAGATTTTACTGAGTGCATTGTGAAATCTGAGTTATTCACAGCCCAGTTGAAATCCTCCTACAGGTTCCTCCAGAGGAACAGCAGCACTTCATCAGCAGTATAGTCAAATCGCCAATAAACTCCTGTACCATATGGGCCTCAGTCCCAACTACAGGGGCAATCTGTAAAACAGGACCATGCTGGTAAATAGAGGCCGGTATAAAAAAAGTGATCAATTACTCACATTACCAGCAGTCCTGAAGGAATTTACTTTATTGGTCTGGACATCTGTTATAATATTGTCATAATGCATAATCAGATGGGACTTGTTCTAGCCAAGTAGGGTACCAAAAAGCAGCCGTGAATGTCCAATTAAAATGCACAATGACAGCTTTTTGTCCATCTGCTGAATAAAATGTGTTTTTCCCCCCTCCCCATCTCAGGAGAATGATGGTCAGACACACAGGAGGAGGAGCATTAAATGTACACTACATTAACAAAAATATGTGGACACCTGCTCGTCGAACATCTCATTCCAAAATCAAAAATCATGAGCATTAATATGGAGTTGGTCCCCCCCTTTGCTGCTATAACAGCCACCACTCTTCTGGGAAGGCTTTCCACTAGATGTTGGAACATTTCTGAGGGGACTTGCTTCCATCATGCCACAAGAGCATTAGTGAGGTCGGGCACTGATGTTTGGCGATTTAGACCTGGCTCGCAGTCGGCGTTCCAATTCAACCCAAAGGTATTCAATGGAGGTTGAGGTCAGGGTTCTGTGCAGGCCAGTCAAGTTGTTCCACACCGATCTCGACAAACTATTTCTGTATGTACCTCATTTTGTGCACGAGGGGATTGTCATGCTTTAACAGAGTCCAATGGTGGCGAGCTTTACACCACTCCAGCCAAAGCTTGGTATTGCGCATGGTGATCTTAGGCTTGTGTGCAGCTGCTTGGCCATAGAAACTAATGTCATGAAGCTCCCGATGAACAGTTCTTGTGCTGACATTGCTTCCAGGGGCAGTTTAGAACACAGTAATGAGTGTTGCGAGGACAGCCAATTTTTGCGCGCTACGCGATCAGCACTTGGCGGTCTCATTCTGTTAGCTGGTGTGGCCTACCACTTTGCGACTAAGCCGTTGTTGCTCTTAGACATTTCCACTTCACAATAACAGCACATACTGTTGACCGGGGCAGCTTTAGCAGAGCAGTTATTTGACGAACTGACTTGTTGGAAAGGTGGCATCCTATGACGGTGCCACGTTGAAAGTCACTGAGGCCATTCTATATTTCTCTATGGAGATTGCATGGCTGTGTGTTCAATTTTATACACCTGTCAGCAACGGGTGTGGCTGAAATAGCCAAATCCACTCATTTTTAAGGGGTGTCCACATACTTTTGTGTATATATAGTGCATTTATACATGCTAACAATATATATTCCAATATATATGGTCATATTTTTCATGCTGTTTGACTGTATTGGGAAGAGGATGTGCAGTGTTTGACCTGAGTGAGCAGAATAGAGGGAGTCATTGCAGTGGAACTGTCATTCAAATGAATATACCTAGGGATGTGGCGGTCACGTAATTTCATCAGCCCGTGATTGTCAAGCAAATAACTTTCGGGCTAATGGTAATTGACCGTTTAATTAACATAAACACATTTAGCATCTCCTGGCTTCCACACATGGCCTACAAGCCACTGATGCAGATCTACATTTAAAACATCTACATTTAAAAAAGTCTAGTAATATAGCCTTCTCCTTCACAATAAACCCATTACCTATTTTAGACAGGTATAAAGAAGCATGATATGAAGAAATAGTTGTCGTTATGTTATGTCCTGATCTGTCTATGCCAAATGGCTGTGGGCGACACTAGTTCCTCTAGCAGACAAGATTTGCTTAGAATTCCATTGCAGTATTTTATAGTAAAAAGAATACAATTGAACAAAGCTGAATAAAATAGAAAGGATATTTTCACCAAACAATTTGAGTGAGTGCACACATGCAACTATTCTGTGTTGAGTGGTTAACAAAGAAATAAGTATTCCTATATGCTTAATTTAGAGTTATTAATGTAACTTTAGTTGTTCTACAAACGTTGGGCTATATTTTGGGATTTTTAATACATTGTAAGGCTGCATGATGCGACTAGTGATGATTAGAGAAAAGTTGCTTGAAAGACGAGCTCTGCTTTGTTTTTTTTGCAGTGTTAAGGCTGGGCGCTGCTGGTGGAGAAGTCAGGTGCAGGAGAGCAGAGAGGTGTGAACAGTCCACTTTATTTGGCAGGAGAGAATAACAGCAGGACGCAGCTGCGCCAAAAACCTCCAACCAAAATTAGGCAAAAATAGACACAACTATATAAAGTTAACAAAGTAACAATCTTCATGTAAACAATAAACACGGAACAAACCAGCATAACACAAAACAATCCTACACAAAGACATGATGGGGAACAGAGGAATAAATACATATGATAATTGGGGAATGAAAACCAGGTGTGCAGGGAACAAGACAAAACAAATGGATACATGAAAAATGGAGTGGTAATGGCTAGAAAGCCGGTGATGTCGACCGCCGAACGCCGCCCAAACAAGGAGAGGAGCGACTTCAGCGGAAGTCGTGAAACACAGTTGTCATGACGTTGGCCTGCGGGTAGGTTTATGACAGTCATAAATACCTCTTCCCCCCTTTTTCCTCTCTCTAACCTACTGATGTTACATGTGCAAAACCCTTGGTTAGCATAGAGATTCTGGGAACATCAGAAGGTGGAGGGAAATGGAACTATATTCTGGTAAACCGACCAATTGAACATATGCGGTGGTACTTATTGAATATGATGTCAGTTCGGTTGTCATCTGAGACATTCTCATCAATGATAAGATGACATAAACTTTACAGTGGAAAGTCTACACATCAGAGTTTTCAGATTTACATGGAATTGTTGTTCAATTTAAATGTTTGAATATGAAATTATTCGTGATGGGATGAAATGTGATTTTATCTTCTAAAATGTGAGATTTGGGTTTTCATAAGGTAGGGCTCTGCTCAATCAGTGGCCCGCCCCTGTGAAGGGACATGGGCTATAAAACTTTTCAAACACGCCCTCCGCTCCCTTCCTATATAAAGCCTTGACGACAATATAACCTCCTGTTCCGAGGATGTGAGGACGACGGTCCGATGTCAGAATGGTTCAGATAATAACTACAGAACAAAGCCAACATCAGCATGAGCTTTGGTTGCGAATGGCATGAACTTTGAACTCTTATTCACTACAGAAGTGATACCTCCTAGCCGTTGAGTTAGCAACAGCAGCTGCAAATGCAGGTTAGGAAGGAACAGACAGAGTATCCCGTCTACCACACAACGACGTTACTACAACGTCTCCAATTGACCACCAGAGACATTCTTCAAAGGACAAAGGACTCGGTTTGGCAACACGGCCTTCCATCTACCACCAACCTACCGAAGCGCAGCTCAGAGTAAATATTTATTACATTTTCCTTTTCCAAAAGGGCGGTAATTTAGAATGCATAAGATACTGTATTTACGATAGCACACCTTCTACCTTTGTCCCTCAGTCTTCCCGCTCTTTCACTCAAACCCATCCCTTTTCTTTTGTGTAACAAGCTGTCTTATCTGTTCCGCCCGCTAGGGACATTTTCCTTTATGACATAATTTGTAATCAAGTTATGATTTAATTATGTGTATGTGTAATTCTGTGTGATTAGTTAGGTATTTAGTAAATAAATAATTAAACCCAATTTTGTATTTCTGATTCAACTTGTAGGCCAGGGTTTGTGCAGATAACCAAGAATGTACAACTTTCAGATGAGACTGAATTAAGATGACGATTAATATTGACTGCTATTGATGTAAAATATTACTAGGTCTTTAAGAGTTTATTCGGAAGATAACAGCTCTATAAATATTATTTTGTGGTGCCCCGACTCTCTAGTTAATTACATTTACATGATTAGCTCAATCAGGTAATATTAATTACGGATAAATTATTTTATAGAATATCATGTCATATCACTTAATCCGGCATAGCCAAAGACACGACACAGTCTTTACACACTTCATCAGTCCCTCATTCACAATTTGACAAGCACTTGATAATGTCTCAAATCTCACGGCGACATCTCCTTTGTGTGTCCGTAACGCACCCTAAAAAAATACATGCCTTTTGCGGCCAGTGCCCATTGTGCCCTTTCCTTTACTTATATTTGTGTGTATTAGGTAGTTGTTGTGGAATTGTTAGATTACATGTTAGATATTGCTGCACTGTCAGAACTAGAAGGACAAACATTTCGCTACACTCGCAATAACATCTGCTAACCATGTGTTTGTGACCAATAAAATTTTATGTTGATTTGTTTTGACCTATGTGCTCTCACACACATGGCTCTCCATCACGTGATCGGGTCTTTCTCATAGGCTACAAGTGAAGACAGACACCGGGAAGCAACTGCACGCGTCCTTATCCAATTCCGACATGCGCATTGAAGATATTGGAAGAACTGTCCACATTTACTTTTCGTCAGCCAACAAGATGAGTAGGCTTAATGAACAGCAAAAGCACTAGCCTATGTCAATATACTATCCCCCATAGTACAGAAGTCGACCTATTCTATTATGTGCGAGAAATACATATTCCAAACAGAGTCTGGGACAGCTGTGCGATGTGATAGATCCCAAATTAATACAACCACTAGTATCAAAAACCTTTTGTATGCAATGTGGCTGATGCAACAGATCAGAATATTTAGCTTAAAATGTTGATCAACTACCAGGCTATTTCTTCACATTATAAGCTCAGCGATGCACAAATGGCAGTAAGCTATAAGCGTGAATGTTCCATTAGCGGAAAAACACCAATATCACAAGTGACCGCAAATGCAATTATGCATGCAATGCTTTTATTATAAAGGTTAAAAAAAATGATGGTGCAAATTATCTTCCCCAAACTTGAAATGCGCTGCTTATGTATGCTAGTTAGGTCCTACACCCCTTGTAAAGTGGATTAGTGTTCTTAATTTTAAGAAATGATTTGGCCACTTTAGTTGTGATACAAACCTTATTAAAACATATAGGCCTATGTGCTAGGCTACATGATGTGTGTGACTATGATTCGAAAAAGTCACGGGAAAAAAGCAGAATTCACAAGTGATAATATATCATTCAGTGATAGGCTAATATTGTCACCCATCAGACGATTCTTGATTTAATCTTGTCTTTACATATACTAAATAATATATGAGTGAAATTTGTTTTGATTTAGAATGGACCGTTATCATACACCTGTATCGAAACAGGGGCAGCAGGAAAATAATGTATCTACAGTATGCACTTAAATAGCGAATGGAGGACGCTTTTCCAGTGGTTCATTTTCATGCCAACCAGGTAGGCTATACTCCTGTTGTAAATATAAGCAATGTGCTTAATATAAGGAATGTTGAGAAATACATATAGTAGGCTTAGCCTATAGAAAGCTGATGGGATCCTCCTCTTTTTAGGAAAGGCCATGACTCCTGTTTTCTCAAGCAATTGCATAGCCTATAGAAATGTTGTGCCACCTGAGCTCATGGGCTCTCATGAAGTGTTTGATTACATTTTCGATTACATTTGCATTTATTTTACATTTGCATTGTCAGAGAGATTAGAGGGACAATAGGGTGCTGAATACCAGGCAGTTAGCAAGTTTGGTAGGATACTAATGTCCAGCAGCAGCATCAGAGCTTGGAGAAGCCTAGTTACCGTGACTAAACGGTCACTTGGAATTTGACTGCCATCATGACTCGTGACCGCCGGTGTGGCGGTAATATGGTCACCGCAACAGCCCTAGATATACAGTGGGGCAAAAAAGTATTTAGTCAGCCACCAATTGTGCAAGTTCTCCCACTTAAGAAGATGAGAGAGGCCTGTAATTTTCATCATAGGTACACTTAAACTATGACAGACAAAATGAGAAAAAAATCCTGAAAATCACATTGTAGGGTTTTTAATGAATTTATTTGCAAATTATGGTGGAAAATAAGTATTTGGTCAATAACAAAAGTTTATCTCAAACACACCGCCCGGGCATGAAGGAGTGGCTTCGTAAGAAGCATTTCAAGGTCCTGGAGTGGCCTAGCCAGTCTCCAGATCTCAACCCCATAGAAAATCTTTGGAGGGAGTTGAAAATCCGTGTTGCCCAGCAACAGCCCCAAAACATCACTGCTCTAGAGGAGATCTGCATGGAGGAATGGGCCAAAATACCAGCAACAGTGTGTGAAAACCTTGTGAAGACTTACAGAAAACGTTTGACCTCTGTCAATGCCAACAAAGGGTATATAACAAAGTATTGAGATAAACTTTTGTTATTGACCAAATACTTATTTTCCACCATAATTTGCAAAAAAAATCATTAAAAATCGTACAATGGGATTTTCTGGATTTTTTTTCTCATTTTGTCTGTCATAGTTGAAGTGTACCTATGATGAAAATTACAGGCCTCTCTCATCTTTTTAAGTGGGAGAACTTGCACAATTGGTGGCTGACTAAATACTTTTTTGCCCCACTGTACCTGCAGTTGCCATCAGCATGTTAACGTACATAAGCACAAGGTATCCTTTCTTATAAAGAGCCAATCATTCTGTCCCGAGGACTTGACTCTGTGTAGGCCTGCCTGATGAAAGGGCTTGTTTTCCCCCACTTAGAATAGGCATTAAGTAGCAGGGTGAATGTTAGAGGGTTTTAGAGAGTGCTCTCCTTCTGCCTCTCTTTCTACCTCTCTAAGGATTACTGCTCTTAAAGACGGAAAACATCAATGCAGGTGTATTTGAAGGATGAAGGCCTGTTTTGAATGGTATTTTGGAGCCGTATCATCAGGTCTTCAGTGAGGATTAGCACTGTTAGGCTTTTTTCCCTGTCCTGATAAATCGGCTTTCACCTTCAATCTGGGTGTAAGCCCTGGGCTCTGCTCCTCCTCACGTGCTCTTCCTCTCCTCCTGGGCTGGGGCCCTACCCAGGGGCCTGCACCACCTCCTCAGCCTCCTCACTCCACCATGGAAGCATTCTCTTCTCACATCAGCTATTTTACTTTCTAAACAGAAGCTCCAGTCCAGTCTGTCTCCCCAGGACCGGCCCCTGCCTCTCTGCAGCTGTGTCATATTTATCATCTCAGTCCCAACCGAAGCAATTTGGCAGTGAGATCACGGGGCGACGAGGTTAACTACTAAAGTTGTATGTAACTTGGAGGCTTCCTTGTGATGATTAATCAACCTGAGGAAAATGAGCCGCTGTCCCAGCATCCCATGCAGTGTGCAGCATCTGTGATGGTCAAGGCAAACAAATGGTATGTTGCCTTTGTTGCTGAACACGGTGCAGAACCGGACATTACAAGCAATTAATTTGACATGGCTTCATCCACGGGGTCCCCAGCAGCTAATGGAGGTGTTTTCATGTAGCATCCAGTATGAAAGCAGGGAGCTGAGTTATGATTGAAATGAAGCAACGCACCAAATGAATTACACACAGGGGTACTCTCGGAGAAAGTGTGTATTGAATGTGTTTCATGGTTGTTAAAGGGTAAGGTTTGGTTTTTAGACATTGAGTGCAACTTACATGGTCAGAGATAAAACAGGTGACATGTTCACATTGGTTGACAGTGGTCTCTTTGTTCTTTTGCCTGTCCCCCTCCTCTGCAGTGGCCCATCCACAGAAGCAGCTTGCCTACAACACCTCAAAGGCAGGAGTGCTCAAACTGACACAGTCACTTGGCACAGAGTGGATAGACAGAGGGGTCCGAGTCAACTGCATCTCGCCGCAAGTGTTTGTCTCCCATGTTTGTTATAAACAGAATAGACCTACAGTATAGTATCAATGTCAGGGACTGTATCCCCATGCCAAAACAGTTTACACATCACTTCTAGGCACAGATAAAAAGGAGAAGATTTCAATCCTCACTTGTATTAAGAATGTACACATACAAAAAGCCCATGTATTGTTTTTTTTATTGAGCTGCCAAGTGCAGTATAGCACATCATTACAGAACTATAGTGCTGAGCAGTGATTGAGTGGTTTCTTCCTCTGGAATGGCTCCATTTGAGAATGAGGCACCAGTTTAAGTCCTCAAACAATGTGCTCAAGCTTAATTGGATGACGTCTTGAGGGATGAATCAACCAAACACTTGCTCTAATTGTTATATTCAATTAGGGAATCAAATTAGCATCATCACTACAAGTGGCTCCACAACAATAGCTTGTTGTTTGTGTATGTTTGCCTGTGGAAGCCGTGCGGTGGGAAGACGAGGGCTGAGAAAGAGTTCTGCCTGTGTGTTCGGTGGCGCATCCCTTAGCCACAGCCATCCCTGAGCAAATCTGTCCAGTGAGTCGGCTCGGCGGGCCCCGTCACGGCCCCAGAACAAAGAGCCCATTCATGCGCCAGTCACCGCTTTGCTTTATTTATTGCCAGCTTGTTTGCTCATTTTAATTTGCAAAGAAGCAATTCTTTCCCCCTGCTAACTGGCTGTCTCAATGGGCCGCTGATTTCTTTGAAGTGACAGTCGGTAAATATGCATAAAAAAAAGGGACACAATTAGCGGAGGGCGAGGTTGACTGCAGCCTGATTTCATTGGCAACTTTTAGCCGCGCCGGTGATAAGCTGCATTATCTGCAAAATTGGTTGAGGGAAAACAGCACCTCTGATTGCCAGGAAAGGTTCCAGATAACAGGGCGCTGAAGAGAAATATAATTGAGGTGGAATATGTTAACTATGGTGTCACATGCTCCTTGGAGGCGCTAATTTATCCAAATGTTGGAATTTGTATCAAGGCACAGCCTGGAATACTGTAGGCCAAATATGTTAGGTCTGGGCTAAAGATGAGTCGACCGTGAAGCTTTTAGCTACTGTCATATTGATTGTGTGAAAAGCCTGAAGTCGTCTCACATTAGACACAGATGTGTTGACATGTTTATCCAAGTTATATATTTAATTAGGTGGAGAGAAAATCATTGGTCATGATACACTAATGCTGACATTAGACTGGAAGAGGCATCGTCTAGACTTGAAAGTGCGTATGTCTCAGAGGAGAAAATCAGACGAGGAAATGGCTACAGTACCAACACACCTGTTTCCTTTAAATGCCACTCAAGCACTCTGCCTGAAAATCAAACCAGCTCAAGCACATATCAGGCAGGAATCAAAGTGAGATTGTGAGCAAGACGCAGAGAAAGTGCTTATCTACAGGCTCCTGAAGGCAAATTACACCCAGGGTCCCATCGTAGCCGGTGGCGCTTCCTGCGTTGTGCCAGTCATTAAACGGCACGAGTCCCACTGTAAATACCATCAGAGATGCTGCGCCGTGCCCTTTCTCTGAGGATAATTGGGTTTATTTTTGTCACCAAAGCGGTGGCTCTGAAACACGATGCCGCTGTCACTCCTGGCTCTGAAGTCTGATGTCTCTGATTCCTCTTGTTGATTTTTTTTCTCTCCCTCCATCCTTGTCTCTCCCTCTCTCATTTCAGGGGGATTGTTGACACCCCTCTCATCCTCTCAGAGAGTCTGAGGCCTCTGGTGCAGTGCTGGCTGTCAGTTATCCCTGCTGGACGACTGGCTCTAGTGACAGACCTGCAAGCTGCAGTGGTCTACTTGGCATCTGACGCCTCCGACTACATGACAGGGCATAACTTAGTCATAGAGGGTGGGCAAAGTCTGTGGTAGAGAGAGGGCGATACTTTCTTTGTTCCACCCTTGGATCACACAGCGAGGGAGATACTTTCTTTGTTCCACTCTTGGATCACTCTTGGGAATAGGCACCTACTGTGAATGATCTTCACAGGGGAGAATAAAATAGAATAACATTGAGAGATTAGGTCAGGGTGATTACCTCACTGGTTTACCATTATGTCAGATTGGAGATGGTTTTTGTTAAGTTTCATACAGTGCTCTTCCAATAAATGGGTCATATTTATTGAGACACAATTGTGCTTTTATATTATATCTATGATCGATTTTCTTGACAGTAATGCACACCTTGTTGCACATCCTTAACACGCTGATCGTATCCCTTCTACATGGTGCAAATCTGTTTTTTCAGAAACCCTTTACTCGCTTGCCTCTGAGTGACTCTTCTAAACAAGTATTCAAACCATTGGCCTCGTCAGAGGTATTTTGTTTCGTTGGTGCCAAGTTGTTGAAAATGATTCATACAGTAGTTCAAAATATTAATACGCTAAACTCATGCTCTTTTCGACTGTGCAAGCAAGTACAGTACGTACTGGATTGGGCAAAGTAAATGAAGAAAGGGGATCCTATAAAGTGGCTCCACTGTACTGAGCTGTGTATGGCAAGATACTGTACACAAGACAGTCTGTCCCTCAAATAAACACTATCAAACCTGTAAAAAATAAACATTCTTTTTTTTATCAAAAGAAAATGGTTTCTTCTTACTATAACGTAACCCTTACGGGGACTGTACACTTAAGTAAGGTTTCTAAACTAGCTAGACATTGTTGCATAGAAATGTATAATATCTACCTGTTTGACAGGCTCCTGGGCTGTGGTTGTGTGTTTCTCTGGGTACCATAGCATATCCCTGTCCCTCCCCTGTTCAGCTCATCTCTCTCATGGTTTTGCTGATTGGTCCCCCAAGTGGTGCTTACGAGCCACATCTTAATTGCTCCCTGTACTGTTTATGTGCTGCAAAACAATACTTAAAGGAGAGGTTAGCTGAGGGCACGGCCTCAGTCACTGCAATTATACCAAAGGAGTGTCCAATTAGCACCATCTATGCAATGAGACAGTGCTCGCGTTTGTGTGAGCAACTTCTCACTATTAGTGGCTGTACTCAGATTTACATAATGGGGTCTGGTCATTAACTGAGCTAGTGAGTGAGAGGATCCCATTTAGATATGGAAAGATCTGATGATCGCTGCATTTCAGTTGGATTTGATGTAGAAGACATCTCAAACCTTCTTGGTAGATACACAACTCTGAACTTTGAATGATTTTATTTTCCTCACAGGAAAATATCAGAAATGAGATTCCTGTAATCAGTGAATGTGAGAATATATTGAGAATGAGCTAATAAACATGTAAATGTGCCTAGAGCACGTTCTTTGTTCGGCATTTCATCAGATGGCCACAAAGGGGCGGTCTAGAGTCAGGATACTAGCTGTTTGAATGTTGGGCTATAAAGGACGTTGTATGCCATTATCTGAGAGCAATAACAACTGGTCTGATATATATATATATATATATATATATACAATTACTCTCTCATCTCGTATATATATATATATATATATATATATATATATATATATATATATATATATATATATATATATATATATATATATATATATACATATATATATGAGATGAGAGAGTAATTGTCAAGGTTCAGAGCAATTGAAATGCTACCAGTTAATATTGAGTATTGGAATAACTGTTTTTATCTATTGTTGCAATTATTGTTGTCTATCAACAATGACAAGCCACCAGGGTCTGACAACTTGGATGGAAAATTACTGAGGATAATAGTGGACGATATTGTCACTCCTATTTGCCATATCTTCAATTTAAGCTTACTAGAAAGTGTGTGCCCTCAACCCTGGAGCGAAGCAAAAATACATTCTGCTACTTAAGAATAGTAAAGTCCCCTTTACTGGCTCAAATAGCCGACCAATTAGCCTGTTACCAACCCTTAGTAAACTATTGAAAAAAATGGTGTTTGACCAGATACGATGCTATTTTACAGTAAACAAATTGACAACAGACTTTCAGCACGCTTATAGGGAAGGACATTCAACATGCACAGCACTTACACAACTGACTGATGATTAGCTGGGAGAAATGGATGATTAAAAGATTTTGGGGCTGTTTTGTTAGACTTCAGTGCGGCTTTTGACAAGAAAGATCATAGTCTGCTGCTGGAAAAAAGTATGTGTTATGGCTTTACACCCCTTGCTATAATGTGGATAAAGAGTTATTTGTCTAACAGAACACAGAGGGTGTTCTTTAAGGGAAGCATATCAAATATAATCCAGTTAGAATCAGGAATTCCCCAGGGAAGCTGTTTAGGCCCCTTGCTTTTTTCAATTTTTACTAACGACATGCCACTGGCTTTGAGTACTCAACACAATACACGTCAGCTACTACAGCGACTGAAATGACTGCAACACTTAACAAAGAGCTGCAGTTAGTTTCAGAATGGGTGCCAAGGAATAAGTTAGTCCTAAATATATATTAAAAAAATAAAAGCATTGTATTTGGGACAAATCATTCACTAAACCTTAAACCTCAACTAAATTATGTAATGAATAATGTGGAAATTGAGCAAGTTGGGGTGACTAAACTGCTTGAAGGCACACAGTACTACATAGAGCCATGACTACATGGCTAAGCACACAGCCAAGACAACACAGGAGTGGCTTCGGGACAAGTCTCTGAATGTCCTTGAGTGGCCCAGCCAGAGCCCGGACTTAAACCAGATCGAACATGTCTGGAGAGACCTGAAAATAGCTGTGCAGCAACCCTCCCCATCCAACCTGACGGAGCTTGATAGGATCTGCAGAGAAGAATGGGAGAAACTCCCCAAATACAGTTGTGCCAAGCTTGTAGCATCATACCCAAGAAGAATTGAGGCTGTAATCGCTGCCAAAGGTGCTTCAACAAAGTACTGAGTAAGAGTCTGAATACTTATGTAGATGTGTTATTTCCGGTTTTAATTTTTAACAAATGTGATAAATATTCTAAAAACCTGTTTTTGCTTTGTTATTATGGGGTATTGTGTGTAGATTGATGAGGGGGGAAAAAAACAATTTAATGCATTTTAGAATAAGGCTGTAACGTAACAAAATGCGGAAAAAGTCAAGGGGTCAGAATACTTTCAGAATGCACTGTAGATATGTTGTAGTAGTGTAGGGGCCTGAGGGCACATACTTAATATGTTGTGAAATCTGTTTTGAATGTATTGTAATGTTTTTTTTAAAGGTATAACTGCCAAAAAATGGTATAACTGTGGCACCATCTAAACTGTTTTGATGTTATTATGTTTCATATTGCCCTAAACTGTTTCAAAGCCCTTTTTAGAGGTCTTGTTTTCCCTGAAAAGTGCAGCCACAAGAGCCAAATCTAGTATTTTGTGCTGAAAATGGGGTCTCTCTCTAAACCTATGGCTTGCTTCATGAGGTGTAAGTGATCTTGGATACATTATTTATGACCTCCTTGTGCTGCAATTACACTCAGGAACGGGCCCCGCGAACATGCCGGTGTTGTGCTAAACAGTTCTTCGGCACAAAAGCACTTGTGCCCTCACACTTCAAATCAACTTTGATTAATGTCCATGCCTGTCCTGGCATGCAACGTTTTACAGCAGAAGCGATTCATGAGTAGCCCTGGGTCGATGCGACAACAGGAGGAGACAACACAGGACTGAGCACAGCCTGTATCTGGGTGACAGAGTATGTCAGGGTTTATAGATGACATATTAACATTTGACAACATCAATACCCTTTTATTGATGTATTTTATCGTTCCTTAGGCCTAGTCTAGTGAGTGAGATATTTGAAAATGAAATGTATAGCCTTGTAAAGGCTCCCAAT
The DNA here is from genome assembly GCF_018296145.1 of Oncorhynchus tshawytscha. Classification (NCBI taxonomy): domain Eukaryota; kingdom Metazoa; phylum Chordata; class Actinopteri; order Salmoniformes; family Salmonidae; genus Oncorhynchus; species Oncorhynchus tshawytscha. The sequence goes on along the minus strand of NC_056435.1, from coordinate 30,905,541 downwards.
GCAGTAGGCCTGTGGCCTGCCTGTCATCACATATCTCATTTTATACAACACAGGAAATATGTTAGTGTTAACAAAGTCATGCTTTTAATATGTTTTGAATGCTTTAATTTCCAACAGGTCAGTAAAACCTACTTTATTTCAGTTAAATGTACGAACGCACCGATTCCGTGTTTCTCTGCTGCTCATGTGGGTGTTCCTTGGGTGTGTTAGTTTCACATATCATACCATGGCAGTTACTGTTGTTTGTCCCTCTTGACATAGCCACTACCACTTCCTCAAAATAGTCAAGAAAGATAAATCAAGATATATGTCATTCATTTTGATGTTTTGCCAAGGTCTTACTCACGCAATTTTACATATACAATAGCTAAGGTGTTTGGTGCAGTATTTCTCAAGTAGAAAAAAGGGGAAGGGAAAAACTACACTCCCAAAAGTTTTTGGGGGGCTGTTCCCTAGGAGAACACTTTTTGGTTCCAGGTAGAACCCATTTTGGGTCTAGGTAGAACCATCTTTGGTTCCATGTAGAGCACTCTGTGGAGAGGGTTTTACATTGAACCCAAAAGTGTTCTACTTGGAACCAAAAATAATTATTCAAAGGGTTCTCCTATGGGGACAGCTGAAGAATCCTTTTAGGTTCTAGATTGCACAATCTTTTCAAAGAGTGTAGTCAGTGCACTGCCGGCAGTGACGTTATTGAGTCAGCTGTTGTTGGCTGCGATCAGAACAGACTTCTGAGAACATGTCTACAACTTCCTCATCAGCAAGCTGTCAAACTGTTGTAAATAAGCACATGCTACACACTATTTATCAGTTCTCAAAATCACTAGAGCTAGCAGGCACATTGAGCAGGCAGGCCACGTTAGCTAAATCAGCATATAAATCAGTGGCGAGTGACGCCGTGTGCAACTTTTACCAGTGTGCATCTGGCTGGCAGTGTTTCATAGCGAATCATGTTACAAAACAGGATGTGGCGGAACTTCCACAAGATGCTTGCGAATGGGTTTAGCATTTTGGAATATTGACAGTGGCAGTTTCCCAAAACAGTGGCAGACTGTGGAGTGATCCCTATCAAACACATCAACAAGTGGCCACTCCATCAAGGGCTTAGGGGCCAAGTGTTCTTTCAACAGAACATTGGCAACGCGTCGTCTTATGTAAACAAGTCCGAGGCGCTGCGCAATGGGCAGGACAGTCTCACTGTCTGAAGGTTCTGCTGCTACGATTGGATAGAGCGCAATCAGCGCAGCATATTCTCTGTGCATGACAATTCTCCCTATGCATTACCATCTCGTGTTAGTGGGCAAGTGGGCATGGCCAAACTCAACCCTCATGTAAGTCGTGACAACCTCAGTTACACAAATCGCACAAATCAGTTTTGGAATATACTGACTATGACCAAAATTATCATACATACACTTTTTAGTACATTTTGGCACTGGAATAAATGTTTCAGACTAATATCGATGTCACATAAGGCTGTTTTCAACCAGAGAAGTTGTTTTTCTGCATTCATTTGCTTTTTAATAACCCCTCATCTCCACCTTATTTGAGGTCAGATCTGTGTCAAAGTTAGGAAGGGGTGGAGATCAGAAAATGGGAGAACAAGAACCTAGTGATAATAGAAAATGGACACAAACCTCTTTTTCTGCCATACATCTGTTAAGGGTTAGCATTAGTTCATCCTTGTCCTTCAAAGTTGAGCAAATAGCAACCAACTCCAGCGAGATAAAACAATGGGAACAAATGCAGGAAAATAATAGACACACAGATGCCAAGTAACCTTTACAAACTGCAGAGTGGTTGACATTTTAGGGACCTTGATTCAAACTTGGGAATAAAAGTGGTTTTAATTATATGCATGTTTAAATGAGCAATTATTGATAAACCCTAGCTGCTCAAACCCAGGGGATGGAAATGGCCATCAAGACTGTTTAATTCATTTTTAAAGCTCTTTCCAAGTACATTTCATTACATTGTCAATTGAGAAATGCTGCCCCTATATCAGTACAGAGTTGTGTTTTCGCTGATGGTGAGGGTTGCATCAGGTCTCGTGCTCTAGGGAGTGTGTGTGCGTGTTTGTGTTCACATGCGCGCATGTGTGTGTGTGTGTGGTCACTAGCTGTATAGATAGGTGGTGGTATGTAGACCTAGCCTTGTTTGTCAACTCATGTGTTATTCATTGGGGCCTAGTTGTGCTGTTTGCTGGTATCATGCTCACTAGCTGACTTCCATAATTTAATTCTATGTGGCTGCTCTGTATATGTACTGTGAGGTGGATTTTCAATAAATAATAAAAAGGTGAACATTTTGTCAACCTATGTTATGATATTGTATTATATTTGAACGGAGGTAGCAAAATAGATGCATACACATGCATTATTTAAAAAAAATAATCTGGAGAGGCACCTTTCTGCTCATTTCTCTTATGAATTGCTTCTGTCTTTGAGTTCTTTTTTTAATCTACAGTAAAACTCATGAATTCATGATTTTCATTACCAATGGTGCAACAACTGAACCAATGCTTTGCTGACCAAGCAAATTGCTGTCATGTCCGTTTGAAATTTACTCTATAAAATGATTCAAACTTTTGAATAATTCAACTACTGTGCCTTTTTATTGTTTTCTATCATTATTTTAATGACTGTAGCTAAGATGATTACAGTATATTTGTCCCTACCATAACGGTAAAATGAGTGGGATCCATTGCCAAAGCTGTTTTGATTCAGCTTCCCCATTGAATTAGCTAAATCATATGGGCAGACTGTGTCATGCATCTAATACAATACTCCATCGACACTTTTGCTTTAGACAGTATGACATCTTAAAACGTGTCTAAAAACCAATTCCAATATCCGTATCCTGTATCTGCATTACAGATGTATAAGGCTTTTATTCAACATGAATACTGTGCGAGGGAAACATTGTACTGTGAGTTCTCTAATTACAATGCTGCTAATGTATAATTTCCTCCCCATGTGGAATTACTTTCATCTTCCCCATTTAAGATGCACATTTTGTTTGGATACTGAAATTACAAACGCTCTATTGAATCTGACTGCACAAAAGGCATTGATCATAACCCCGATAGCTCCACTCCAACGTTGATTTAATTTGCACTTCCATTAATATCTATGAAACGTCCAATTGTCGTCCTAGGCATATTGATGGTATTGTAAGCCCTGCCTTCGTATAGTATTCCCCAGCGGCAATAAGGAAATGTTGCGTAGAATTAGGCTGAGGAGCAGGCTCAGTGGAACTGGCACAGCACTCAGAAATTCATTATCCTAATAAAAAGAGGGACATAAGCGAGAATCTTAAGATAAATTTCTCTTCCCCACACAAAGCCCTGAATTTGGCTGGAGTGGAGAATTAAAACTTATGCACTTCTGATTATTGCTGCCTGTGCACACGAGGGTGTTCTCAAGACCCTGAGACATCTTTAAAAAAAACACAGCCTGATGGTTCAATAGAAAAGCAATCACTTAGCACCTCTCCACTATGAGGCATTCAGCTTGCTGGGGTTATATGGATACACATGGCTGCGTCTCTTGAGCACCCTGGTTGATTATTACATTAATGAGCAATACTTCCTGGAAATGCCTTATTAGAATAGAATAGGGTTCATTTTATTTTTTGCTGCAGTTGATTCGGTGACTTCCTTGGCTTACACTACAGTATCAAACTGAAAGCATTATGTAAGATATGTTATTTTGATGAATGAGTTCCCATCTCTATCTTTTGTACCATGTGTTCATCCCTGGTTGAGATTTTGACATGTTGTTTCCTTTAGGGACCACACCACTGGAGCCTAGAGACATGAATTATGCTGTAATTATGTTACAGTAACGTAAGCTAGCTGTTGTGCTGTGCTGAAAACCATTTCAGGTCTTCAAGTAGTCTACGTTAGTCTACAGTTTTGCGCGGCTTCTCTAGCATCAGAGGAACCCCAACACAAGGAGGAATTTGGGCCCCTGGGTGAATGAATGGATGGACACTGTAGTAGAGAAATGGTTAGTAGTTTCCTGTACTGAATCATGATTATAATTAGCAACATATCTGAAAGGCATTTGTACATGCCTCTTGCCTCCTATACCTCTGCTTTGGCACCGCTGTGCCTAGTTTCTGTGATCTACTCGCAGAATCTTCATCTTTTTGTTTTGTTCATTTTCAAAGGGGATTCCGCTTCTTTATGGTTCTGCCATAGTGATTCATTTGCAGGTCATTAAAAGAAACCGTGTCTTTTGAAAGCATTGGGCTGCTCAGGTGGCGAGGCCTGTGCAGGGAGACACGTCGTAAATAAAGCCAGCTACATTTCAAATGCCATAAATAGGGGGCACCTTAGGTCCTTGCATGATTGCAGACATCGAATCATTTAATTTATGCGTGTCTAAAGGAGACCTCATTAACATTCAAGTAGCACTCATCTGTCTAACGGGATCGTTCCGTAGGCTACATCGGCCTCACACGGAACATGCTTATTTGGTCTACACAGCATGGTTACACCACATTCAGCAACCTCTCTCTTTTAATGTCATTGGAGGCATTGAATGTAACTCTCGTTAAGTTGTATGAGAATATGACACGATTATTGTGTGCTGCGGTGGAAAACAATTGACTAAATGAGCGGTTATGTACTGTGCGGTGTGTACACAGGAACAGGAGTTTTTGAGTGTTGAATGAATAACCATTTATTTGATTGTAGGTGAATATTGCATGCTATACATAATATCTTCACAGCTGATCACACGAGATAATGGCCTCCGCTACAGTTTGATGAAGATAACTGAGCGCTGGGATGTTGATTTTTTTGTAAAGAGTTTCTCAAGGTTATGTTATTACCAGAATCTCCTTAGGTAGACCTCAGTAGCTTTGGAGCCTCTGAATCATGCGTGACAGATACTCAATAGTAATTGGCGGGGATTGCCTCTGACATTAAGTCTGTATCTGACAGCTTGTTCTGTGGTCAGATCTCCTATTTAACACACCAAAGAGTATGGCTGCTTCACACGCCACATCTGACACAAGGTTACGATTGGAAGTGTTGACCTCCCTCTATATGATACATCATAAAGGTGCATATATTATGCTCCCAATAAAAGACCTAAACTGTACAAATCAGATAAACATGTAACAGCTAGCTTGTCTTCTTATAAGTATGAAATACAGTACAAACAGTAGATATGGTACAAGGCGTGGTTTTAATGCACAGTAGCTTCAATGGTTTTTATGGTACATTTTTTTTCTTCCGAACTGGACGACAGTATGTCTAAAACTTCTCCTCGACATGTTTCAACTTAAAACCAACAGCGTCTGGATTCCGTAACAGACATGAACATGACAAGAGGCGCGTTCCCTGAAGGTAATGACAAGACCATGCACAATAGGCCTGTGCAGATTTACACGGGTGGGGAGGTGAATAGGAGGAGTTATGCCATGATCGTCAGCAGAAGCCTGGAAGATACGGGAGAGATCGATCTGCAGCTAATGCAGTTCCCATGATTCCTTTGAATAAATTCTCCTAACGGAGGACAGGGCACTTAGGAGGTACCTGGTGATAGGACAGTGTTAGAGTTTCCTTCATCAGCCCTGGGAAGCTACTCTCCCCTGCTGGCCTGAATGAGGCAAGGCAGTGCGGTTTTTTGAATGACTCCAAGTTAAACACTGTATTTAGAGGAGCGTGTAAAGAAAGAGACATGCTCTTTTTCTGTTAACAGCGTCCAGCATTTTGATGTCTCTAACAAGAACACAATAAATTGTTCCTCATTATTCAGTATAAACTCCAATGTGCCGGGTCCCCATCCCCCTGTGCCACACTCTAAATCACCTCCCCCTTCCCTCTCCTCCTCCTGCGACACAGCTCTTTAATTTCCTACACTGTGGGGGGTGGGGACGGGAGGGGCACGGAGAGCTTGATGCACTCCATCATCCCCTGCCATGTTTGCCATCCACTCCCCTACCCTAGACTCAAGCTCCCCTCCCTTCTCCTCCTCCATTCCCCTTACCCACCCCTCACAGAGATCTGGGTCCCACTATGGGACAAAGCCTGGTGGAGTGGTAGGGTCAGCCAGCCTGGGAGGATACCCTGGGCATCAGTTATCTTCGGCGAGAGAGACTGACGATGAGATAGCAGTGATCAGGTGATCATCACTATGCCTCCAGCCTTCATTCAGGAGTCGGACCCTACATGGTATTTTCCTTTCCTGCTCCTCCTGCTCTTAATTGTTAAAATTAGGTCATTAATTGGAGGCTGAGTCAAATCACCTGTCATTTCAGATGGGAATTAGCTGCTGATTGAAAGGTATCATAAAAGCCTGCCCAGGGCCTGGTTGGTACGGCTGTGCCTGCTGGGAGGGAGCTCCCTTTGTGCCTTGGCACACGCAGCCCACAGGCCCAGAGCTCACTCTACTTTCTCTACTGTAGATTGGGCCTGTGCTCTTGAGTGACACACATCCACACACATGGCCCAAATATAGATTCAAGAGAGGCAGTAGTGTCATGCTCAATTCCTGGAGGATGCTGTGGGAGTGTTCGTTTCTACTGCGCCAGTGCCCCTGGCCTAATTGGGTAGGATGCACATAGCACACACATGCCATTCCTCAAAGAGTAAGGTCAAGTTCATTTAAACGGGTAATCGTGAAAGCAGACATGTAAACTAAACTGGGACAATAGCAGGGGTACACATGTGTTTAATGCGTTTAGGCAAGCCTTACTGAAATGGTCTTCATTCGTATTACTGTTGTGCCGGTATTAGGAAGAATTGAAACATTAGAAAATACGTTTGCTCTTTGCTCCGAGATGTTTTTACACGTTCATAAGTAGAATGCCTATTCCGTGAAGAAACATTCTCAGAAACACAGCAGCTAGGCTAAATAAGGACGGTGCATTCTTCAAGATGTGTGTAATTTGGGAGAAAAAAAAATGAGATTTTGACAGAGGAAATACAGGGCCTTATGAGAAACACATGCATCAACATTTGTTTCAGCGATGATGTAAACCGATGACACACCCAAACATTCTTCACTTCTCTGGTGGCTACATTTTGCACTTCAAGGTACAGTGAGCATTACCTAAATTCACTTATTACGCTCCATTTGTTTTTTTTAAAAATCACAGTGAATATGTTGGCAATATTAACACAGAAAGACCATTAGAAAAACATGCCTAAATTATTCCAAAGGCACAGCGCTACATAAACCCCTTGGAGGGACCACATCTCCACACGGACCGAGTCTTGAAGAACAGTACGTAATGTGCTGACAAACCCGCTGTTTGAAATAAAACCCTCTAAACACATGATGTTAATATTTAATGTTGCTGTTCCTCATGAGGCCGTTCTGTGCTGTGTGAGAGGGTCTGAGGGGAGATGGTATTAGTGCTGCGTGCTCTGGAGGAAGAGCCTGCGTCACGCTAATGAAGCGATTGGGGCCTCAAACTCCAAAGAAAAACTCACATCCGATTAGAGAGCAGAGGTGCATGTCAACATGCCAGCTAACGCAGCATATAATAAGATCAACTTGAGTTAATGCAAGTCTATCATCACTAAACACAGTCATGGAGAACTATCCCAGCACATCATTATACAGCCACAATAACAAAGCAGATGTTAAAAGATGTTCCACTCTCTGCAAAAGTGTTTTCAGTTCAGCTGTGAACAATGGTGTGATGTGCAAGGTAATGGGACAACACTATTCTCTAAGCAGCCATTTGAAAGCATGCATGTGGTACAGAACACAGCAATGACAGCCACTTGACCTTCTCTTCTCCTGCTGGACTGAGCTGGGACATCTAGCTGGGACATCCTGTGAACCGGGGCTCTAAAGGACAGGCCATTTGGATGTGATTAAAATGCATTAGAGATCCTGAAGCCCATGCTGCTCCCCAAGCTATCAGGTAATTTGACAGAGTTCCAGCGAGTTTAAGACATGCAGATGTTTTCAGTTTAAGCCAGGCATCTGTTTATGCAGACACACTTTATGTTCGGAAAATCACAAAGGACCTCCAATAGATTTTATGGTGCCGTATTAGCTAGAGTAGTCAGCTTTGTAATTGTGCCGCTGCAGGTAATAAACAAATTGGTCACAAGCAGCGTTCCCTGTAGATATGACCAGAAACGTACAATTTTGCACAGTATGCTTACTATCCATGGTCATTAGGTGTCTGCATACAGTATTAGTGTCAGTGCTACCGTACTGCGGTCTAGGGAGGCGTGTCACTCATTTCACATGCTGTTCTTAAATCCTTTTAAAACGTCAAGGTTCAGTTTTTGGACAGCAGTTTAGCCTTTTCACAAATACCATCCTTATGCATGTCGACGAACTAGCACTACTTGCTTTCTCATAGCAAACATAATAACAGCAACACATGAGACCTCAGTGTCTCAGACAACTGGGGTGTGACTTTCTTCTTGTTGATACAGAAGCCTTACCCTGTTAGACCTCACATCTGATAATGGAAAGCAAATGTTTAGCGAGTGGAGATAACATAACGACACGGTGATCATGGTGTAGCGTACACTGGCCCCTCTCCGCCTGACCTCCCAGTGAAACAGATGATGCGTTACTTCATGCCGCTCTTTGCGGTGTACTTTACCTAGAGAACGGGACGGACCCACCGGTACTCCGGTGTCCATTTCCTATTATGTGACAAGGACCCATTTCAGATTGAAGTGATCCAAACAGTCAGCCACCACTTGAGGGAACTGTCTTCACGAACAGAGAACGGAGGTCGAGGGGGAACCACAAGGACGAGTGTCCTAGGCATGCCGTCTCCAACGGGTTCTGTTGAAACAATGACACTCAAACTGAAATAGGCCTAGTGAACATAGAAGGCTTTGTGTTTCAAGAAAAATAACTGACATGCAGAAGGTGGAGTGTGTGTTGATGTACCGTACAACACTTCAGTGATGGAATCCACAACTCTCAGGGCGGGCATTGTCCACTGCGTACCTCAGTGATCTCTGTGGTTTGAACCTCAGCACATAGGCCTAGCTTTGCAATATTACACAAGCAACAAGCTAGGTCAATGTCCAGGTCAGGCACATGACATGATATCTATACGTGCAGACACAAGGTAGCTATGCTGTAGATGTACAGAGCAGTGACACAGAGGAAGGTGTTAAGCTAAACATGAGAAGCCATGGTTTCAGCAAATGCAATTTCAAGTGTCCATGATGAAAGATATCATGGACAACGGTCGCTAAGTGCATCGTTGGAGCATGTATCGATACAGATAGGATCGAAGAAATGTAGCGCTGCTCTCAGATCAGATTACCTCAACATGATAATTATTTCACAATACTGACGACAGATCAGCTTCCAGAGAGATATTGGCACCTATGGTTATTCTAGTGCTTACCCAATAAAAATACACTACATCACAGATTTGGCACATCGTTGCGCATGTTAGACTACACATCATAGTAGCCAGTAGCAAAATAGAACTTCATTGATTGAACATGGAATGTATTTCAATATGACAACCAACTGTTTATATTCGATCTCGCTTTTCGTTTGAAGAATCTTTTTATACATCACTTGTTTGTATCAACTGACATTGGCAACTTTGTATGTGTAGTCACCTTTGTTCTGAAATTATTGAGGGTCACGGCACTGGATAAAGGGTCTTGTGTGGCTCAGTCGGTAGAGCATGGCCCTTTCAATGCTAGGGTTGTGGGTTCAATTCCCATGGGGGACCGGTCTGGGGAAAAAAAAGTGATGAAAATGTATGTGCTCCACTGTAAGTAGCTCTGGATAAAAGCATCTGCTAAATGACTTAAATGTCAACTAAACCATAGTGGAGATCTTCTGTGTATAAAGTGATATGGGAGGGCAAATAAGCATTTAGCGAAGCACTTAGCTGTTCTACGAGTGGTCTGAGGCAGGTGTTAGATTCCAAGTGTTTTCAAGTGCAGGGTTAATAAAGATGGTTTTGGGAAACAGCTCAGAGATTTAAAGATGCTCCTACAAAGGTTCAAACGATAGGAAACCGGGCACATGTTCCCAAGAGAAGTCTGCAATGTAATATATGCTTCAAACAGCCAGTCCTTTACCTTGGGATTTGTCTTCAGGACATAGATCCTCTGTGCTCCTAAAATACCTGTCTGCTCTCACTTTTAATTTTAATTTTATTTTAAAAGCTTCCACTCTCTCTCTATGCGTTCTTTTACATGATTTAGGAAATCACCTCTCACTCCCATATAGAGAGACAACTGAGGAAGCTGTTTGGAGGCATAACCAATTAGCATCAGCCTCTATGGGTCTCTCAGTAGGAACAATTTAAAGTTTCACCGTGGCTGCTCTGAAAAAACATGCTGTGGGCCTTTCCACTACCCTTTGCTAAATGCTACCCCCCTGGGTGCCATCAAATATGAGGTCAAGGGGCTAAAATGATAACCATGAAGAGAGGATCATTTCAGTTGGCGAGAAATGCATTGGGATTTGGTAAATATGTTAATCAGTTAGAATAAGCAGATAATGCTATAATATAAACAGCTTTGCAACACACATACTGTATAACTAGCTAAATACGTCAGGCATTTTGGATAAGTGTCCAAATACACTCTGACAACAAACAAAACAAGAGTAACTTTCATAATCTATTCCATACTCCAACATCTTTATAACTACACCGTGAAACATCATTTTGAGTAAATTGCATAATAACTATTTATCTAATCACTGCATAGCAATGTTTACTGATTTATGTTTTTAATAAATACATATGCAATCAATTGTGTTGATTCATTAGGTAAAAGTGTTTCCACTGTTGTGACTAACTTTTCATCTACTGTTGTTTCTGTATTTAAATTATTTATACATTTCAATAATTGGTCATAAAAAATGCATTTAAACATGCTTACAGCAAAGTGAAAGCTAATTTGTCACATTTCAAAATTCTTACAGTAGAGGGTTACAAACATCTAGGTCTGTGGCTTGACCATACAGGATGGGAATTGGTTAGATAGTTTTGTCTTTAGCTACAGCACAACCTATTACTGATGTCCTGACTTCCTGTTTCTAGAAGACAAGCCATGAATCAGAGGCCAGTGCTATAGGGAACCTTGTCTTTGTCACTTGGACTGTGGAGTGTATTAGAATACAGATGTCGGGTCTTAACTTGATCACCCTCTTCTCGCTGAGAATTTTCCTGCTGCATCAGGAAATTCAAATGAGCCCCTTGATTCCTTAAAATGAGCAGTTCTCTTTCTCTCCATGCGGGGGCAGTCGAGTCATTGGGATCATCAAATTATCTTCTTGCTCGCTCAAACGTTACCTTTACTGCAACACTCAAATGTACAAAATGTTTCTGAAATGCAGCCATACACATTAATCATTGATTTAGTTAAACATTTCAAATATGGACAGTCAGGGATATTTTACCCCCGATCTTGATAATGAAATGGCCAGACACTTTTGGATAGCATCAATAGGAAACAAATAAAATAACAACAGTAGGTTTACCAGGCTACACCACCAATGCTTGTCAGATAGATAAATCACCCTCAGTCTATTAAAAAATGACTAAATTGTTCCGATGACAATACCAACCAAAGGGCTTCACTTCAAGAGCCGTGGTGAAGATACAGGGTTTGATGGGCTTCTTCTTCTTCTTTCTTCTTCTATGGTATTATGGCAGTCGGCAAACAAGCGTTAGAAGTACATGCCTACACCTACAGTGCGGTTGGTAAACTATAGAAAATATATCCATTGTAGGAAAAATAAAGGGGGAAAAACCGACATCATACAAAATACAAAAAAATGAGCCTGTGAGGGTGGAACATCCTTTTTGACATGATTTCTTGCAATGCCTCGGCTGTCCCAAAAAGCATTATGCTAAACTCACAATAATTCAAATGCTCACAATAATTCAAATGATTTTTTCTTTGTTTGAGCTGTGCAGTTTATGGCCATTGCAATTCATGCTACAAAGTCAACCTTTTCCACCTGTAATAGGATCCCTTGATTGGTGCAATTATTATTGCCACTCGTTCCTTCCACTCTTCTCACCGCCTCCAGATAGGAGACACGCTGGACAGCCCTTATTCTCCTTTACCCTAACAGGGCAATCTGGGGACTCGGGCACATGTTTGCCACCACAGTTTGCAGAATATAACCTCAGCTGGCATACAATATTCTTCCTGTCTGCATACACTTGATACATACCCACATATTTTGCATTTAAAATACAGGGGGGTCTTGTGCACAAAAGCTCGACCAGGGTATCTCATAAAGCCTAGCCTTACATGAGAAGGGAGAAACAAATAAATGAAAACTATAATATGGCCCAAGTGGGTTTCCTTACTCCAATCACCATACAGGTCAGTCGACGTGCCCCAATCACGTCCTCTACTTCTTCAGGTATACCATCCGCATCCACGTCATGCGCAACCCAAGAGAAATACACTCTTTGACAGGCGCCATGCATCAGAAATCCATACCTCCATACCCTCCATCCATACCCTCCCCAAAAGAATTTGAGACGCAAAGCAAGCTTCTTCTGTTCTGCGGACACACACAAAAAAATCTGAATAATACCAGCTCTTATGACTCTCACCAACGCCCCCTCACCCAACGCCTCCATCATACTCTTCGTGACTTCGAACAGATCCCCCAGGTAATATTGATCCAAAACCCTCACTCTGACTATAAACAAATCTAGGAATTTCTTTGTTTCCATCACAACTTTACTTATTTTGTTTCCTTTCTTTTTCATGACTGTAGCCCACTCGTTCGCACTCTCTGTACTGTCATCTTCCCCTGACCCACCATCAGTTTGGAACAGAGCAGCCCCACTCCACGGACGACTTTGAGAGCCAAGGAACTTAGGAGTGTTGATGAAAAGCTCCTTTGAATGCATTTCATTGGTCAAGGCGTCGTGAAATGTTCATACAAACATAAAGGGGAACCATCGATTCATGTAAAAATGAAAATCACAAAATGTGGAGTTACGTGGTTTTCATCCGACAGCGACGATATAATAACATAAATCTATGTAACTGAAGTGATTTGGTGAAATGTAACGGAGTACAAAGTATGTAACTTTCTCCAGAAATTACTTGAGTAAGGGTACAAGTACAGCAGTAACTAAAGTAATAGTTCCTCCAAAAATACAAAGGGCAGTGGGCCGCATTCAAACCCATATTAAATACTTCGACCCCATACAAATGTGTCAATTTATTATCATCAACATAAGAATTCACACGAGAAGTGTTGTAGCCTGTACGTTGTCTACATAGGCTACAATAACTGATGCCAAAGTGGACCTGCAGTCTAAGTTATTGCATAGCCTACAAACAATTCTAAATATTCAATATTTATCTATTCACATCCTCCTGCTGCAGTAGGGTCTTATTAAGATACGACATCTGTAGTCCATGAGGCTGATGTGAATTAAGCTTGTGTGGCTAACCTCCTGTGTGGGCTTGATGAGAGGAGGAGGAGGAGGAGGAGGAGAGAGTCTGAGGAGGAGGAGTTTCTGCTGAACAAAGAGGTAGTGGAGCTGTCCTTCTCCATGGGCTGCTGAGGATCATGGGAGCTCTGGTCTGTGTCGACCTTTCCCTGGACCTGGCTCATACTCTGCAATGACGCTCAGCTTCTGGACACTGACAGGGACCTCACTCAGAACCCCCCGTCAAACAAGAAGGAACGTATTCTAAGTACCCACACAAATAAGTATTCTCTCGCTCTCTCTCGCTCTCTCTCTCTCTCACTTACAGGGAAGCAAGATACGCTGAAAAACAATGTACTATAGCTATTCAGTTGGGTGAAATTATTGATTGAAAACTCTTATAAAGACTTTAGAATGACTAACCTCCCTTGAATCTGACAACGGTCCCTTCACCAGCACAGAATAGCAGCTGGGCTTGGTTTTAAACTATCCTCAACATCAGCCTATTTTCCACAGAATAGATCTACACAGTTATGGAACTAGACCTGCACCTCCAGCAGTTAGGGGCTTTAGCAGGTGCCACTCTACAGATTGGCCAGCGAAAACATAATCTTGTGATAGTTATGGTCTAGGTTATTCACTAGGAGAAGTTTCAGTACCTTGCCGTGTGCAAACTAGCACCAACTTAATTATGGGTTTGGGGTGGAGCACTACTAGTAAAAAAGATGATTATTCAAAACTTTGTTGTAAGTGTATTATTTTTCTTGGGGCAGAACAGTCAGTGCCTTCAGAAAGTATTCATACCCCCTTGACTTATTCCACATTTGTTGTGTTACAGCCTGAATTTTTTTCTCACCCATTCAACACACAACATCCCATAATGACAAAGTGAAAACATGTTTTTTGTTGTTTTTTTAATCAAATGTATTGAAAATGAAATGCAGAAATATCTCATTTACATAAGTATTTACACCCCTGAGTCAATCAATACATGTTAGAATCACCCTTGGCACTGATTACAGCTGTAAGTCTTTCTGGATAAGTCTCTAATAGTTTTGCACACCTGGATTGTACAATATTTGCACATTATTCTTTAAAAAAATCTTCTATCTTCTAAAAGTTCTATCAAGGTTGTAGTTGATCATTGCAAGACAGCCATTTTCAAGTCTTGCCATAGATTTGCAAGCTGATTTAAGAAAAAAACTGTAACTAGGCCACTCAGGAACACATGTCATCTTGGTAAGCAACTCCAATGTATGTTTGGCCTAGTGTTTTATGTTATTGCTGAAAGGTGAATTTGTCTTCCAGTGTCTGTTGGAAAGCAGACTGAACCAGGTTTTCCTCTAGGATTTTGCCTGTGCTTGGCTCTATTCCTTTTCTTTTTATCCTAAAAGAAAACTCCCTTGTCCTTGCTGATGACAAGCATATCCATAACATGATGGAGCCACAACCATGCTTGAAAATATCAAGAGTGGTACTCAGTGATGTGTTGAATTGGATTTGCCCTAAACATATTGCTTTGTATTCAGGCAGTTGTGTAAAGTAACTAAGGAAAAATACTTTGAAGTAGAGGCCTCCTGAGTGGCGCAGCAGTCTAAGGCATTGCATCGCAGTGTTGCGGAGTCACTACACAGCCTGGTTCGATCCCAGGCTGTGTAATAACTGGCAGTGACCGGAGTCCCATAGGATGGCGCACAATTGGCCCAGCGTTGTCCGGGTTAGATGAGGTACGATCACGAATATCCTACCAAAGGGACATCAAAAACTGTAAGATCCTATGTTTCACAGAATTGTGGCTGAATGACAACATGGATATTCAGCTAGCAGGATATATGCTGCACCGGCAAGATAGAACAGCACACTCTAGTAAGACGAGGGGTGTCGGTCTGTGCATATTTGTAAACAACAGCTGGTGCATGAAATCTGAGGAAGTCTCTAGATTTTGCTCTCCTGAAGTAGAGTATATTGTGATAAATTGCAGGCCACAATCCTTGCCTAGAGAGTTTTCAGCTATACTTTTTGTGGCTGTTTATTTACCACCACAGACAGATGCTGGCACTAAGACCGCACTCAGTCAGCTGTATAAGGAAATAAGCAAACAGGAAACCACTCACCCAGAGGCGGCGCTCCTAGTGGCCGGAGACTTTAATGCAGGGAAACAAATCATTTCTACCAAATTTCTATCAACATGTTAAATGTGCAGCCAGAGGGGAAAAAAATTCTAGATCACCTGTACTCCACACACAGAGATACGTACAAAGCTCTCCCTCGCCCTCCATTTGGTAAATCTGACCACAATGCTATCCTCCCGATTCCTGCTTACAAGCAAAAATTAAAGCAGGAAGCACCAGTGACTCGGTCAATACAAAAGTGGTCAGATGAAGCAGATGCTAAACTACAGGACTGTTTTGCTATCACAGACTGGAACATGTTCAGGGATTCTTCCGATGGCATTGAGGAATTACACCACATCAGTCACTGGCTTTATCAATAAGTGCATCGAGGACATCGTCCCCACAGTGTCTGTACGTACATCCTGTTAAACACTGTTATTGCACAAAGAGTGAGTCCATGCAACTTATTATGTGACTTCTTAAACAAATGTTTCTCCTGATATTATTTAGGCTTACCACAACAAAGTGGTTGAATATTTGACTCAAGACATTTCAGCATCTAAATTTAATCAATTTGTAATTCAGGCTCTAACACAACAAAATGTGGAACAAAGTCAACCATTGTGAATACTTTCTGAATCCACTGTATGTTGTACCAACAATCACAGCAATGCTAGTCACTGAGAAGTGTTGTTTGTAACTTGTCAATGTGCACAACTTATTGATTCTGAGAGCTAAGTAGCGGTGTTGATATATTTCATTTAATGCTGGGAGGCTCTCTATATATTGGATGGTTTTACAGAGAACAGAAAAGTTGATTCATCTGCTTTTCATGGACCTATTTGAATGCTTATTAATGAAGTATTGCTTTGACTGCTCTACCAAGTTTATTTTTCTACCACCTATTCTAAATGATTTACCACACCTTTTTCTCTCTTTATTTAACTTTTAATTTCCTATGATTTATTAACAGCTTGGACATCATTTCTTAACATGAATACACATTATTGGTCTACTAAATAATCAAAAGGAGATACAATACAAATACGCATGGCTTTGGGCTGTATTGGCTGGTTTTAATATTTTATTTATTTTTCCTAAACTGGGTAAAACTTATGATTCTATAAAACTTCTAGAATATCAGTTTGTGTACTGAACTATCTAATAGTTGACTTGAGCGATAATCCCAATATTCCAGAATTATGGATGTTTTCATCCGATCTTGTCAGTTCTCACTGACAGTGATTGAACAGGAGAAGCTGTAAAACAAGTCAGAAAGAGTTGCAGAATCAATTAACCCCTTCACCACCCCTCACTTCGGAGGACAAATATCTTTTCTGTTTTATTTTACAGCTTTTCTGCGACATATACACACATTCTGCAAACACATTTTACATATACATTTGACATACAAGGTACTTTTATATAAAGCAGTCACATAACAATAATACTTTACCAAACATCAACTCTTTAATCCCAACCCTCCGCCACTCTCAGCCCATCTCACCTATCACCATAGACAACCCTCGTTTGGTTTCCAAGTGCCATTTATTTTTCATTTCTGCTGTGATGTTTTACAAAATGTTATAAATAAATGTACACTCAGCAAAAAAATAAACATCCTCTCACTGTCAACTGCGTTTACTTTCAGCAAACTTAACATGTGTAAATATTTGTATGAACAGAACAAGATTCAACAACTGAGACATAACATTAAGTTCCACAGACATGTGAATAACAGAAAAATGTCTCCCTGATCAAAGGGGTGGTCAAAATCAAAAGTAACAGTCAGTATATGGTGTGGCCACCAGCTGCATTAAGTACTGCAGTGTATCTCCTCATGGACTGCACCAGATTTGCCAGTTCTTGCTGTAAGATGTTACCCCACTCTTCCACCAAGGCACCTGCAAGTTCCCGGACATTTCTGGGGGGAATGGCCCCTGCCCTCACCCTCCGATCCAACAGGTCCCAGACGTGCTCAATGGGATTGAGATCCGGGCTCTTCGCTGGCCATGGAAGAACATGGCCATGACATTCCTGTCTTGTAGGACATCACGCACAGAACGAGCAATATTCTCATGGCATTGTCATGCTGGAGGGTCATGTCAGGATGAGCCTGTAGGAAGGGTACTACGTGAGGGAGGAGGATGTCTTCCCTGTAAATCACAGCGTTGAGATTGTCAGCAATGACATCAAGCTCAGTCCGATGATGCTGTGACACACCGCCCCAGACCATGACGGACCCCCCACCTCCAAATCAATCCCGCTCCAGAGTACAGGCCTCGGTGTAACGATCATTCCTTCAACAATAAACGTGAATCTGACCACAATCCCTAGTGAGACAAAACTGTGACTCCTCAGAGAAGAGCACTTTTTGCCAGTCCTGTCTGATCCAGCGATGATGGGTTTGTGCCCATAGGCACAACGTTGTTGTCGGTGATGTCTCCAAGCCCTCAGTCCAGCCTCTCTCAGCCTATTGCGGACAGTCTGAGCACTGATGGAGGGGTTGTGCATTCCTGGTGTAACTCGGGCAGTTGTTGTTGCCATCCTGAACCTGTCCCTCATGTGTGATGTCCAGATGTGTGCTGGTGTTGTTACATGTGGTCTGCCACTGCGAGGACGATCAGCTGTCCGTCCTGTCTCCCT
Organism: Oncorhynchus tshawytscha; assembly: GCF_018296145.1. Classification (NCBI taxonomy): domain Eukaryota; kingdom Metazoa; phylum Chordata; class Actinopteri; order Salmoniformes; family Salmonidae; genus Oncorhynchus; species Oncorhynchus tshawytscha. The sequence goes on along the minus strand of NC_056435.1, from coordinate 30,887,395 downwards.
GTAGTGCTGTCTTAGGCGTCTCACAGTACGGACATTGCAATTTATTGCCCTGGCCACATCTGCAGTCCTCATGCCTCCTGGCAGCATGCCTAAGGCACGTTCATGCAGATGAGCAGGGACCCTGGGCTCCTTTCTTTTGGTGTTTTTCAGAGTCAATAGAAAGGTCTCTTTAGTGTCCTAAGTTTTCATAACTGTGACCTTAATTACCTACCGTCTGTAAGCTGTTGGTGTCTTAATGAATTGTTTGTTGTTCATTGAACAAGCATGGGAAACAGTGTTTAAACCCTTTACAATGAAGATCTGTGAAGTTATTTGGATTTTTACGTATTATCTTTGAAAGACAGGGTCCTGAAAAAGGGCAGTTTCTTTTTTTGCTGAGTTTATATAGCATTCTGTTGGCAAGAATTTTATATAATAATTTAAATTGAAAAACTGTGTTGAATCAAGTGTAGCATTTTCTACCAGTTCATAAACCATGTGCCATGGTATTGGTACATAGAAAAATCTCTTCCCATTTATTTTGCAAACTGTATGCCGCAGCTGTCAACATTTTTGTCCTCAAATGAAACTGGTATATTTTTCTATTTATGCCAGTTTATTTCAGCCAATTTGTGTCTTTATTATATGGCAGGCAAACAAGTTATTTTTACCCATCTACTATGATTTAAAAAATGAGTCATCTGGAGTAGGCAGTGTCAATAGTAAGTAAGTCAACTTTGATAGGACCAAATAGTTAATCAATGTGATTTTTCCATAATAGACCAGTATTTCCCTCTCCGTGGTTGCAGAATCTTATCTATTTTTGCTAACTTTCTATTGAAATAAATTGTGGTAAATTAATTTATATTTTTTGAGATGTGAATACCAAGTATGTCTACTTCACCATCCGCTCATTTTATTGGTAAACTACAAGGTAGTTTAAACACTGTATTTTTTAACGATCCAATACGTAATATGGTACATTTGTCATAATTAGGTTTTAATCCAGAGAAGCTAAAAAAGTGATCAAGATCTTCAATGAGACTGTGCAGGGATCCAGATTGCAGACTTAAGTAAAACCTAGAGTCATCAGCATACATTGCACTTTAGTTTTTATCGCCAGGATTTTTAACCCCTTAATGTTCTTGTTTTATCTAATTTTAATAGCTAGAATTTCAATGGCCATAATAAATAGATATGGAGACCATGGACAGCCTTGTTTACTCCTCTTTAAAGCTTAATAATTTCTGAGAAGTAATCAGTATTTACTATTTTACATCAGGAGTTGCTGTACATAACTTTAACCCACCGTATAAGAAATTCACCAAAATTAAAGTCATCCAGGCATTTATATATAAATTTTAGTCGTACTTCATCAAATACTTTTTCAAAATCTGCTATGAAGTCCAGGCCTGGTGTCTTTGATGTTTCATAATGTTCAACTGTTTCAAGTAATTGTTGTATATTATCTCCAATATATCATCCATGTAAAAAACCTGTCTGATCAGGATTAACATTATCTGGTAAAACCTTTTTTATTCTATGTGCTATGCATTTCTCCAGGATTTTCACATCACAACATCTAAGTGTTAGAGTCCTCCAGTTTTTTAAATTGACTGGAACTTTATACTTACAGTACCACCTGGGTCCTGTTTTAGTAGTAATGAAATTAGACCTTCTTGTTGAGTACCTGAAAATAGACCATTTGTATAAGAGTAATTACATCTATGGCTCTGAACGAACTTTATTTGACTCTTTGCAAACTGGAATCCATTTATCCGGAGGCTGCATTCATTGTAGCTGGGGGTTTTAACAAGGCTAATCTGAAAACAAGACTCCCTAAATTTTATCAGCATATCGATTGCGCAACCAGGGGTGGAAAAACCTTGGATCATTGTTACTCTAACTTCCGTGACGCATATAAGGCCCTGCCCCGCCCTCCTTTCGGAAAAGCTGACCACGACTCCATTTTGTTGATCCCTGCCTACAGACAGAAACTAAAAAAGAAGCTCCCACGCTGAGGTCTGTTCAACGCTGGTCTGACCAAGCTGACTCCACACTCCAAGACTGCTTCCATCACGTGGACTGGGAGATGTTTCGTATTGCGTCAGATAACAACATTGACGAATACGCTGATTCGGTGTGCGAGTTCATTAGAACGTGCGTTGAAGATGTCGTTCCCATAGCAACGATTAAAACATTCCCTAACCAGAAACCGTGGATTGATGGCAGCATTCGCGTGAAACTGAAAGCGCGAACCACTGCTTTTAATCAGGGCAAGGTGACTGGTAACATGACCGAATACAAACAGTGCAGCTATTCCCTCCGCAAGGCTATCAAACAAGCTAAGCGCCAGTACAGAGACAAAGTAGAATCTCAATTCAACGGCTCAGACACAAGAGGTATGTCGCAGGGTCTACAGTCAATCACGGACTACAAGAAGAAAACCAGCCCAGTTACAGACCAGGATGTCTTGCTACCAGGCAGACTAAATAACTTTTTTGCCCGCTTTGAGGACAATACAGTGCCACTGACACGGCCTGCAACGAAAACATGCGGACTCTCCTTCACTGCAGCCGAGGTGAGTAAGACATTTAAACGTGTTAACCCTCGCAAGGCTGCAGGCCCAGACGGCATCCCCAGCCGCGCCCTTAGAGCATGCGCAGACCAGCTGGCCGGTGTGTTTACGGACATATTCAATCAATCCCTATACCAGTCTGCTGTTCCCACATGCTTCAAGAGGGCCACCATTGTTCCTGTTCCCAAGAAAGCTAAGGTAACTGAGCTAAACGACTACCGCCCGTAGCACTCACTTCCGTCATCATGAAGTGCTTTGAGAGACTAGTCAAGGACCATATCACCTCCACCCTACCTGACACCCTAGACCCACTCCAATTTGCTTACCGCCCAAATAGGTCCACAGACGATGCAATCTCAACCACACTGCACACTGCCCTAACCCATCTGGACAAGAGGAATACCTATGTGAGAATGCTGTTCATCGACTACAGCTCGGCATTTAACACCATAGTGCCCTCCAAGCTCGTCATCAAGCTCGAGACCCTGGGTCTCGACCCCGCCCTGTGCAACTGGGTACTGGACTTCCTGACGGGCCGCCCCCAGGTGGTGAGGGTAGGCAACAACATCTCCACCCCGCTGATCCTCAACACTGGGGCCCCACAAGGGTGCGTTCTGAGCCCTCTCCTGTACTCCCTGTTCACCCACGACTGCGTGGCCACGCACGCCTCCAACTCAATCATCAAGTTTGCGGACGACACAACAGTGGTAGGCTTGATTACCAACAACGACGAGACAGCCTACAGGGAGGAGGTAAGGGCCCTCGGAGTGTGGTGTCAGGAAAATAACCTCACACTCAACGTCAACAAAACTAAGGAGATGATTGTGGACTTCAGGAAACAGCAGAGGGAACACCCCCCTATCCACATCGATGGAACAGTAGTGGAGAGGGTAGCAAGTTTTAAGTTCCTCGGCGTACACATCACAGACAAACTGAATTGGTCCACTCACACAGACAGCATCGTGAAGAAGGCGCAGCAGCGCCTCTTCAACCTCAGGAGGCTGAAGAAATTCGGCTTGTCACCAAAAGCACTCACAAACTTCTACAGATGCACAATCGAGAGCATCCTGGCGGGCTGCATCACCGCCTGGTACGGCAACTGCTCCGCCCACAACCGTAAGGCTCTCCAGAGGGTAGTGAGGTCTGCACAACGCATCACCGGGGGCAAACTACCTGCCCTCCAGGACACCTACACCACCCGATGTCACAGGAAGGCCATAAAGATCATCAAGGACAACAACCACCCGAGCCACTGCCTGTTCACCCCGCTATCATCCAGAAGGCGAGGTCAGTACAGGTGCATCAAAGCTGGGACCGAGAGACTGAAAAACAGCTTCTATCTCAAGGCCATCAGACTGTTAAACAGCCACCACTAACATTGAGTGGCTGCTGCCAACACACTGACTCAACTCCAGCCACTTTAATAATGGGAATTGATGGGAAATGATGGGAAATATATCACTAGCCACTTTAAACAATGCTACCTAATATAATGTTACATACCCTACATTATTCATCTCATATGCATACGTATATACTGTACTCTATATCATCTACTGCATCCTTATGTAATACATGTATCACTAGCCACTTTAACTATGCCACTTTGTTTACATACTCATCTCATATGTATATACTGTACTCGATACCATCCACTGTATCTTGCCTATGCTGCTCTGTACCATCACTCATTCATATATCTTTATGTACATATTCTTTATCCCCTTACACTGTGTATAAGACAGTAGTTTTGAAATTGTTAGTTAGATTACTTGTTGGTTATTACTGCATTGTCGGAACTAGAAGCACAAGCATTTCGCTACACTCGCATTAACATCTGCTAACCATGCGTATGTGACAAATAAAATTTGATTTGATTTGATTTGAATTAAAACATGATAATAATGGATCTTTGAGTACATCAAAAAAGGTCTGATATACCTCTACTGGTATACCATCAAGCCCTGGTGTTTTTCCAGACTCAGAAAGTTCCTCTTCTGTAAATTAGCCTTCACACAGGTCTTTCTGTAAATTTGTTAATTTGACATTATTATTATTATTAGGAAATAAATCCTTACAGTTGAATTGCCTCTAAAGGTATTGTATTGAATGGCCTCTAAAAGTACATTTAAAAGTATCCCATACAATAAGGGGATCTGCTGTACCTATGTTGTGCAAAAAAAAGAGTGAATTATGAATTATTTTGTCTTAGTTAAGAACAAATTGTCTTCCAATAGACTTTGATAAAATGTTCAATATCCCCGTCAACGTGAAAATTCTGTAAGCCGTATATGGAGGCCAATTAGATGATGTTCCGATCACATTCGGTCTCTTATTAATACTTTTTAAACTTTTGGTGCCAGCAAGAATGAGACTAAGAAGTAATCAAGACGGCTAGCTTGATTAAGCCTCCTCCATGTATATCTCACTAGGTCAGGGTTTTTCAACCTCCATATATTCACCAGCTCTAATGTGTCCATGATCTTTGTGATCTCCTTAAGTGCTTGAGGGTGATAGTTTGTAGAGTGATTTCCTTTACGATCCATCGAGGTACTTAAAACCGTATTATAACCTCCCACCATAATAATAGATGATTTTGTTGCTTGTGAGTTAAATAGATTATTTTATATATTTTTGAAGAAGTGTGGATCATCATTATTTGGCCCTTATACTGTAGATGTTTAAGTTGTTGCCTCCATGGTGCACAATGCTTTTCTTATGAAACTGACATAATAATAATGTATCTAAATATTCAAAATGTCTGATATTTGACATTGAGAACATTGCTCTTAGATATTTTTCAATAAGGTGAAGTTCATTCCTTTTAGAGAACTTACCATATCTTACCAAAGGCCATTTATTTTCCCTTTCTTAATGTTCTGGTTTTCTGTTCTGCCTTCTGATCTATTGATACATAAATCAATTATAGGATGTCTTAATAACACATCATTGATTGATCATCTGTCAAAAAGGTTAATTTACTGTTTTGGGATACACATTCTTGCACTGAAACAGTCAGAGTTTAAATGCAGAATGCAAGCATTTATACGACTTAATTAGGCTTTTGCACTCTCTGCCTCTAAAATCACAAGCCCTCTGTTCATCCTCGAGATAAAAGATCAAATATATATTTTTTTTTATATTTTATTAAGGATCACCATTAGCTGCTTCCAAGGAAGCAACTACTCTTCCTGGTGTCCAGCAACATTCAAGCAGTTACTGTATATACAATTTGAAATAAATGACATTACAATTCATAACACTTTACACGACACATTCATTGTGTTTCCTCAGGCCACTACTCTACTATCACATATCTACAATGCAAAATCCATGTGTACTGTATGTGTGTGTAGAGTGCGTGTCTAATCATGTGTATGTGTGCCTGTGTGTCAATTCACAGTCGCCACTGTTCCATAAGGTGAATTTGTATCTGTTTTTTAAATCTGATTCCACCGATTGCATCCGTTACCTGATGTGGAATAGAGTTCCATGTAGCCATGGCACTATGTAGTACTGTGCGCCTCCCATAGTCTGCTCTTGACTTGGAGATTGTGAAGAGACTTTTGGTGACATGTCTTGTGGGGTATGCATGGGTGTACGGGCTGTGTGCTAGTAGTTTAAACAGACACCTCGGTGCATTCAGCATGTCAACACTTTTTACAAAAACAAGTAGTGATAAAGTCAATATCTCCTCCACTTTGAGCCATGAGATTTACATGCATCTCATTAACGTTAGCTCTCCGTGTACATTTAAGGGTCACATGACTGAACAGTAGTCCAGGTGCGACCAAACTAGAGCCTGTAGGACCTGCCTTGTTGATAGTGTTGTTAAAAAAGCAGAGCAGCTCATTATTATGGACAGACTTCTTCCCAAGCAGTTTAGTCACCTCAACTTGTTCGATTTTCACATTATTCATTACAAGATTTAGTTGAGGTTCAGGGTTTGGTGAATTATTTGTCCCAAATACAATGCTTTTAGTTTAAAAATATATATATTTAGGACTCATTTATTCCTTGCCACCCATTCTGAAACTAACTTAAGCTCTTTGTTAAGTGTTGCAGGGATTTCACTTGCTTTAGTAGCTGACGTGTATAGTTATCCGCATACATAGACACACTAACTTTACTCAAAGCCAATTGCATGTCATTAGTAAATATTGAAAAAAGTTAAGGGCCTTGACAGCTGCCCTGGGGAATTCCTGATTCTCCCTGGATTATGTTGGATAGGCTTCATTAAAGAACACCCTCTGTGTTCTGTTAGACAGGTAACTCTTTATTCACAATATAGTAGGGGGTGTAGCGCCTTAACACATACATTTGTTCAGCAGCAGAGCATGATCGATCATATCAAAAGCTGCACTGAAGTCTAACAAGACAGCTCCCACAATCTTTTAATCATCAGTTTCTCTCAACCAATCATCAGTAATTTGTGTACATGCCGTGCTTGTTGAATGTCCTTCCCTTTATGCATGCGGAAAGTCTGTTGTGAATTTATTTACATTAAATAGAATTGTATCTGCTCAAACACCCCTATTTCCAAAAGTTTACTAAGGGTTGTTAACAGACTGATTGATCAGCAATTTGAGGCAGTAAAGGGAGCTTAACTATTCTTGGGTAGTATACTTACCTTTAACTTCATGCCTGAGGGCACACACTTTCTAATAGGCTTAGATTGAAGATATGGCAAATAGGAGTGGAAATATCGTCCACCATTATGCTCAGTTATTTTCCATCCAAGTTGTCAGACCCCTGTGGCTTGTCATTGTTGATAGACAAGAATCACTTTTCACTTATTCCACACTCAACTGTAATTCAAAATTACAACACGTGACTTTCATAATTTGATCAGTTATACTTGGATGTTTATTGTCAGCATTGGTTGCTGGCATGTCATGCCTATGTTTGTTAATCTTGCCAATGAAAAAAAACATTAAAGTAATGAGCAATATCAGTGGGTTTTGTGATAAATGAGTCATCTGATTCAATGAATGACAGAGCTGAGTTAGCTTTTTTGCCCAAAATGTAATGAAGCTAGGGGGCACTATTTTTATGTTTGGAAAAATAACGTTCCCAAAGTAAACAGCCTATTTCTCAGGACCAGATGCTAGAATATGCATATAATTGACAAATTAGGATAGAAAACACTCTAAAGTTTCCAAAACTGTAAAAATAGATACTTGAAAAACACCCTGAGGATTGATTGTACAAAACTTTTGACATGTTTCTGTTAACATTATGGATATCATTTAGAATTTTTGTCTGCGTTGACGTGACCGCTCTTTCCGGTGGATTCCTGGGCATAACGCACAAAACTAACGGAGGTATTTGGAAATAAAAAATATCTTTATGGAACAAAAGGAACATTTGTTGTCTAACTGGGAGTCTTGTGAGTGAAAACATCCGAAGATCTTCAAAGGTAAACAATTCATTTGATTGCTTTTCTGATTTTCGTGACCAAGTTACCTGGTGCTAGGTGTACTTATTGTTTTGTCGAGCAATCGTTAAACTTACACAAACGCTTGTATTGCTTTCGCTGTAAAGCATAATTTCAAGAGACGACAGGTGGACGACAGGTGGATTAACAAAAGGCTAAGCTGTGTTTTCCTTTATTGCACTTGTGATTTTGTGAATATTAATATTTTCTAGTAATATTATTTGACTGTGGCGCTATGCTATTCAGCGTTGTTGATGACAATTCTCCCGGATCCGGGATGGGTGGTTCTAAGAGGTTCTCGAAGCTTTTTACTATCATTCTTTACATAATTTATCTTTGTTTCATAGTATAATGGTGTGGTCCGGACTGTCCTTGATTTCAATGTCCATGGTCTATATTTGGTTGAGATTTGGTCCAGTCAGTAACAACCTTGATTTGGCCCAAATATAGACATCTATAATTGTTTCAGATTTATTTGTCCCAAATATAGATGTCTATAATTTTCATTTTAGTTATTCAGAAGGCACTCATATCCAGAATGACATACATTAAGTGCATTTAGCTAAGGTAGATAATCAACCACATATCGCTGTCATAGGAAGAAGAAAATATTTATGTAACCGTTACTGAGAATGTTATTGTAGTTGATGTGGTCTGTAGGTTTATTCTCTAGGTTGGACTACTTTGAACATCATCTTTGCCAGTTTTAAAACTTTTGAAAAAGCTAGCATAAGCAAATGTGACAGATGGGAGGAATAATACTTGTTATATGTTACAATCTTCAGTTTGTGCCTCTTACCTAGAGTTGAAGTCGGAAGTTTACATACACCTAGGTTGGAGTCATTAAAACTCATTTTTCAACCACTCCACAAATTTCTTGTTAACAAACTATAATTTTGGCAAATCGGTTAGGACATCTACTTTGTGCATGACCCAAGTAATTTTTCCAACAATTGTTTAAAGACAGATTATTTCACTTATAATTCTCTGTATCACAATTCCAATGGGTCAGAAGTTTACATACACTAAGTTGACTGTGCCTTTAAACAGCTTGGAAAATTCCCGAAAATTATGTCATGGCTTTAGAATCTTCTGATAGGCTAATTTAGATAATTTGAGTCAATTGGTGGTGTACCTGTGGATGTATTTCAAGGCCTACCTTCAAACTCTGTGCTTCTTTGCTTGACATCATGGGAAAATCAAAAGAAATCAGACAAGACCTCAGAAAGAAAATTGTATACCTACACAAGTCTGGTTCATCCTTGGGAGCAATTTCCAATGCCTAAAGGTACCACTTTCATCAGTACAAACAATAGTACGCAAGTATAACACGATGGGACCAGGCAGCCTTCATACCGCTCAGGAAGGAGACGGGTTCTGTCTCCTAGAAATTAACGCACTTTGGTGCAAAAGTGCAAATCAATCCCAGAACAACAGCAATGGACCTTGTGAAGATACTGGAAGAAAAAGGTACAATAGTATATATATCCACAGTAAAACGAGTCCTATATCGACATATCGACCTGAAAGGCCGCTCAGCAAGGAAGAAGCCACTGCTCCAAAACCGTCATAAAAAAGCCAGACTACGGTTTGCAACTGCACATGGTGACAAAGATCGTACTTTTTGGAGAAATGTCCTCTGGTCTGATGAAACAAAAATAGAACTGTTTGGCCATAATGACCATCGTTATGTTTGTTGGAAAAAGGGGGAGGCTTGCAAGCCAAAGAACACCATCCCAACCATGAAGCACGGGGGTGGCAGCATCATGTTGTGGGGGTGCTTTGCTGCAAGAGGGACTGGTGAACTTCACAAAATAGATGGCATCATGAAGCAGGAAAATGATGTGGATATATTGATGAAACATCTCAAGATATCAGTCAGGAAGTTAAAGCTTGGTCGCAAATGGGTCTTCCAAATGGACAATGACACCAAGCATACTTCCAAAGTTGTGGCAAAATGGCTTAAGGACAACAAAGTCAAGGTATTGAAGTAGCCATCACAAAGCCCTGACCTCAATTCTATAGAAAATTTGTGGGCAGAACTGAAAAAGTGTGCGGGAGCAAGGAGGCCTACAAACCTGACTTACACCAGCTCTGTCAGGAGGAATGGGCCAAACTTATTATGGGAAGCTTGTGTAAGGCTTCCCAATAACATTTGACCAAAGTTAAACAATTTAAAGGCAATTCTACCAAATACTAATTGAGTGTATGTAAACTTCTGACCCACTGGGAATGTGATGAAAGAAATCAAGCTGAAATAAATCGTTCTCTCTACTATTATTCTGACATTTCACATTCTTAAAATAAAGTGGTGAGACAGGGAATTGTTACAAGGATTAAGTGTCAGGAATTTTGAAAAACTGAGTTTAAATATATTTGGCGAAGGTGTATGTAAACTTCCGACTTCAACTGTATATTACATGGATTAAAACATTATTATTGTGATATAATTCTTACTTCATTGAGAATGTGTGTGTGGTTAAAACTTTCATTCAGGACCAAAAATGAACTTGATTTCAACGTCTGTAACATATTATTTTCAACGTCCGTAAAATACGTATCTTAACCTTTCATTGACAACCTAAAATGAGCCTTGCTTACATTTCGGAAAAATATGTCTTCTAGACTTCTGTTTAATAAACTTCTAATTCCAGTTGCAGGTGGATCTCCATAAATCAGAGTGCATTCGGAAAGTATTCAGACCCTTTGACTTTTTCCACATTTTGTTACGTTACAGCCTTATTCTAAAAAGTATAAAATATTTTTTTCCCTTCATCAATCGGCACACAATACCCCATAATGACAAAGCAAAAACAGGTTTTTCAAATTGATAAAAAACAACAGCAACAAAAAATATAACATTTACATAAGTATTCAGACCCTTTCCTCAGTACTTTGTTGAAGCACCTTTGGCAGAGATTTCAGCCCCGAGTCTTCTTGGTTGTGACACTACAAGTTTGGACACTGCACAACTATTTTCAAGTCTCTCCAGAGATGTTTGATCAGGTTCAAGTCCGGGCTCTGGCTGGGCCACTCAAGGACATTCAGAGACTTGTCCCGAAGCCACTCCTGCTTTGTCTTGGCTCGACACAATCTTGTCTCAGAGCTCTGCGGACAATTCCTTCGACCTCGTGGCTTGGCTTTTGCCCTGACATGCACTGTCAACTGTGGGACCTTATACAGACAGGTTGTGCCTTTCCAAATCATGTCCAATCAATTGAATTTACCCCAGGTGGACTCCAATCAAGTAGTAGAAACATCTCAAGGATGATCAATGGAAACTGGATGCACCTGAGCTCAATTTCGAGTCTCACAGCAAAGGATCTGAATACCTAAGTAAATAAGGTTTTTATGTTTCATAAATTGGCAAAAATTCTAAAAACCTGTTTTTGATTGGTCATTATTTGGTGTTGTGTGTCGATTGATTAGGGGGAAAACTATTTAATCCATTTTAGAATATATACTTTACCGAATGCACTGTATGTACTTTCTGTACCGAGTGAGAACAATCGAGACCAAGCACAATCGAGACAGAGCTTCAACAACATCAGCAGAGCAGATGTCAGCAGAGCGATGGCCAGAGACAGACAGAAATAGAGTGCCTTTGATGCTGCCCTATCTGATGGGGACGAGTGAGTCAGTGTACCAAATGAGAAATGCCTCTTGCATGTGTGTAGATCTTTGTTTGGGTTACACTGAGTGACACGTTCTGTGACTCGCTGTCATCTTCTGCACGTCGCTTTGAACTGTCTAGTTCCTGCAAAGAAGTTGGGAAATGTGAGATGTCCGGCAGCTAAAATGACGAGGGAACTCCTCGCTAAGTGCAAAAAGTGGATTTATTACAGTACCTTTCTGAATATTTCCCTGTTATTGAAATTCCACCTGCAATTAGAAACAGGAGTTTTTAAGACATCGGAGGCATCCAAGTCTAGAACTAATAAATATCAGCAGGTTAAGGTTGGTTGAATGTTGTATGACTGCATTATCTATGGACCATATTCTCGACCTTAGCGACTGATGCTCAAGCTCTTTGGCTAGCAGGCAGGTAGACCCCTTCCTATAGTCCCGGAGGCCTGAAACATACGTGCATAATTACCAGTTGGTCCTTGGATTGGGTTATACCAACTTACTTCTCCAGAGAGGTGAAATCTCTCTAAAACACAGCTCAATACAATACCACCATGAATGAACCTGCATAGAACAAAACGTCCATGGCAATACATATTCTCAAAACTAAACTAAACCCATGCACAAAAATGTGCGCCTCCAAACTCGGTATGAATGGTCACCCAATTCGGCTCATCCCCTTGCCCTATGACCAGGAAGCGACGTCCGAAGCACGAGAAACAACGGTCACGTTACCCTAGTCAGACGTTGCATGCATCAATCAATGGTTGCATGCCACATCATCGTTGTTATAGCAATCGCCGTCGGGCACCTGATTGCTATAACATATGATGAGGTTAGCTGATACATAATATACCTATCCAGGTATTGTAAGATCTGGTATGCGTCAGCAATGCCTGGGCAGAGGAACGCGCCCAATGTGAGTGAGCTGGCTATTAACATATCTAAAGTAAGTAATGAATTCATTTGAATGATGGAAAAATACATCATATTTAGCAGACCATGTAAAATAATTAGCCTATTGAGTGAAGTTTCATAAACCAAATGGTTGTCTGAGATAGGAACATGATGTAGCATGTAAACCAAACAAACTGAGGCAAAGTGAATGAAGCTGTGCATTTCTCAAACCACAAGTAAATATAGCATGGTATAAACTCGGTGGTTCGAGCCCTGAATGTTGATTGGCTGACAACCGTGGTATATCAGACCGTATACAACGGGTATGACAATACATTTATTTTTACTGCTCTAATTATGTTGGTAACCAGTTTATAATAGCAATTAGGCACCTCAGGGGTTTGTGATATATGGCCAATATACCACGGCTAAGGGCTGTGTCCAGGTACTGCATCGTGCCTACGAACAGCCCTTAGCCGTGGTATATTGGCCATGTACCACACCTCCTCGGGCCGTATTGCTTCATTAGAAAATCTATTTGCTAGGCTACCTAATAATGTTGTGAATGCTGTGGGTAGCTAATCTAACAGAAATTATATGAAACCGACATCAGTGTGCTGCTGCTTTCTCCAATGTCCCTGTACTACACTCACCCCTTCTAAATTCACTACACAGGGAGCGACCCTGGCCATTGAGCTGAGCCCAACTGTGGATGCGGGTCACGGTACCAGTGAAACCGACGTCAGTGTGCTGCTAACAGTATTCCTCCAGAACTAATGATCCTCTGCTCGTAAACCACACTTGACTGCACTCCTTGACAATGTACCAACCAATTGAGCTATACAAAAGGATCCAATTGGATAGCGCCGTCTGCGACATTTCAAGTTAACTATGGAGCTTACGGCACGTTTTTAACTCTTTTACATATAGTAAACCTCTATCCTATAGGCACAAATTCAGCCACAGGTAGACGATCAAATGAATGCGACTGCAAGTGAATCATCACAACTAGACATTTGAAATCCTAGAATGTTGTAAACAGTGTTGTAATTATAGGCCAATCAAGGAAAAGTTGCCAATGTTGTAGGAGTTGTAGTGAATTTACAATGTGGTACTCCAGTAACTTACAGTCCCTTCCACATCACAACGTGGGCCTTCAAAACAATAGTACCAAAGTGGGGCTTTGCAGTGAAACATTGATATAGAGCTGCATTCAAATTTAAAGCCTACCAATTTACACTAATTAGTGTAAATTAAAGCCTACCAATTTACACGAATTAGACTTGACATTAAAATTGCATTTAAAATCATGCCCTGCTGTGTTTGCATATGTTTAGCACACAGTGGCATTGCTCAAATGGTAAATATGACTCCTGGGGAGAAATTAGAGGGAGGGCTTTTCTCATATTTTAAACACACAGACACATACACTTTTGTAATGTAAAACCTTTTGAAGTATTGTATAACATGAAGAAATAACATGAAGAAACTTTAAGTATTTCACTAAGACCAAGCTACAGTATGTGATTGTATGTCATGCCAAATTCTTAATTATTGTTATCCTCAGCATCAGTTGGCTGTGACAGCTGGTTTCCATCTATCATTGTTCTACGTCAATCATACATCATGCAGGTGAATATATACAATTGAACTTTTATGGAAAGGTACTCAATATGAAATGTGTTTTGGGCCTGAGACTGCAGAAAAGTCGCAGTGGCTGACATGACACCCATTAGAGCATTCCTTAATGTAGACGTGTGTGATGGCCTGAGTCTGAGATCAAGTTCAGGTACAAATTACAGTACATCTAAGTGGCAGTTTACCCACTGATTCAGGGCCCTTGTAATGCACTCCATTATTTACAACAGTAAACATGTCTTTTTATTACTCTCTCTCCCTCTCTTTTTCTCCCTCTTTCTCTCTGCTCTCTCTTTCTTCTCTCTTTTTCTCTCTTTCTGAGTGTGTGTGTGTGTGCGTGTGCGCGTGTGTGTGGGGGGGGGGTGTGTTTTTGTGTGGTCCTGATGGCAGGTGTTTCATAGAAAGAGTTGGATGGACAGGGTTGTAGGATTCTTCAGCAGTCTCAATGTCATAGTTAGTGGAACATAGCATAGGGTCAGAGGTGCATCTTCTCCAATGAGGTCTGTGGAGGATAAATGTCATAGACAGGTCTGGTGAAGAGACCAGCCTCCCTGTCACCTTGAAACAAAGACAATGGAAGAACTGATGTCATATTCAACTCTAAATCAGTCTTTTATTTGAAATTGGTTATATTGGACTGGGTACGTTCACCTGTTTTGTCACTTCTATAGCCTATATTAATCATTCACAGGAAAATAAATGATGTAAACCACACATTTCATGGATGAGCAATAGTTTGTTTGTTTGAATAATTGCAGAACTGTATATGGAGTCTTAAAGTTGAATAAACCTGGCAACAGGATTTGCATTACCTCCAAATTATCTATTCCAAGAGACTGACGAAAATATGTATTTTAAGCTGACAGCTTGACATTTGTTTAAAGACATCAATGAATCAGTACCTAGCAGAGGGAGAAATGCTACTTAGTGCAAAAACTGGGTAGTGAATTTTACCTCCAATACTAACATTAAAGTGTTTCCATACAGGATTAGGTGCTAATCCCTCACGGATCACCATGGAGAATTGGCCCTTGCTTGAGAGGGAATGAAGCATGAAATCAAAGAAGCCTTTTCTGACCGACTTTGAATGATCTAGGTAAGTCGCATAGGGAAAGTATATTTAAATGTGTAGTTTTCGTAGGAGTTATGCACTGGGTAATTTTCCATTACCACTGAGATTACCTTAGTACTCTATCCGTGCCCTGGGCATCTTTTCTTACCTTTTTTACTGATCCACTTACTGTAGGCCTGCTTTCCTGTAGACATACATCACCTTACGATACCTTTAGGGAGTGTACCAGCCCAACTCATTAAGTACTCAATAATGCCATCTCTCTCTAATTGAACCAGTCTCAAATTACTTCAACACCTTGAACATGTCTAAGGACACCTGCCTACAATACCTCCATGACAGTCAAATGACACTGTGTGGGGGGAAACCATTGCAGGCTGACATTGAGGAGAGAAATCAATGTTTCCAAATTAAGACTGCAGATAAATGACCTTATAAAATGAAATAAATCATAGAAATATGGAATGGGGAGGGAAATTTGATTCTTTCGAGTATAACAGTATATGACTGAAACCAACTGGGGATTGTCTCTGTCTTCAGTGGAGGATATGTGGGTTTCCTAAGGCGATGGGCCCACCAGGGACTCTGGGAGGCTCCGTGGGGTCCTTGCAAAAGCCTTGAAGTTATTCAACCCAGTAAATGGCTAAATAGATTTCTTCTATTAAGGCTTATGCACTATTGTTCTGATTTGAGAAGTTCCACGATGGTTTCAGGCGGTTTATTTCACTGTACTGTACTCAACCAAATAGTCTTTATTTAATTTATTGTCGAGGCCGAAATGATTAGCCTTAATAAACATCCTGGTATTTCAGAGCAGGTGTTTGGTGGTGTTCAAATGAGAGTGTGATAGGTTTGTTCAAAATGTTGATCTGCATTTGGAGATGAAAGACTTTGCTTAATTCCTTTGTTCTGTCTGACTTTTCCCCACTGGCTTATTGAAATGTATTTATGGTTTTAAAAAAATGTATTCTCAGGTCTTATCATCACTATAACTAAAAGTATTGGCATTCTTTTAGTTTATTCCTCTGTAGAACTTTATAATAAAACAGAGCAGTAATGGTACCTCTAGAATGTGGCAAAACCTACCGTAGGCCAATCCCATTGCACCTACAGATGTAGGATCTTAATTTGATCACTCTTTTGATGCTGAGAATGTTTTCCTGCAGGAAATGCAGGAAATGCAGATAAGCTTCACTGTAAATCCACACTAACACACAGTTACAATAAAATATATATATATACATTATTTTAACCGTGTTGCACTTTCATGTAGCCTACTTTTGGCCACTTAATAGCCATAACTACCGATCAAACAACATTACGGACTAAATGTTCAAATCCTGTTGCTGCAGGATTATTTTGCTGTAGGATTATTTTGCTGTGACAATATACAATAGGTCCGTAGGTCAAATTGCATCTGTATGCCAATCAAAGGGAACTGTGTTTGAGACACTCCTTATTTTTTACATATCATCTTACACAGAAAGCAAAGCCTGCCTAATGTTGTCACATTTTGATAATTGAAAATCCCTAAGGACGTTCTGTTGAAACGACTATTGTTAGAGACCAATTTGAGCCTCGGAGATAATCAATGTTGGAAGTGATATAGAGTAGCCACCTTCTAAATGTTTCAATTGATCTTTGATGCTTTTTCACCAATAAGCCGTTTAAAATGACTAATTGGGTGGGGGCTAAGATTAGCCAAAGCTTTTACTATTAGTGTAATGATGATATGACATCAGACGCTTTCGGTAAAGTATTGTCTTGTTGTTATTGCGCAAGACAGATTATGATTGGGTTTAGCTGGTGCACATTATGAGATGCTTCCTAAGTAGTGTTCATATAGCAACCCTGGTGGCTGTGTCAAAGCCGTAATACGAGCCGTGATTCATATATACTTTAGGAGTCAAGGGTAACAGTGGGTGAGACCTGTATTTAATTTTATTTGTCCTTGCTATTAAAGGGATCCTGCCTTGGTCCTGCCTGTGCTTCTTTTGTCCCACCATACCTTCTGAGTGTGTTCTCTCTGCACTGAGGCTGGTGTCTCATTGATATGCCAACACTGTTTTTACACATTGTCAATTTATCTCTCTCATTACCGTCATTAATAAAGACTCAGATACATCTCATTACCAGGTTAATTGGGACAAATCTAAAATCCCATCCCCCCCTCCCTTTAAAGTATGATACCGTGTCTCTCAAATGTTCATTGCTCGAGGTAGATTGCACACTACCGTGTTAAGGTCTCTAACAGCTGCTAATATTTCAAGATACTATAGTTCTATTCCATGATTAGCTCTTTTTTGATTTGATATGACTTTGACGGCATCATGTGATTATGATCCCACTGTTAGTGTGTGTAGGCCTAAATTGCACATTCTATCAGACATTGCATTCTGTACAATGGTATGATATTGAACTAAGGCATTAATACACCCTTCGATACAGTAATCAACTAAATGAATGGTTTTGGTTTTGGACACCTTTGGGGACTTACTAATTAAAGTCCCATACACACCCACATACGCACACAAACTCACTCACACATTAACATCCATATGATTTCTTTTATTTTTGTTAACAAAAGAAACACACACTCACTCAGCTATATAGTGCAATAGACTGCTCATCTGTGTGTAAGATTGGCACTTACTTTGTGAAATTTCAATTTAACATTTCTTTTACAATCCCCTTTTTCATTTTGCGAGTTGCATGAAGTCCTCCCCATCTACAACTTAGTTTCCCAGCCAAATATTGACTTTTAGATCTGATTATTAAGCAATTTCCGCAAAACTTAAAATTACTCACTGAACAATTATTTTAAAGACGTTATAAGACCCAGTAGACCCCCAAGGTCCTGGAACTGATTATGCAAAAAGATAATTGCTATGAAGATTTAAAAAGAATTAAATTGGTTTGACAAACCTATAAGTTGTTAACTACTGCTCAGTGCAAAAGAATACATTTGCTGACGAGGCCACAAAGAACCAGAACAGGAAGCTTTTCCCCGTGTGCTCAGGTGGGCGGGAGGTATCGCTCTCTTTATTATCACAGCTAATGGTGTTCCAGATCTGTCCTCAATTATAGAGGATGAGATGAACAATTAATGAATAATTATTGTGATAGATAAATGGTGCCACGTTCAGCAGATTCTAGAGATAGAAGGAAAGGAAACTCCGATACAGGGTATTGACTAACAGTGGCCCCTTTTTCTCTCTTTCCATATAGAGTGTAATTTCAGCTTGACCCCCAGATATGTCCTGTTTCCCCTAGCCTCTTTTAGCTGCCAATGCATCATATGGAGTCTGGATGTTTTGCTGATTGACTGTGTGTAAAGCCAATGTTGCTTAAAGAGTGTGCAAAAAAAAAGAAGAAGATATTAATCGTTCTTTTCTTCATAGAAAATGGTTATTTCTTTCCTTTTAGGTACACTGCTTGAAAAATGATACATTACCAAAGTACTTTTGAGCAGAGGCAAAAATTGTATAATTTCCCCATAAACTTGGAGCTTTTAAGTGTAGAAAGGAGGAATTATATGGCCATGAATGGCTTCCTTAATAGCGATATCACTTCTCTGAACAAAAGAGTGAGGCTCTGCAATGAGCTTGGAGTGCGGACGTAGCTCGATTGGCCATTTCCGTAGCGTTCCATTAAGGTCACGGCGCTGCGCCACCATGCAGGAGAGTGCATGAGTGACAACACAGGGCCAAAGACCAATGGAGCACTCTTCCACAAACCTCGTTAAGACTGAAATCACTGAAAAAAATAATAGTTATTAAATGAATTGCAGTCGTAATCTCGTAAAATATGTGTCTAAAAATGATATGCAGTTCGATTAAAACATAACATGGGTGTCAAATCTGCAATAAAACCCTGATCAATAAAACAATAACCATGTTGTTAAAAGCCTGATCATTGAAAGGTGTTGCTGGGGATGTGTCCCAGGGGTGAGCAACCCTTTTAATATAAACGGATTTCATCTTTCCACTATGTCACCTAAATCACTGCAATGTTTGTGTATACAATTATAATAAGATAATAAATTGCGGCAATGGATGGATTACGAACATTCTCTTCAACCCCATATATCAGGCTTTGTCACGAGCCCAGAAAATGCATGTCTAACAATCTGTTGATTACAATGTGGTGTGAGGAAAGCTCAAGAGAGGGAAGAGGATGACTGTTGGAGGATACATTATTTGAACATATTGTTATGTTTAAATCGATATGTTTTAAACGAGCACTAACGACTGCAATTCATTTGACTTTTAGAATCTTTATTAAATAAGTTACCACATGTATCCAGATTTAATGAATGGTTTATTATTTCATACTGTTGGCAATGACTATTACGCTTAAACGACTGGTATTTTATCTTGAAAAGGGGGTGAGAGAAGACAGGGTTTATTTGGAGTGTGGAAAGCATGATGACACTTAAGTTGAAGGGCATATTTGTATTAAAGACAGAGGGAGAGACATCATAAGGGCATGGTTCTTGATACAGTTGCGTCTGCTTCCTAACCACATTAAACTAATTTCCATGCCCAAACTATTTGCCCCTTGAGATATTAGTGTTTTTTTTATCAGCGTGTTTATATTAAATAATTCGAGTGGGGATGTCAATTTGAAAATGAAATCATCTCTGCCAGGAACTCATTCAAATTGGAAATTAATGATATGGCAATTAAAAGTCAGGGTACAGTATTTGGTAACAATTATGATAATGATTGTAGCTAGAGGTGTGAATATTGCAGGGAATGGTTATTAACACGAGCACAGTATATCCACTGGAAAGCACATTGTGTTTTAGCAGTATCAGCAGCAGTGTCACATGTTTCTGTCTGATCCGTTCTCTAAAGCACCTCTCTCCCCACTACTAAACATGGCTGAATAAACCCTTCCTCTCTTTGCCCTGATATTTACCATATGAATCAGATGACACAGCTTTGTGTCCCTCTCACCTCCCCAGCAAAGCTATCGAAGGTATACTAGAGTATGTCAACCTAACGTATGCATATTTACTTATTTTACAACATGATACAATTTGTGTCAATCCATTACTGACACCAAACAAACAGCCTTTGGTAATGCTGTCATATGAATGTGTTTGTAAGGGATGCGTCCCATATACTGAACTGGTAATTGAGTGGTTTATCAGCTCATGTTGCGAGTAGCTATAGGCTAAGTGTGGTTGAGATTCACAATTACTAACAGACACAACATGGTGTTTGTCTGCTCATGATTAATGCACTGCGTCTGCAGCTAGGGCTGCTGTTTTCACACTGAAGCTGATTCCTGTGAGATTCTTCCCCTGTGCTTTTTCATGCACTGCTATCAGCCAAATTGGATGATCAGTGCGGGAATTCTCCCACTCTCTGAGGCTTTCACTGTGGTTTGTAGATTTTGCCTTTAGGTTGGAAATTCACTCAGACTGGAGAACTCTTCCATCCAGGGAGTGACATTTTCAATTGAGCATTAAGTGGGGGTCCAGATGGGAAAATAAATATATATATTTTTCTCCTGAGACCGGAATGTTGATTCTCTTAGCCACAATCTTTCATCCTTGCATTGCCAACACCTGTCTACAACCACCCATGAACAGGGAGTAAAAGTTGGTTGAAAACCAGAAGGACCACATGTTTGTGGTGTAACGCGGGGTTTCTCAAACTCGGTCCTGATTCAAATAACCAACTCATCATCAAGCTTTGTTTTTTTAAATCAGCTGTGTGGTGGGGGGCGGGCGGTGTAAAAGGACCTTCTTTCCAAGTGAGCCCTTAGCGGAAGCAGAGGGTAACCATGTTTTCCCCCTGACATCTTTTTTTCTGCCACTCAATGACCATCAGGCCTCACTGTGATACTTTAACGTTATCCGATACAGTGGCTGTCACACCACTGCTGGAATTGGTTTGCCACATTTTGGGGGCTGAAGCCGTCATTGAGATAAATAGCTAGAGCACTCGCCTCAATTGCAATAGCTTTTGGACAAAATTCAATCATCCTAATGGTATATTTGCTTTATATGAAGAGGACACATTTGGTTAGTGCATATAAGGAACAGCATCGATACAGTACAGTTCAGAAATATGCTGACTAGCTGGTGTATAATGTCTGTACTGGATGCAATGTAACTATTTGGTCACTTCTATTGGAAGGTGATGCAATCAATTCCCCCTTTTTTATGCTTATAAAGAAGCTCTTAACTATGTGGGTTTATCAACATAGAAGCCTTAGTAGGGCTCTGTCTCATGATTTACCTAAGGTAGATTAAACCCAAGAGCTTGAGCCAGCGAAAGAGATGCGTATTGCACATCCATTCTTTAACAGATTCACTGGTCAATAATTGAATGAGTGAAGCCCATTGTCCAATTACCCACATTATCTGTGGATAGTCCTCTCATTAAAAGGATAGAGAGGAAGGATAATAATTAAGAAGATTTGCGGCATGGGCATTTAATGATCACACTGCTTTGGCCTGATATACTCTCCAGGAGCGGTGATATCATACTGGATGGAATGGAGGGCAGTCAGAGGAACACACTCAGCCTTGCAGCACCAGAACCACAGGGCCGTGTGGTAGAGGGTCTAGCTACAGTACACCGAGAGTCTACTGTTACACATTGGCAGTCAGGCCACATCCCCGTGGTGGGAATACCCAAGTCAGGTAGAAATCCTTTGCACAATTAAGCATGTGAGTGCTCCAAGAAACACTCGCTCTCTCAGTGAAGTAGGGTTTTAATTAGTCCAATCTGAGTGAATAACACAAGTGCAATGTGGTGTTGATCTTACACCGCGGAGGCCTGCTGTTTTAAGATTGGCCTCTCTCTCTCTCTCTCTCTCTCTCTCTGGTGGAGCACAACACATGGTCAAGTGCACTTTTGCATAGCGTGTCTGGAAAGGCAGTTTTAATGTGAACAGACTAAGTGTCGCGCAGGAAACCACAGACCAGGATGCTTTCATACTTCATGGACGCTGTCCAAGAATCAGTGTCTTGGTGATGCAACAGCTGACCAGGTTTGGGCCGATCCCCTCGTTAAGGGTTCCAGTGTAGCTTTTTAATAGTGCTGTTAAGTACTGCTGAACTTGATTTTTGCTGTTTATAAAACTCCGTAATTGGTGTAAATGTTAGTTCAAATGTTTTCAGCCGGCTAGCAAGGCTCCAGAGACAGTTCTGGTTAGGGGAGTGGTTTTTTGGTCATAAGCCGGTGTGAGGCAGCCCGGTTAGTGCCAGAGCCATGGCCAGGCCAAGGACAGAGCACCAACAGGGCGGGCACACTGAACCTCGGTGACACGGGCTGATGTTCAGTAGGCCCACATCCTGACAAATATCGCCAAGCAGAGCCACAATGTGTTTCTGATATGTTTGCAAGCTGTCAGACTTATCTTAGTGAACTATTGTGGTATAGGTGAGACAATAGCACTTCATTATGCTATAAGCGCCTTTCACATTGCCTGTCCATCCATGTCCAACCTGCAGTAGCAGCGGTTGTTGGTTTTAGCTACAGAGCATGTGTGGACAGTAAGTGTGATGCGTACTGTGTTGCACAGTAGATGGAATGGGACCCGTGTCAGAGTAGAGGTTAACCTCCGTCATCTGTGTTTATTCGCCTCAAATTCTAGGTTCAACTTACCCAAACCGACACAAAATAAATATTTGTCAGGAGATGGAAATAGGCTGTGTTTGATTTTCCAGCAATTAGGACTGCCCCTGTAAATTGTCTAGTAATTTGTGAAAAAATTGTTCTCTGATGTGCAGTATTTACAGCTCACTGCTCTCTCTCTTACACATCCCAATAATGGCAACGTAGTGCAAATCCAGAGGCGCTTCAAGTCATTTGTCCAAGTCTGCTGCACGGAGGTAGTTGAGGCCATGTGATTAACAACCACTCATTGTGGAAGGAATGAAAATAAATGCCTGTTTTTAGTCTTCATGGCTCTTCTCCTTTGGCTCTCCTCCTTTGGCTCCCAACTTTTCAGAGAGCAGAGTTCTGTCTCAAAGTTGAACCACTCAGGCCAAGGATTTTCCTTAACCTCTTTTGAGAAATGGACCGCAGGGTGAATTCATAAAAGAGCAGGCTGTTGGACAATTTGTCTTTTGACAGAAGGGAACATTGGAAACCACCAGAGGGTGGTCAGCGGTGAGTGGCACAGGCCTGCCTGGGGCGGTACCTGCAGGCTACGTTGCTTCTTGATTCGCTCAGGACGAGGACACAGCATACTGTAGATAACTGCAGCACGGGCATGGGCCGCCATCTGGCCCTGGCTAGGGAATAGGGCGGTGCGGTGCGGACGGCAGGCGGGTTGGTGTCAAGACGGCTCCATCAGGGCTGTTTGTGAACAGATGTTCTGTGGTTGGCTGAGGCTGAGGCGAGCTCTCGATGGGCTCTGGAGGGACAACATGTCTATCAGTGGCTGGAGAGTTCCAGGGGAGCCAAAGACTTTAACCTTGAGGCTGGAGCATGTCAATGCCTGTCTCCCAGTAAAATACATAAAGCCCTTCTGTATTTCTATATCAAACAGAGGCCACATTCTGTTCATATGATTTTAAGAATTGTACATATTGGCTAGCTGTTTATGGAATCAGCTCAGTTTGGATGTGCTTCCTGAAGTTGACCCTAGACATTTGATTACTTCTCAGTAAATCAGACAACTGTAGAATTAAGTGCAGAATGTCATGATTTAAGGGTGTTAGACATTTTCTGCTATGAAATCATCTTCCCATGTTGTAAGTGTATTCTGCTGCCTCATGGACAGAGCAGAGGACAGAATCAAATGCAAGGGTAAGAGTATCTATAGACTGTGTCGCCAACATCCGGATCTCCGCAATCAATAAGCATTTAATCAGTCAATTACATGCCATTAATTTAACACCCTGCAGGTAGACCCATCTCCAAGCACTTCCCCATAAAAAATACCATGCCATAGGAAACGGATCTACTGGAAAATGTCAGAGCAGAAAATTACGTTTTCATGCATGGATGTAAAAATCGACAACATGTCAAAAGAAAATGTGAGATCGAGAACACAGAATCCACAGACCTACTTTTCTCATCATCTGGTGACTGATTTGGGGGACAGTTAGGAAGGAGGGAGAAGACGTGGCAGATTTAACGGGAGTCATCAGGGCCTCGTACTGTGCCATGCCTAGTGGACGTAGTGAACTGAGGATGCCCTTGGCAGAGTTAATCACCCTGTTACCAGCAGACGCACCAACCAATATAAGATAAAACATCTCAACCAAAAGAGAGAGCTTAAAGCTGGATTCTTGAAATGTAAGACCATGAGAAAATCTGAATAAAACTCAGACTTACATTTTTGGTTACCATAATGATATCAGCATGCAATGGAACCCACAGCTCAGTTGGTGAGAGACTGTACAGGGTACAACATTTTGCTGCGTTTATACTGTACAAATGACAATAATCAAATGTATTTTTATTAGACATTTGGTGTGAATGAATACCACCTTTGCATTTTTCAGTATAAATGCTAAAATGCTATTGTGTCACATGTAGAGAAAATCATTCAGAGGAGGGATAGTGCTGCCTGTGCTGTCTGTGCTAACCTGTTGACCTGATCACACTTTCACGGTGAACACATTCTCATCTTCTCCCCGCGTCCGCCTGCTTATTATTTATTCAACAAATTTGCCTGCCGTCTTGCTGACAACAGTCGTATTTGTAAAACCGAACCCTGCACTGCAAAAATGTTTATCACTTTATAAACTAAAGGCTAATGTTTTATTTATGTGCAATGATGAGCGAAAACAGAGCTGAATTGATGTTTACCTAATAGGCTGAAAAAGAAGAAGCCAACATAATATTAGGGTTTGCTGGCGGCCAGGCTTGTAATTCCTGGTGTCAATATTTGAATCACTGAGGGAAGTATTGCAGACACGGTCTGTATCGGAGTGCAGTTTAGCCCCTCGTCTATAAAAACGAACATCTGTTGAAGCATGCATTAAGTTTAAAAATAACTGTACAGAGATCACCGGGTAAAGTACAGCTAACCAGATGTCGTTTTAAAGTGCCAGATGGAACAATGAAAGTGGGATCGAAAATTAGAAAGCGCTGTGAAAGGTCAGATCAATTAAGAAACCTGCATTGGCTGCCATATGACAATTAAGGCAAGTTTAAAGCACTTGAGCGATGGGGCAGTGGAGTGACTGTCGCGAGGAGAACTTCTTGGGGGCATACAATCTGTGTGCAATGGGAAGCTCTGGTGCATTTACACCAGGTCAAGGTTAATGACCCGCACAGATAAACCTGATAGAACACCTCACAGCGTTGCTGACGACCTTTGTCCATCAGTATTAAGGAGCCAATAAATTACAGCAGTGACTTTAAGTGACATTGACATTTACTCTAACGAGAGAGAGAGAGTGAGAGAGAGAGAGAGAGAGTGAGAGAGAGAAAAAGAGAGAGAGAGAGAGAGAGAGAGAGAGAGAGAGAGAGAGGGAGGGAGAGAGGTTGATGGGAGAGAGAGAGAGAGAGAGAGAGAGAGAGGTTGATGGGAGAGAGAGAGAGAGAAAGAGAGAGAGGTTGATGGGAGAGAGAGAGAGAGAGAGAGAGAGAGGTTGAGGGAGAGAGAGAGATGGGAGAGAGAGAGAGAGAGAGGTTGAGGGAGAGAGAGAGGAGAGAGATGGGAGAGAGAGAGAGGTTGAGGGAGAGAGAGATGGGAGAGAGAGAGAGGTTGATGGGAGAGAGAGAGAGAGAGAGAGAGAGAGAGAGGGAGAGAGAGAGATGGGAGAGAGAGGTTGATGGGAGAGAGAGAGAGAGAGAGAGAGAGAGAGAGAGAGAGAGGTTGATGGGAGAGTTGAATGATACAACACTAATTACACTCTTGGGTGTTTTGTTGTTATAGTTGACACAAATAATGTATTCCCATTCACAATCATCTTATGGGCCTTTTCAGGCAACCAGAATCACTTTCTTTGTTTTTTAACTTCAATTTTGAAATATTCTTACTCTGGCCCATTGTATTTTTCTCAAATATGTTTTTTTTTGTGTGTGTTTTAGAACATTATTGAATTTGTGTGATATCATATACTTTCTAATGGTATTGAACACTACATTATATGAAATGTAATATGATTCCCTCATATTTGATCAACAAGTAGAGCGACTAGTTTTTATTTGGAAAATATGTTATGTGGCGTCTGCCTTCATCCCGGTCTCAGATGTATCTAATATATTTTACTAGTCCTTCAGCAGCACCTGTGACTTCACATCCACCACAAGGGGGCAATATTTGCATTGTTTGTCTGCAGTCTCTACTTTACTACTTTACATGTATGTTTTGCATGTGTGGGTCAAAAACAGTTTCGTTTGTTCATTTACAGTTTAACATGCAAAAGAAAGTGTTTAACAGAAACCATGATAAGGTGTTTGCTTTTCCGATGACCCACCACACCCTTTGGTCCCTTATGTGGTCACATGGACCGTGTTCAATTGACCAGAAATGATCTTAAATCGACAATCGCCACATGCAAACAGTGACTTCTTTCCTCAGATGTGTTTTTAAGGCTCATCTGTACTTTTGCAAATTTGCTAAAGTGACATCTGTTTTCTTTCCCTCACAATATTCTTTCTTTTACCTGACAATTAACTAGCCATTGTTCTGAATGGTCAAGCATGCATTTGTGCTGCCTGGCATACAGGCAGGAAGCCCCTGCTTAGGCTTAGGTAGGTGTCCATCACTGGAGTGTGGTGTGTGTGTGTGTGTGTGTGTGTGTGTGTGTGTGTGTGTGTGCGTGCGCGTGCACGTGTATGTAACCTAGCATTGGGCTCCTTTCCCAGTGTTTTGTCTACATTGATTGTTGGATTGAGCTACTGGAGTGTTGGAATTAATGACATCATTTGTATAACGGACGTGGGCACATAAAGACGTGTGTGCAGGGCTCAACACACTGCATGCACCCTGCCGCTCCCATTGTCCTTGAGGAACTCTCATCCAGATGTTCAATCGGATTGGAGGCCGACCTCTCACCCTCTCCTAATTATCATTTGAATGACAACATGCTCCAGATCAATAGTTCCCAGTCACAGTTTGAAGATCAGGGATAAGAACTCACCTTGTTGTCAGAGAGAAAATGCTAATGTGATTAATGGACAATAATCCACTGGCCAAAGATATGCACGTTGGTATTAATACAGGATAGTCCCACTAAACGTATGGGTCCAGAAAACGCCATACACTGTTTGCACATGGTTTGATGACACGGTGCTGTACTGTATGTGGGAGCTGATGAGAGCAGAGTGGCTTCCTGTCCTGACAGGTCTGTAGGTGGCACAGGAGGAGGACAGTGGTTGGTAGCTCTGTGGAGAACACGGCTGATGATGAGGTCACTGGTACTGTGCGATGCCCCTGTCTGTGTCTCTCCCCCTACCTGTACTGTAGCATATACAGTATATGGTTGATTCCTATATACCTTCACCGATTTGGTATGAGTTTGGATCATGATAATGGTTTAAAGCTGCAATCAGCAGTTGAAACAATAACAAAGTGAAATCCCCACCCGTGTCACATTAAACATCTGAGGGACGGGGCTGGAGAAGTGTAACCACTCTCAAATTCATAGAAAGAACTATGGATGCAAGGAATGATACCAATTGTATAATTTTAACCACGTTTTGAGGCTGGTGTTTGTTTCCATTTACCTCGTTTACAAACATTAGAGTAAAAACAAGCTTATATTGTGGGTTCTGATGGGGTACGACAGTTGAACTAAGCTCATGAGGCATTTCTAAGTTATACTCTTCGAGAATCAATGGGTACATGTCATTAATTTACAAGTCCAAAAATGGATGTAGCCACTGCAGATTTCCCCTTTAATGGAGTCATTTGCATTCTTGAAAAATGATGGTGCCTTTGCCTTCTGACTACCTGCCATATCAGTGACCAGATTCCCTTTAGGCTAGCCCAGTCCATCCTAGTACTCTGAATGTTTCTGTACCCATTAGCCTTATTAGGCCTGACCCCAACCCAGCACTGATACTGTAGCTATTACACACTGTTGACCTGATTCCTACCTCACTGACCCAGTCGTGACGTTGATACCTGTTCACTCAGTGTGATCCTTAGGCCTGTGTCACTCATACTGATATGTTCCCAGCCTTTCAGCTTCCCAGCAGAGACAGCTATGAGCAATCTGACGGACTAGATGATTAACATATTTATCCCCTCTAAACCTCTACTCAAAAACAATGCTACCCACTGAGCCAATAGCAATTTAGCTGAAAAGTTGCACTCCTCATGATTCCAAATCGTTAACTCAGTGTGTGCCAATGAGCACCCAGTCCCTGATTTCACATAGAGGGGATGAAAGGTTCTGGAGAATAAAGCCGCCAAACACAATTAAATAAATTGTTATTATGTTATCTCATGAGCTTTCTCCCAGTAGTCGTCACATTTCAGATGAAATGATCTATACGAGACAGTGATAAAAACCAGGGGAGGGGTGTTTATGTGTGGGTGGGTGTGTTCGTTATGAGACGGGGAGAGATGGAGTAATACAATTTATTCCTTAAGTGAGGTAAAGGCTGTATTGCCTACCGTTAACGGAGCAGAACGTAGGCACGGACAGATAATTAAGTAATCTATGAGAGCATAAGCAATATTGGACAATCACTAACATCTAGTTCTCCTTTGCCACATCAAGCCACTCTGCTTTTTTCATGAGCATCATTTTAGATTATGCCAGAAATGTTATTGCGTCGTGATTCGAAATCGCTGCTATTGAGGGGAAAAAGCTCTGCTTCAAGATCCAAACGAATGATTCCAGTTAGAAGAGCTCATTTCAAAAGGAATTGCATGCTGCCTGTAATTTGGTGGCTTCTAAAGTTGTCTTTACGCGGTTGGAATCTCCGATTTTTAAAATAATTGCCTAGAATGTTATGGTCAGTGTGTTTACTCACAACTCATATGCTAATATAGTCCGGAAGCAGAAGCTGCTGTTATTGTTTTTGAGTTTCTGAGAATGCATGTAAGAATATGCAAAAATGTACATATGATATATTCTACATTTCCTACCTATCTATTATTTTATAAGCATAGACATTTTAAGAACAACTGCATATTTCTCCTTATCTGTGCTGTTTTTTTGTGATTCAATATCTGTCACTTTTAGGAAAGTGAACAACTTATTAAACTGCATTTAGCCCTGCTGGTCCAGTAGCTATTGAAATATTTATCCCGATTACTATCTACAACAATCTACGATTTAAAACTGTCCCTATGTGTTCCAAATGCATTTCCTTTGTTACTAAAAAAGAAATGTAATCATGGGAGGTTTAAGACAAGGCTCTTCAGCTGCCAGGTTTGAACATTTTAATTCTCTCTTTTATCCCTCAAGACTGAAAAAACAATTTCATGATCACCTCACTGCTAGAGCCATGCTTAATAATTCCCAATTATGCAGCCAGGCACCTAGTCCACAGCTTGAGCCCAGCCCCATGCAGCCGGAGCAGACTCCTGACGCCCGGCCCAGCGCTCAGTGTGTGTTCAGTCACCTTGATATCATCGATGAGCACGCTCCCCATCTTAGCAGGTTACCCCGCCAGGACCTATGCTGTTCTGTTTTATTAATAATAAAACATGGTATTGTCCAGGAGAGAGATTACTCTGTGTCTCCAACTGTAGCCTTTTTCCCCCCTAATTTGTTACGCAGTTTACCCAAACATGGAGCATGCCGTTCCATGCGCTGTTCACTGTGCGTGTTCAGGGGATGCACATATGCACAGGGGAAACTATACTTAACAAAGTCTACTAGAAAATAAAGTATTAGAGACACACGCAGACACACCAAGGGATGGTCTAGAAGTTGATAAAACAGGTGTGTTAGTACAAATTATTTTCTAAAGACATTAGGAGGAAGGGGGGGGATAATGATGATGATGTAGACGATGAAGAAGATGATCCTCATCATCACAAAATGAATCTGATTTTAACTGTATTTACCCCCTACTGATAATGACATTTAGTTGAAGGTGTATTCGAGTCCACCGGTACTGTTCTACATTGTGTAACAATGTTTTTCTTTGCTCATTGCATTTCCTTCCTGTGCTCTTTGTTCCTTCACAAAACATGTCCCTTATGCACCCTGGGTGTCGCAATGGGACCTCTCACCCTCCAGTAAAAGCTTTTCATCAGACGCCTGCTTTGGCTTATGTAGCAGAACTGCACATTGTACTTTAGTCAGACTCACACTTTTCTGTCCTGTATCTGTTACATATTTACCCTGCCTCGTTGCAGCCTGGCCTCAGAGCCATACTATACGTGTTCTGAGCACCTCCAAGACATATGATACCTACAAATGGTCTACTTTAAACAGAAACGAAAGTCAGGAGGTTGGTCTGGGTGTATGACACAACTGTCTATCAATCCAAACGTGCGTGTTTGCATCAGGGACAGCTGTAGCATTTTAGCTAACCTTTATTCTAACCTTAAACCGTTATTTTAAACTAGGCAAGGCAGTTAGGAACAAATTCTTATGTACAGCAGCCTACCCTTGTTCAGGGTCAGAACAGCAGATTTTTATCTTGTCAGCTCGCTCTAACCACTAGGCTACCTGCCGCTTCAAGAACTGAGCTAGCCAGGAGACGAACCTAGAACCTAGCTTCCATCACGTGGACTGGGAGATGTTTCGTATTGCGTCAGACAACAACATTGACGAATACGCTGATTCGGTGTGCGAGTTCATTAGAACGTGCGTTGAAGATGTCGTTCCCATAGCAACGATTAAAACATTCCCTAACCAGAAACCGTGGATTGATGGCAGCATTCGTGTGAAACTGAAGGCACGAACCACTGCTTTTAATCAGGGCAAGGTGTCTGGTAACATGACTGAATACAAACAGTGCAGCTATTCCCTCCGCAAGGCTATCAAACAAGCTAAGCGCCAGTACAGAGACAAAGTAGAATCTCAATTCAACGGCTCAGACACAAGAGGCATGTGGCAGGGTCTACAGTCAATCACGGACTACAGGAAGAAACCCAGCCCAGTCACGGACCAGGATGTCTTGCTCCCAGGCAGACTAAATAACTTTTTGCCCGCTTTGAGGACAATACAGTGCCACTGACACGGCCTGCAACGGAAACATGCATCTCCTTCACTGCAGCCGAAGTGAGTAAGACATTTAAACGTGTTAACCCTCGCAAGGCTGCAGGCCCAGACGGCATCCCCAGCCGCGCCCTCAGAGCATGCGCAGACCAGCTGGCCGGTGTGTTTACGGACATATTCAATCAATCCCTATACCAGTCTGCTGTTCCCACATGCTTCAAGAGGGCCACCATTGTTCCTGTTCCCAAGAAAGCTAAGGTAACTGAGCTAAATGACTACCGCCCCGTAGCACTCACATCCGTCATCATGAAGTGCTTTGAGAGACTAGTCAAGGACCATATCACCTCCACCCTACCTGACACCCTTGACCCACTCCAATTTGCTTACCGCCCAAATAGGTCCACAGACGATGCAATCTCAACCACACTGCACACTGCCCTAACCCATCTGGACAAGAGGAATACCTATGTGAGAATGCTGTTCATCGACTACAGCTCGGCATTCAACACCATAGTACCCTCCAAGCTCGTCATCAAGCTCGAGACCCTGGGTCTCGACCCCGCCCTGTGCAACTGGGTACTGGACTTCCTGACGGGCCGCCCCAGGTGGTGAGGGTAGGCAACAACATCTCCTCCCCGCTGATCCTCAACACTGGGGCCCCACAAGGGTGCGTTCTGAGCCCTCTCCTGTACTCCCTGTTCACCCACGACTGCGTGGCCATGCACGCCTCCAACTCAATCATCAAGTTTGCGGACGACACAACAGTGGTAGGCTTGATTACCAACAACGACGAGACGGCCTACAGGGAGGGGTGAGGGCCCTCGGAGTGTGGTGTCAGGAAAATAACCTCACACTCAACGTCAACAAAACTAAGGAGATGATTGTGGACTTCAGGAAACAGCAGAGGGAACACCCCCCATCCACATCGATGGAACAGTAGTGGAGAGGGTAGCAAGTTTTAAGTTCCTCGGCATACACATCACAGACAAACTGAATTGGTCCACTCACACAGACAGCATCGTGAGGAAGGCGCAGCAGCGCTTCTTCAACCTCAGGAGGCTGAAGAAATTCGGCTTGTCACCAAAAGCACTCACAAACTTCTACAGATGCACAATCGAGAGCATCCTGGCGGGCTGTATCACCGCCTGGTATGGCAACTGCACCGCCCTCAACCGTAAGGCTCTCCAGAGGGTAGTGAGGTCTGCACAACGCATCACCGGGGGCAAACTACCTGCCCTCCAGGACACCTACACCACCCGATGCTACAGGAAGGCCATAAAGATCATCAAGGACATCAACCACCCGAGCCACTGCCTGTTCACCCCGCTGTCATCCAGAAGGCGAGGTCAGTACAGGTGCATCAAAGCTGGGACCGAGAGACTGAAAAACAGCTTCTATCTCAAGGCCATCAGACTGTTAAACAGCCACCACTAACATTGAGTGGCTACTGCCAACACACTGTCAATGACACTGACTCTACTCCAGCCACTTTAATCATGGGAATTGATGGCAAATGATGTAAATATATCACTAGCCACTTTAAACAATGCTACCTTATATAATGTTACTTACCCTACATTGTTCTTCTCATATGCATACGTTGATACTGTACTCTATATCATCGACTGCATCCTTATGTAATACATGTATCACTAGCCACTTTAACTATGCCACTTGGTTTACATACTTATCTCATATGTATATACTGTATGTATATGTCATATGTATATCATCTCTACTGTATCTTGCCTATGCTGCTCTGTACCATCACTCATTCATATATCCTTATGTACATATTCTTTATCCCCTTACACTGTGTATAAGACAGTAGTTTTTTTGGAATTGTTAGTTAGATTACTTGCTCGTTATTACTGCATTGTCGGAACTAGAAGCA
This sequence comes from Oncorhynchus tshawytscha, assembly GCF_018296145.1. Taxonomy (NCBI): domain Eukaryota; kingdom Metazoa; phylum Chordata; class Actinopteri; order Salmoniformes; family Salmonidae; genus Oncorhynchus; species Oncorhynchus tshawytscha. The sequence continues at coordinate 30,854,216 of NC_056435.1, read as the reverse complement.
CAAGCATTTCGCTACACTCGCATTAACATCTGCTAACCATGTGTATGTGACAAATAAAATTTGATTTGATTTAGAATCTTCTGATTCCCCTTTTATGTAAATGATCCGAACCTTTGTCGTTAGTTATCCTAAGCACCAATGTTAATTCTCCCCGTAATTCTCCTTTGCTGTTAAGATGAAACAAGCAACTGGTCCCAGAGAATGACGTATAATAATATACGTCCTCCAAGAAGTGTAATAAGTAACATCCTCCAATTCGTATAGTACGCCCGGGTAAGCCGTATGATATTATACATCATACTAAATGACGGGACAGATGACTTTACCAAATCCTACAAATTGCCCTGAGATCAGGTTGCTCGTTTTGGTCTCCATAAGTCATTATGCTAATGTTATGAACAGAGTTTCTGGCCAACCATATGCTGAGCAGGAGATGGAGACCAGATAGACTTGACTTAGATGACATCATAGTGAGACCCTGTGGTACACCTGTGAGCTCAATAGGCATGTCACTGCTTGAGCCCTCCATTACGTGTTGTCGTGTTGGAGTGAAAATGTCTCACCGCGACTGGTCAGTTATGACACATACTGTTCACTGCCTGCTCTATTTGTTTAAGCTTTCTTGATTTTTTTCTGCATGTCAGCCTCAATACTGAGCACACGAGCAAGTTCATAATTAGTGATGGAAGGTTTCATATAGGTCAGACAGCTGATCAGAACCATGTGGCATGTGCATTTTTGCGTCAGCCCTTGTGGAAATCCGTCTTTACAATGACCTGCCCATATATCCGAGGACTTGGAGAACATATTTGTGAGCTTACTGTCTAGTCACTTGGAATTTAGTCAGAGATGAATTGGGGAGATACAATATTGAATTATTCAAACTTGCCTAAGGAGTATATTCCCTCACTGCGCCACATCCTGGCCAGTAACTTTGTTTTCATCTAATTCTATAAAGTTGCTATGAAGTTGTTTGTTTTCTCCTTCCTACGCCACACTTCTGATTGTATTTGTCTGTCATGAATAATAAGAGTTTGTATAGTAATTTGTAATTTGATTGTGACTAATACTAAGCCTTACCTGCAAGATATGTTATGTCATTTAGAATTGAAAATGATTTCCATCAAAGTTAAATATAAAATATATGAATTCACCAATAGGTTATGAACACGTTATAGACATAGAACTAGGCATGAGTGGGTTGGTCTTGGTCTTTGTTCAGCCCTCACCTCACCTTTGTTTTATACCGGTGTGCTGGGCTGCGCAAGGCTCTTTAAAAAGATCACATTCCACATGCTCTGCTCTGCAGCGAGCAGGTCAACTTACCCCACAATTCTGGAGAGGGGGATTTGTGTCCAGGGCCTGCCCATTGTCTGCCCAAGGAGCCTGTGGAGAGAGCCTGACGCTTTCAGGGCAACTCTACCAGCCCCTAATATGGCAAATGAATGCATGAGCGAATACAAGAGTGAATAAATGAATGAATAACCGAAGACAATTTACATAATTGCACATAGGGTATGTCTTTTCTAGTGTTTGAGAGTGCATTTACATATTCGGACGCTATAGAAAATTATACAGTCAATACTGTAGCTCCGGCATGTAAATATGGCTCCTTTGAATTACCGAAGAAAAAAGTCAAACAATAATAATGTTAATTATGTTTTTTGCCCTGAGGGGTAGAGATTCTCTCTGCCTCTGGAGCTATGGCTGTCAGAACAAAAGTGATCCTGTGGCCCAGTGGTGATGAGACAGAGACGTGTGGTTAGCAGGTAAAGAACTAGAAGGGAAAAAGGCTGGACTGACTGACTGAGAGTGTTCATGTGAACACCTTTCCTCAGTGTTGATCTGAAGTGGAACGGTCCATACTGACTCCATGTCATCAAATCCAAAATGTCAAGTGTCTTTGTTTCACATGTGTGATCACAGTCTGCAGTCTCCTGCTAATTGTCTCCACTGTCTTGTTGCGTCATTTGAAGTCCTGTGTTCCCACGTGTCACCATTCTTTGTTATTGAGCTAGCCGTAGAATTAGCTGCCGAAGCCTTTTAAATATTTCAAAAGCCCCACTCTTGCTTCACATGCCTTTTGTTTTAGATATAATTTAAAGAAGGTTAACCTTCAGCTAGTTGCAGATTGAGACTGAAGGCGGGGATAGGGTGTCAGGGATGCAGGGAAGAGGGGCGAGGGAAGTGGGATGATGGGGAGAGGGGCAGCTGGAGCGGGGGGCTGGGGGGGGGTTGGGTGTGTGGGTCTGTGTTAACCCCCCTACCCTTCACCTTTGTCTCACTCTGTGGGGCTGCTCTGCTCTGAGCGCTGGAGGAGGACACAGATGAGAGGAGCAGGCCTCTGGCCAGGAGAGCTGCACCATACCTGGACTCTACCACCTCAGTCTGTATCCCTGGCTCTCAGTGCTGGAGCACTGAGAACACCACACACACATGCTCTGTTAGGGAGAAGCTGAGGGAAAGAACTGTGGAGAAATCAAAGAAGGCAGCATCTTTGTCTTGATCACAATTTGTTGTCAAATTAAAACCTAAAAGAGACTCATAACCCCCTAAATCGTGTCACAATTCCTGTATGTGTAAGCAAGTTATTGAGTTACTCTCTCTGTTAGAAGGCCTTGCTTTCATTTCTGTCACTGTGTGTATTTACGTATTTATGTTTGTATATTTATATTTATATTCAAATCTGTATCTCTAGAACTCATACATTAAACATTAGAATAACTGTTTACATTTATCAGGTCTAGTCTGTGCTAAATTCGCCTTGCCATGTGTTTGCAATAGTACACACAGACACTTAAAGGAAAGGTTCACCCATTCTGAATGTTATATGTTTTTGTGCTTCTTTGAGAGATGTTCTTTTGATTAACTGGGTAGTTTCATGTTTTCAGATATATCTGAGTTACTGGCATTCAAGCAGGCAGTGGTATGAAGTAGCAGTGATAGTAGTTGAAGTGTACCTATGATGAAAATTACAGGCCTCTCTCATCTTTTTAAGTGGGAGAACTTGCACAATTGGTGGCTGACTAAATACTTTTTTGCCCCACTGTATAACGCCCCTCCCAGCAGACTTTCGATCAATCGCATTCACATTGTCATGCTGTTTCACGCGGTTGCTAAGCTAATCATCATGCAATACATTTTCAAAGTCTGTGTTGATATTTCGAGAAACGTGCCTATTTTCCCCGAAAGTACCTAATGTCACGATTCTAAAGCTATAAGATACTACAGATAGCAAGTTAATAATCTCACAACTCGGAAAATATTTGTAATGATGTACTTCTTGTTTACAGAATTTTAGCTAATGTTGGGTTTTTAAGCTAGCGCCCAATAGACTCCCATTCACTCCTTGAAGGAGCTCATTGTCGCAGGATCGCCCAGAATGCACCGCGTGGCCCATTGACGTAGCATGGGCAACGTTTCCCATCTCCTCAAAAGTATATCTGCCGTTGCGAATATGTTAGACTCCACTCTGAGGCACATTGATCTGCAGGTTGAACATAATGAGACTGTAGACTCATAAATTGATAGTGCAGTTTGTTTAGGCAGTTTTACAGATAACTAGCAACATTATATGCTGATATTGTCTTTGGTATTATTGTGTGTAGCTATGTTTGCTAAAAATATCCACCCAAAACCACTCATTCCTTTAATTTAAACCTTTAAATATCACTAATATGTGAGAACAATATATTTTTGTGTACAAACATTTCATAACAACGTTGGTAACAACATGGAAAATCATTGTGGAAATCTGTTACAAAATCCACAATGCAATGTTGTCTCTATGGACTGGCTGGCTAGCAATGATTTCCCATGTTGTTACCAACCTTATTATAATGACAAAATTATACATTTATTCACAAAAAATATTGTTCTCGCATATGAGTGTTATTTAACAGTGTAAATTAGAGGAACGAGTGGTTTTGGGTGAATTTTTCCATTAAAGCTGCAGGCAGTTGTAGTGTGGTGGAGCAGCTCTTTGCTGCACTGTCCGTATCCACAGAGAGAGAGACAGCCTGTAAATTCAGATCTCTCCAGTCCTGAGGGGAAGCATTGCTGATCAGTGTCCAGCACATAATCACTACTAACTCCCTACTGATGAGGAGGCTCAAATACAATCATCTGCCCATCAGCAGAATACCAACAGGACTGTTATGTAAAAATAGATCAATAACTTTAACAGCCACTCCAAATAAACTTTTACCATGAATGTGATGTATGACGAATACATTTGATTTGATTTTGATACCGGACAGTTCATCTCGTTTCCAGACAATTCCTCCCGAATGTGCGAAGAGTCTGGTGGACCAATGCGTCAAACTTGGCCTTCGTCAGCCAATACAGAAAGACGCGGGTGTGAAAGATTCAGCAGGCTACTGGCATTACACACCTGCAGAGGTGGGAAAAGTACCCTATTGTCATACTTGAGTAAAAGTATAGATGCCTTAATAGGAAGTTACTCAAGTAAAAGTAAAAGTAAAAGTCACTCAGTAAAATACTACTTGAGTAAAAGTCTAAAAGTATTTGATTCTAAATATACTTAAGTATCAAAAGTAGAAGTATAAATTATTTCAAAAATAATTTTAAGCAAAGAAGATGGCACTATTTTCTTGTTTTTTTTCCATCACTCAGACATCATTTTCAAAGATGAATGTGTTTAGTGAGTCCGCCAGATCAGAGGTAGAAGGGATGACCATGTGTTATCTTGATAAGTGCGTGAATTGGAACATTTTCCTGTCCTGCTAAGCATTCAAAATGTAACAAGTACTTTTGGGTGTGAGGTAAAATGCTTGATAATGTATGTGATATCAACAGAGAGGTATATCTTCTGCTTGAATTCAATATTGACTGGCTTTCATCAAGAAGCCCACTCAAGAAAAATCTTCAAATTGTAACCAGATTATCAGTCAACCTACAGTACCAGGGTAGTTACAAACAGCACAGGAATTAAATCATCAACATGTATTGATCCCATCTTTACTAATGCTGCAGAAATGTGCTTTAAAGCAGTATCCAAATCCATTGGATGTAGTGATCACAACATAGTTGCCATATCTAGGAAAACCACATTTACAAAGGCTGGGCCTAATATAGTGTGTCATACAATATGTTTTGTAGTGATTCTTATCTTGATGTTGTAAAGAGTATTTGCTGGTCTGTGGTGTGTAATGAGGAGCAACCAGATGATGCACTTGACACATTTCTGAAATTGCTTATTCCAGTTACTAATAAGCATGCACCCATTAAGAAAATGACTGTACAAACTTGTAAATCCCCTTGGATTGATGAGGAATTGAACACTAGTATGGTTGAGAGGGATGATACAAAAGTAATGGCAAATAAGTTTGGCAGCACAACCGATTGGCAAATGTACTGCAAATTGATAAAGCAGGTTACTAAACTGAATAAAATGAAGAAGAAAGTATACTATGAAACAAAGCTAAAAGTAATTCTAGTAAAAAGCTTTGGAGCACCTTAAATTACATTTTGGGCAAAAAGGCAACCTCAGCTCCATCATTCATTGAATCAGATGGTTCATTCATCACAAAACCCAGTGATATTGCCAACTACTTTAATGACATTTTCATTGACAAGATTAGCAAATTTAGGCATGACAGCAACAAACACTGACAGTACACATCTAACTACGTCTGACCAAATTATGAAAGACAGGCATTGTAATGTTGAATTCAAATGAAATGAAAAGAAAATGTCACATGAGCCGAAAACAACAGTGAAATTGTTTTTGTTAAAAAAAAGGCTTAAAAGTAAAAAATAAAAAAAATACCTAAAAAAATATGAATAAGAAATAAAAGTAACAAATCTTTAAAGAACAGAAGTAAAATAACAATAGCGAGGTTATTTACAGGATTTACCGGTACAGAGTCAATGTGTGGGGGCCCCGGTTAGTCGAGGTAATTGAGGTAATATGTACATGTAGGTAGAGTTATTAAAGTGACTATGAAGATAATAACAGAGAGTAGCAGCGGTGTAAATTGGGGGGGGGTAAATAGTCATTTGATTAGATTTTCAGGAGTCTTATGGCTTGGGGGTTGAAGTTGTTTAGAAGCCTCTTGGACCTAGACTTGGCGCTCCAGTACCACTTGCCATGCGGTAGCTGAGAGAATAGTCTATGACTAGGGTGGCTGGAGTCTTTTGCAATTTGTAGGGTGTTCCTCTGACACTGCCTGGTATAGAGGTCCTGGATGGAAGGAAGCTTGGACCCAGTGATGTACTGCGCCGTTCGCACCACCCTCTGTAGTGCCTTATGGTCAGAGGCCGAGCAGTTGCCATGCCAGGCAGTGATGCAACCAGCCTCCGCAGAACCTTTTGAGGAACTTTTCAGTCTTCGTCCTGTATTGATGCTTTGCCTGTTTGATGGTTTGTCTGAGGGCATAGCGGGATTTCTTATAAGCTTCTGGGTTAGAGTCCCGCTCCATGAAAGCGGCAGCTCTACCCTTTAGCTCAGTGCGGATGTTGCCTTTAATCCATGGCTTCTGGTTGGGGTATGTATGTACAATCACTGTGGGGATGATGTCATGGATGCAGTTATTGATGAAGCCAGTGACTGATGTGGTGTACTCATCAATGCACATCGGAAGTATCCCGGAGCATATTCCAGTCTGTATTAGCAAAACAGTCCTGTAGCATAGCATCTGCTTCATCTGACAACTTTTTTTATTGACCGAGTCACTGGTGCTTCCTGCTTTATTTTTTGCTTGTGTGCAGGAATCAGGAGGATAGAATTATGTCAGATTTGCCAATGGAAGGCGAGGGAGAGCTTTGTACGAGTCTCTGTGTGTGGAGTAAAGGTGGTCTAGACTTTTTTTCCCTCTGGTTGAACATTTAACATGCTGGTGGAAATTTGGTAAAACTGATTTAAGTTTCCCTGCATTAAAGTCCCTGGCCACTAGGAGCGCTGCCTCTGGATGAGCGTTTTCCTGTTTGCTTATGGCGATGTACAGATCATTGAGTGTGGCCTTAGTACCAGCATTGGTCTGTGGTGGTATGTAGACAGCTACGAAAAATACAGATGAAAACACTCTAGGAAGATAGTGTGGTCTACAGCTTATCATGAGATACTTTACCTCAGGTGAGCATAACCTTGAGACTTCCTTAGATATTGTGCACCAGCTGTTGTTTACAAATATACATAGACCCACAACCCTTGTCTTACCAGAGGCTGCTGTTCTATCCTGCCAATACAGTTGAAAACCCACCAGCTCTGTTGTTCATGTCGTCGTTCAGCCACGACTAGGTGAAACATAAGATATTACAGTTTTTAATGTCCAGTTGGTAGTTTAATCTTGCCCAATAGGTCATCGATTTTATTTTCCAATGATTGCATGTTTGCCAATATAATGGATGGCAGTGTGGGTTTACTTGCTTGCCTACAGATTCTCAGAAGGCAGCCTCACCTCAGTCCCCTTTATCTCCATCTTCTATTCATGCAAATGACGGGGATTTGGGCCTGTTCCCGGGAAAGCAGTATATCCTTCACGTTGGACTCATTAAAGGAAAAAGCTTCTACCAGTTCGTGGTGAGTAATCACTGTTCTGATGTCCAGAAGTTGTTTTCAGTCATAAGAGACGGTAGCAGCAACATTATGTACAATATAAGTCAAAAAATAAGTTACAAACCATGCAAAAAAATTTACAAAATAACACATTTGGTCAAGAGCACGTAAACCGTCAGCCATCGTTTTTGGTGCCATTCTACATCCGTAAAGTGAGTATGAAAGAGGTTGAAAAATGATTGTTGTCTATCAACAATGACAAGCCACAGAGGTCTGACAACTTGGATGGAAAATAGCTGAGTATAATAGCAAATGATATTGCCATTCCTATTTGCCATATCTTCAATTTAAGCCTACTAGAAAGGGTGTGCCCTTAGGCCTGGAGGGAAGCAAAAGTCATCCCGCTACCCAAGCATAGTAAAGGCCCCTTTACTGGCTCAAATAGCCGACCAATCAGCCTTTTACCAACCCGTAGTAAACTTTTGGAAAAAATTGTGTTTGACCAGATACAATGATTTTTACAGTAAACAAATTGACAACAGACTTTCAGCATGCTTATATGGAAGGACATTCAACAAGCACAGCACTTACATGACTGACCGATGATTGGCTGAGAGGAACTGATGATAAAATGATTGTTGGAGCTGTTTTGTTAGACTTCAGCGTGGCTTTTGACATTATCGATCATAGTCTGCTGTGGAAAAACGCATGTGTTATATTGCTACATTGTGAATAAAGAGTTACCTATCTAACAGAACACAGAGGGTGTTCTTTAATGGAAGCCTCTCCAACATAATTCGGGTAGAATCAGGAATTCCCCAGGGCAGCTGTCTAGGCCCCTTACTTTTTTCAATATTTACTAATGACATGCCACTGGCTTTGAGTAAAGCAATTGTGTCTATGTATGCAAATGACTCAACACTATGTCAGCTACTACAAAGACTGAAATGACTGCAACACTTAACAAAGAGCTGCAGATAGTTTCAGAATGGGTGGCAAGGAATAAATGTATCCTTAATATTTCAAAAACTAAAAGCATTATATTTGGGACAAATCATTCACTAAACCCTGAACCTCAACTAAATCTTGTAATGAATAATGTGGAAATTGAGCAAGTTGAGGAGACTAAAATGCTTGGTGTAACCCTGGATTGTAAAATGTTATGGTCAAAACATGTTTAAACAACAGTAGCTAAAATTAACAAAGGAAGCTAATATTAATGATATGCATGTCAATCTCTCATGGCTCAAAGTGGAGGAGAGATTGTCTTCATCACACCTGTTTTGTAAGAAGTGTTGACAAGCTGAATGTACAGAGCTGCCTGTTTAAACTACTAGCACACAGCTCGGAGACCCATGCATACTTCACAAGACCAGAAGTCTCTTCACAATCCCCATGTCCAGAACAGACTATGGGAGGCGCACAGTACTGCATAGAGCCATGACTACGTGGAACTCTATTCCACATCAAGTAACTGATGCAAGCAGTAGAATCAGATTTAAAAAACACATAAAAATACACCTTATGGAACAGCAAGGACTGTGAAGAGACAGGTACAGACACACGCAAATGCTTGTACACAGACTCTACACACAAGTTCATAGTAATATTGGTGTATGGTGGTATTATACATTTTGTATTGTAGATATGTAGCGTGTATTGATGTTATATGATATACTGTTTTATCTTTTGTTTTATGTGTAATGTAAGTGCCTCAATGTGTTTGGACCCTAGGAAGAGTAGTTGCTGCCTAATGGGGATCCCTAATAAATACAAAATACTATAGCCCTGAGAAACACATTCAAAAAAGACAGTCAAATAATAAATAATAAGAAACTAGGAGAAAGAGGAGGAATGGAAGCGCTACTAAGGTACACAATAGTACATTTTGGTAGATAGAAGGTGCTCTTTGGTAAAAGGGGTAAATTGGTCATCAAAAAGAAAGGAGGATCAAGGCACTCTTCATATAATTAATTTAAATGCCTTTATTAGTATGGCATGTTCAATAGAAAACAAAGGTTTTTTTAAACCGACGCGTTTCGGCAGCATGGCCTTCGTCAGGGAGTACAGAAAAAGGAATACAATGTCCTCTTTTGAACAGCTTTTCCAATTTGCAGCAAAATGGCCACACCTAGTAAGCAATACTGTACAGGTGAAATACTGTAGCAGAAAAAATACTCTCAAGCTAGAAGTATAAGAAGACTAAAAGGTAGTTCTAACCTTAAATATGACTGGGAGAAGTGTCAAAAATAAGAAAGCAATATATTCCATAGTACACTAGAACACAGCAAAACATGAACAGCAACAGTCAAACCCTGAGGGCAATTGAGCAAAATGTCCACTGGATGACAGCAAATGGACCCATCACAACCCTACAGGAAGGGTGAGAAATCCATATCTTCATTTAAACCAGGGTATTTAGTGGCCTGTAGTTTGTAAATCCAAAAACGTTCCCTTTGGTTTAGCTGTTTAAGATGGTCCCCTTTTCTAATAGAGGCCGGAATATGATCAATACCCATAGCTTGTAGGGAGGCAGGGTTGCCATGGTGTAGGGACTTGTAGTGCCTTGCCATGGGGTAGACTTCATTGCCTACCCGTATGGCGTACTTGTGTTCCCGCTAAGCGGTCTTGAAGGCGTCTATTTGTCCGTCCAATGTAGAACACCATGGACTGTGGACATTCCAATCTATAGATGACATGAGTGGTTTTACAATTAATGAAATGCTTGACGTAATACTCCATTTTGGAAGCTGTGTCAACAAAATACTTCTTCTGCGCAATATTACTGCAATGGTTACATTTAAAAGAGCCCTTGGGTTAGTGGTCAAGCCAAGTTTTTTTGAGATTTTGAGTCACCCGGAAGATAACTGTGGACTAATTTGTAATTTAGGGTAGGACATCTCTTAAAGCTTATGACTGGTGGCTCAGAAAAAACTTGATGTCATAGCGTATCACTTTGGATGATTCCCCAATTATTTTTAATGATTACTTTAATGTTCTCTGCTTCAGTGCTGTATTTTGTAACAAAATACACTCTCTCTGATGTATCACAAGGCACTCCCCTTCGCAACAAGTTCTCTCTGTCAAGTAATCCAGCCCTTATACCGGCATCTTTCAGGACCTGAACGCTGTAGCCCTGATTCAAGAAGCGATTCTCCAATTCAGCAGATTTGACACTGTAGTCTGTTTCCTGATCGCAAATTCTGCGGACTCTTTGGAGTTGGCCATACGGAATATTCTCTTTTAGCCTTCTGGGGTGAAAGCTGTCTGCCCTCAGAATGGTATTCCCATCTGTAGGCTTCCTAAAGATTGATGTCTGTCTCATGGTCTGACAAACACTGCTCGATCTCTGTCACCTTTCACCGCAGATGCAGAAGTGCAACATCGGCGGTTGCAGTGTATTGAAAAAATATCTCTTGCTTAAACTGACAGATTTATTTAGGGTGTATTCATAAATTCACCCTGGAGTGCCAGAGTGCGCTCAGAGTGCACTCTGGGCATTCGTAATTTCAGAGCTTTGTCAGATTGTCCATTTGTAATTTCAGATCGTTTCGCTCACGGTATACGCTGGACGCTCTGGCCAAGAAGTAGGGTTGATCCGAGCGTTCTGACCTGAAAACGTCAGTTAAGCACCCAAGCTAATTGGCTAACATTGGCTAGCTTGCTAGCTACTTCCAGACACAAATGAGAGAACATCTCACTCTGACAATTTTACTCGCCCCAGCAGAGCTGGTTAGATTGCTTTCATGTTATCCAGAGTGTTGGTGACTCTAACTGTGCTGCTGGCAACAATTTAATTATGCTTTTTTGCCAACATTTAATGGGTGGAGAGCATTTGGATATTCATCAGTTATTCTGCACTATGGCACACTCAGATGAGAGGACTATGAAATCGGAGTAGAAAGCCAGAGTGAATTTACGAACACACCCTTAGATTGATGCAGTGGTGCATCAATCGACTCCAGGGTGTAAACATCATCTCCCACAACACCTTCCTCCTTAACCCTCCCCATACAAACAAACAAGCAAAAGAGCACTTGGAAAGGAGGTAGAAACATTCTGAACATTGAGAGAGAATCTTCATTTATGTGTAATGTGTTGTTTAATTGAAAAACACATTTGATATTTTTATTTGTATTACTCAAAAAAGTGAATTGCTTAAAAAGTGCATTTATCTATAGGTGCATTATTTAAATAAGTGATTTTATCAAGAGGCATATGCACATAATTCTAGAACAGAGTGGATTGTTTAAAGAGTTCACCATGGAGATGAAGATGGATGTATTCTCTAAACATTGTTTCAGAGACCATGCCATCACTTATCCTGAAAATGTCACAAGTAAGTCAGGAAAAAAGACATTCAAAAATATATTGTCCAGAGACTCTGAGGGCAGACTTCATCCTAAAAGCGAACAAGGAAACAAGGAACAAGGAAATAAAATTATCCTAATGCTTGGCACACAGGTCTCCACAAGACCAACAATCAACTTAAAATGTCAGAAAACAGAACAATGAGGCAACTGTACATTGATTCCACCCCCAAATGTAACATTAGTATTTATAATAACGTCACAGTGATGGTTCAAGGTTCCTAGGCCAGTTTGGATAAATTTGTCCACTACCTCGACCAAATGAAACCTCTTGTTGCTGAACTTATAACCTCTCCACTGTCACTACCTATAACAGCCTCCACTCCCTCTGTGCCCCAGTATGTAGTCCCCAGTGGCACTCTTCCTCCCTCACCTGCAGCATACACAGCCCTGAGCATGCCTCTCTCACACGTGACACCTGCAGTACCACAGCATCTTATAGACAAGGAGATCAGCCTGGTGCATCAGCATAGGGTTGAGATCCTGGAGCTGCAGTGTGCAATGAAAAATGTTGTGGAAGACAGCCAGGCTCTCAGGATGGAAGTGTGTAGACTTAGAGAGGAACTGTCCAGCACAGTCAACACCAGCCACATGCACAAACTGCAGAAGGAGCTACATGAGCTAAGGCAGGAACCCAGTTGACCCCTCCATCCTCATCTCACGGCCTATAATTACTCCCATCACTCCTGCCATCCTCCATAGACCTGACGAGAAACCAGACATTATATTAATAATGGACTCCAATGGAAAGTTTATATTAGAGAATAAACTTTTCCCAAATAAAAAGGTGTCAAAGTTTTGGTGCCCCACAATAGAAAGCGCTATGGAGCTCTTGACTGTGGCCCAGCTTGTCTCACCAAGCCATATCATCATTCACACGGGGATCAATAACCGGCGTGCCCAACAGGAGAGGGTAGCTTACATCACTAATGGGAGTGATAGAGAGAGCCTCCACCATCTTCCTCCTTGCGAAAATAGTAATATCTATCCTGCTCTGAGGAGAGATTTCAACCCTTCTCTCCCAGGAACTGCATGTAGATACACTGAGCTATGCCCAAGCCGCATGCAGTCAAAGAGGCCCCATGCAGAGATTGGAACATCACAGGCCACATTGCCATCCGCAACACCCTCTTCAATTCCCCCGACAACCTCCCTCCCATGCTACCAGACCAGGCCCGCCTCAGCACAGCTCAATTAGACCCAGCACAGCTCAATTAGACCCAGTCCATCACAGTACAACCAGACCCGGCCCATCACAGCACAGCACAATCAGACTTGGTCCATCACAGCACAGCTCAACCAGACCCAGCCCACCTCATCACAGCTCTACCAAACCTGCCCCTTCACAGCACAGCTCTACCAGACCAGGCCCACCTCAACTCAGCCCAGCTCTACACAGCACCGACAACTACCCTAGGGTCTGGCAAAACACTGTAGATGGTAGTGCACCACATGATGCAGTCCACACCATGTATCATTCACATCATCAGCCCTCATATGCTGAGAGTTTGGAGCTTCACCAGCTACACTGCCCTCCACACCACCATCCTCAATTCCCCCCACAACCTACCTCTCAGGCTAGTTTTGGTTTCCATCCCTATTCCCATCCCCATGAAAGGCCTGCGACCTTCCCGGCCCCCCTGGCAGCCCTAACCCTGCAACAGGAGCCACACCAAGGCCTCCTGTGCAAACCCAGAATGGAGCATTGGCAGCCACTCCAATCCCCTGCCGCAGCTCCACTCCTTTGGCGGGAGCTTCATCAGGATGGACTGAGGTCTGCCAACACTGGTATCCCAGTTCCCACCCCTGCATCCAGCAACTTGAGGGAGGTCTGCCAAATGCTCAGTCTACTCTGCTCTCACGTGGTTGGCCAGGGACCTTGGCAAAGTCTCAGCTCACTCAACAAATAGCTGCAGATGACCCTATGCCGGTTAGCTCTTATGAGAATGAGCTGAATACCCCCTCTGACTTTAAATCTCATAGGGGGCTTGGGCTAATGCACATTAATGTGTGAAGTATGATTAAAAAATATGGACACAATTGACATTTTGGTACAGGACTCTTGTCCTGACATTCTGGTTCTCTCTGGAAACATGGTTAAATGGTTCTGTATCTGATAAAGACGTTGAAGTAAATGATTATAATGTATTACAGAAAGGAGGAGTGGCCATATATGTCAAATCTAATTTCATGGTGTCCCAATCTTTAAATATTTTCAGTTCCTGGTTGTACAGTTGAAGTGGGAAGTTTACATACAACTTAGCCAAATACATTTAAACTCCGTTTTTCACAATTCCTTACATTTAATCCTAGTAAAAATTCTCTGTCTTAGGTCAGTTAGGATCACCACTTTATTTTAAGAAGGTGAAATGTCAGAATAATAGTAGAGAGAGTGATTTATTTCAGCTTTTATATCTTTCATCACATTCCCAGCCCGTCAGAAGTTTACATACACTCAATTAGTATTTGGTAGCATTGCCTTTAAATAGTTTAACTTGGGTCAAACGTTTCAGGAAGCCTTCCACAAGCTTTCCACAATAAGTTGGGTGAATTTTGGCCCATTCCTCCTGACAGAGCTGGTGTAACTGAGTCAGGTTTGTAGGCCTCCTTGCTCCCACACGCTTTTTCAGTTCTGCCCACAAATTTTCTATAGGATTGAGGTCAGGGCTTTGTGATGGCCACTCCAATACCTTGACTTTGTTGTCCTTAAGCCATTTTGCCACAACTTTGGAAGCATGCTTGGGGTCATTGTCCATTTGGAAGAACCATTTGTGACCAAGCTTTAACTTCCTGACTGATGTCTTGAGATGTTGCTTCAATATATCCACGTAATTTTCCCGCCTCGTGATGCCATCTATTTTGTGAAGTGCACCAGTCCCTCCTGCAGCAAAGCACCCCCACAACCTTATGCTGCCATCCCCGTGCTTCACGGTTGGATTGCTGTTCTTCAGCTTGCAAGCCACCCCATTTTTCCTCCAAACATAACGATGGTCATTATGGCCAAACAGTTCTATTTCTGTTCATCAGACCAGAAGACATTTCTCCAAAAAGTACGATCTTTGTCCCCATGTGCAGTTGCAAACTGTAGTTTGGCTTTTTTATGGCGGTTTTGAAGCAGTGGCTTCATCCTTGCTGAGCGGCCTTTTAGGTTATGTCGATATAGGACTCGTTTTACTGTGGATATATATACTTTTGTACCTGTTTCTTCCAGCATCTTCACAAGGTCCTTTGGGATTGATTTGCACTTTTCGCACCAAAGTACGTTCATCTCTAGGAGACAGAAGGCATCTCCTTCCTGAGCGGTATGACGGCTGCGTGGTCCCATGTTGTTATACTTGCATACTATTTTTTGTACAGATGAAAGTGGTACCTTCAGGCATTTGGAAATTGCTCCCATGGATGAACCAGACTTCAACTTAGCATATGTAAACTTCTGAACCACTGGAATTGTGATACAGTGAATTATAAGTGAAACAAATCTGTCTGTAAACAATTGTTGGAAAAGTGTATTGTGTCATGCACAAAGTAGATGTCCTAACCGACTTGCCAAAACTGTAGTTTGTTAACAAGAAATGTGTGGTGTGGTTGAAAAACTAGTTTTAATGACTCCACCCTAAGTGTATGTAAACTTCTGACTTCAACTGTAGATGTGTCCATAAACCAGAATACACATTTATTTGTTGCTGGGATTTACCGCACCCCTGCTTCCATGGCGGATTCTATTGGTGCTATATCCGAGTGTTTAACACCATTTTTGTCCTCGGAGTTGGCCATTTTAGGGGACTTGAATCTGGATTGGCTATTCCAGGGCTCAGATCAATTTAAAAGTATATGCATTGATTTTAATTGAGTCAATTGATCTCGAAACCCACATGGCTAAATGTGAAAAACCCTGTTATCTCCTTATTGATTGATTTAATTCTTACTAATAACACCTATAAATATTTGTCTAGTGGAGTATTTGCATATGATCACCCTGATAATTTGGTCTATTTTCACCTCTTAATTTTGCCTTCTGTTCTGACTTGGTGATGCACAAACAGCCTATAATCTGTTTTTGAGAAATGTAATCATTGAAAATTATTTATTATACTGTTCTGACTTGGTGTACAGGGAGAACACTGTGAGAACAGCCTATGTTCTGAATTCTGTCACTGTACATTTCAAAAGTGCTGAACAAATAGTTATCTTGACTACGTCCGTCCTAGCTCGCTCATTGATATCTTAATCGAAATTACGGATGGCCTCTTATCAGCTTGTCGTCCACTTATGCCATAGTTTGTACATCTCAAATGCCAGTAGAAATCACATTTGTTTAAGCAAGTCAGCTATGTTTTTTTTAAATGCAGTAAATAGGTCTGAAGGAACTGTTTCGCTGCCAGACAAGGCTCCGCTGATGTAGCTGTGGTAAGGTATAGCTGTGGTGCCTCTTGGGCAATTCAGAAGGCTGACTGAGAACCTTATTAGTGATGAATGTGTTTGTTTTTTATGACCATGTTTTTCTTTCTACTTGCATTTTGTATTTATACAAAAATGTGTGTATTTTCTATAATTGATGTAATTCATGGCTCATCTGTAATAGAGATCTTGGTCTCAGTATAACTCCCTGATAAAATAAAGGTTCAATAAAATACGCTAGCACACAACATGGTTGCCACTAGTTAACACAGCCACAAAGTATTAATTACAGCTAAACCCCACCCATTTCTAAAATGTATCTTCTTAAAATATGATCTTAAACCTAACCTTAGCCACACTTTCTAACCTCAACTTTAAATGAAGGTTGTTTTTTTGTTGTTGAGAATTTTGACTTTGTGGCTATGGAATCTGACTTTGTGGCTGTGTTATCTACTGGAAACCACACCGCAAGCACAGATCCACGTCTCACAGTTGTGTGATTCCCTCAAATTAAATTATGACAAATACTTTACTCAGTAAGGTCAATCCCATACAATTCTATGGTCACTCCCATTGGTCACTCCCACTAAGGCCAACATTGAATCGTTGATGTACAAGGCATATATGCACTCTATAACAGGCGCTGTCAGAGAAAGGTTCTAAAAATGGTCAAAGACTCCAGCCACCCAAGTCATAGACTGTTCTCTCTGCTGCCACATGGCAAGCGGTACCGATGCACCAAGTCTGGAACCAACAGGACCCTGAACAGCAACTACCCCCAAGCCATAAGACTGCTAAATAGTTAGTCCGGTAGCTATTGGTTAACTATTTAACTATCTGCATTGACCCTTTTTGTACTAACTCTTTTGAATCATCACATATGCTGCTGATACTGTTTGGTATCCATCCTGTTGCCTAGTCACTTTATCCCTACCAATATGTACATATTATCTACCTCAATTACCCCCGTACCACTGCACATCGACTCGTTACTGGTACCCCGTGTATATAGCCAAGTTATTATTACTCATTGTGAATTTATTCCTTGTGTTATTATTTTTTAAATGATTTCAACAACAACAAAAAGATCTCTACGTTGTTGGGAGGGGCCTGTAAAGTAAGCATTTCTAAGCTAGTAGACACCTGTTGTTGTTCACGAAGCATGTGACAAATAACATTTGATTTCATTTGGGCAATAGCCTGGGGATGAGGTTGCCAAGCAAGATGTCATTTAAAAAGGATCCTCAGCTGTAAATGTAAAGGTTGAATAAGAGGAGGGGGATGCAGAGTATCGGCAGCTTTTTGTTTATTCGTTAGATTTAAAAAACAGCCATAAGCTTGGTGGATAATATGGATTATGGCAATAGATTGAGAGTAATAGACATCTTCTCTGTTGCGTTGTCAACAGAATGGACGTTTAATCACTGATGAAATCAATATAAGGACCGACAGGACTTTGAGCCAGTTTAGATTCTTCAATTGCATTCATAATGCTGTGAATTTAGTACACAGGAGCCTGACAATGCTGTAGTTCTAGAGCCTATGTGGAGCGTCTTCATCAGTGTTATACATTTGAGCTTTACTGTGTTCTGTAAACTTTACCCCCATTTACTCTCACATTCACTCAACAAACAAGAAAAGGAAAATGGTTTATTTACGGTAGTTGCCAGATCTGCAACGGTTAACACATTTGTACTCCCTGAATGCTTAATTTATTAAACCATGTTGGCATAATTTGTTCACTTAGTGTGCGACCAACTATTTGTTTGGTGGCAGGGCAGTGCTTCCTGTCAGAAGTATTTTTGTTCCCTTTTAGTTGGCTTCCAGCGTTCAAATGTGCTGAACACAGAGCAGAGCGGGATGGAGAGGAAGAACAAGAGAGAGAGAGAGTAAGCAGACTCAAGTAAACAACGCTTTGGCTCTTTAAATAAAACATTTGTTTGTGACTGAGCTTTCATGATGTGAACAGCATGACCTGTTTTCCTGGGAGCCTCTAAACAGCCACTCATTCGCCCTCTCAGAAACAGATCCCATCTCTCTACCCACAGACTCAGTGCCTATTTATATTGCATGAGAACAAATTTTTCTGACAACTTGAGTGATAGATTTGTACAAGGCTTGGATGTTATTTTTTTGAGGAGGCGCTGTCTGAGTGACATAAATTGCTATTAATAAAAATTTTAACAATACATGGCAAATGAGTTTTTTCTGTTAACATGGTAGGAGCGGAAGAAAATGGTGCTTGTGGTGGGCTTCTTGGGAATAGCTTTGCTGTCTGAGTCAACATTGGGAGAGAAAGTGATGGGAGAGAAAGCATTCCGTGTACAATAAGCTACTGGGTCTGTGTGTGTGTGTGTGTTTAAACAGTTGGTAATCCAAGAGACCGAGTCTCGCCTGCTACCATCTACATGTACAGCATTTTGCAATTTACAAAGATGTATTGACACCAATGAACTATTCTCCCATTAGCTATATTCACAGCCTCACAGTTGTTCCTTGAATACAATGGATATGGGATATTTTTTTTAAACTCATATTGACCTCAAGCAAAGCTTTTTCCATCCACTCCCCACTTCTCCTATCCTGTTTTTGATGTTTCAATCTCTCAATGTTGTTTCCTTTAAAAAAATCTAATTAACAAGTACATCCTGTGTGCTGTAGTGTCTGTTGACAGGGAGAAACAGCAGGCTTGGAGTCCAGCTTTGGTCTGGATCCCCCTTCACAGTTTTTCTCTCTTCACAGTTTTTTCCTCTCTCTCTCACCTCAGCTGAAATAATTAACTGTGCGCATGTTTTGAAGGCAGGATTACAGTTGTCTAATTGTGGCGTGCGTTGTCCTGGAGACTATCAGGTGATCGGTGAATCAACAGCCTTACTTGGCAGTGTTTGGCTGAAACAGGGCTTTGTGTAAATGTCAGTCACACGATTTATGATGGTGAGGCAGATTACATTTGGCAGGGAAATCAATAGGCTGACCACTCTGGACTGGCTGCTTATTTTGAGAAACAGCTTATGTAACCTGCCCAGAAGCTTGTCTCCTCATCGGTTTGCTTTGAATGAACTCGTGTACAAGTTGACTGAGCTAACCACCATGGTTAGCCATTAAGTCGCCAGAACTTCATTACACAATTCTTAACGCTGCCCTTTTAACTGGTGTGGTGGTTACAGACTTTTTCAATGTGAATGCGGTTCAAATGGGATCGGTAATTCTTAAACAAACAGATACCTGTTGGAAATATCATTGTATCGATCGCTTTTAGGGGAATGCAATAAATATCTTTTGGTATGTAACTCTTTATTGGTGAAAATCAGACTCTTGACTGACATAATATCCATATTAGATAGTGTCAGTGTCTATAATACATTGTAATTGCTCATTTGCTTTTCTTCACATATCCTTCCAATCCCTTGGTAGACCACTGGTAAGAAAATAACCACCACTAAATAACCCCTCCAGCATTAAAGAGACATCCCAATCCCTCTTCAGATTAAATCATTTCAATGTGTTTTTAGCTTTCCAAATGCACCCGCATTCCTGCGTACTGAAACGTGTCCAGTTAACCAACAGACGAGAAGACATTGCAGGAAGTCAATAAACCCCTATCCCCCTCAGGGTGTGCATATCTATTGTTGTGAGCCAGGTTAATGTACTCCAAACAAGGTTCGGTACATATTGCAATATGCCATGAAGGTTTGTATTGCATACATGGAGATGAGAGTAGTGGCCGGCCAGACTGTTCTGTGTGTGAGGGGAGAATAAGTATTGGATCTGGTGAAGCATCTTATCTCATATGTTGATCTGACACCCTATGTCCTTGTATAAAAGCTGTGCTATGTATTTTTTTGGTACAATGACACCAAAAGCTGCAGAAGTGAATGTGCATTACTGACATTACAAAATGGCAGTTTAATATAGGCATAGGGATTGGCTACCTGGCAAATACCCTTTTTAACTCTCCCTGTCTTTGGATTGTGTGGATGTAATGGTCCCAATCAAACCTGTGCGCTCTTACTGTGTCACACTGTGGCCCATGGGGTCAGATAGAGTCAGTCTCCCCTCCCAGCAGGCCTCCTGGCCAGGGAGAGGCTTTTAGAGAGCCCTGCTCCACCATATTTTATTGGAATTAAGTAAAATGGCACTAGCAGAGAGGGGTGCTGTGGCCTAATGCACAACCATGTCTGCAACCCTTAAACAAGTGAGGGAAAGTGTATACTAGGAATATACTTTAACTGTATGAAGCATAGGGATACATAGAGCTTGGCCCAGCTGTTGGATACATGATAACACATACACAAGACCTATTGCACTCTCTAAAGCAATTTGACAATCGTAAAGGAGACAAGTACATCCTAAAAATGCCCTGAAACAAATATCTGTCTTGTTGGTCATGTCATCAACATCAGAATCACACAGTCAGAGTGCACTAAGTCTGCAGTACATAGGCCATTGTCACAGACCTATAATGTATGGCTCTCTCTGTTTGAGAGAGATGCATTGTGGTTGGTACTGTAGAGCTCCAAACATGAAGGGACATCAGCAGTGGGTAGAGGGGTACTTCAGCCCCTCTCTTTGGCCTGCGTGGTGGTGACGATGGATTCCCTCTCCAGCCACTCCTTCTCTTTAATGGACTCCCACCACCACCTGGTCTTTACACATCTTATCCAGCCAACAGGAGAAGAATGCCCTGCTCTACCTCAAAGGGATGGAAAGATTACCTTTATTTACATGATAAAGTACTTTAGATTGACTGACATCTTTGAACACAGCAGGGACCCCAAACCCTGCACAGTATTCCTTCATTATAGAGCTAGCCTCAGATGAAGGGCTACGGTGCCGCTATAAAAGACCAATGAGCGGAGTGCATCCTTTATTGACATGTTTGCTGAATACCAGAGTGGATTTTCTGATGTATTTATAATGGCCTTATTAAAAACTCTTTTGATCTGAAGAATGCAACAATAGCGCAGAGCATTTTATGTTATTTTGTTGCCACACTATCCAAGATTCACCACTGAAAAAAAATCTTGATTTTCAGTGCTGTGTTCCGAGGAGCATTTCATTATTTTTTCCTTTTAGTCGTGAAGTGCAATCGTTTTTGAGGGTTGGTTCTCTTGTGCAGATAATCTTTTCTACCATTGATGCAAAGCTGTTCACCCATTGATAATGCACCACATAGGACATTTTTTTTTAAATAAATGAAATATTCTATTTGATAGACAAACATTTGAAATGATTCAAATGTATATTGCATTCTACTCTGAACGAGCAATTGTTTCCCATTGTCGATCGTATTGAAATTGGATACAGACACTGTTTGAAAGACCTGTGTGTTCCTCACCTGTAAGATTAACAGTTATAGGCCCCTCTCGTTTAATGTTAGAGGGTAATGACAAACAAAGTTACTGGATAAATGTTTGCTGGATTTTAAAGTAAGGCAAGTCTGTCATGGTGTGCTATGTATTATTTTATACAACACTTCTATAGTAAATGTTAAGTCATAGATCCTAGTCTAAATCCAACCTTTTTGGACTTGGTATGTTATTGGATGTAAAATGTACTTCTCGTCATCACTTTCCACTGAATGTCTTTCCTTCTTTTCAGTGTCAACCGTTGCAAAGTGCAAATGTGGTGATTTTAATAACAAAAATCTGTTGTCCATGTTCGGGGAAACTTGGTCTACACCCAAAAATATAAGTTAGCTTGGCAGGCCTTTGTATGCGGCCAGTTGCTACAGCCTTCTGCCTTTGTAGTTGTAAACCAGAAACAAATTTACACTCCTTATGGATCCAGTCACAAAGAATTATTGAGCTAGACAATTTATAAACAGTTATTTCCTTCAGACGGGGCGTGAATACCTGTTTCAAATTAAGAGGCTTAAAGAGTTATGGATATCTTCAGCGATTTAGATGTGCTGAAACGGTTCTTCAATGGTTTTGCACATAGTCCACGTTCTCTGAAGCAAAAACACACCGACTTCATCTGCTAAGGGTCTAAGAAATTGTGACAAATGAAGGTTCATCAAACACAATACGCCAAGAAAAATGTCAGTATAACATTTGATAAATCTGTGAATAGGGCTGGCACAATTACCGTTATAACCGTGTAACAGACAGTCTTGAATGAAGATGGTTGAAGACCGTTGTGAAAATAAAATCACCGTCATTTAAAAAAATTACAAACAGCTGACTGAATGATCACAATGCAGCAGCAGCACACATAGAAATATAATGAATAGAACAGGCTTGGAACCGCTAACCCCAGCAATTTGACTGGTAAACTCATGGGTACATTCGCAATGGCTGCCTGGTATTGTGAGGTAATCATTTCCATGGTAATGTAGAATTGTCACTCAAATGATGTTAACTGATGTGGCTCATACAATGGAATGTATTTTTTGCAGTGTTAGTTGAGTTGAATCAACAAATCACATCACATATTTTACTTCCTGCTTTGCTCCTATGGGTACGCTCGCAATGACCGCCAGTCCACCCATTATGCCGTCATTGACTTGAATGGCGACTCCCATTCTATTCATTCTATTTCTATGGCAGCACATGCAGTCAGGAGCGGAGGAGAGGAGAAAATGTGCGCCTATAAAAAAAATCTAATAATATTACGGTGACCGTGGTCATTTTGCTGGCCAATTACCATCATCCAAAATTCCATGACCGTCACAGCTCTATCTGCAAATGGCTATTCAATAGGGACTCTATACATATCCAAAAGTACTGCTGAAAGTCATGCATTCAGTCAAAGACGATTGAGAGACAGATGCCAGATTGTCAACATTTACAAATGACTTGTTCTGTTGCTAGCTGTACTGTACTTGATGTGCAAAGGTGCAATATATAGAGTACCCTGAGTAAACAGTTATCTTATTGCTTCAAGCTGAAACTCTTCCATTTGGATGGATCACTTCTTCCCCATGCACATACCACAAAGTTTAAAGGCCCAGTGCAATCAAAAATGGGATTTTCTGTGTTTTATACAGTGCCTTGCGAAAGTATTCGGCCCCCTTGAACTTTGCGACCTTTTGCCACATTTCAGGCTTCAAACATAAAGATATAAAACTGTATTTTTTTGTGAAGAATCAACAACAAGTGGGACACAATCATGAAGTGGAACGATGTGCAAAACTGATAGAGACATACCCCAAGCGACTTACAGCTGTAATCGCAGCAAAAGGTGGCGCTACAAAGTATTAACTTAAGGGGGCTGAATAATTTTGCACGCCCAATTTTTCAGTTTTTGATTTGTTAAAAAAGTTTGAAATATCCAATAAATGTCGTTCCACTTCATGATTGTGTCCCACTTGTTGTTGATTCTTCACAAAAAAATACAGTTTTATATCTTTATGTTTGAAGCCTGAAATGTGGCAAAAGGTCGCAAAGTTCAAGGGGGCCGAATACTTTCACAAGGCACTGTATGTGTTTCCACACTATGAGGTTGGAATAATACTGGGAAATTGTGATCATGATGATAATGTCCTTTTCGTCTAAGGGCTTTTTGGAAAAGACCGGCTGAAATATCAGCCTGTTTTGGTGGGATGGAGTTTTGACCTTCCATGGTGACAACCCCATGCACTAAACAAGTTGAGGCTCCTGAGTGGCGCAGCATTCTAAGGCACTGCATCTCAATGCTGGAGGCATCACTACAGACTCTGGTTCAAATCCAGGCTAAATCACATCTGGCTGTGATTTGGAGTTCCACAAGGCAGTGGACAATTGGCTAGGGTAGGCTGTCATTGTAAATAAGTAGTTGTTCTTAACTGACTTGCCTGGTTAAATAAAAAAAATTGATCCTAGTCTAAATCCAACCTTTTTGGACTTGGTATGTTATTGGATGTAAAATGTACTTCTCGTCATCACTTTCCACTGAATGTCTTTCCTTCTTTTCAGTGTCAACCGTTGCAAAGTGCAAATGTGGTGATTTTAATAACAAAAATATGTTGTCCATGTTCGGGGAAACTTGGTCTACACCCAAAATTATAAGTTAGCTTGGCAGGCCTTTGTTTGCGGCCAGTTGCTACAGCCTTCTGCCTTTGTAGTTGTAAACCAGAAACAAATTTACACTCCTTATGGATCCAGTCACAAAGAATTATTGAGCTAGACAATTTATAAACAGTTATTTCCTTCAGACGGGGCGTGAATACCTCTTTCAAATTAAGAGGCTTAAAGAGTTATGGATATCTTCAGCGATTTAGATGTGCTGAAACGGTTCTTCAATGGTTTTGCACACAGTCCACGTTCTCTGAGGCTCCCGAGTGGAGCAGCGTTCTCAGGCACTGCATCTCAATGCTGGAGGCGTCACTACAGACCCTGGTTTGATCCCGGGCTGTATCAAAACCAACCGTGATCGGGAGCCTCATAGGGCGGGGCACAATTTGGCCAGGGTAGGCCGTCATTGTAAAGTAAGAATTTGTTCTTAATTGACTTTCCTGGTTAAATACAATTGTAAAAAATAATAGACCAATAAGAAAGAGAGTTCCAAACCACTCTGCCAATAACATCTAATTTTCAGTTTTTCCCCTCCCCACTCAGACCTCTCCCAGACAGTCCTAGCTAAATTCTTGCTTGAGAAATTGCCCTTTACTAGGAAGCTCTCCACAGCGGCCCTGCTCTCTCTGCTGTCTCCTGTATTCCACGATCAGCTCCTTCGTTTTGTTGACGTTGAGGCAGAGGCTATTTTCCTGGCACCATATATGGTCCTTACCTAGACTCTCAAAGCACTTCATGATGACAGAAGTGAGTGCTACGGAGCAATAGTAATTTAGTTCAGTTACCTTCGCTTTCTTGAGTACATGAACAATGGTGGACATCTTGAAGCAAGTAGGGACAACCGACTGGGATATAGAGTGATTGAATATGTCTGTAAACACTCCAGCCAGCTGGTCTGCACATGCTCTGAGGACACGGATTGGGATGCCGTCTGGGTCAACAGCATTGCGAGGGTTAACAAGCTTAAATTACTTTCTCATGTAGGCCATGGAAAACGAGAGCACAAAATCCTCGTAAGCAACGTGGTTCAATGGTGTTTTCCTCGAAGCGGGCGAAGAAGGTGTTTAGCTCATCAGGGAGTGAGGCGTCGGTGTCCACGGTGTGGATGGTTTTCCCTTTACAATCCATGATTGTTTGGAGTCCCTGCCACATACGTCTTGTGTCTGAGCCGTTGAATTGTCCATGTACTGTCGTTTTGCCTCTTTGATTGCCTTACAGTGGTCGTAGCTGGTCCTATCATACAAGTCCATGTTCTCAGTCACCTTGTCATGGTTAAATGCGGTGGTTGGTGCTTTCAGTTTTGAATGAATGCAGCCATCTATCCACAGTTTTAGCTTTGGATAAGTACTAATCGTCACAGTGGGAACAACATCCTCTATGCACTTCCCGATGAACCCATTCACAGAGTCAGTGTATACGTCAATATTACTTTCAGAAGCGAACCGCCTCCGTGTGTGTGTTTGTGTGTGTGTGTGTGTGTGTGCGCAAGAGAAAGAGAGAGGCATTATATCCAAATTGATAACTTTGAAACAGTTTGATTTGAGTAAATAGCATTCACAAGTGAGGTACCATACTGCTGAGTTTTGTGCCCTCCTTATGTTTCTCTTTATAGATTCCATGGTGTCGAAGGTTATTTTACAACCAGACATTTTTTCGGACCACTCCGTGAATATGCCTTTTATACCATATCCATTCAAAGTGCATAAAACCATCAGGAAATTTTAAATATCAATAAATCTCTTTACAGGAGGAGATTGGTGAGGCAATAAGCTCTGTCCAGATGTGCTTGTGGCAACAAAGGAAGAATAGACATGTATTCTGTTCAGTGGAGGAAAGAAAGACTAAGGGCTCTATTCAAACTGTAAAGCTGAAACGTTTGCGCAATATCATTTTTTAAGTGAATTTCCGAACGAGCCGACATATGCAGCGTTTATCGTGAATGCAGTCTCCGCTCAAGCAGGACCATTGCCTTTAAAGTGATATCACACTGTAAACCTGAACTTCCGCGATGCGGATTGAATAGAGCTGTTAATAATATGTGACGTTTGACTTCTCAGAACAGTTTTTGTTTGCCCCTTGCGACAGTAGCACCATTGATTCACTTTCAGTTAGTTCACTGGACAACAGACAGATGGTAAAATACAACGATACCACAATGCTACTACACAATGCTTTAGGGGTTATTTAAAAAAAAAAAAATCCTTAAAACAGTACTCTGCATTCAACACCTTGACCCAGCCTTAATTAAATATGCTGCAGACATCTCCGCCACACTCAATCAGGCACAAGTCTTGGTGAAATTCTCTCATTTTGAGAGAAAATTTTAACAACAAAACTAAATAAATAAACAATGCAATTCCTCCAAAGATTTCATTCTTTCACATTTCAAACAAAACAGCAGCTAATTATAGCCGTAAGCCATGAGCTTTGATGCATTTTCCCCCAGCTGGATTCCTTGGCTTTTCTTTTCCTGGAAGTGCTATTCTTTAGGTCCTGAGGTAAACTGCCCGATGGGTGCGCAGCAGGCTCTGAAGATACGGAGCCTATCATACACACAGAGTTGTGTGTGTGTGTGTGTGTGTGTGTGTGTGTGTGTGTGTGTGTGTGTGTGTGTGTGTGTGTGTGTGTGTGTGTGTGTGTGTGTGTGTGTGTGTGTGTGTGTGTGTGTGTGTGTGTGTGTCATACGGCCACCATCAACTGTAGTGTGGAAAAACATGATAGTGAATAACTTACACAACGTGTGAATTGTAATGAATACTCAGGGAGAAAAAGGTGTAGATTAACGCGCAGAGTGCGGCAGATGTTTTGATACGCCTTCGCAAAAGGCAGGAATTGGGGTCGCAGGCAATGGTCAACCACAGGTAGGCAGTCAAAAACAAACAATACCTCACAACCATACAAACAGAAAGAACTGAACTAAATAGGGAGCTGATGAGACCAGGTGAGAAATGAACACAGGTGAAATCAATGAACAAAAAATGAAAGACAGGGCTAAGTTCCAGAACAAAAAGAAACAGGGCTACGTTCAAGAACACAAAGCAAAAGAACACAAGGTTGACTAAGAAAATAAATACAGAACCTTACATGAATAGAGGCGCTAAAGGTCTGATACTGGGCACTAGTGGAGGATATGTTGACTTGAAAGGCCTTCTATTGATTTATTTATTTAACTAGGCAAGTCAGTTAAGAACAAATTCTTATTTACAATGACGGCCTACCCTGGCCAAACCCTGACGACGCTGGGCCAATTGTGCGCTGCCCTATGGGACTCCCAATCACGGCAGGATGTGATACCAGGGTCTGTAGTGACACCTCTTGCACAGAGATGCAGTGCCTTAGACCGCTGCGCCACTCGGGAGCCCCTATTAAATGTAATAACTCAAACAAGCTTTCTTTCATACATTTTTCAGAAAATGTGAGTCTCAACGGCCAAATAATACCTTCCTCATAAAAGTCGATGTTGTTGGTAGTTAGATTTTATTTTTAACATTGGCAAGAACTCTGTAGCAAATGGGACCAAGATCAACAGAGGGAGCAGAAACCACCTAGGGTGTTGATGTACCCCTGCTGTTGGGCTTGTCACATGCAGTGCATTTCTCCTTTCACACTTAAATGGATGGTGTAAACTTGTCTTGCCGGCAGGCGTGGGGGCATGGGGTCATGGGGTCATGCATGCACAAACAGGGGTGGAAGTGTATATGCTGGGCACAACCATTTCTTCTTGGCTCCCTTCCCAGTCTCTTTTAGCCAGCCCACACCCCAGGCCAGCATCCAGCCTGTCTCTCTTTCACCCGCGTGGAGAAATGTGAATGGGTGATGCCCAAGCTGTACCACTCAGCCAGTGTTTTTTTAAGGTATCCCATTTCCTTGCATTAGAGTGACGCAGCTTCATCTGAACCGGGGAATAGCCTCTCCTATTGAAGTGGGACTGTGGTACCATATGACATTCAGATATGCAAGGGTAATTGTTTTTACTGATGCTCCACGATGCAGTGCCTCCTCCATGCATGAGGCTCCCTGTCTCACAGCCACACTCATGTGTTTCCCATCAGGGAAAGTCTGTGGTTACCTTCCTGATTTTGCTGGACTGGAAAAACATAGCTAATATGGTGTGATCTGAAAAAAGGTTTGATGCAGGCGCTTTACAAATAAACCTCAGAATACCATATGGTTTGCGTTCATCTCTTAATTTATTTCCTATAAATGTCTATTGAATATTCTGTTGAGCCAACATGTGTGTAACCAGAGCTGGAAAACAGAAGGCCCTAGAGAGCAGTTTGTGGCGACGTGATTATTATGATTCCGTTTTTTTCTTTCTTTTCTGTTGCATGGTAGACCAGACAAGACTCTGTAGAACCGTCCTAAACAAACAATCTAACATGTAAACAAAGCCCCTTAGGACCGCCATGAACCCCTGTTATCCCCCGCAATGTTCCAAGAGACACATCATCATTCCAATAAAGGAGCAATTAAAAAGTAATGAATGTGAGTAGCCACAGTTCACTATGACTCAACGACCAAACTAATTTTTCCCTTTGGAGTTGGAGATTGAGTTACCATTGGCTGTAGGCCTCCTAGCAGACCAGCCAACACTGGAGTACATGGAACTGAACCTAGGAGACCAGCCAACACTGGAGTACATGGAACTGAACTTTTCCAAAAGCAGCAGTTTCCTATAGTGGGATTCAAAGCTGCTAGAAGGGAGACAGACGGGATAACCTGGTTTCACTTTGAGCCCTGCCTTTGACACAAGGACTCAGGCTTTTCTCATCAACGCTTTTGAGCCACAGATGGTTTCATCCGTGTGCTCTGCTCTTGCCTCACTTCTGACACTATTACAAGTTCCACTGCCACTTGTTTAAACCATCTATGCAAAAAATACATCGGAAGGGATTGTTTCACAGTCACAGTCAAATTGTGTTAATAAAAATCTATTTATTTTGCTAATATTAGAAACATTTTCCACTAGCCTGCCAATGTAATTTACATGTTGATGATTATTTTATTATATCTGTGGCATGAATGGAAATCAAACTTCTTCCCTGGTTTCGAGTTTCCTTGACTGCCTAGCCACCAATAATCCGTTAGTATGCTTTAAACACCGTGCCACAAGTTGAAAAGGGCAACCTCCGCTGCAGTAGTCATGTCAATGGTATAAATGTGTAGCATTAGATATTCCACTTAATATTCTTAAATCCTCTACAGGAACGGTGGGTCCCCCGCGGGACTTTTGAGCTAACGTAGGGCTAATGTGATTAGCATGAGGTTGTAAGTAACAAGAACATTTCCCATTTCCCATAGACATATCTGATATTGGCAGAAAGCTTAAATTCTTGTAAATCTAACTGCACTGTCCATTTTACAGTATCTATTACAGTGATATAATACCATGCTATTGTTTGAGGAGAGTGCACAGTTATGAACTTGAAAATGTATTAATAAACCAATTAGGCACATTTGGGCAGTCTTGACTCAACATTTTAACAGAAATGCAAACAGTCTAAAACTTTGCACAAACACTGCTGCCATCTAGTGGCCAAAATCTAAATTGTGCCTGGGCTGGAATAATACATTATGGCCTTTCTCCTGCATTTCAAAGATGATGGTACAAAAAAAGTTGATGTTTTTTTCTTTGTATTATCTCTTACCAGATCTAATGGTTCATAATCACCTACATTAACTTAACATTTCCAAAAACTTAAAAGTGCTTCCTTTCAAATGGTATCAAGAATATGCATTTCCTTGCTTCAGGTCCTGAGCTACAGGCAGTTAGATTTGGGTATTTAATTTGAGGTCGAAAATTGAAAAAAGGGGCGTATCCTTAAGAGGTTTTTATAAAAACTAAATAAAACTAAATAAAACAAAAAAAACTAACCCTGTGATACTTGATTTATGGACAAGTGAATAACAATTACGAAAGTGTCTAATATGACTTAAAGGTATGACAGATATGCACCGCATTCATTTCCAAAACACACTATTCGTGTTAGTTGCTGTGTGATCTAGATAGCAGAGTCACATATTTACTTTCAGTGGTTCAGAGTTGAAAAGCTAGCTATAATCACTGATTAAAATGGAAACCTGAGGTAACTTGCTGAAGTATCAGGGTGAACGAACTGAGCGGATATATGAATTACAATCTAACTGAAAAGATTTTCTCAGGACATTATGTAAATGACCTTGTAAGTGAGAAGTGGTATTTTAAACAAATAGCGATGTTGGAGTTGATAAGAGAGAAAGAGATGACTGAGGTATAAGTCTGCATACACAGTGATATTTCCAATGTGGGGCCTTAAATCTGATAACAAATAGATCATTCTGCACAGTGGAATACATTCATTTGATATAACCCTCTGAATTGCAATGACATTTTAGGGACAGGACAACCAACAGTTTCAGTGTAATCTTACTTCCCAGTGTTTATTCTTGACTTTTTGTATACGAAATGTGATGTTAGGTACAAATGTCAAATTTTCCTATACCACTTACAGTAGGCCTAGTAGCCACTGATGTATCATTAACTTGGCCATGTTCTGTTATAAACTCCACCCGGCACAGCCAGAAGAGGACTGGCCACCCCACATAGCCTGGTTCCTCTCTAGGTTTTGGCCTTTCTAGGGAGTTTTTCCTAGCCACCGTGCTTCTACACCTGCATTGCTTGCTGTTTGGGGTTTTAAGCTGGGTTTCTGTACAGCACTTTGAGATATCAGCTGATGTACGAAGGGCTATATAAATACATTTGATTTGATTAACTTGGAAAATTGAAGCTGATACTTAAATACATCGATCACTTTCTCTTTATGTATTATAAGAAGAGAAAAAACTATCTGTCGACGCTTGTGTCCTCTTTTTTGTTGAATTTTCTCTGTGGGGGGGGACTGGCCTTGACAGGCAGGATTCATTAGGGCAGATGACAGTGACAGGCAGTCTCTGCAACCCGTCCTGCCCAGCTCTCTAACTGTAAACAATAGGGGTGTGGATTAGTTTGGAAACAATGTGTTTATTTAAAAAGCCCACTTTCCTGTATGGACTTAACAACTCTCCCATTAATTTTATTGGCGGAGGCTCCAGTTCTGAAAATCATTGTTTAGGAAAAATACAAAACCACACAAAACAAAAAAATGGAGCATTTCACATTTGCAGTTGTTTCCTGTGTGATATAATAAGTGCATTAAAGACCATTCCTGATGCCTATTTGTTCTGTACAATCTCAGAAATCTAACATCAGCAAAAAACAAATGAGGAAACATTCTGTTGTTCTTGTTTAGCCTGCATGTTGTATATGTTTGGTGCTTCTTTGTTTACAGACATCAAATTCAAGGAAATAGCTTGTCTATTATACATGTTTTGCTTTCAACATAAAACTCCATGAACAGTGTATGCCGGTGCCTAAAGGAGTTGAGATTCAGCAGGCACTAGAGAGTGCCCAGGAGCTACACCCACAAGCCCCCGTGCCCAAAGCCACGTCCTGCGCAAAAGGAGCAGGCTTGCAGTTTTCTCTGGAGGAGAAACCGTTGAATTAGGCAAATTTCTATTACCCACAAAGCAGCGGCAGGCTCATGTTCACACCTCATGGATTAAAACAATGCACTTTGAGTTAGCCTCGTTTAGTGTTTGTCACATCCTCTCATAAAATGTTAATGAGGGAACATGTCTCTCCCAGTAACAATGGATACAATCCGTACAATCGAGGGACTTGCAAATGTTTCAGCTGATATGAGACTTGTGTGGCAACAAACAAATAGAACAGAAAATCTACTAAGTAATACAACTTTTTTGAATTCCACATGAATACATATATAGGGATCCAGAGTTATTTAGGAACAATCCTACAGGAATCCTGCTGGAACAATTAATTCATACAGAGATAAGGATGGCTGCCGTTTTAACGAACGGTTCCTAACCAATTGTGCCATTTTGTGTGTGTTTTTTGCAACTTATTTTGTACATAATGTTGATGCTACCATCTCTTATAGCGGAAAATAGCTTCAGGATATCAGAACAGTGATTTCTCACCACGAACTGGACAAAGATTTTTTCTTTAATGAGTCTGACGTGAAGGATATAATGTTGTTCCTGGACAAGGCCCAAATCCCTGTCATTCACATAAAGAAAATAAGGAAATACAGGGGGCGCAGATCAGGTAGCCTTGTGCATCGGTGAGTGGGTAACCCGCCACTACATTCCGTTCTATTGGCCAACGTGCAATCACTGGAGAATAAACTGGATGAGCTCCGTTCGAGACTATCCTACCAACAGGACATTAAAATCTGCAATATCTTATGTTTCACTGAGTCGTGGCTGAATGACGTCATGGATAATATGAAGTTGGCTGGGTCTATCGTGCATCGGCAGAACAGAACAGCTATGTCCAGTAAGACAAGGGGTGCCCAAGGGGTGTTTGTCTATTTATCATTAACAGCTGATACACATTGTCTAATATTAAGGTAGTCTCGAGGTCTTGCATGCCTGAAATAGAGTACCTCATGATAAGCAGTAGACCACACTATCTACCAAGAGAGTTTTCATCAAAATGTTTTGTATCCGTTTATTTTCCACCTCAAACCGACACAGGCACTAAGATAGCACTGAACAAGTTGTATAAGGCCATAAGCAAACAAGAAAATGCTTATCCAGAAGCAGCGCTCCTAGTGGCCGGGGACGTTAATGAAGACAAACATAAATCAGTTTTAACTAATTTCTATGTGCAACCAGAGGGGAAAAACTCTAGGTCACCTTTATTCCACACACAGAGACGCGTACAAAGCTCTTTCTCACCTTCCATTTGGCAAGTCTGCCCATAATTCTATCCTCCTGATTCCTGCTTACAAGCAAAAATGAAAGCAGGACGTGCCAGTGACTCGCTCAATACGGAAGTGGTCAGATGACTCGGATGCTCTGCTACAGGACGGTTTTGCTAGCACAGACTGGAATATATTCCGTGATACATCCAATGGCATTGAGGAGCATACCACCTCAGTCACCGGCTTCATCAATAAGTGTATCGACAACGTCGTCCCCACAGTGACCGTACGAACATAGTGAAATTGAAAAAATCTGTGGATTAGAGGCAACATCCGCACCGAGCAAAAGTCTAGAGCTGCCGTTTTCAAGGAGTGGGACACTAATCTGGACACTTATAAGAAATCGTGCTATGCCCTCAAACGAACCATCAAACAGTAGACCACCATAGTCCCTGGTAAACTTGCCTAAATGACTACCGCCCCGTAGCACTCACATCGGTAGCCATGAAGTGCTTTGAAAGGCTGGTCACATCAACATGGCCCACTCCAATTCGTATACCGCCCCAACACATCCACAGATGATGCAAACTAAATCGCACTCCTCTGCCCTTTTTCACCTGGACAAAAGGAAAACCTATGTGAGAATGCTGTTCATTGACTACAGCTCAGTGTTCAACACCATAGTGCCCACAAAGCTCATCACTAAGCTAAGGATCCTGGCATTAAACACCTCCCTCTGCAACTAGACCCTGGACTTCCTGATGGGCCCAGGTGGTAAGGGTAGGCAACAACATATCTGTCAGGCTGATCTTCAACATTGGGGCGCCTCAGGGGTGTGCCCTCAGTCCCCATCCTGTACTCCCTGTTCACCCACAACTGCGTGGCCAAGCACGACTCCAACACCATCATTAAGTTTGCTGACGACACAACGGTGGTAGGCCTGATCACCAACAACGATGAGACAGCCTATAGGGAGGAGGTCAGAGACCTGGCAGTGTGGTGCCAGGACAACAACCTCTCCCTCAATGTGAGCAAGACAAAGGAGGTGATTGTGGACTACAGGAAAGGACTGCCGAACACTCCCCCATTCACATCGACGGGGCTGTAGTGGAGTGGGTCGAGAATTTAAAGTTCCTTGGTTTCCATGTTACCAACAAACTATCATGGTCCAAACATACCAAGAAAGTTGTGAAGAGGGCACAACAATGCCTTTTCAAAGATTTGGCATGGGTCACCTGATCCTCAAAAAGTTATACAGCTGCACCATCGAGAGCATCACCTGGTGCATCACTGGTTGCATCACCGCATGGTATGGCAACTGCTCGGCATCCGACCATAAGGCGCTACAGAGGGTAATGTGTACAGCCCAGTACATCACTGCGGTCAAGCTTCCTGCCATCCAGGACGTATATACTAGGCGGTGTCAGAGGAAGGCCCCAAAAATTGTCAAAGAGTCCAGTCACCCAAGTCATAGACTGTTCTCTATGCTACCGCACAGCAAGCTGTACTGGAGCACCAAGTCTAGGTCCAAAAGTCTCCTTAACAGCATCGACCCCCAAGCCATAAGACTGCTGAACAATTAATCTAATGGCCACCTGGACTATTTGCATTGACACCCCTCCCCTTTGTTTTTGTACTGCTGCTACTCACTGTTTATTATTTATGCATTGTCACTTTACCACTACCTAGATGTACAAATGACCTCTACTAACCTGTAGCCTCCGCACATTGACTCGGTACCGGTACCTTGTGTATATAGCCTCGTTATTGTTATTTTACTTGTGTTACTTAGTATTTTATTGTGTTACTTTAGTTTATTTAGTAAATATTTTCTTAACTCAATTTTCTTAAAACACCATTGTTGGTTAAGGGCTTGTAAAGGAAGCATTTCAGCTGTTGTATTCGGCGCATGAGACAAATGCAATTTTATTTAATTTTATTTGATTACTTTATATGGCGCTATTCTCCTCAGTACGAGTTTTTTTGGCCCCAAGTTTTCATCCCTGATATTGAGTAGCCTCAACCAACACAGTTAATACGTTAATTTGCAAGACTGACAGATATGTATGCGCATGAAAAGGCATTAGAAGTCAGCAGTGAAACTTAGCCCATACAGACGTGTGATCAGAGGGCGTAGGTGTAACAGGTAAACTCAGGGGAGGGTGTTTAAGCCCTAGTTAGGCATGTAAATCCCACCCTTTACAGGCAAAGCGCTCTAGTAGATCCCTGTCAATTTCCTGCAGCTGTGCTTGGGTGGATTTACATGAATACACTCTATCACTTGAGCTTAGCCTCCTGTATTATACATTTACTTCGTTTTGGGGGAAAAGGTTACAAAAGCTTTGGCAAGTTTTTTTTCTCTTTCTCTTTCACTCTTTGTATTTTCCTGAGAAAATAAGGTTTTATTTACAAGCCACCTGGTATGGCATCTTTTGTAAATTGACTCCTCAATTCTGTCCACGGCCCAAGCACAAGAAGGTTAGCTGCCTGTTTCCTGATAAGCTGGCAGAAGCCATCAACCCCTGCAAGAATATATTGCTCTGTATTTCTGTCATGCTTTATCATCAGCTGAG
This sequence comes from Oncorhynchus tshawytscha, assembly GCF_018296145.1. Lineage (NCBI taxonomy): Eukaryota > Metazoa > Chordata > Actinopteri > Salmoniformes > Salmonidae > Oncorhynchus > Oncorhynchus tshawytscha. The sequence continues at coordinate 30,818,615 of NC_056435.1, read as the reverse complement.
GTGAAACTAAACCGGTTCTAAGCGAGAGTAGAGGGGCCATTTCCGTGGATTACAGACTCCGACTTTAATTTCAAAGACCAATGGTGTATCCAAGGAAGGTGCAGGCTTCGCTTGCCACAGATTGGCAGCAGGGCTCAGATAAGGGCTCACTCTCGTTGTTCGTATTCACCATGGGGGCCTATTGATCTCTGAGCTGGTGGTTCATTTCATAAAATACATGGCAAATGGTGTTAGAGCAGTGGTGTGGGTCTCCATACACCAGGCACAGTGAGCCTCGTGCCAACTCCCTTTATGCCGACGTATACAGGAAACGCACCACAGGAAGCCAGAGAATTTGTCAGGAGTCATTAAGGAAGGAGGTGACAGTCAAATGAACAGCTTTTAGTATTTACAATACTGTACAAAAAGCCACAATGAATGTGATTTCAACACAACTAAGCTGCATGGTTAGGATGCAAGAAATACGTTTGACTGACTTCTTATAGAATCCCAGTCTGTACTAAAAGTCTGTATTGTGGCATTTTCAGGACAATAAATGAAAAGTTTTGTCTTGAATGCCTGGTTTCATCTTGCAATATCATGGCATAGTTGTTCAAGAGTCTTTATGAGAAACCTTGGGGAATCTTTAATATCCATTAGTTTTAGGAGCACAATTCATATAGACATGTCTCTCTGTCTCTGTGCAATTTTTCAAGACCAAATTTGTGAAACGCATAATCACAACATGAGGGCCTCTTATTTTAATATCAGTGGGTGTTATTATTAGAAACCCATTTCAAATGATATGTCACGAGGGAGCAAATATCATTTACAAATCACTAATGACTTGCAAACAGTCCTTTAGCCTCCGGTGGAAGATGACGACTCGACACAGTAGGCTATGCGCTCGCCATTTGTCAGAGGCTCAATGAGATCCAACATTTTGGTGGGAGGAAGAACAGGGGAGAAATCCAACGTGACACCTGTACACATATGAAGAGTGATTCAGTTGTGATTCCCTGTCTTATCTCTTAAAATCCAATCACTCAAACAACTCATTACTATGGTTGTCTAATGGTTTTGTGGTGTTTGTTCCGAACATGCAAATGAGACACTAAAATATGTACATATCCTGTGCTGAAATGGTTTTGATTCTGATATCAATTATTTAGCGGGCATTATTAATATTACACTTTGCATCTTTAAACTGGGCGGATTGAACTCACATCAATGCCGGACTGCCTACAATGAGTCATCAACAAATCATGTTCATAATGTCAGGGTAGACACTATACTAGATCCCTGATCTAATTTTACATGGACTCACTTGGTCATTAGTTCAGTTTGGCGTGAATGCCATTCTATGCAAACGACGAAGAGGTAGCCGGGGTGCCTGATATGGCCTGACAGTTGGTGCATCAAGCTGGTCCTTCATTAATGTTAAATCAGCGCGTGATTGCAAATGATCAAATCAACATCAAATAGGTTCACCTACATGCACATATTCGAAAGTACTTCATTTTCAATGTAAAAAAATAATAATTCTGGATTCATCACTTGTCGGTCGTCTCGGTACTTCTCCCCTCAGATTCTCTTTGCTTTTCATGAACCTCATGCTGACATGCTGAGTTGTAGAACTAAAAGTTATAGATTAACAAATATATGATCGATTTAGTAATTATCATGTTATTTTTTTCCAATTAAGTTAAGAATACACTCCGATAGAAAGTTTGACCCACTAAAGGAAAAGTTGTAGCGACTCTGTTGGATATTTCAAACGTTAGCTAAATGGAGAACAGAAAAGATGTGACACAGACCACAAGGAGGAATCTGTCTTTATCACCACCTAGACATAATAACTTAATGCAAATTGTAACTAGTTAAGCACAGCAAAATGATATGATGCCATTGTCTCCGCCCGATTGGTATTATAATGTTAGCATGTGCAAAATAATTACATTTTCTTCCTGATACAATTACATTATTTGTTCTGGTTGTATTATACACCAATAAAAGCAAACATCATATTAGGATTCATGGTACTTTCCCCATTGCATTATCAATATGTGGAAATAATTGTCTGCTGAGAGATTAAATTACATTATTGTGTATCTTTTTCATTCCTAATAAATAATGATGGATGGCTTTTATTTTCAGCACCACCTGCAACCATTTTATCTTCCCCTTGCAAGTTAACAATGAAATAACAGAAAGAAAGAAGACATACGACAGTGCATACCACAAGCTTTTCAATGCTTCTCAGACTTAAGTTGGAGCGCTTGTCCTTTGTGGGAAAACACCGCAAAAAGTGTATTATTTCTGCATAACAAATTGAATCAGCTTAGCCTAGTTAAATAAAGGTTAAATAAAAAAATATATTTAAAAAAAGCTTGCCATCATCACGACTGTCTGTATTCATCGATTCCCGTCTTGAATAGGTGGCAGACTTAGACGTGGGTAGTTAGTGATGTGTGTAGACATGAAGATATAGGAGTAGAGAGTCTGTATACACATCATTTCTTATTAATAAGCAAGTCTATTTGATCAGGATCTATATTCAAAGCACAGAGACACCGTCTCCAAATATCTGTGTTTATTTACGAGCTGTGTCAGTAATCAGGATGTCTGTTAAATTCCTTACGGCTGATAAATGTATTGACAATGCCTCTAGGTGTGCAAAGATCCACTGTGTAATCCTGCCTATGAGTAATGGTATTGAAGCTGAGCTGACTGGCAGCAGGGAGACGTTATTAAGCAAGCTTCCTAAAAGATTCTTCCCCATCCTGGCAAATGACTTAGATTATATGTCTGTATACGGAGGCATTTTTCTCATTTACAATTGTGTTTCAGTGTAGTTTTTTTGTTGTTGCACAGCCTCACATTTAATCAGTGAATTGCACTTTGTGGCGATAAGAGAATTGATTAGCTACCAGTCTTCTGGAGGCTTCGTGTTTAATTGGGTTCTTTTTTTTGAAGCCCACGTTGCTTAATAGTCAATACTGCTCCCTCAAACCCCTGTTGCATTTCATGCATTTGTTGGCATGCTGTTATTGAAGATAAAACAAGGTAAGGACATAATAGTCCTAGTTAATTGGCATCAGAAAGGAAAATGCTGTTATAACTTCATAACTTCTTAAGTCATGCCTTGTGCACAGCTAGACGTACACCAGTGTAAAATTTACATTTTAATGACATATTTGAATAAGTACTTGAAATGCACTCTACCAAGTCTCCCAGTTCTAAAACCAACATTTCATGTTTGTGTTTTGAATGGCAGCGTCAGGGAAATTAGCATGTCAGTCATACAGATTAGGAAGGCATCAGTGTAAAGTCGCAGACTGCCTCAATCAAGGTTCACTGCAGGTAAACACTGGCCATGACATGTTTAAATGATAGCTTTTATGAAAGAGACAGTGTTACATTTAGAGGGAAATGTGAGAGGGAGACAGAGAGAGATTGAGTGTTCACACAAACATCAAACTTGGTTTCCATTTGGAATAATACGCTTTGCCAGGGTTTTGGTTGGATAAATGAGTATTCTTTCAATCACAGCTCTAATAATAATGTAATAATGTAGGGTCAGGGTTAGTTAATAATCTAGTAATAATGTAAAAGTTGTTGGTTAGTTTGGTTATGGGTTGGATTCAATATGTTCATGCCAACTTTTGTTATCTGTAATGACACTGTACAGTTGAAGTCGGAAGTTTACATACACTTAGGTTGGAGTCATTAAAACTCGTTTTCAACCACTCCACAAAATTCTTGATAACAAACTATAGTTTTGGCAAGTTGGTTAGGCCATCTACTTTGTGCATGACACAAGTAATTTTTTCAACAATTGTTTACAGAGATTATTTCACTTATAATTCATCAAAATTCCAGTGGGTCAGAAGTTTATATACACTAAGTTGACTGTGCCTTTAAACAGCTTGGAAAATTCCAGAAAATTATGTAATGGCTTTAGAAGCTTCTGTTAGGCTAATTGACATCATTTGAGTCAATTGGAGGTGTACCTGTGGATGTATTTCAAGGCCGACCTTCAAACTCAGTTCCTCTTTGCTTGACGACATGGGAAAATCAAAAGAAATCAGCCAAGACCTCAGAAAGAAAATTGTAGCCCTCCACGAATCTGGTTCATCCTTGGGAGCAATTTACAAACGTCTGAAGGTACCACGTTCATCTGTACAAACAATAGTATGCAAGTATAAACACCATGGGACCACGCAGCCGTCATACCGCTCAGGAAGAAGAAGCGTTCTGTCTCCTAGAGATGAACGTACTTTGGTGCGAAAAGTGCAAATCAATCCCAGAACAACAGCAAAGGACCTTGTGAAGATGCTGGAGGAAACAGGTACAAAAGTATCTATATCCACAGTAAAACGTGTCCTATATCGACATAACCTGAAAGGCCATTGCTCCAAAACTGCCATAAAAAAAGCCAGACTACAGTTTGCAACTGCACATGGGGACAAAGATCGTACTTTTTTGGTCCTCTGGTCCGATGAAACAAAAATAGAACTGTTTGACCATAATGTTATGGGGGAGGCTTTCAAGCCAAAAAACACCATCCCAACCGTGAAGCACGGGGGTGGCAGCATCATGTTGTGGTGGTGCTTTGCTGCAGGAGGGACTGGTGCACTTCACAAAATAGATGGCATCATGAGGCAGGAAAATTATGTGGATATATTGAAGGAACATCAAGACATCAGTCAGGAAGTTAAAGCTTGGTCGCAAATGGGTCTTCCAAATGGTAAATGACCCCAAGCATACTTTGAAAGTTGTTGCAAAATGGCTTAAGGACAACAAAGTCAAGGTATTGGAATGGCCATCACAAAGCCCTGACCTCAATCCTATAGAGATTTTGTGGGCAGAACTGAAAAAGTGTGTGCAAGCAAGGAGGCCTACAAACCTGACTCAGTTACACCAGCTCTGTCAGGAGGAATGGGCCAAAATTCACCCAATTTATTGAGGGAAGATTGTGGAAGGCTACCTGAAATGTTTGACCCAAGTTAAACAATTTTAAGGCAATGCTTCCAAATACTAATTGAGTGTATGTAAACTTCTGACCCACTGGGAATGTGATGAAATAAATAAAAGCTGAAACAAATCATTCTCTACTATTATTCTGACATTTCACATTCTTAAAATAAAGTGGTGACCCTATCTGACCTAAGACAGGGAATTTTTACTAGGATTAAATGTCAGGAATTGAAAACTGAGTTTAAATGTATTTGGCTAAGGTGTATGTAAACTTACGACTTCAACTGCATGTCTCTCCATGGAATCGTCTATGTTCGTGTTCCTTTGTGACCAGGTCGGCATCAACACATAAAATTCTCGAGAATTTTTGACATCCAAATTCAAACAACAACTTGGTGTCATCCATTAATTCATTGTGACATAAAGCGGGAGAGGGAATTGTAATTATTCATGTCGTTTTGCATCTCTTCAATTATTCAAACTCAAGAACACTGCTTAATGTTGAATATTGGAACATGACAAAAAAAAATGCATCTTAATAGAGTTTGGCTGCTTGTTTGGGTGCCTTTCTTTTCTTATTTGGTCATGGGGTTTAGACAAAGGGAAGAATACATATACCTGTAATTAATACGACAGTCACATATAATGATGCAATTTTCAGATGCCCTCCTACTTCTCCTTATTATTGTAAGTCCTAGCGCCATGTTTCGCAAACTCAGCCCTGGGGACCCCAAGGTGTGCACATTTTGTTTTTTGCCCTAGCACTACACAGCTGACTCTAATAATCAACTCATCATCAAGCTTTGATGATTTTAATTAGCTGTGTAGTGCTAGGGCAAAAACCAAAAGGTGCAACTAACCAAAGTCTTATTGACTTGCCGTAGTATAGACCAGTGGGAACTCAACCTTTTTCGGTAACTGTACCACGAAGTACATTTAGCTCTGCCTTAAGTACCCCTGAAGTACCCCCTCATGTGCATTTTACCATTAGGCCTATGGTCTCATGAGTCTTCTCAAGTACCCCCTGTGGATAGGCCAAGTATCCCCAGGGGTCACAGTATACTGATATAGGCAACTTAACAGTATGATTGTAGGATGGTTTAGGAACAATATTATACAAACGTTACATACATCTAAGCTATCTACAAACTCCCCGCGCAGTTGTTGGGTACATCTATGCAAATTAGGCCTGACTTTGACGATACGTTTCTTCTTTACGGTTTCTGTGTTAAGAGGTCATGGAAAGCCACTGGAACACAATAAGGTGATGGGTGAGGTGAGCTTGCTTTACCGGGCTGATTCATGCTAATTCTAGGAGATCCCAAACCATCTGAGATATGCTACGTATTTGGCAAACTACTTGATAAAAATGTACAAAAGCACGCCCCATCATTCACTATCACACAAGGTTACACTCCAGTACTCACGTTTTTCTTTTCATGCCAGTATTATAACGCACAACAGTTCCCCCTCCTCTGTAATGGTGTATAGAATACAAGGAGACGTCCAAGGCACTTTGGTATTTACTCAACAGGAGTAATTAGTGTTGGCTACACACAGAGGAGTGCTATAACTGATGTGATAAGTACCTTTATTCTTACATCAGCCCTGCTCTTCCTAACTTCCCTTTTAATTGCTCGGACTCTCTTTGAAACCTAGATGTGGCTCCTAATGAAGAAAAAAGCCAGGCGAGTATTAATATGTATACTGTTGGAGCTGGGACTGGGAGCTGGGAGCCATGCAGGCCCAGCCTTGTTTAGACTGGGGGAGGGGGCATCCAGGCATGCCTTTTGAACAGCAGGTGGTAATTGAAACAAAACAAGGGCTGATTAGCGAAGCGTCTGGCAACTCATGATCCAAACAGTGCCGCTACAGAAAAGCCCAAACACAAGAGCCCTGGAATAAAGTGGTCATCATCTAATTAACAGAACATGTTTTAATTACAGAGTAAACCAAGCAGCGCAGTGTGTCAATTTAACTGATGTGGTAAGTGCCAGTTTACAATATCAGAAACAGACAAATAATTGGTATCTAATTACAGGCAGGTCTATTGCACACCAGCGCCTCCAGCCCATCTTAATAAACAAGTTTTTACATCAAACCATGAATAGCAAATACTGCAGGGCTGCTAATTGCCACACACTGCAATATTGGGAATGTGCCAGCTTTGGCTATTTAGGTAAAGCTCTTGTGTGGATTGCTGTTGCTCTGCCATGCTTTAATTAGAATGAAATGAGGAGCAGGAATCAAGTTGTGTTAGTGAAATCCAATAGAAGTAAATAGGACGACTGACTAATCGGCCCATTGGGTTTCCCTGAGGTTGGTTTGGCTCTAGTCATAGAATATCTCCATGCAACTCTAGTAAGCTTTGTTCCCACTGCAGGCCTTCATTCTCAAATCAGTTTGGTTTTTCAAATCCGTTTTGGAATACTGACTGTCCAAACAGCCCAAAACTGTCCAAAAGTTACCTGACCAAATCGGATGTGTGTGTTCAGACCATAGAGAATGATAGAGGATTCATCTTTGTATCTGTCACACTATGGCTTTTGTGAGCACGTGGGTAGCGCCATTGAGGCCATCTCCATTTTGAAGTAGTCTATTGACTGTCTGAAAACCACTTGACAGTCGAATGACCACTTGAGGGGCAAGTAAATCCGATTTGACTGTTCAGACACAAGTCATATTGCCAGGAATCAGGTTTGTATCCGATTTCAGATGTTGTTTGAAATGTGGCTTGAAATATCTGATTCGATGTCGCTTTTTGGCTGTTCAGAATGCTGGAAAAAGAAAAGATTTGAATCTGATTTGCAAAAAACTTGGCTGTAGACTACAATAACTAAAATGTGAGAATACGACAATGATGACCAGATATGTCTATGTATTGTAGGGTTTCATCCAATATTTTTGTTTTTAACCCTATCATATTCATACAAGGATTGTTCATATTGTCATACAATATACGATACCAGTCAAACGTTTGGACACACCTACTCATTCAAGGGTTTTTATGTATTTGTAGTGAAGTATAGTGAAGACATCAAAACTATGAAAGAACACATATGGATTCATGTAGTAAGCAAAAAAAAAGTGTTAAAAAATGTATGAAGCTGGTTGTGAGAATGCCAAGAGCTTGCAAAGCTGTCATCGAGGCAAAGGGTGGCTACTTAAAAGAATCTAAAATACATTTTGATTTGTTTAACACTTTTACTACATGATTCCATATGTGTTATTTCATAGTTGATGTCTTCACTATTATTCTACAATGTAGAAAATAGTACAAATAAAGAAAAACCCTGGAATGACTAGGCGTGTCCAAACTTTTGACTGGTACAGTAAATAATTGCTTAATTTGTCTTGCTGATTGATGAATGGAGCCTACTGTTCTATAAGGAGCGCTGGAGCCTACAGTATCACAACACAGCAAAGCCCATAATCTGATTCATTATTTTGAAAAAGTGAAATGAATGATTAGTGGTTTGATTAAATGTGGTGTTTTCTCACCACAGCAGATGCATGTTGATGGATGAGCACCACAACATTGTTGGGCTAAAAAGATTTTCTCTCACTCAGTCAGGCTGTTTTTCAACAGCATGCCACTCAACCTTTGATGTAATCAATGTAAGACTCCTGTAATTTGATGCAGATGCACACTAAATTATTGATTTCTATTCATGCTTACTATACACTGAGTGTACAAAACATTAGGAACACCTTCCTAATATAGTTTCACCCCCCTTTGCCCTCAAAACAGCCTCAATTCGTCGGGGCATGGACACTACAAGGTGTCGAAAGCGTTCCACAGGGATGCTGGCCCCATGTTGACTCCAATGCTTCCAACAGTTGTGTCAAGTTGGCTGGATGTCCTTTGGGTGGTGAACCAGTCTTGATAAACACGGGAAACTGTTGAGTGTGAAAAACCCAGCAGCGTTGCAGTCCTTGACACACACAAACTGATGCGCCCGGCAACATACCCCGTTCAAAGCCACTTATAAATCTTTTGTCTTGCCCATTCACACTCTGAATGGCACACATACACAATCCATGTCTCAATTGTCCTTCTTAAAAGTCCTTCTTTAACCCGTCTCCTCCCCTTCATCTACACTGATTGAAGTGGGTTTAACAGGTGACATCAATAATGGATCATAGCTTTCACCTGGATTCACCTGGTCAGTTTGTCATGGAAAGGTGTTTTGTACACTACGTACACACTACCATTCAAAAGTTTGGGGTCACTTAGAAATGTCCTTGTTTTTGAAAGAAAAGCACATTTTTTTGTCCATTAAAATAACAAATTTATCAGAAATACAGTGTAGACATTGTTAATGTTGTAAATGACTATTGTAGCTGGAAACTGCTGATTTTTAATGGAATATCTACATAGGCATACAGAGGCCCGATATCAGCAACCATCACTCCTGTGTTCCAATGGCACCTTGTGTTAGCTAATCCATATGTATCATTTTAAAAGGCTAATTGATCATTAGAAAACTATTTAGCAATTATGTTAGCACAGCTGAAAACTGTTGTTCTGATTAAAGAAGCAATAAAACTGGCCTTCTTTAGACTAGTTGAGTATCTGGAGCATCAGCATTTGTGGGTTCGATTACAGGCTCAACATGACCAGAAACAAATAACTTTCTTCTGAAACGCGTCAATCTATTCTTGTTCTGAGAAATGAAGGCTATTCCATGCAAGAAATTGCCAAGCAACTGAAGATCTGGTCCAACACTGTGTACTACTCCCTTCACAGAACAGCACAAACTGGCTCTAACCAAAATAGAAAGAGGAGTGGGAGGCCCCGGTGCACAACTATGCAAGAGGACAAGTACATTTGAGTGTCTAGTTGGAGAAACAGATGCCTCACAAGTCCTCAACTGGCAGCTTCTTTAAATAGTGCCCGCAAAACACCAGTCTCAACGCCAACAGTGAAGAGGCGACGCCGGGATGCTGGCCTTCTAGGCAGAGTTGCAAAGAAAAAGCCATATCTCAGACTGGCCAATAAAAATAAAAGATTAAGATGGGCAAAAGAACACAGACATGGACAGAGGACTTAATGATATGGGCTATTTTGCTTCCACTTGTCCAGGGGCCCTTGTTAAGGTCAACGGCATCATGAACGTTACCAAGTACCAGGACATTAAGCCAGAAACCTGGTTGCCTCTGCCAGAAGGCTGACTCTTCCAGCAAGATAAACCCAAGCACACATCAAATCCACAAAGAAATGGTTAATTGACCACAAAATCTATTTTTTGCAATGGTCATCTCAGTCTCCAAGACTTGAACCCCATTGAAAACCTGTGGTTTGAATTGAAGAGGTCATTCCATAAGCGCAGACAAAGGATATCAGATCTGGAAAGATTATGTATGGAGGAATGACCTAAGATCCCTCCCAATAAGTTCTCCAATCTCAGAAAAACATTTTTGAAAAAGGCTCAGTGTCGTAATCCTCACAGAGGGATGGTGCTGAAGTATTGAAACAGGGGATCCAATCATTTTGACACCTATCTTTTTGAGATTGTTAAACTAAATCTATATTTCTGAGCAATTGTATTAGTATAAAATATAATTTTTCCATTTTGAGCATACAATATAGCTCAGTATTTTGATTATTTATCAAGAGATCCAATCATTCTCCAGCCAACTGTACTGTTTATTACTAGAGATACAACATGGAAATTCAGGACCCCAAATGCTAGATAATATATTGTCAGCAAAAAGATTGGTCATGATTTTATATTGTTTCTATTAAATCTCATCTTTCAATGGCTTTAATTAATAATATACTTGTGACATTTATGTATAGGAGCAATAAGCTAAGCGAGAAACAATTTATGTCACCTAAAGCTTTTTAACGAATCAATGCAGCTATTTGTAATTGCTTGTTTCACAAGATTAAAAGTGCTTAGACTTGATCTCTGTCTCCTGTTTTGTGGCCAACATGACCTGTGCTTCCGTCATAAAAAAGCAAGTCTTGGTCATCAGCGTTAATTCCCGTCAAGAAATCCATATCGCTAATATTTCTGGAATTTTAATGCAGTTACAATTTATAGCTTATCAAATGCTGTTACCTAAATTGATGTTAGAACAGTTTAACTGTCTATTTTTAATTACAAGATAATTTAATGTTGAGGCTGATATGATAGTGGTGGTCCTTAAGTCCTGCAGAAGGTGACAAACAGGCCTGTATCTGTGACAATCTAACCTATACAACAACAACAAAAAATCTAAAAATGATAATATTATTGTAAACTGTAGGTGTCATCGCTTTGAGGAGATTTTTGTAGTATAAAGTACCCAGGCAAAATAACATGAAGAAATAAATGATCAAGTGGCCTTTTTCGTTTGCTGCGTCCTGCATTGGTACACATGGACAAGGCAACTATGATTTCAGTATTTTTTGTATGCAGATCCCTACCATTTCAACCAAGTAAGAAATGACTTCAGGAAACAAACGTGAACAACCAGCATTTTATTGCATTTTTAGAATGCTTACGTCAGTTATCGAGACTGACTGTACAACAGAATACTCTGCATCAGACAGACCAGGAATGATGAGGAGATTACAGACTGATGATGGAGGTGATGAGCAGAATATTTAGTTAATAAAACAGAAAACTACAGACTACAGCTTCAACAGAAAACTAACCTAACTGCTGAAACATTAAAGCACCGTGACAGCTGCTCTGCTGTACCCTCTTCCCTCCCTCCCTTCCTCCCTCCCTCCGCCAGAAGCACCGGTTGAGAGGATGACGGTACAACACAGTGGTGAACGACAGTGGGGTGGATCATGATTGATGGAACCGTGGCAAATTAGCATGGCCACAAGTGTCTTGAGGGGGAATCTGATGCCGCCTACACAGAGCACAGCAAGGTCAAAAGGTTACTCGACTTGGGTTGATATTTCTTGTTCAAAATTCAACATACAGTATATCAAGGACGAGTACAGTCCGACTCACATCAAACGTTTAACCTTTGTGCTCCACCTAAGACTGCTACCTGATGTGCTTGGCTTTACTGATCATGAAAAAATAACAGTTGAGATAAAAATATAACAAAAAAACGGTATGTATTTCACCTAATGATGATGGGCTGATGATGACATCACTGATGATGATGACATCACTGATGATGTATGAATGAATCGATTCCTCTGGAATAAAAACAAAGCATTTAACAAATACTCTACATCTTGGCACTGCATATTTTTCTATTTTTTCCTATTAGTTTCATATAAAATATCATTAGATTGATACACCCTTATACTATTACTGACCACTTAACTATTATTTCTCATCTCTGTGACCCTGGAATTAGTCATGCAAGATACCTCAGTCTTGTAGAGGAAATATACCTGTCTGCCCTTTCGCCGAGCAGTAATGTTTTAACATATAGCCACAGAAGGCAGTGGTTGGACCATCAAAAGGAAGTATCAAAAACAGCTTAACACAAGGAAGAACAAAATCTGTACAAAATCCTTAGGTCAATGATAACAGAGAAAAAGTCTGTTTTCTATTTTACAGTTTAAAATCCAAAATCTGGGATAATCCCCCACCCTGCCCCGCCCATCTCGCACAGATGTCTGCATGTATGACGTTTTAAAGCAAGGATTACTAAGTAAAATACATTTGCAGTACAGTTTGCTATTCCAATACATACAGCAATTTTCCAAAGCTTTTTTTTATAGCTAACACAAAGCAGTTGTGATAAAGCAAAAAGAATAACACACACATAATTTTTTGATCTTTGAAAGAAACAAGCAAAGAAAACGACAAGAAAAAGACACAAGGCGCTATACTAACAACCTACTGTTGTAAAGCCCATGACCAAGCGACTGACAATAGACTGTGAAAAGGGGGATCAAATAAAGTTAGGTGATTTCTTCATGAAAAAAGGCCTGAGGTTTGGATTGATTTTGCAAAAAGGATGCGAGACCCTCAAGATAAACAAGCTCAAATGTTGTATTCTTATCTTCTTTTTTTTTTGCCTTTAAAAAAATATTTTTTCACTCACTACAGTTTTAGACTACACATGCAAGACATACAACTAAATGCAACTGAGTGAAACACATTTTTTCTCTCTTAATTTAATCATTCCCTATAGGTTTGAACTGAGGTCTGTGTACTAACAATTTTTCTCATGCTGTTATCTTTAGTAATGTCAAGCTACACATGCTGAGAATGCTCTAATCTACCAGCTTTCCCCCCTTTAGAATACCAAGCAAATCAGCAGAAGACTGGCTTTGGATGAGATCGAGTTGTTCTCACGATCCCAGTCCGGCTGTTACTGACCCATCCCACAGCTGCCTGCTATTGGATATTAAATACATTTTCTGAAAACCACAGATTGCCCTTTTCATTAGCAATAGGAAACGCATGATGAAATGTTCAAATAACTGCCATAAAGTACCTTGTACCCAGCTTATTAGTTGACAGGAGTGTTTTTTAATATAAAAAGTAATACGTTGACAGAAACTAAACACAATCATAAAGCCGTGCCAATGTTAACAGAGAACAGTAGAATCCCGTCAAGATAGCAGGACTCACTAAAGAGTGGCATACAATCGTTGGAAAGGGTACAAATTCATAAAGAATAAAAAAACAAACAAAATATTTAATCATTGTGTGGTCCAGTTGAAGTAAAGAATCCTTTTTCACATTGTTCTCTGCAAAGCTCTCCTGTCTACTGGTAAATCAGCATCGTTATTATCATCATCTGCTTTTATCCACCCCCTTATGTTGCACAGTAATCTGCTGCTGATAGATGGACAGAGTGATCCCTTTCCCTCTCATTGGTCCAAAGACCATGCTCCCCTAATTTGGTCATGTTTGTCTGCCTCTGCATCTCCCTTGAGGTTTTGGTCACTGCAAAGTCCTGCAGCTACTGTACTCGTCATGACAACCCTTTGGCTTTAAAGGTGATGACAGTCCGACTGCTTGAGGAGCACCCTCTCTAATCAATGAGCCATTGGCTTGACAAAGCTGAGACTATACTCCAGCAATAGATCCTGTCACATCCAATGGGAGAGAATGGAGGATATTTGGCCTTATCTGCTATTGCATGAAACAGAGAACATCGTTTTTACTTTGTAGTTTATCTTTGGTAGTCACAGAACAAGATATCCGACACATCAACAACTAAATACAAAAATAAAACTAAAAACGGAACTAATAATAATAAATAAAAATGCAAAGTGGTTGCAGTCTTTAAAAAGTCAGTCTTTGACCGAGCATATTCCGTTTCATATCAATATACCAAACCTAGGATCAAGCCCATTTGTGTTCAGCCTCACAGCGCCACAGTCCCTGCATCAATCCCATTCCCTCTATCGCATTGCCTACACCACTACTCTGACTTGGTCATTGGGTTCTGCTGATGTTGACTACCGACTGTACCAGATAATCAGTTCGTTTGTGGAAGGGTGGGCGTCTGGGGCCGTAACATGGCTGACAAATACCAGAATGAAGCAATGATTAGGTCTTATTGCCCGTTTTGGGATTATCCCGAAATTAAGGACATTAATATTTAATCTGATGTGTGTAATTATTAATAATCACTCAGAACTGAGAGAGCCAACTGGTCATGCATATGGTAAAAGACATGACAACTATAGGGAATGCACTTTGATATCGTCAAGCCTGGCCAAACAATCCCTCCATGAGTGAAATGACAGTGGGGAAAACTAGACACGTTTGACCTACGATGACAGTTGTCTTCAGGAATCACAACTATCTGGTCTAAAATATCATCTTTGTCCTGCACACCTGGCATTTCATTTTCTTTCTAAAACTGGGAGCTTGCGAATGATCAGAAATGTGGATGCAGCTGACATGCACTGCCGTGAAGGGCTGTTCTCAGACATCATTTCATGAGGATAAATCATAACCTGCATGATTTCTCTGTCATTCATTCCCATCTTAAATTAAACTTCATTGATGCGTGGAGAGAGCCTTCATTACGAGTAGTGCATTGCAGACGGACTTCATGAGCTTGGGGGGGAGATGGGCTACATGTCAGGGAGGTGGCATTCTGAAGCATGTGGAATAAATGACAGAAAAATACTACTTGGTATTTTGACATTCTGCTTCATGTAAAAAACAACATGGAGACAACATGAAAGGAAATCATATAAGCATTCATCAAGTGCTGACCATACAGAATCTCCACAGCACGGGCATGAGGTCTGATCAGTTAAAGAAATCAAAAGCGATAAAGAGCAATGTACAATGAAAAAGACATACATTTAGATTTTAAACCCCTCACCCTCAAAACACACCAAAAAACATCCCTCCCACCCTAGATGGAAGCAAAGCAATGAAGTTTTGAAGGCAGTGACAATGAACAAAATATACACACACACACACACACACACACAGTGTAAATTAAATGTCAGTCAATATCTCTTAAGTTTATGGGCATATGTGTGTGTGTGAGAGAGAGAGAGAGAAAAAGACAGAACCCCTCAGCAGTCCGTGCTCAGTGTGGTTGAGTGGGCTGCATGCAGTCCATACTGGCTGCACAGTGCAGGTCCAAGAAGTCCATCCTGGATTTGAAATCACCACACTAACCAAGAAGTCCCCAGTACCAAACATGTCCATCCAACGCATGTTGAGTAGAAATGTCTTTTTTTTCCGTTCACTTAAACCAAAAAGTAGATATAAATCAAAAATACTCCCAAGTGAGACGTATTCTCGTTCTTGTGTTTTTCACTATGTATTTAATGGCACTAAAAGTCAATTGGAAACATTTGATAGCTGTCATCAGAGGGCTGAGACTGCAGTCTTGTATCTGTGTTATCTGTGACGTCGTGGCATCTCACAGATGACTAAGGTTAGTTCTGCCTCTGGGGGCCTGGCCTTACAGCATGTCATCGTGGCCCTGGTCGTCATCGTAATCTCTGTGGTGACCGAAATCTGGACTGTGGTTGGCCGTCATCACAAGGGAGAGGGGGCCTTCGTGGTCCTCCGGGTCCAGCGGTTCCTCTTTAATGTGATGCCTGCGTGGAAACAGAACACAAACAGACAGGGGATGGTCCAGTTAGTTCATCTTTAGCTGGTTAAACCCTTGTTGAACCTTTCATTCTCTCTCAAAAACAGAATCACAGGCATGTATTGATTCACAAATTAGAAACAAAAACAAATGAATGGCTCTAATGAATCTCTGAGAGGGGCCTCACTGGGCTGGGCTTGATGATAATTTCACCTTCCTTTGAGGTATTCCAATCCCAGGAAACCGGCAGGCTTTATTTTCATAGCAGCTGACAACTGGGTATTCACTTAGAATTGATAAATGAGGAAGATTAACAACGTGCGACGGGGAGAGAGAAGAATGGACTCTGCGGAGGGAGCGAGTGGGGGGTTTGTCAGCCTCCTGGTGGCGGTGGATCAGTGGCGTGCTGTGTGTTCCCCTTCCTACTCGTTAACATGCACAACCTGCGAGGCGGGTCTCCAGAGGATGACCCCGAGCCGGCTTCTATCATTAATCAACTTCAAGCAAACACAGCGACCAGACACCGCTATACATGCTTTAAACTCCAAAATTAATGCATATTTTCACCCAAGTGTCAATAAGAGAAGAAAAGCGCTGGCAGGAAGGCGCGAGAGCAGAGCAGAAAGGCACACTCAACACAACACTGTGATAAGAAACAGAGCCCTTACGAGAATAATAACGCTGTCAGTTGTAAACAAGGCAAAACATGAACCCAGCCCACTGCCTGGGCAAAGGAGGCGCTAAAGAGATGAGATCTGCCAAATTCTCATTACAGAAACACTGCAGGAATAAAGCGCACGGGAAGGAGGCTCCACAGGCGCAGAGAGGAGGGAAAAAGGTAGCATATTATGAGCAGCCTGCGGGATATTTTCCCCTTTTTATAACCATTTCAATTGTTATTTTTTAGAAATCGATACACAGAGTCAAATAATGATATATTATCGTCCCAAAATAATATGGCAATGTGTAACTGTATACATTTATGTCCCCCGTCACTATGTGTCAGTACGAGATGCCGAGCTCGTTTTGGCCAGTGGCCAGCGGCATGCACGTTCCAGATTTATTTACCCACAAACGTTACACAAATTAGATGTATTTACCCACAGACTTGAAAACAAGTTCAACACAAACGAGCTGACAAAACAGGGAGAAAAGTAAAGTCAGCTTTTCTATTGGTTTCAGATCAAAGTAACTCCACAAGTCACATCGCCTCAGGTCTCAATCCCTGGCTGCAGGGCAAACATGAAATTGTTATTATTATGCTATTGAACTGCATGCTGATTCCACACTCTGCTTTTAATTAGCTGGCTGAGGCTGGATACCTGATTATATTCTTCCTGTAAAATAGAACGGCCCCTGTTTTCCTCCCTGTGTTAAAAGCCTAACTCTGACGAACACCATGCAGGGCTGTGAGATAGGCAGCTGGTAAACACATGTAAGGCCTGGGCCACTCCATAGTCAAGCCTGATGTCTGTACACCAGGTGAAGAGCTGTGAGCCAGGTTTGGTTCGGGTGGGACGAGGATGTTGCGAGTCTGCAGATTGTGTGAGGTGCATCTCTTGGAGAACAGAGAGGGAGCCGGCTTGAGAGCGATAGAGGGTGCTAGCTCGTAAACCTGAACGTTTGTTTGAAGGCGTGCTGCTTCATAGAAGATAGAGGAAATGTGGCGCTGCGCAAATGCACTGAAGTTGAACGCTCTGACAAATTTTCTACTCGTATAAAGCTTATCCACACGGAGTAATTGTGAAAAAGCTCAGAATATGGGTTTAATCAGCCTCAAGATAAAGAGAGGGAGAGAGACACAGGCAGCCTTTGGGCCAGCACACCCATCCTGTCTCTGCCTTTCCTGTTCCAGAGCGATGCCCAAAGCTATGTTCACAGTGATTAGGGATGGCACTTTTCTCCATTTCGCCACAAGCTCAATACTGCACCTTTTTGTTTTCCGGCACAACTTCCCTCTAGCTCTGATGTTTTACGGGGCCATCCCTAAATCTAACAGAGCTGCACATCGGTGCCCCACATCTGGAAACGATGCAGCCTGCCCCATATTATTTTAGGCTTCAAACAACTTAGCAGACACTCCTATACAACAAGTGAATAGGGAACTGTGGTTTCCAGGCCGACCACAGCTTTCCTACATGGGAACCTTGGACTATTTCTTCTAGAATAATTATGCTTTTTTTCTTGTTTTTCTTTCGACGGCTCAGAGGGTTCTGAACGTGTTGGAGCTCATGTTTCAGTGTGGAGGAGACAGCAGCTTTGTCACTTTTCTTTCTGGCATTTTGTAAATATTTGTAATAAATTGAAGAGGTGATTATGGCTGGACTCAGCAGATGGCAGGACACATTTTAGAAGCGTAATAAAGAAGAGTTTATAAACTTTGTGTTGAAATAACAGAGGGCTCCGGTCTTTTCTTCCCGGCCTTGCCTGGCTTTAAAACCTTCCAGAAGGTGGAGTTTCCATTTTCAGGAAGGGCTGCAGCCACAGTCCTGGCCCTGACCCTCCATTCAACTGTGCCAATATCATCCTCTCTTTATTTATAATCCTGTTTATCACTCTTCATTTAGTATAACATTGACATTTAATATCAAATTCTAAAGCATGTGAGTGGATTTTTAAATGTTCTATCAAAATCCATTATATTTGGGATCTATTTGAATCAGTGGTGACCAGCTGAAACTCTTTCCTTTCCTCCAGTCTGAAACAAATACTGCAGATAAAAAAGTAAGGAGCCACTCACATAGCTGGCAAGGGAGAGCGTCCTGGACTGCTGTCACTGCCGTTGCTGTTTCCATGGTCCATCGCTCCGTTCATCTCCTCTCGGATGGCATTCGCCAGGGAGTTGAGGGTGGGACTTCCAATGGAAGCAGTAGTGTATAGAGGTATGTTGTTTTCTGCCATTGAAGCCTGAAAAGCATGCACAGTGTTAAAACAGTGAAACGGAAGAAAACTGTCAGCACTTTTCAGCCTGCCAACCCACCACCCGCACATCCAAAACAAGGAAGAATGACCAGGAATAGGAGGTGGACACAGTGTTATGTTTATTATTTCCTGCCTTTCTTTCCCTCACAGTAAAAGGTTAAAAGGTAAAGTAGTGAACGCCCAGAGAGCTTGAGACTGAGTCAGTATTCACATTTACCTGGAAGGCTGCTGAGAGAGCTGGCCCATAACCCAAGCTGGTCTGGATGTTCTTCACTAATGCTGGACTTCTGCAGAAAACAACTTTAGTTTAGAAAATGCTCATCATTCATTTAGTACATTCCATGCAATTTTATCAATCCCCCAAAGTTCACAGAATCATTTCAATTCATTGTAAGGAAGACAAAACAGGTTGATGAAAGCAGGTTGTGTAAAAGCACGATGTAATGATGGAAGAGCTGAACACAGAGGCATGATGGGAACACAGAGGCATTGATGGGAACACAGAGGCGGAGCATGCAGGAGGTGGGGGAGGTGGGGGGGGTTGGGGGTCAGGAAGCAGTGTGGGCCAGGCGGAAGTGCTTACTGTACGAGCAGCTCATCAAAGTTCTCATCAGCGGCGTATTTCCGAGGGCGGCCTCGCTGTACGTGGCGGCCGCGTTTAAACTCCTCATCATCAACAGTCCAAAAGGACCCAAACTCATCCTCTACTCTCACAAAGCACTTATGCAGGGAAAGGTTGGTGCGAATGGCACCCTGAGCAGGAGACGAGCATCAGGGCAGCCAGATGCAGATGCAGTGATCACAACAACACAGGGACAGATAGACAGAGGGACAGACAGACCAACACCAGTCACAGACAGAGGGACAAGGGAGGAGAGGGAGATGATCAACATGAAAATAAGCACAAGCCAATGTGGGTTATGGTTACACCACCAGGAGTAGAAGACGGAAAGCACGGGGGATGCTGCACACTAAAGCAAACAGCGACTTTTGGGGGACATCGTGGCACGCAGACAATGACATGGAGCAGCCTCTTCCCATAGATCCACAACCAGACAAACGCCAGAGTCGGCCAGAGATGGCAGACCTACCCACTGATCTTTTGTGGCCTTCTCTTTTGGAACTCTAGTTCATCCACTGTCCACACAGCCCCTTTAACGTTTTCTACTCGCACAAAACACTTGTGAAGACTAAGATTATGCCGGACTGCGTTCTGCAGTTGGTGTAAAAAAAGAGAAGGGAGAGAAAAATTCTATCAACACAAGAAAATGTCTAATAATGAACCACTTCATTTCAGAGAAGAAACATTTAGACAGACACATGATAGATCATGGACATAAATACAGTACATTCCTTCAAGTATCAGTGATCTATTGGCAGTAGACTGCCAAAAGT
Organism: Oncorhynchus tshawytscha; assembly: GCF_018296145.1. Classification (NCBI taxonomy): domain Eukaryota; kingdom Metazoa; phylum Chordata; class Actinopteri; order Salmoniformes; family Salmonidae; genus Oncorhynchus; species Oncorhynchus tshawytscha. The sequence goes on along the minus strand of NC_056435.1, from coordinate 30,798,353 downwards.
ATCAAATGACAAAAACATTGTGGAAATATTTTTCAGTTACTATGGCAATACAGTTTCATTTCATCAACATCCTTTTAAACTATCTTTCATAGAGCTTGAATTTATGATGAGCCATTTGAGAAGAGCCTACTGATAACAAAACCCAAACTGAACAAAGACCTTGATCAAATAAACCAGTCTGTTTGGTTTGTTTCAGTTAATGACCTTACCTACAATTGAACAATAATGGAGAAGACACATTTCCAAAAGCTTCAGCTTGTGGGTTATATGACAAGCTTTTTCATAAGACCATTTGCAGAGTATGCGGGTTACTTTTCTTAAAGTGGCAATCGGCAGTTGAAACAATAACAACATGCTTTCCCCGCCACTGTTGTTTCGGTAAAAAGCTGAGGGATGAGGCTGGAGAATCCAAAGACAGAGCTATGGATGCAAACGGTGACCACCCATGCCATCAAAATTATAGTTTTGAGGCTATACAGTGTTTGTTGACATTTATTTTTGTTTAAAATATGCGTCAAATAAGCTTATATTTTGGGTTCTGATGGGGTACCACAGCTAAACTAAACTCATGAGGCATTTATAAGTTATATTATTTAAGAATCAATGGGTACATATAATTCATTTATAAGTCCAAAAATGGATGTAACAACTGCAGATTGCCCTTTTAAATAAACCAATCACTGACACATGAGATTGGAACTCTGTATACGTATGGCCCTTTGTCATCTGAGTGCTTTATTGAGTGTGTGTGTGTGTGTGTGTGTGTGTGTGTGTGTGTGTGTGTGTGTGTGTGTGTGTGCATGCATGCCTCTATGCAGGAGTGTTTCACAGTGTGGGATTTGGTGTTTATAACTCCAATGTGCCCCTATGGTAGGGCTGTCAGCGGCCTGCGAAGGCAGGCAGTTAAAGAGAGAGGACAGTGAGCTGTGGAGGGGGGCTGGTGTGGGGCTCAGGGGTTTATTCACAGCTGCATTGTGGATACGCTACACTACAGGCCCTCCCTGCCTTATGAGGGTAGCCTTCAATGCTTCATCACTCTCTTTTCTCTTACTCCTCAGCTTTTCCTTTTGTTTTAGTCTGCCCTCTCTTTCTAAACCCTCTCTTTTTCTGTCTCTGTTTCTCTTGGGGTTTGTTTTCCTGTGTGTGTGTGTGTGGCCCAGTGGAAAAGGTGTTCTCAGTTTAAATTCTGTGGGAGTGTCTCGGCCAGGAGTCCCTGGCAGCACAGTAGGGAGTTAAACACATCCACCCACTACCAAAAACATCTCCAAATTTTAGGTGGGGATTTTCTTTTACAAGAATGCACAATTTCCCTTATACTTTTTTCTGCGAGGTTACAGACAGTTTGTGTTAGGGGTGGCTCTATTCGGATAGAACAAGCGGGCAAAGTTATGAATTGGGTAAAGACTCATTCATTGCATTTAAACTAGATACATTTGACTATCATTTAATTCCACAAGATCAACACAACTGTCCCTGCCCTTTATATTAGTCTAAGGAAGTCAAAGTGAAGAGTGATTTTACCTTCCATGTTGCGGCGTTGCGCCTGAAATATGCAAACATTCGTGTGAACCAGTTGTAAATTTCATTTAGTGTTAGCTGCTTTTCCGGTGATTCAAGGATAGCCTGGAAAAAAGAGACAGAAACAACATTTAACATTTTGTTCCCTCTGAAAAACAATCAATTATTCACAAGTGGCATGCAGGTTGTGTGTGCTCTCCTCAAAGAACACAGACGACAGTTCATCGTCTGTCCGTGTGATGATGTGTACCCTCTCGCTTTGTTTATGGAACACTGTCTGGTTCCCATTCAAATCTCACAATTTGAATACATTTCTTTTGTCAGTGTAAATGGAGGGAAGCGAAAACATTTCTCAGGCAGATTACAGGCCAGCAATTATGCCAGGCTTTAGGTACATTCCTGAGATCACAGATTACTGCGGGCTGGCCAGATAATTGACTGGCCATCTTAAAACAGGCTCATCCCTACTGTTGTGTGAAATTAATTTCATAATAATCACATCCACTGTAATGCTTAATCAAAAGCAAATGTTATTTATGGCTGTTTTTTGGAGTCCCGAGTGCATTCTTGTACTCATTTGCAGATGGTTAATCTTCTGCTGCGCGTCTAAATTGTATTTGAAATTTAACAAGGAAGGGAGAGAAAAAAAAAGCAGAAAATAAGCAAATCTGTGTCTTGGCTGAATATTTATCTAATGCGTGTTCTGCTAACGACAGAAGCCACTGAAGCAGATTAAAGGCTCTATTCCTTTAAATGACAGATTAAATACATTGCAAGTTACCAGCTCAGAGAAGTGCAGAGCGGAGGCATCTGACCAGAGGATCCTTACCTGGCGTATAAGTGAGGCATATGTGAAGGGAGGTCTGACTTCAGCATTCATGTAGAACTCTTTGTTCTGGACAATATCTGTACAAAGGGAGCAAACACAGCATACAGACGAACATAGAGAAAGGCCATAGTTAGTAGCTATTATAGATACACTTGTAGTGTGATAGACTTGAAATTGTTTGTGCGCGCGTGTGTGTGTGTGTGTGTGTGTGTGTGTTTATGTGTGTGGTATATGCTTCCAATACCTGGGGAAATGGGCATGTTGTACTTGTCAGAGTAGCGCCGGCGCATGGGGCCCACGCTGTGGTGGAGGCTGTTGGGGGTGATGACGGAGTAGGCCTGGGACAAGGGAGTCAGGGGGCCGTGGGGGTGGTTGGGGTCTGGGGCAGGCTCAGAGGGGGCGAGGCCTCAGGGGGGGCTGTTTTGGACAGGGTGACGTTGGACACCAGGTTGAGCTGGGAGGGAGAGTAAACAAAACAGACAGGCAGACAGACAAAAGCTCGTTAATTACCCGGCGTCTCAGATGCCTCATTGGTTAAGCTGATCACAGCTCTAATTATGGCCAACCCCGAGGATGATCTGTGAACGTTCGCTAAACGCTTAGAAAACAACCGAGGAGTCCTGCTCATGCTCTCTCCACCTCCAGTCTCCTACTCCTCTAACGGCTCAGCTCCCTGCTCTCTGTTTTCTTCCCTTTGTTTGATCTGCTGGCATCATATCCGTGGCGACTGGCGAGGGGAGATGGGCGGCCCTAACAGCCCTGACAAATGACAATGTGATTCTTACCTACCGCTGAGCAGCTACTAATAAGCCACGGAAAGGAAGCGGCCAATCTGGGCTAATTACAAGCTGAAATTGTATTGTAAGGACTCTAATTAGGAGATGCTTATGGAGGTGATCTGATGATTAAATGCTGTATCTGAATGACCCCATCACCTGGGCTACTCTGTCTGGCGCAAGATGCATCCCAAATATTTGGTTGAGAGGGAGAATGAGAGGGGTTGCTTTTCTGTCAAGGGTGGGGGTGTAGGGAGGGATATTAGTAATAATGGCTACAAGGTAAACGAATTAAGCCAAGTG